>NC_045426.1:45247506-45872506 GCF_902635505.1 Sarcophilus harrisii | reverse complement strand
TGATAAATGGTCAAATGATATGAACAATTTTCATATGATGAAATTAAAGCCATCTATAGTCATATGAAAAAATTCTCTAAATCATTATTGATTAGAGAAATGCAAATTAAAACATAGCTGAGGTACCACCTCATACTTCTCAGATGGACTAAAATGACAGGAAAAGATAATGATAAATGGTGGAAGAGATGTGGGAAAACTGGGTACTAATGCATTGTTAGTGGAATTTTGAAATAATCCAACTATTCTGGAGAGCAATTTGGAACTCTGCCTAAGGGCTGACTGTGCTTACCCTTTGACCTAGCAGTACCATTACTAGGTCTGTATCCCAAGGAAAGATTTTTGCAGTACCTCTTTTTGTGGTAGTAAAGAAATGGAAAATGAGTAGATGCCCATCAGTTGTGATGTGGTTGAACAAATTGTGGCATAGTATATGAAACTAATGGAATATTATTGTTCTATAAAAATGATGAAGATTATTTTAAGAGAAAACCTGAAAAGATTTCCATGAACTGATGCTGAGAGAAACAAGCAAAACAAGAAATACATTGTACATAATAACAGCAAGAATGGGCAATGATTAACTATGAAAAATTTGGTTCTTCTTAGTAGTTCAGTGATCCAAAGAAATCCCAATAGACTTTGAATAGAAAATGCCATCTGCATTCAGAAAAACAACTAAGGAGACTGAATATAAATCAAAATATACTACATTCACTTCTTTTTTCTGTTTTTTTTTTTAATCTCTTTCATGGTTTTCCCCTTTTGCTCTGATTTCTCTCTCTCACCCTGATTCATAAAGTAATGTGTATTTTCACTAGGGAAAAATTCACTAGGGGAAAAAAAAAAAAAGAAATACTTTGAGGACCACAATACTTGTATTCAAATATTTACAAAATTGTCATGGGACACTAATAATAGTATAAGTATGTAGTAATTTAGTTGATATTTGCTATGTTACATATATATTTGCATATATAATTGATTAAAACATATTATGGATTATTATATGCATTATAAATGCATACATTATTCAATATATAACAATATAGAAGAGGAAAAACTACTGAAAAATAATTTCAGTTAGGAACGAATAATTCCAGGTATCCCAAAATAAGTATTTCTGTGAAGTAGTTTCCCTCTCACTGGAGGTCATCCAACAACATCTAGATGATTATGTGTTGATTAGAGTTCCTTGGTAAATTTTTTGGTAATAAATGGAAGATACTAGGACATTACAAATTTACCATCTAATTTTGAAAATCTATGATTTACAAATTAAAAATAATAAATTATCAATCTAGTGATGGCTCTAAAGGAAAGCTCTCTTAGTCCCTACTCCTTAAATCTTATGCAAAAGTAAAATTTAACTAAGTTTCCCTGATAATTTTTTTACTGTAAATTTAAGTGATGTATTTACCTACTCCTAGAGAGGTACTGATAATCTAGGAGAGGGAATTAGAGAAATAACAGAGAGTGAATGAATGCCACTTTCAATTAAAAAGATCTTAATTCCCTGCCTTTATCATTAAAAAAATGAGGCCTAATCTATCTCTGTTCCCCACAGAGCTGAACAAAACTTAAAATAGGATTAATTGGGTTTTTTTTATTGTTATTAATGCAATCTATCCTTGAGTTTCAGCTAATAGATTTTTAGAAGAGAAAAATCGATCATATTAACTAAATGGTAAAAATGTTTCACTGGCTAACAAGGAGCAATGTGACAATATTTATTTTGTCACTGCTTACTCCATCCCTCCCTTGTGCTCAGTATGTTTGTTGGAGTCATAAGACAATGAGCATTATGATATCAAAAATGGATGTCTCAGCAGGAGAGAAGTCTCTTTTCCCCTACTGTGAAAAAAGTAATAACTGTGGAGAAGAGGGAAAAACAAAGCTCACAGTATATGACAGTCCTCATTCTACTTGAATAAGTTTGGCTTCTTATTCTTCTGATTTGCCACTTTGGAAAGGTGGTGAGCATCATGATATTTATTTTTTTCCTCAATTCAAAATGTAATGTTTTAATTCTTGAAAGATACTAAAAGCTAGATAAACCATTAACTTATTCAATATGGCAGTGAAATGAAAATGGTTCTCAATATTCATTTGTGCTGTAGATTTAGCATCCTGAGAGAACAAAAGCTTAAACTATCTAAAATAAATAGGAACCTCTGATTGGCAATATGGTCTTGAGAATAGACTTAGAAAAAGTAATAAAATTCCAAGGCAATAATAATTTCAATAACAATAATGATAACAACTAGAATTTTATGTTGGATATTATCTCATGTTATTCTCACACCCATTCTTTGAAATCAGTGCTATTATTACTCCTATTTTAAAGATAAGGAGATTCAGCTTATGTAACTTGCTCAAGATTATACAACTAATATATTTCTGAGATTGGATTTGATCTCAGGTCTTTCTCTTTCCAGGATCAATGCCCTATACACTATGTTTTTTATACCATTATGTATGAATTCCTTACCTTGAAAGATTTTTTTATTACTTGTTCAAAGTATTATAATGGATATACAATTCCATAAACAACTACACCAATGTTTCTCCAACTGTTTAGCAACTTAAGTTTTTCCCCAGACCTTTATGAAATAAGCCTCATTCTTTTTAATTAAATACATATATATATATATATATATAATTTTTATAAACATTCATTAAAAATTGAGTGCTGAATTCTCTCCCTCTCTTCCAACTCTTCCCCACATATTGTGAAGACAAGAAAACTGATATCACTTTTACATGAGAAATTACATGAAACATTTCTATGTTGATTTTGTCAAAAAAGAAAAATAAAATTTTGAAAATTAAACTTCTATCTAAGATTCATAAGATTTTTCATTATAAATTCATTCTCATACTATTTGGATCATCCAAATAGTTGGAGTTTGGATCAACTATTTAACAAAATAGTTTAGTAATTCACAGTTGAACATCATGCAGTATTACTGATACTGTATGTAGTATTCTAGTTCTGTTCACTTCAATTTATATGAGTTTATATAAGAGTTCTCAATTTTTTTCCTTCTGAAAATATATTGCTCTTTGTTTCTTATAGAATGTTAATATTCAATCATATTCCCACATCACAACTGTTTTTTCAGCCATTCCTCAATTGATGGAAATTTCCAATTCTTTGGCATGAGAAAAATCTATTTCAATCTCTCTCTCTCTCTCTCTCTCTCTCTCTTTTTTTTTTTTTTTTTTTTTTGTACATATAGGTTCTTTTCCTTTTCCTTTTTTCACTTTGGAATATAAAACTAGTGATGTTATTTCTGAGTCAAAAAGGATATGCATGATTTTATAGCCCTTAGATGATATCTCCAAATTACTTTCGAGAATGATCAGATCAGTTCAGAACTCCATGAAAATACATTAGTGTACATGTATGTATACACACACACACACACACATTCATCAATGTTCTATTTTTTTTTTCACATCCTTTCCAATTTTAGTCATTTTTTCTTCCCTGTTACATAAACCATTCTGATAGTTGACAGGGACAACTCAGCATTTTTAAAATTTGCATTCCTCTAATCACTAGTGATTTATAAACTTTTTATATGTTACACATAGAATTACTTTCTTCACAAAATTGCTTGTTCATATCCTTTGACCATGTATTAATTGGGGAATTACTTGAATTGTTAAACATTTGATTTTACTCCTTATATATTTGAGAAATGAGGCCTTTCTCATAGAAACTTGTCATAATTTTCCCCTCAATTTTTTGTTTACCTTCTTTTTTAAAAAAATTAAGGTAATAAACATTATCCATTTTATATCTCATGAACCTTTCTATCTCTTGTGTATTCCTTCCTTTATACATAGATCTGATGGACAAAATTATACATATTCCATTAATTTGCTTACATTATCAGTAATTATATTTAAATCAATCATGTGTTTTGACCTTATCTTTCTATAGGGTATGAGATATTGGTACAAGTTCATTTCATTATTTTCCAATTTTCCTTGTAATTTTTTGCCAGATTGTGAGGTTTTATTACAAAAGCTAAGATTCTTTTAGATTACTATGGTTATGTATTACTGCATCTTAGATACTTACTCTATTCTACTTATCCACCACTCTATTTTTAGACAATACCAGATTGATTTGATGGTTGCTGCTTTGATGATTCCCACAAGTCTAATTTTAAAAACAGCAAAACAATTTTTTTTTGTCATAATCATCCTTAAAACCATAAAGTCCAAGTTGAATGAGGAAATAGATAAAATGTTACTAACTTTCTACTCTGAATAATTTTATTTTTTATATAATGTTTCATTTTTATCCTATTCTATATAGAAATAGTTTTCAAGATTTATTTTTGTAAATTGTTTGAGTGCAAAATTTTTCTATCTTCCTTCCTTCTTCCCTCTTCAAGATGATGAACAATTTCATATATATATATATATATATATATTTTTTTTTTTGTAAATAGCTTTTCATTTGTTTTTCTAATTCTATTTAGAGGTAGTTTCCACCATTTGTTTCCCTTTGGGATAGTTCCAAATTGCTCTCCAGAATTGTTGGATCAGTTCACAATTTTAGTAACAAAACAATACATAATTTACAAAGGCATTGATAATTTTTTTTTTTTTTTTTTTTACAATTTGTACTTGGGAAAAGAGAAAGTATCAAAAATGTCAATGATATTTTGCATCTACTTCAACATAAACTTGAATTTTTCAAATATATATTTGAAATAAATTGAAAATATTCAGAATAATGAAATCTAATATGTAGGAAGTCAAAGAAAAGCAAAAAAATATATATTATTACTTAATTATTCTAAGTACAATAGGGGTTGAGCACATACACAGTATTATTCTAACTAGCTTTTCACATGAAAGAGCTAAGAAACCTGCTTTCTGCTTTTGGAAGAACTGTGCTGATATGCAACTGTAGTGTCTTGGATAAATTATGGAGAATTCATTGTCTATGAAACTAGCTCTAGTTAGCTATGAGGTAAAGAAGGTGCTTTTTGAATGACTATAGAGGCATTCAAAAAATCTTTCCCATTTCAGATTCTACTACTAACTACTAACTACAACTATTTCACTACTACTACTACTACTACTACTACTACTACAACTTTTCCTTCTTCTCCTTCTTCTTCTTCTTCTTCCTCTTCTTTTTCTCTTACTTCTTTCTCTTTCCTCATCCTTTATTCTTCTCTTTTATTTTGTATTAATTATAGCTTTTTATCAACAAAACATATGCATGGGAAATTTTTACAACACTGTCTCTCGCACTCATTTCTGTTCCATATTATCCCTTCCCTCCCCCAACCTCTTCCCTAGATGACAGGAAATCTTATACATGTTAAGCATGTTAAAATATATCCTACATACAATATGTATGTGCAGATCTGTACAGTTCTCTTGTTGCACAAGAAAAATTGGATTCAGAAGGTAAAAATATCCTGGGGAGAAAAACAAAAATGCAAGTAGTCATTTCCCATTGTTCCTTCTCTGGGTGCTAAATTAGTTCTTCTCTTTGTCGAAGATACCCACTTCCATCAGAATACATCCTCATATATTGTTGGTAAAGTGTATAATGATCTCCTGGTTCTGCTAATTTCATTCAGCATCAATTCATGTAAGTCTCTCTGAGCCTCTCTGTATTCATCTTGCTGGTCATTTCTTACAGAACAATAATATTCCATAACATTCATATACCACAATTTACTTAACCATTCTCCAATTGATGGGCATCCATTCATTTTTCAGTTTCTAGACACTAGAAAAAAAGGCTGTAACAAACATTTTGGCACATACAGGTCTCTTTCCCTTCTTTAATATCTCTTTGGGATATAAGCCCAGAAATAAAACTGCTGGATCAAAGCATATGCATAGTTTGATAACTTTTTGAGCATAATTCCAAATTGCTCTCCAGAATGGCTGGATCCATTCACAACTCCACCAACAATGCATCAGTGTCCCAGTTTTCCTGCATCCCCTCCAATATTCACTATCTTTTCCTGTCACCTTAGCCAATCTGAAAGGTGTGTACTTGTATCTCAGATTTGCCTTAATTTGCATGTCTCTGATCAATAGTGATTTGAAATACTTTTTCATATGAGTAGAAATAGTTTCAATTTCATCATCTGAAAATTGTCTCTTCATATCCTTTGACCATTTATCAATTGCAGAATGGCTTGATTTCTTATAAATTAGAGTCAATTCTCTATATATTTTGGAAATGAGGCCTTTATCAGAAACTTTAACTGTAAAAATGTTCCCCAATTTATTGCTTCCCTTCTAATCTTGTTTGCATTAGTTTTGTTTATACAAAAGCTTTTTAATTTGATATAATCAAAATTTTCTATTTTGTGATCAGTAATGATCTCTAGTTCTCCTTTAATCACAAATTCCTTCCTCCTCCACCCCTCTGAAAGGTAAACTATCCAATGTTCTCTAATTTATAATCTCATTCTTTACGCCTACATCATGAAGCCATTTTGATCTTATCTTGGAGTATGGCATTAAGTGTGGGTCCATGCCTCGTTTCTACCATACCAATTTCCAGTTTTCCCAGCAGGTTTTGTCAAATAGTGAAGCCTTATCCCAAAAGTTGGGATCTTTGGGTTTGTCAAACACTAGTTTGCCATAGTCATTGACTATTTTGTCCTGTTACCCTAACCTGTTCCACTGATCAACTAGTCTATTTCTTAGCCAATACCAAATGGTTTTGGTGACCACTGCTTTATAATATAGTTTTAAATCAGGTACAGCTAGTCTGCCTTCATTTGATTTTTTTTTCATTACTTCCCTTGAAATTCTTGACCTTTGGTTTTTCCATATGAATTTTGTTATTTTTTCTAGATCATTAAAAAGTTTCTTGGGAGTTTGATTTGTATAGCACTAAATAAATAGATTAGTTTAAGTATATTGTTATCTTTATTATATTCGCTCAGCCTATCCAAGAGCAATTAATATTGTTACAATTGTTTACATATGACTTTATTTGTGTGGAAAGTGTTTTGTAATTTTGCTCATATAATTCCTGAATTTCCTTTGGTTGAGAGATTCCCAAATATTTTATGGTATAACAGTTATTTTGAGTGGAATTTCCCTTTTTATCTCTTTCTGTTGGATTTTGTTGGTGATGTATAAAATGCTGAGGATTTATGGGGATTTATTTTGTATCCTGCTACATTGCTAAACTTGTGAATTATTTCTAATAGCTTTTAAGTAGAATCTCTGAGGTTCTCCAATTATACCATCATATCTTCTGCAAAAAAGGGATAATTTAGTTTCCTCATTACCTACTCTAATTCCTTTAATCTCTTTCTCAACTCTTATTGCCAAAGGTAGCATTTAATGCAACATTGAATAGTAATGGTGATAGTGGGCAACCTTGTTTCACTCCTGATCTTATTGGCAATGATTCCAGTTTGTCCCTATTATATATGATGCTTACTGACAACTTTCAAATAATGCTCCTGACTATTTTAAGGAAAAGTCCATTTATTCCTATACTCTCAAATGTTTTTATTATGAATGAATATTGGATTTTATCAAATGATTTTTCTGTATCTATTGAGATGATCATATGGTTTTTGTTAATTTGGTTATTGATATAGTCAATTATGCTAATAGTTTTCCTAATATTGAACCAGCCCTGCATTCATGGTATAAATCCTACTTGGTCATGCTATATTATCCTGAGGATGATTTTCTGTAGTCTTTTTGCTAATATTTTATTTATGATTTTTGCATCAATATTCATTTTTGGAGATTGGTCTATAATTTTCTTTCTTTGTTTTCAACCTACCTGTTTTAGGTATCAATACCATGTCTGTGTCATAAAAGGAATTTGGTAGGACTCCTTCATTCCCTATTTTTTCTAATAGTTTTTATACCATTGGAGTAAATTGTTCTTTAAATGTTTAGTAGAATTCAAATGTAAATCCGTCTGGTCCTGGGGACTTAGGAAGTTGATTAATAGCTTGTTCTATTTCTTTTTTCTAAATGGGACTAAACAGTGCAATTTACTTCTTCCTCTGTTAATCTGAGCAAGCTATATTTTTGAAGGTATTCTTCCATTTCATTTCAGTTATTGAATTTATTGGCATAAAGTTGGGCAAAGTAACACTTAATTATTGCTCTAATTTCCTCTTCATTAGTGTCAAGTTCTCCATTTTCACTTTTAAGACTAACAATTTGATTTTCCTCTTTCCTTTTTTTAATCAGATTTACTAAGGATTTATCTATTTTGTTGTTTTTTCACAGAACCAACTCTTAGTTTTATTTATTAATTCAATAGTTGTTTTTTTTTTCAATTTTATTAATATCTCCTTTTATTTTTAGAATTTCAAGTTGAGTTTTTGATTGGGGATATTTAATTTGTTTCTTTTCTAGCTTTTTTACTTGCAAGCCCAATTCATTGAACTTCTCTTTCTCTATTTTATGCAAGTAGGCCTCTAGAGATATAAAATTCCCCCTTATTACCACTTTGGCTGCATGGCTGCATCCCACACATTTTGGTATGATGTCTCATTATTATCTTTTCTAGGGTGAAATTATTAATTATGTCTATGATTTGCTGTTTCACCCAATCATTCTTTAGGATGAGATTATTTAGTTTTCAATTATTTTTGGTATTTATTTATTTATTTTGGGGGGTATTATCCCCTGGCTTTTAATTGAATGTAATTTTTATTGCATCATGATCTCAAAAAGATGCATTTACTATTTCTGCCTTTCTGCATTTGAATTTAAGGTTTTTATGTCCTAATATATGGTCAATTTTTTATATGTTCCATTAACTGCATCAAGTGTACTCCTTTCTGTCTCTATTTAGTTTTGTCAAAGATCCATCATACTTAACTTTTCTAGTATTCTATTTACCTCTTTGACTTCTTTCTTACTTATTTTGTGGTTTGGTTTAGCTAATTCTGAGAGTGTAAGTTTGAGATCTCCTGCTATTATAGTTCTTCTGTCCATTTCTTCTTGCAGCTTTTAAGAATCTTAAGAATTTGGATGCTATACCACTTTAAATGAGTGGGATGACCATGTTTAAATATTACTCCTTGCTCCTTGGAGTATTGGTGATACATATATTGCCTCAAATACAAACTCTGATACACTGGGATGATGGTATATCTCCTTGATCATATGATTCATTAAGAAAGAAAAAGAGACTTCCAGGCAAGACGGAGAGGATACACACATCTATCCAAGCTCTTTCTTGCTCTCAGAATACTTTTTTTTTCATGACAAGGCCTCGGAATTAGTGTTTGACTGAAAAAAACCCACATATACGTTACCAACAGAAGATATCCTCAAAATTCACCAGAAAAGGTATGTTTTTGCTTGTGGGTGGGGACTGTTAGATCAGGCTCAGATTGCAGGCAGACAGCAAGAGCACTGAAGACAGCTCATACTGACTAGACCTGAGCAGGATGGGGTATGGTCTCAGCCAGCAGAAAATCTGTAGGAAGAACTTTACCACAGTGTGGCTATTTGCCCTGGCAGCAAGCCAGAACATCAGCAGATAAGCTGTAAACACAGGGTAGTTGTGAGGATAAAGAGAGATATTTGTTAAGCAATTTTTAAATCTTAAAAATCATATTTAATATTATTATAAGTCACTGGCCTCAAATTATGAAAAAAAAAAACACTACTGATCAGAACTCAAGCTATTCTTTGGAAAAAAATAAAAAAACAGAGGGTAAAGACTATAATCCCGAAATGCTAGGGTCTCTCAGGATCTGCCACCATCCCTGTGTATCAGAGTTTGTATTTGAAGAAAGGGAAAAAATGGGAGAAAGATCAGAAAGAAAGAAAGCAAAAAAAAAAGGAAAAAAGGAAATCAGGAAGGAAGGAAAGAAGAGGGAAAAGAGAAAGGGAGGGAGGGAAGGAGGGAGGGAAGAAAGGAAGGAAGGAAAGAAAGAAGGAAGGAAGGAAGGAAGGAAGGAAGGAAGGAAGGAAGGAAGGACAGACAACAGGAGACCATCTTCATAATAGGCACACACATTTGCTTCTAGTCTGTTTTTTTTTCCAAAGAAGAATTATTAAAATGTATAAACTTAGCATATCAGTCAATCAATAAGCATTTATTTAGCATTTACTATATGCCACTCATCATGTTCATATACTTAGAAGCTGACAAAGAACTGATGGATAATGTATGTGCTTTATCTTTGGAGAAGTCAAAGATTTTTACCAGAATACAAGACATTTCCATTAAAGTAAAGAACAATTTTTTTAATATCTAGTATATTCATTGATTCTGCTCCAACCAGCCACAACACCCCATTTCCACTTGCCACAAAGGAGGTTTAGCTGCAACATGACTTAAAAAGAAAATGCTGTGCTAAGATATGTCACAAACTCCTAGGGGATTTAATTTCTCAGAAACATTTAAACCTTATGAGTGGATTGAGAGAATTATCTCCCTCATCGTTCCTACCCATCATAGTACAGTTATCCAGAGGCAAGCAAAGATCAAGGGAGCAATGGAACCAAAAATAAATCCGATATCCCTTAGGTTCCAAATAGTCATTGCATAAAAGTAATTACAAACATTAGAAGTGACTATATGAATCAATGGAAATTGTCTAGATTCATGTGAAATAAAACTATAGGGAACTTAAACCTTGCCAGTTGTGTCTTAAAGGACTGTTTTAACCTCTTTTTCCCTTGGACAACACTCTTTAAAGCAGTCATTGATTATTAATGAATTACATAAAATACTCCATTAAAATTTATTTGTTGTTCACTATCCCCATTTAATTTCCATCTTCCTTATTATGGCTTTTTTCCCCATGAGAATTTGGGTGGCTAAGTACAGCAGTAACATTTTCCCTATGGTGAAGGCATGTTTATCTAAGAACAAGGGTAAGCTCTTCCTAGCTGCTCAGTGATTTATTCTGTCTTCCTAAGTTATGAAGTGAGCTTTTCAAGTTCTATTGATTCTTCCTTTAAAATGTCCCCCAGATTCACTCTTCCCATTCCACACCAACAAATCGTTACTTCACAAACTAGATTACTATGTAGCTTCTTTGTGAAATGCCCATTTCTTTTCCTTTTCTGCTTCATTTTCAAAGATTCATCAGAAATCCTCATCTGATCATTTCTGCTGCTCAGAAACTTCTAATTCATTCCATAGATTGTTAGTGTCTAATTAATGTTTATTGTTGCCAAGAAAAAGCAGGGGATTTTTGAGCTGAAAAACTCCTCAGAAATCTTGCTTGACTTTAACATTTTATTTTATTTTTGAGGTTAAAATAAATTATTGTTAATTTTTACACTGTATGTCAACAGGATTGTGTGTTGTTTGGTATTACAAAAAATGCAGTAAAATCCCATCTTTGATACTGACTACCTGTGCTATCATGAGAAGTAGTCATGAGAAGGGGCAGAAGAAAGAAAAAAATAATAATAACTCCACAGAATGAGAAGCCCCAATTTAAAATCCTAGTTCTTCTACTTACTGCCTTTGTGACTTTGGAAGGCATTTCACTTTTCTGTGCTTCATTTTCTCAGAGAAGGATTGGATTAAATGATTTCTAAATTCCTTTGTAACTCTAAATCTATAACCTTATAAGAAAATTAGGTGGGAGAATTGATAGAATGATGGACATAAGTAAGGAAGATGTCTAATTAAGTCCAGTTTCAGATAACTTACTACTTATGTGATCTTTGTAAAATCAGAGTGGAATTAATAATCACACCTACCATTCGGTTTGTGTTTGTTGTATGTGAGAACAAAGGGAGTTAATATATATTTTTTTAATTTTTAAAACACTATTCTGTATGCTAGTTTAGTTATTTTTTAAATTATGTCTGACCACTACTGGAATGGTTTGTCATTTTATTCTGCAGCTCATTTAAAGATGAGGAAATTGAGGCAAACAAAGATACATGACTTGCCTAGCTTTACAATGCAAGTAAGTCTCTAAAGCCAGATTTGAATTCATGAAGATGAGTCTGCCACATTCCAAGCCCAGTGCTCTATCTACTGCATCAACTGGATGCTCTCATTATTATTATTATTATTATTATTATTTCTAAATTAACAAATCCATGCATTTGTTTCCTTCTATGGAAAATTATGATATCGATATAATTGGTATTACCCTGGCAGATTAGTTATGAAGGTTAAATGAGATAACATATGTCAAGAACTTTACAAATTTTAAAGTATTATATAAATCCTTGATACTATCATCAGTATCACTTATGTTTACTATGGAAAGGGATCAAAGGGGGCATGTTGCACCATTATTTTTCTATTTGTTTAATCTTAATAAGTTTGTGTTTCTACAGAAACTGCTCTAGAAAATAAAAATAAAACATTCTTACTAAAATATGCTCCCCAAAAATAAGTAAACAAAACAAACAATTATAAAAAATAATACACAGTGTTTTTTACTTTATATTATAGAGTCCTGGAGATCAATAGAAAAATCTGGAGAAAAATAGAAAATAGAATCTTGATTGACTGGTAAGTATTAACTGGGTGAATTTTAGGAGATTGTTAACTTAATCAAGGAGCTAAAGAAAGCTCTTGGTCATGGCCATGTTGTTTAAGTTCAAAATAAAAAAAAAAATTAAAAAGATTCCATGATGTGAAAAATTTTATTATAACAGTATAATTTTCAATAGATTTGAATTAAAAAATAATTCTAGGGCAAGAATTGTTTTATTCATATAGATATGTAGATACAGATAGAGATAGAAATTGATACATATAATTCTATTTACTAGTGCACAGAAAAATAAAAAAATTTGTAGTCAAATACAATCATCGATACATAAGCTTATACATTTTAGCCTTACTTAAAGCATACTTGGTACATCTTTAAAAGCAGTGAGTGCAACAATAATTTGTTCTTCATGATGTCCTCATTGAATTTTAATTACTCTGATAATTTTTTTTTTATATTTTGGAAGTTTTCATTCCATTGAACTTTCATCTTATAAATATTAAGTATGGTTAAATTTATCTAAAACATTAGAGAGATTTGGAAAATATAAGATGGAAAAAAATATTTTTTCCACATTGAGTATCTTTAAGACTCTAAAGAGATCATTTTTAAAATAAACAATTTTCACACTTTAAAGAGATAATGTTGTTTATCCATGTTTGAGGACCAAAATAACATCCCAAAGTTATGTATGTGTGTCCAGATGTGGCTGATCATATCAACACAGGTTTTAGAGGCTCTACTACAGATCACGCATCAATAACTCATATCACCGTTTTGAAGGGAAGTGTTTCTAAATTTTAGCATAACATGTTCCTTTTGAACTATTACAGTTTTTCTGTGTTCATAAAGCACAGAGCCTTTTTTTGATGCAAACATGCAATACTGAACAATTTTGTTTCAGCATGTTACATGACTCATAATTGATACCGTTGGAGGCAGGGCCAAGATGGCAGAGAGGACACACATTTATTTCTGACCTCTTCCCATGACCCTCAGACTAATCAGCAAATTCAGTCTCTGAATTAATTCTGGGCTGGCAAAATCCAAAAATATTGGTAGTACAGTGAATTACCAGCAGAATAATCTCAAAACTCTCCAGAAAAGACCTGTTTCAATTGAGCATGGAGGGAGGCAAGCCAAGCACAAGCAAGCTGAGCACAGACACCCAGTGCAGACAGTGCATCGTAGCAAAACTAGGGCAGTGTGAGCTCTTCCAGCCAGAAAATCTACAGGCACAAATCTACAGCAGTGTTGGCTGCTATGCCCTGGACACAATCCAGTAGATCAGCAGAGAAGTTATAAAACATCCAACACAAATACAAAAGGTAAATAGTGAGCCACAAAACACCAGAATTCCACAACACATGACCACACCCACCCAACACCTGAAGTCAGTTAGTGCAGCTGCTGCTGTTTGTAGAGGATGCTTGAACAATCTTTCTTTCCCTAAAAGCAGATCTCTTTTAAAAAAATTTTAAATGAGTAAAAAAGCAAAAAGAACTCTGAGCATAGATAGTTTTTATAGTGAAAGAGAAGAACAGATTTCAAACCCTGAGAAAACTAAAAGCAGATTCTCTCCAGATCAATCCCCAAAGGGTGATATAAATTGACCCCCATCACACAAGGCTCTCCTAGAAGAAATTAAAAAGGAACTTAAAAGAGAGTTGGAAGAAAAATGGGGAAAGGAAATGAGAACTTTACAAGAGGGTTTTAAAAAGAAAATACAGAAATTATCTGAAGAAAATTCATTTAAAAATAGACAGTTAAACAGAAAAAGTATATAACTCCTTAAAATGGCTTTGACAAAATGAAAAAAGAAAACAACTCCTTGAAAAACAGAATTTGTGAAATGGAAAAAGAAAATAACTCCTTAAAAAAATAAAATTTGTGAAATGGGAAAAAAAAATCCATAGAACAAAACAACTCATTTAAAAATTCAATTGGACAAATACAAAAAAAAAAAACCTAAAATTTTAAATGAAAATAATTCACTAAAAGTCAAAACTAAACAAATGGAAATGAATGACTCAATGACACATCAAGACTCAATGAAGCAAAACCAAAAAAAAAAAAAAAAAAAAAAAGAAAGAAAAAAGAAAAAAATAGAAGAAAATGTAAAATACCTACTTGGAAAAATAACTGACCTTGAAAATAAATCTAGGAGAGACAAATTAAGGATTATTGGACTTCCTGAAAACCATAATGAAAAAAAAAAAAGAACCTAGACATTATTTTCCAGGAAATCATCAAAGAAAATCACTCTGATATCATAGAATAAGAAGATAAAATAGCCATTGAAAGAATTTACCACATCACCAACAAAATCCAACAGCAAGAGATACAAAGAGAAATTCCATTCAGAATAACTGTCGACAGCATAAAATATTTGGGAATCTATCTAGCAAAGGAAAGTCAGGAATTATATGAGCTAAATTACAAAAAACTTTCCACACAAATAAAGTCAGACTTAAACAATTGGAAAAATATCAAGTGCTCCTGTATAGGTCGAGCGACTATAATAAAGATGACAATACTCCCTAAACTAATCTATTTATTTAGTACTATACCAATCAGACTTCCAAGAAAATATTTTAATGATGTAGAAAAAATAACAACAAAATTCATACGGAATAATAAAAGGTCAAGAATCTCAAAAGAATTAATGAAAAAAAAATCAAATGAAGGTGGCCTAGCTGTACCTGATCTAAAACTATATTATAAAGCAGCAGTCACCAAAACCATTTGGTATTGGTTAAGAAATAGATTAGTTGATCAGTGGAACAGGTTAGGTTCACAAGACAGAATAGTCAACTATAGCAATTTAGTGTTTGACAAACCCAAAGATCCTCACTTTTAGGATAAGAACTCATTATTTGACAAAAACATAACTGGAAATTAGTATGGCAGAAATTAGGCATGGACCCACACTTAACACCGTATACCAAGATAAGATCAAAATGGGTCCATGATTTAGACATAAAGAACAAGATTATAAACAAATTGGAGGAACATAGGATAGTTTATCTCTCAGACTTGTGGAAGAGGAAGAAATTTGTGACTAAAGATGAACTAGAGACCATTATTGATCACAAAATAGAAAATTTTGATTACATCAAATTAAAAAGCTTCTGTACAAACAAAACTAATGTAAACAAGATTAGAAGGGAAGCAACAAACTGGGAAAACATCTTCACAGTTAAAGGTTCTGATAAAGGCCTCATTTCTAAAATATATAGAGAGCTGACTCTAATTTATAAGAAACCAAGCCATTCTCCAATTGATAAATGGTCAAAGGATATGAACAGACAATTTTCAGATGATGAAATTGAAATCATTACCACTCATATGAAAGAGTGTTCCAAATCATTATTAATCAGAGAAATGCAAATTAAGACAACTCTGAGATACCACTACACACCTGTCAGATTGGCTAAGATGACAGGAAAAAATAATGATGAGTGTTGGAGGGGATGCGGGAAAACTGGGACACTGATACATTGTTGGTGGAGCTATGAATGAATCCAACCATTCTGGAGAGATACTAAAGAAGGGAAAGGGACCAGTATGTGCCAAAATGTTTGTGGAAGCCCTGTTTGTAGTGGCTAGAAGCTGGAAACTGAGTGGATGCCCATCAATTGGAGAATGGTTGGGTAAATTGTGGTATATGAATGTTATGGAATATTATTGTTCTGTAAGAAATGACCAGCAAGATGAATACAGAGAAGCTTGGAGAGAATTACATGAACACCTGCTAAGTGAAATGAGCAGAACCAAGAGATCATTATATACGTCAACAATGATACTGTATGAAGATGTACTCTGATGAAAGTGGATTTCTTTGACAAAGAGACCTAATTCAGTTTCAATTGATCAATGATGGACAAAAGCAGCTACACCCAAAGAAAAAACACTGGGAAATGAATGTAAACTGTTTGCATTTTTGTTTTTCTTCCCGGGTTACTTCTACCTTCTGAATCCAATTCTCCCTGTGCAACAAGAAAACTGTTTGGATCTGCACACATACATTGTATCTAGGATATACTAGAACATATTCAACATATATAGGACTGCTTGCCATCTAGGGGAGGGGGTGGAGGGTGGGAGGGAAAAATCGGAACAGAAGTGAGTGCAAGAGCCCTTTTTCTAGTGACTAGAAACTGGAAACTGAATGGATGTCCATCAGTTGGAGAATGGCAGAATAAATTGTGGTATATGAATATTATGGAATATTACTGTTCTGTAAGAAATGACCAACAGGATGATTTCAGAAAGGCCTGGAGAGACGTACACGAACTGATGCTGAGTGAAATGAGCAGGACCAAGAGATCATTATATACTTCAACAACAATACTATATGATGACCAGTTCTGATGGACCTGGTTATCCTCAGCAACGAGATCAACCAAATCATTTCCAATGGAGCAGTAATGAACTGAACCAACTATGCCCAGAGAAAGAACTTTGGGAGATAACTAAAAACCATTACATTGAATTCTAATCCCTATATTTATGCCCACCTGCATTTTTGATTTCCTTCACAAGCTAATTGTACAATATTTCAGAGTCTGATTCTTTTTATACAGCAAAATAATGTTTTGGTCGGGTATACTTATTGTGTATCCAATTTATATTTTAATGTATTTAACATCTACTGGTCATCCTGCCATCTAGGGGAGAGGGTGGGGGGTAAGAGGTGAAAAATTGGAACAAGAGGTTTGGCAATTGTTAACGCTGTAAAGTTATCCATGCATATAACCTGTAAATAAAAGGCTATTGAATAAAAAAAAAAAAAAAAAAAAAAAAAAAGAAGTGAGTGCAAGGGATAATGTTGTAAAAAAAATTACCCTGGCATGGATCCTGTCAATAAAAAGTTACTGTAATAAAAAAAAAAAAAAAGAAAAAGAAAGAATTTACCAAACACCTCCTGAAAGAGACCCCAAAATTAAAACTCCAAGAAATATTGTGGATAAATTTCAGAACTATTGGACCAAGGAAAAAATATTGCAAGCAGCCAGAAAAAAAAAAAAAGAAAGAAAGAAAACAACATCAACAACAACACACAACAACAATTTAAATACCTAGAAGCTACAATAAGGATAACTCAGGACCTAGCACCTTCCATTTTAAAGGATCAAAGGGCCTGGAATCTGTTATCCCAAATTGATAAACCAGTGATTTATAAAGTGTAAGCACTCATTTTGTGTTAATTCTTCATAAAATAATCTTTTAAACAAATGTTTGTCTGTAATTCAAGTAATGTGGCCAGCCTGAATGAGTTGCTCTCTATAGTAAAGTTGCTGTGCAGTAGAGTTTGAATTCTTGTCACTTCAAGTCAAGTAAGAGTCTTACTGATATGAACAGACAATTTTAGATGATGAAATTGACACTATTTCTACTCATATGAAAAGGCATTCCAAATCATTATTGATCAGATAAATGCAAATTAAAGCAACTCTGAGATACCACTACATACCTATCAGATTGGCTAAGATGACAGGAAAAGATAATGACAAATGTTGGAGGAGATGTGGGAAAACTAGGACATTGATGCATTGTTGGAGTTGTGAATGGATCCAATCATTCTGGAGAACAATTTGGACCTATGCTCAAAAAATTATCAAACAGTACATACCCTTTGATCCATCAGTGTTACTACTGTGCTTATATCCCAAAGAGATATTGAAGAAGGGAAAGGAACGTGTATATGCCAAAATGTTTGTGGAAGCCCTTTTCCCAGTGGCTAGAAAGAAAAAATTGAATGGGTACCCATCAATTGGAGAATGGCTGAGTAAATTATGGTATATGAATCTCATGAAATATTATTATTCTGTAAAAAATGTCCAGCAAGATGAATACAGAGAGACTTACGTGAACTGATGCTAAGTGAAATGAGCAAAAACAGGAGATCATTATACACTTCAACAACAAAACTATATGAGGATAAATTCTGATGGAAGTGGCTATCTTAGGCAATGAGAGGATCCAATTCAGTTCCAGTTGATCACTGATGAATAGAATCAGCTATTCCCAGCAAAAGAACACTGGGAAATGTGTGTGGACTGCTTTGTTTTTGTTTTTCTTCCCAGGTTATTTTTACCTTTCTAAATCCACTTTTTTCTTGTGCAACAAGAGCACTGGATAAATATGTACACATATATTATATTTACTATATGCTTTAACATGTTTAACATGTATGAGACTGCCTGCCATCTATGGGAGGAGATGGAGGGAAGGAAGAGAAAAGTTGGAACATAAATGATTGCAAGGGTCAGTGTTGAAAAATCACCCATGCATATGTTCTGACAATAAAAATCTATAATAAAAATAAAAAAGAAAGAATCATACTGTAAGGTATTTTATATTACAAGGTGATCTTCAGAATTTTCCTAAGACAATTTAATAGAACTAGTTGAATTTTCTGGCATGGCAGCTGTAGACTGTTCAAGTTTTAAAAGTATAAAACAATCAGGAAGGCTCTGAAGACCTTCAGTCGGTCATGTGGCCTAATACTTCTTTCTCACTCAGTATTTGGAATCATAGAGTCCAAAACAAACACACACACACACACACACACACACACACACATATACACACACATAAAATTCAAATTTTAAATGTTATATATGAAAATGGATTTCCATTAAAAGTTCTCATTATACTTTAAACACATGATCATCCAGAATTAATATAAAAACTTACTTTTCCCTTCCATTATACATTCAGATAACTATTTCTAATAAGATTTTTCTTATATCAAACCTAATTTGTCTCTGAAATTTCTACTCAATTCTTCTCTCTTAGAATATCATAAGAATCCTTAGCAACTCTCCACAACAAAACACACTTAAATACTTCATATATAAGATGGCACCTCTCAGTTTTTTTTTCCTTCTCCAGAATATCATGTCCTCCTGGATTCCTCATTTATTAATTATTGTTATTATCATTACTCAATTAATTAAATCAATCAAATTACTTTTCTAAATGCTTAATTTGCTTTTTCATTGTTTATGTCCACACTCGAGATATAGTGCATCTCATCCTTTTTGGTAAAATGTTTATAACAATTCTTAACATTAAGTTGCTTTAAGCTGTTTTCTAAAAGCCAATTAAATTTGTTTGCTTAAATGATGCAAAGGAATAATAATGGAGGGGAAAAAAGCATTGGTGGACCCTATCAACTTTACCAATAGGAAAGTTTTTCCCTAGTCCTCAGAGCTACATCTATAGTCACAGAGGGGACAAAGTTGCCATAATGTGGCTACATGACTTACCAATATAAGTGAAAACTGGGATAAAGCTTCAGAGCTTGTGCTACATTAGCAAAATATTATTCACTGATAGGTGACAGAAGTGAAATTAATGCAAGAAACAAAATGACACTAATAATCCTTCCATTGGAAAGCATTGTCCAGTGTTTGAAGTGAAAGTGGGAAATCTATGGAAAATTAGAACATTGGGAAGTTTACAAAATTTAAAAAGAAAGAAACAAATGTAATCCTAAAAAGCCATCATATTGACAGTTACAAATTCTATGTTCACAACATAGTTGTAAACAGAGATGACACCCTAGAATTACTTCTTAAACAAGCCAATATGGCTATCTCAAAGCAAGGGAACATAATTAATATGCTTATCCATGCAAATTGACAAGAGGATTTTATAAAAATGCATGAAGATTGAATTTCAAATGAATCTCTCATGGAAATTCAAAGATGAAAACAGAAGAAAGTTTCAGTGTTTAATTTGTTTGTCTGATCCTCATATAATTTTTAGTATTATCAGTAATTGCTAGGTAGATGTTATAGAAGGAATTGCTATCTTCTTAAATACACATAATGTTCAAAGAACCCAACAATAAGATTGAACATTGTAGAGGTGGGTTGAATGTCAGGTTCAATTATATGGTGACTGTGTGTTAAATCTAGTTCAACATATTAACTTTATTAGTTTCATTAAATTGAATAAATATATTAGTGTGGAAATATAAAACATTGGATATGAAATTAGAGGATTATAATTTAAATTTCAGTTCTCCAATCTATGAAATATGTTACATTGGACCAATTACTATTCTAGGACCTTAGTTTTCACATCTTTAAAATTGGGAATTATACTTTTGTTGTGTTTAGTCCTTTTGTCCATTTTTAACTCATGACCCCATTTAAGATTTTTTTCATTAAAGATACTAAGATGATTTTCTAATTCTTTCTCCATCTTATTTTACAAATGATGAAATTAAGGGAAACAGAATTAAGTGACCTTCCAGGGATCATAAGCTAGTAAGCCAGATTTGAACTCAGGAATGTGAGGCTTCCTGACTCTTATCTCAAGGTTCTTTATATTGTGCCATCTAGTTTCTTCCAGATTCTTACTAATTGAATTTTTAAACTTCTTCCTTCTCCCATCTCTAAATCTATTATTTTATGAAATGAATTTATCCTGACCAAGATTATAAAATAGATGGATATTGAATTTGAATAGATATTGAAAGGCATGGAATAGAAAATGGAATCTCAATGACAAAAATAAATAATGATAGGCAAATAAATGGACTTGTAGTTTTGAGGAGCAAGAATTCCTTTTTGACCTTGAAAGGAATTTGAACTACTTTGATCTTTGAGCAGGAAGGAAAGTTGGAGTGAAACTCAGGGCAGATCTTAGAAAGAAATATACTGTCTAAGGGGGAGGAACAAGGATTTATAGGAATTAAGCAACTGTGGAAGTAATCCTGGTTTGAATGAGGCTCCATCTATTCTGTGATTAAGGCCAGGTAGCAATTGAGGCAAAGAATCTTCTCTTTCACCAAGTCCAAACAAAAATTGAAATTAAATTAATCAATCTGAGGAGAATACCCTCAGGGTTTCTGGCCAAGGTAGAAATGTTTGCTATTTACTTTCAACCTGAATCAATTAGGACCCAAACAAATGGGGCTTGACCTGAAAGCTTTTGGTAGCCAATAGAATCAGATTGGTTTTGGTTCAAGGTTAAAGTTTATACAGGCCTTTGCAAGTACTTTGGAACAAAAGATTTGTACTGATGCTACTGACTATATTACTTTGTCAAGGACCAAAGGAAGCTCCAAAAGTTCTATTTTTCCTCTATTTCTCCCTCCCATTTCTGTTCAGATTTGATTCTTTCACATAAGAGATTCTTTTGTACTGACTTTACATCAGAGGGTAAATTGAACATATAAAAATAAATTATAGCAAAGAGTTAAACTGCTGCCTAAATGTTATGGAATTTCCTAAATAGGGCCCCTGATTTATTGTGATTGTATTAATGACTTTTCATTCTATAAAAATTTCCATAAAACATCAGGGAAAGGGAATACATGTATGTGAGGCTCATTGTATTTTGTCAAGTTAAAACTTAGTTAATCTTTTTAATGGTATGGATGAGTCAATCTCTGAGGAGGAAAGAGTAAATATCATAGAAAGGACCATACCCTAACACATCCTGCAGGGAAGAGGTTGGCATGGCCTGGAAAGAATTCTACTTTCAGTCCTTTTCATAAAGGAACAAAAATGAGAAATGTCCATGTTTAGCCAGGTAAATCTATTCACTTTGAAATATTAAGACTAGATTTATCTACACCTCCATTAAATTGCATAGAATAGTGCATTCCACATGTATTGTGCTTTGGAAATAGCTATGGAATGTTCTTAATGTTATAAAATAACATTTTTCATAATATAAACACACACATATAATAGCATGCATATATATGTATATATATGTGTATGTGTGTGTGTATCTGTGTACGTGAATAACTAAATTTTAAAATATATTATTTTAAATTAATTTTTACAAAAACTCTTCTATAATACCTTAACCCAGCTATAAAATAACATACTTTTTTTTTATACACAAGTCACATTGAAGATTTCAAAGAACCTTGTATGAAGTTGATCTTCATAACAAGTCTTGTAACAACTGTAATATTTTTTATATTTTCCTGCAGTTACAAAAAATTCAATAACTAGCTTAGGTTCACAGCCAATAAGGCTCAGAAATTCAAATCTTATTCCATGTTACATTGTAATGCTAGAGAAACTGAAGCAAGATAGAGATTAGAAAGTATTTAATAATTTATTTAAAAGGAAGAGATTTACTGGGGCCAAATGTATCCATAGTTTAGTCCCAGAGCTAAATGAGACTATCATCTCCAAGAATCCAGCAATGTGACTTCTCAATGACCTAAATTCACATGGCTCAGACTCAGGGGGGTAGAGCGAGGCAGGGGTGGAGTCAGGGTGCTGAGAATGGGAACTGACAGGGTGGGGCAAACCACCGGAGATGGGGGGAGGCATCTTGATAAGAAGGTATCTGACATTCCCAGGGCTTGGGATGGGGAAAGGCATTCTGATATCCTAAAACATAAGATCTTTTATCCTTATCAAATATTCTGATAAAGAGGGAGGGGAGGTTTTGCAGGACTGAGCTTTGAGCTGATAATTATAAATTGAAGCAGAACAATTAGAGAAACTGATTTAGGAGTGGGTCAGGATAATTAGGGAAACTGAATCAGGACAATAAAAGAGAACTGTGGCATAACAACAAGTGCAGCATCCTTTCCATTATGCTATGTTGTGAGTACAATAATCAGTGATTCTGTGAGATTGGTCCTGAAATTATTGTTATCCTTTTTCTACAAATGAATAATCTGAGGTTCCAACAGATTATAGAATTTTACAGAAAAGCTTTATATTAGTAAGTGTTAAAGTCTAATTCAACTGTCAATTGCAGTCTAAGAGAATTGAGAGGAGAGCAAAAAAATAAATAAATAAATAAAAAGATTTAGTGAATGATTCATGATCAAAACATTAGTGTGTGACATAATCAGAATTTGAAGCCAGGTCTCCACACTCATCAAATACAGGGCCATATGAATGATTATTTTTTTTTAAGTAACATTAAAATTCAGGTCAACTACTAAAGATTTAGCAAATTACTGTTTGACACACACCTGTGAGGGAGGCTACATTGTTTAGTTCATTAATGGGTGTCTTCTCAATTGAGCAATCTAGGCAACAGGCAGGAAGTTAATAATATAGGTGTGTGACAATCAATTTGTCAGAATTATGTAGTGGAAAAGATAGTTAAGAGATATAGAGATGAGTAAGCCTGTCTACCCAAATGTAAATGTTTCATCACACCAATTATATGACAATGCTTTTTTTCCAGTCCATTTATTTCCTTTTCCTTCCTTCCTCCCCCCATAAACATATAATTTTCTGATCCCTTCAAGTTTTAATAATGATGCTTTTTATGGTTCAGTGCTGTTATTGTGATGTTCTTTCTATGTAATCTTCACAGTAGAATGTATTCCAATCATTAGTTTCATGAGGCTACAATTTTCAGCCTTAAAACTTAGAATCATTTTTTGGAATCTTTTTTTCCTTTCTCCAACACAACCAATTAATAGAGGAACACTTACAAACATCACAAGATTGTTTGGGGGCAAAGACAAAATGAAATGAGCCTTGCTTTCAAGGAGTTTACACTCTGTAGCGAAAGATAGTAAACACATATATAAATATATTAAAATACATATATGTAAGATATATTTTTGTGTTTTCTATAGGGACATAAATTGTACTGAATTAAAGTGAATTTAATTCTAAAGACTATTATTTTGTATTTTTAAATGTATCCTGCAAGAATATTCATAGGGTTTTTTGAGACTAAGATTGTAAGCCTCTGCCTACTTAATATCAGGAGAAACATTATGGCGTTGAATTTCAGTCTTCTACAAGCTATAAAATTCAAAACCCTTCAATTTTTAACTCAGCTCCCATTTTCCATTTGTTTTATCATCTTCATTGCTATTTCAAATTTCTCCATAATTTCTTCATTTTGTTATTAGCTGTAAATGTTTCACAATGGAAATTAGAAAAATAATTATGTATATGTAAATGCACAAATATGCATACATAGCTACATTTTTTAATACAATACAATAAGTTTGGCTAGTTCTAGATGAGTGAAAAAAGATGACCATTTCTTCCAAATTAGGCTCTGCTAATGTACAAATTCTATGTAACTAAGGCAGGGGTGAGAAACCTTTTTTCTGCCAAAGGCCATTTGGATATTTATATCATTCACAGGCTATATCAAATTATCAGCTAATCTCATCGTTGCTTCCAGATGCCTTCAAGTAAATGATTCCATGGGCCTTTTATGGTCCACAGGCTAGACATTACTCACCTCTACAACAATGATTTTTAGGGTAGTAGGTACACCTTTTCTGTTTCCTCTATCCTCAATCTTCCTTTCCAAACCCATAAAACTGTATCTAATAAACAGATGGTATAGTGTCATTTTGATACCAAAGTCCCCAAACTTTCTGTCTTAATTCTTAGTATTCAAAGAGTAATTTACTGTTAAACGACAATTAGAGCCAATTTCTACAGAATTTTTCTCAACTGAGACCAAATAAAATGCATGAAGTCACAACAAAGAGATTATTTGCAAAGCATCACCATAATCTGGATATTTTCATTGACTTTCTTCATGGCTGGAATATATTCCCTTCTCATTTCTGTTTCCCAGCTTCCTTCAACACTAGTTAAAAACCCTGCTTCTAAGAAAAGACTTTTCCAAATCTTCCTTAATACTAGTGTCTTCTTTCTATTAGTGATGGGTAATTTATCCTAAGTAAATCATATTTATACATATTTCTTTTTGTGTTGTTTTTCCTGTAAGTTCCTTTTGAGAAGAAATAGTGAGTTATATTTCTTTGTTTCCCTAGCAGTAAATACAATTCCTGACTGCCAAGCAAATAAGGATGTGCATTAAGAGTGATCACTTTATTCATCAATCTTCAAGGGAACCAGTAACCTGGTTTTAGTTACTTGATGAGCTGCTATGGATTTTACTTGTAACATAAAAGAAATTGCAAAAATCAATATGCTCACAGAGTTTATTGTATTGTATAGACAGTTACATACATGGGGTATATAGCTCTAGTACAAGCTACACTGGGCTTCATGACACAAGACTTGAGGGTAATGGCATACATACACACACACATATAAAATCAAAACTTTAACATGGAAAACGGAGAATATTACAGAAAGATTTTTTTTTTAAATTTCCTGATACATCAAAAGGATTAATAAAATATATGGGATAGACCTAAGCTATTATTTCATTCCAATCCCTTTCTTGACTTCTATAAACTCTTAAGATTAAAGCAAAATCTTATCTGATTAAAAATGTATTTCCTTTCCATATTCCAATGAATCCTCCACTCAGCTGCCAAAATATTTTTTTTTCCCTTTAAAGTGTAATTTTGACTCTGACACCTATGTAATAGAATTTATGTCTTTCTATTGCCTGAAATATAAAATATGAGAGTTGAAACTGAAATAGTTTGGAGAAAATGACTAATCTGCTAATTTTTTTTAATCATAAAAGAGAAGTCTTTAACATTTGCCCTTTATTAGTGTCCCAATTTTCCCACATCCTCTCCAACATTCTGCATTATCTTTTGCTGTCTTTTAGCCAATCTGAGGGGTATGTAGTGGTACCTCAGAATTGTCTTAATTGCATTACTCTGATCAATAGTGATTGAAAGCACCCTTTTATGTGAATAGAAATGGTTTCAATTTCTTCATTTGAAAATTATCTGTTCATATCCTTTGTTTATCAATTGGAGAAGAGCTTGATTTCTTATAAATTTAAGTCAATTCTCTATGTATTTTGGAAATGATGCCTTTATCTGAAGGCTTGAATGTAATTTTTTTCCCAGTTTGTTGCTTCCCTTCTAATCTTGTTTGCATTAGTTTTATTTGTACAAAAACTGTTTAACTTTATACAATCAAAATTATTCATTTGGCATTCCATAATATATTCTATTTCTTCTTAGGCCACAAATTCCTTCTTTCTCCACAGATCTGAAAGATAGATTATGCTTTCTTCTTCTAATTTGCTTAGAATATCACTCTTTGTGTGTAAATCATGCACCCATTTCCACCTTATCTTGGTATAGGATGTTAGGTGTTAGTCAATACTTAGTTTCTGACATACTAATTTCTAAATTTCCCAACAACTTTTGTCAAATACTAAGTGAGTTTTAATCACAGAAGCTGGGGCTTTTGGGATTATCAAACACTATATTAGTGTATGTAGTGTTCTCTTCTTTTCTAAAATATAATCATTCTCTGTGGGTGCAGGTTTCTTAGGGGGCTTCTGGAGGCAGCCTTAGTTTAAGTTCAAATCAATAATCACCTCAAATGCAGCCAGCTTGTTAAAAGTACAGCTCCTTTATTGTCTCTTCCAAAATAGCCCAGTTAGCTTTCCTTGGTTCCAAGAGTTCTTATTGCTAGTCCTTTGTCTCTGCCTCTGCCAGCTTCAGCCTCTCCTCTTCCAAATCCCCAGTTCTGCCCAACTCTGCAGTCTCTAGCTTCTCAATCTCTTCAAGTGACTCCTGACTGAAGCTCTAATAGCTTCTTATATATGATGTCTTAAAGGTGTGAACCCAAAGGTTGACTCCTCCTCTGAGAGAGTAGGATTGTGGGAGGTGTAAACTTGTGAATCTCATACTGAATCCCGACTTGTAAATCTCTCAAACTTGTGAACTAATGTGTGAGCTAATGTGTGAACTCTCAAAGGTGTAATTTGATTTTGAGGATTTTATATGAATAATACATGGTCAATTTTTGTATAGGTTTCATGTACTGCTGAGAAAAAGGTATGTTCCTTTCAGTGTTCATTCATTTTTCTCCAAAGGTTTATCATCCCTAACTTTTCTAGGGATTTTTCTTTTTCTTATTTATTTTGTGGTTCGATTTATCTAGTTCTTAGAGAGCAAGGTTGAGATCCTCAACTAATATAGTATTACTGTCTAATTCTTCTTGCAACTCTCTTAACTTCTCCTGTAGGATGCTATACTACTTGGTGCATATATGTTTAGTATTTATGTTACATCATTATCTATGATATCTTTAAGTAGGATATAGTATCCTTCCTTATTTCTTTTAATTAAATCTATTTTTGGTTTTGCTTGATCTGAGATCAGGATTGCTACTGTTTTTGTTTGTTTGTTTATTTTGTTTTGTTTTGTTTTGACCTCAGATATAGCCTAATAGATTCTGCTCCAGCCTTTTACCTTCACTCTGTATGTATCACTCTGCTTTAAATGAGTTTCTTGTAAACAACAAATTGTAGGTTTTTTTAAATCCACTTTGCTATCTGCTTCTGTTTTATGGGAGAGTTCTTCCCATTAACATTCACAGATAAAATTACTAGCTCTGCATTTCCTGCCATCTTGTTTACCCCACTTATATTTTTCTCTTACCTTTCTCCCTTTCCTAGCATCCCAGTATTTTATCATGGATTATCCCCTCTCTCAAACCAGCCTCCCCTTTTGCAGGCCTCCCTTTTTTTTTTTTTTTTTTTTTACAACTTTCCTCATCTACTTCTCTTCTCCCTTCGATTAGTCTCCCCACTTCCATTCTCCCTTCCTCTCCTATTTCCCTATAGGGTGAAACAAGTTTCTCTGTGAAACTAAATTTGTCTGATATTCTCTCTTTTGAGACAAATCTGGTGAGAGTAAAATTTGCACAATGCTCATGTTCCCCTCCCCTCTTTGCTTCAATTGCAATAGAATTTTTTTTTACTTCCTCATGAGATGTAATTTATCCCATTTTAACTCCATTTTCTTCTTCTTCCAGTAAAATCACTATTCAAATTATACCTGCATCCTCTGAGTATACCCATAACTGAGATACAGATCTCAGGAATTAAACGTATTGGGATATAAACTTTTTAACTTTTAAAAGAAAGTTATTTTTTCTTTTCTTTTTTTGTTTCTCTTGAGATGTGTATTTGAAGATCAAATTTTCTATTCAACTCTGGTCTTTTCATCAGAAATAGATGAAATTTACCTGTTTCATTGAATATCCATCTTTTTCCCTGAAAGATGGTTTTTCACCTCAGTTTTACTGGATAATTGATTCTTGGCTGCAATCCAACTTCCTTTGCCTTTTGGAATATTAGAGTCCATGTCCTTGATCTTTTAAAGTGGAAGCTGCTAGGTCCTGGGTCATCCTGATTGTGGCTCCTTAATATTTGAATTGTTTCCTTCTGGCTGCTTGCAATAATTTCTCCTTAATTTGGTAATTCTAAAATTTAGTTATGATGTTTCTTGGAGTTTTCACTTTTGGCTCTTTCAGGATGTAAATAGTGGATTCTTTCAATGGCTATTTTGCTCGCTGGTTCTAAGATATCTGGGCAGTGATTTCCTGAAAGATGATGTCTGGTTTTTTTCGTTTGTTTGTTTTGTTTGTTTTTTTTTTCCCCATCATGGTTTTTAGGAAGTTCATTAAGTCTTAGATTGTCTCTCCTAAAATTGTTTTTTCCAGTGAGATATTTTACATTTTATTGTACTTTTTCTTTTTCTTTTTTTGGTTTGTTTGAATGATTCTTGAAGTCTCATTGAGTCATTCACTTCCATCTGTTCAAATTCTAATTTTTAGTGAATTATTTTCTTCAGTTAGCTTATTATACCCCCTTTTGCATTTGACCAATTGAATTTTTGTATACAATGTTTATTCAATGAGTTTTTTTTTCCATATAATAGGTTTTGTTTTTCAATTAATTTGTTTCTTTTTTCATATCTATTTTGTAAGGAGTTACATGCTTTTTCCTTTTCATCAAGTCTATTTTTTAAGGTGTTATCTTCAGATAATTTCTGGTCTTCCTTTTCCCTAGCCTTTTGCAAAGGTCTCCTTTCCTTTCCCCATTTTTATTCTCTCTTTTAAGCTTTTTTGAATTCTTTCAAGAAAGCCTTTTCAAATGGGGTGCAACTCATATCTACCTTTGAGGTTTCATCTGGTGTTGATTTGCCTTTGTGATCCTCAGGGTTTGTGTTCTGTACTTCTCTTTCTCCATAAAATCTATTTATGGTCAGAGTTCTTTGAATTTCTTCATGCATTTTTTTTTTTTTTTAAAGATTGAAGTCTGCTTTTAAAGCAAAGGGGAGACAGACACTTTAGTTTGCCCTTTGGTAGTTCTGCTCATTGACTTCCAGAGTTGAGGAAGAGAGGCCAAGTCCGATGTTCTTCTAGAGCTCAGGGGCTCACAATTTGCCTTTTGTATTTACTTTTGCATGTCTCACAACAAATCTGTTTAACCACCAGCTTGCAACCAGGACAGAATAGCCTAAGTGCCTCATAGTAGATTCCCAGCATATGGACACCACAACACCCTGACTCCCCACCCAATCTCTCCTACAGTCTAGGCTCGACTGTCTCTCCCCCTTCCCAATTGAAACAGACCTTTTCTGAAGTTCATCCAAAGTATCTTCTTCTGGAAATTTATTGTACTTCAAACATATGTGTGTTCTGTCACTCCAAAATTAGTTCAGAAGCTTATTTGATGGAATTTTGACTAATATTTTTATTTATTTATTTTTAGTATACATTTGTGTGTGTACTAATATTTGACGGAAGCTTGGAGGAAGTCACAGAAACACTTATCTGCTCTCTACCATCTTGGCTCTGCCCCTTCAATTATCTTTTTTAATCTTCTTTTGCATTTGGCCAATTGAATTTTTGAGTGAGTTATTTTGTTCAGTGGATTTTTTTTTTCTGTCTGTCTGTCTGTCTCTCTCTCTCTCTCTTTTTTTTTTTTTTTGCTGAGGCCATTGGGTTAAATGACTTGCCCAAGGTCACACAACTAGGAAGTGTTAAGTGTCTGAGGCCAGATTTGAACTCAGGTCCTCCTGACTTCAGGGCTGGTGCTCTACCCACTGCACCACCTAGCTGCCTGATTTTTTTTTTCTGTTTCACAAATTCTGTTTTTCAGGAAGTTGTTTTCTTTTTTCTATCTCATCAAATCTCTTTTGTAAGAAGTTATATGCTTTTTCCATTTCACTAAATCTATTTTGAAAAAAGTCTTCTTCAGTTAATTTCTGTTTTTCCTTTGCTAAACTCTCCTTCTTATCTTCTCCTTCTCTTCTTAAATGGAAATTATGGAATTCATGTCTTTACTCCTTAAAGATCAAGAATGGTACCGAAATAGAGCATCAAGACTGATGGGATCTTGCAAAATGAGGTGGTTTTTTTTTTTTTTCCAATAAAGAGCTTCTAGGGGAATGATGGAAAAGTCAGACAAGTCTCAGAGAAGCCCAACCAGCTTTTTAATTGTTGAGAAACATCATGTGCAAAAAGAAGTATATATGCAAAGGAAATCATAAAGGAGGGAAAAGGAACCACATGTGGAAAAATGTTTGTAGTAGCTCTTTGTGATAAATGAGTAGATGGTTCATCAATTGGGGAACTGCTGAATAAGCTGTGATATATAAAGGTAATGGAATATTATTGTTTTATAAAAAAAAAAATGATGAACAAGCTGATTTTGGAAAAAAAAAAAAAACCTGGAAAGATTGACACAATGACACAAACTGATGCTGAGTAAAACAAACAGAACCAGGAATCGATTGTACATAATAACAGCAAGAATGTATGAAGATCAACTGTGAAAAACTTGATCCTTCTCAGTAGTTCAGTGAACCAAAGCAATCCCAATAGACATTTACAGAAAATGTCATCTGCATCCAGAAAAAAGAAGTATGGAGACTGAATGTAAACCAACACATGCTATGTTCACTTCTATTTTCTGTATTTTTTCTGTCCTATGGCTTTTCCCTTTTGACCTGATTTTTCTCTCCCTACATGATTCATAAAGCAATGTGTACTAAAAGAAAATAATTAAAAAAAAAAAAAGAATCATGTATAAAATATTTACAATCTAAATACAAAAGACTATTTTGGCAGGAAATCCTAGCAGAAGGGGGATCAGGAAAGGCATCACTTTGGAGAGGCTACTTTAGTTGAGTATTGAAGCAAACTAAATATTTAAACACATTTATTTGAAGAAAACATGCACTGCAGGCACTGGGAAATGATTTTCAAAATTATGGAGTTGAATGATACTCTATGTGAAGAATGATATAATAATAATTTGTTACTTATCACATAAACACTACATAGGAATGAAGGAGGCCAATAGAGGAAAGGCAAATTGACTGATCAGGTATAAAGAAATCAACTATATATTGCTCAGTATCTACCTGTTTTTGTGGTTTAGGTACTGATTCATTGATCATTTATAACTTGCTTAAATTATCCTATTCAATCATTCCTAGCTTGCTTCTATATACTACCTCAGATACTGGTTTGTCTTGTTGGTTATTTCTATTCGGGAACATTCAATACTATCAGTTCTGTTCTGTTCTACAATCTCTGAAGTATCCCTAGGAATAATTTCTGTTTGATTGTCATTTCGGTTCATCAGGCAGAGCTGTCTACCAATGATTCTCCCTCAGGAGTATTCATTCCAGGCAAGATGAGGCCATTCTACTTGTCCATCAGATCAATAGCATAATATTGACCAACATCACCTTAATAATTTGTAACATTTTAGTATATCAAGTGTTATTTGGCTATATTAATTATATCAAAATATCATCCATATGAATATATACACACAAACCATGACTACACAAGAATCATTGGTCAATGATTTCCTTTTCATGTTTCTTATAATGTGACTGATTGCTGTGGATCTCAGAAATGCAGAGGCATTTAAAAATATCACCTTATATCCAAAGCTTTTAAAGATTAACATAATAAAATCTGTATTGTATTGTTGCCAACAGACTCTGCTTAACATGCTAATTGCTTTATGGAAAAAGTCTACCTGTCAAACAATGTGTCAGCTGTTTTACTGCCTTTGAATCATTTAAATTAAAGGTCTTATATTTGACTAGCTCAGTTTAGACATACAGTTGAAACTAATGGCTGCAGTGGATGACAAAGAAACTCTATAACTTCATAATATGAAGTCAATTTTTTTCTTTTTTCCCCAGAACTTGGTTTTCATTGGGAGAAAAATAATCTTTCATCCTTTAGAAAATAAATGTTTGATAGGCATTTTATGGACAAAATAGTGAAAAGAACAAAATAGTTTCAAAGAGGAGTTAACTTCTGAGAAAAAGACAACTGTTCAAACATGCTTACTGATAATTAGATAAATTTGGGGGGAAATTTTGAGTCCTTACTATATGAAATGAAGCCTTCTAGTCACTCAAAGGCAAGTCACTTACATTCCTCCCATCAAAGGAAGGAGGGAACTATTACATAATTTAAAGTAGTTATATAACAGAGAAAATTGGAAGACTATATTTATATTAACTATCCCTTAATGTCTCATTCATATATATGTACACATATATGTGTGTGTGCCTGTATACACATACATATACATGTATACACATATACATATATCTATACCTATCTATTCACACACACATAAAATTTCCTATGCATATCTATTTTTAATGTTAATATACTAGTTAGGGGCAGCTAGGTGGCACAGTACATAAAGGTAAGTATTAGGCCTAGAATTAGGAAGACTCATCTTCCTGAGTTCCAATCTGGTTTTAGACACTTAACTAGTTGTGTTAACTCTATTTGTCTCAATTTCCTCATCTGTAAAATGACCTAGAGAAAATAATGGAAAGCCACTTCTTTGTCTTTGCTAAGAAAACAACAAATAAGGTTACAGAGAGTTGGACATGACTGAAAATATCTGCATAAGATGCTAATTAATACTATGTATTTGAGGGAAATAACATTTCTTTCTTTTTCAACCAAAGTTTCAGTTCGTTGTCATCAAGGAAACAAAGAAAACATAAAAGAAATGGATGACTTCTTCTTTGGTTAGTTTTCCCTTGGTGTTTCATCCATATCAATGATTTACATTACAAAGGGCTACCAGTTTGGCACTTCCATGGGAAATGGCCAGTCCTGTACTTTTTGTTGTTGTTGTTTTGGAGTTAACATCATACATTTCTCCTTTCTTTTTAACCAAATTTCAAGAAAATGTTGTTAATATTTTGCCTACATTTCCTCTTTTCACATTCACTCTTCAACTTTGCAATCTGTCTTCTGACCTCATCACTCAACTGAAATGGTGTTCTCCAAAGTTACCAATTATCTCTATCTGACAAAGCTCATGACTTTTTCTTAGTTATTGTGCTTCTTGACCTATTAACTGCAAGTGATACTCTTGGTCATGAGTAATTTTTCAGCATTGACCCTTGCAAAACATTTTGTTCCAATTTTTCCCCTCCTCCTCAACTCCTCCCCCAGATGGTAGGTAGAGCAGTACATATTAAATATGTTAAAGTAAATGTTAAATACTATATATATATATTTTTTCTGTATTTTTTCTGTCTTATGGCTTTATATATATATATATATATGCACACACATGTCCATAGACTTATTTTGTTGCACAAGAAGAATCAGACTTTGAAATATTGTACAATTAACCTGTGAAGAAAATCAAAAATGCAAGTGGACAAAAACAGAGGGAATGGAAATGCTATGTAGTGGTTCACACTTATTTCCCAGAGTTCTTTCCTTGGGTGTAACTGGTTCTATTCATTATTTAACAAATGGAATTAATTTGGTTCATCTTATTGTTGAAGAGAGCCATGACCATCAGAGTTGATCATCAAATAATATTGGTGTTGAAATATATAATGATCTCCTGGTCCTGCTCATTTCACTCAGCATCAGTTCACATAAGTTTCTCCAGTCCTTTCTGTATTCATGCTGCTGGTCATTTCTTACAGAACAATAATATTCCATAAAACTCATATACCAAAATTTATTTAGCCATTCTTCAATTGATAGCCATACAATCAATTTCCAGTTTCTAGCCACTAAAAAGAAGACTGTCACGAACATTTTTGCACATCCAGGTCCCTTTCCCTTCTTTAAGAACTCTTTGGGATATAAGCCTAGTAGTAACACTGCTAGATCAAACAGTATGCACAGTTCGATAACTTTTTGAGCATAGTTCCAAATTGCTCTTCAGAATGGCTGGATATATTCACAATTCCACCAACAATGTATCAGTGTCCCAGTTTTCCCACATCCCCTCCAACATTCCACATTATCTTTCCCTGTTATTCTAGCCAATTTGACAGGTATGTACTGATATTTCAGTGTTGTTTTAATTTACATTTATCTGATTAATAATGACTTGGATCATCATTTCATATGGCTGGAAATAGTTTCAATTTCTTCATCGGAAAATTGTCTGTTCATATGCTTTGACTATTTATTAGTTATAGAATGGTTTGATTTCTTATAAATTAGAGTCAATTCTCTATGTATTTTGGAAATGGGGCCTTTATCAGAATCTTTGACTGTAAAAATGTTTTCCCAGTTTATTGTTTCACTTCTAATATTGTCTCCATTAATCTTGTTTGCAGAAAAGCTTTTCAATTTGATATAATCAAAATTTTCTATTTTTTGATCAATAATGATCTCTAGTTCTTCTTTGGTCACAAATTCCTTCCTCTGGCACAGGTCTGAGAGGTAAACTATTATTCTATGTTCTTCTAATTTATTTGTAATCTCATTCTTTATGCCTGGATCATGAACTCATTTTGACGTTTTATTTAAGATTTTAGTATCAATATTCATTGGGGAGATTGGTCTATAATTTTCTTTCTCTTTTTTCAACCTAACTGGTTTAGGTATCAGTACCATGTCTGTGTAATAAAAGGAATTTGGTAGGACTCCTTCAATCCCTATTTTTTTCAAATTATATAGCATTGGAGTTAATTGTTCTTTAAATGTATGGTAGAATTCAAATGTAAATCCATCTGTTCCTGGGGATTTTTTTCTTAAGGTATGGATTAGTAGTTTGTTCTTTTTCTAATGGGACTATTTAAGCAATTTACTTCCTCCTCTGTTAATAGGAGACACCTATATTTTGGAAGGTAATCATCCATTTCACTTGTTATCAATTTATTGGCATAAAGTTGGGCAAAGTAACTTCTAATTATTGCTCTAATTTCCTCTTCATTGGTGGAAAGTTCTTTCTTTTTCATTTTTAAGACTAACAATTAGATTTTCCTCTTTCCTTTTTCTAATCAGATTTTCCAAATTTCCCATTTTATTGGCTTTTTTTTTTTTTTGTAAAACCAACACTTAATTTTATTTATTATTTCAATAGTTTTTTTTTACTTTCAATTTTATCAATTTCTCCTTTTAATTTTAGAATTTCAAGATTAGTATTTGATTAAGGGTTTTTAATTTGGTCTTTTTCTAGCTTTTTAAGTTGCAAGCCCAATTCATTGATCTGCTTTTTCTATATTGTATTCAAGTAAGCCTCTAGAGATATAAAATTTATCCTTATTACCACTTTGGTTGCATCCCACAAATTTTGGTATGTTGTCTCATTTTTGTCATTCTCTGGGAAGAAATAATTAATTGTCTCTATGATTTGCTGTTTCACCCTCTTTAGTTTGAGATTATTTAGTTTCCAATTACTTTTTGGTCTATTTAGCCCTAGCTTTTTGTTGAGTGTAGTTTTTATTGCAGCATGATCTGAAAAGAATGCATTTACTATTTCTGCTTTTCTGCATTTAATTTTGAAGTCTTTATGTCCTAATATATGGTCAATTTTTATATAAATTCCATGAACTGCTGAGAAGAAAGTATACTCCTTTCTGTCTCCATTCACTTTTCTCCAAAGATCTATCATACCTAACTTTTGTAAAATTCTATTTACTTTCATAACTTCTTTCTTATTTGTTTTGTGGTTTGATTTATCTAATTCTGAGAGTACAAGGTTGAGCTCTCCCACTATTACAGTTTTGCTGTCTATGTCTTCTTGCAACTCTCTTAACTTTTCCTTTATGAAGTTAAATGCTATACCACTTGGTGCAGATATGTTTGGTATTGATATTCCTTCATTGTCTGTATTGCCCTTTAGCAAGATATACTTTCCTTCCTTATCTCTTTTAATTAGAAAATTTTTTCTTTTGCTTGATCTGAGATAAGAGTGGCTACCCCTGCTTTTTTGACTTCATATGAAGCATAATAGATCCTGCTCCAGTCTTTTACCTTTAGTCTGTATGTATCACCCTGTTTCAAATGTGTTTCCTCTAAACAATATATTGTAGGGTTCTGGCTTTAGATCCAGTCTGCTATCTGCCTCTGCTTTAATGGAGAGTTCATCCCAATCACATTTACTATTAAAATAACTAATTCTTTACTTCCTGCCATCTTATTATGCCCAGATTATGCTTTTCTGTTTCTTTCCCCCCTTATGCTACTCCCCAGTATTAATGTTTTGGGCACCACTTGCCTCCCACAGCTCTCCCTCTTTAGAATCCCCCTCACCAATAGGTTAGGTTCACAAGACAAAATAGTCAACTATAACAATCTAGTGTTTGACAAACACAAAGATCCTAACTTTTGGGATAAGAATTCATTATTTGACAAAAACTGCTGAGAAAACTGGAAATTAGTATGGCAGAAATTAGGCATGGACCCACATTTAATACCATATACCAAGATAAGATCAAAATGGGTCCATAATTTAGGTATAAAGAACGAGATTATAAATAAATTAGAGGAACATAGGCTAGCTTATTTCTCACACTTGTAGAGGAGGAAGAAATTTGTGACCAAAGATGAACTAGAAACTATTATTGATCACAAAATAGAAAATTTTGATTACATCAAATTAAAAAGCCTTTGTACAAACAAAACTAATGCAAACAAGATTAGAAGGAAAGCAACAAACTGGGAAAAAATTTACAGTTAAAGGTTTGAAAAGGCGTATTTCAAAATATATAGAGAATTGACTTTAACTTATAAGAAATAACCCACTCCAGTTGATAAATGGTCAAAGGAAAGAAAGACAATTTTAGTGATGAAATTGAAACTATTTCCACCATATGAAAGGTTCTAAATATTGACGAACAGGCAAATTAAGATAATTGAGTCTACTACACCTGTCGATTTTAAGATGAAGGAAAAAATTTAATGTTGAATGTTGGAGGGGATGAAAAAACTGGGAATTTGATGATTGTTGGTGGAGTTGTAAATGAATCCATCCATTCTGGAGAGTAATCTGGAATTTGTTCAAAAAGTTATCAAACTGGCTCCCGATAAAGTGCTACTACTGGTCTTATACCCAAAAAAGAAAGAAAGGGACCTGTGTTGGGCAAAATATTTGTGGTAGCATTTTGTAGTGGCTAGAAACTGAAAATGAATGGATGCCCATCAATTGGAGAATTGTTGGGTAAATTGTGTTATATGAATGGGGGAAATTATTTTTCTGTAAGAAATGACAAGCAGGGGGGGCGGAGCCAAGATGGCTAAGAAGACAGACATGACTTTCTAAGCTCTTCTCTTACCCTCTTTATCAATATTATATCGAGCCTCAAAATAGTTTACTGCAAATCGAAAGATAAAAGAGAACAACCACCACCCAAAAAATCTGCAGTCTCCCAAAAAAGGTGGTTCCGGGGCCAGGGGGAGATCAGCACAGACTGGGAAAAGGTTCTGAGGAGGCCCAAACCGAAAGTGAAAGCAAGATCTCAAAAGCTTGCAGCCCCAACCCCCAAAGGGCTTTTCCTTGGGGCGCTGTGATTGATGGAGGGGCCGGGGTTAGCCTCCAACTGCACAGTGGGGCTGGCTTTAAAAAGGAGCTTTCAGGCCAATTTGCAGGCAGAGCACTAGGGCAGAGTTCGGGGTGGTCTGCAGTCTGGGTCAGCTGTTAAACCACAGTCCCAAGGGCTCGGCCGGGGCGTGACACTTTCACCCCCTTAGTCTCTAGCCAAGGGCAAAGCCCAACCCACACAGCCCAACTGGGTAAACCTGCCAGTTGAATCCACTTCCTGTTGGGGAAGGAAAACTCACCAGAGCACTCCCCAAACCCTCAGAGTTGGAAATTGGTTTACCCCAAAATCCCTCTTTCCCCCCTTAAAAACTCCCCTGGGCAAAAGAAAAGGAAAGTTTTGGGTTAAAACCCCCTTTTGGGGCCTTTAAAAAAGAAAAAAAATAAAAACTTAAAAAAGGGAAAATTGAAAAGAAAAGAACTTCAAAAGAAAGAGGATTTTATTTTAAAAAAAAACACTAAAAGGGAAATGGAAAAATTCCAGGGACCCAAAAAAACATTTAAAACTCAAAAGGGGAATATGGGAAAGGAAAAAAGCCTAAGGAAAATAACTTTAAAAATTAAATGGAAAAAGAAAAAATTTTAAAGGGAAGTACAAAAAAAAAAATGAAAACTGAAAAAATAAACTGCAAAAAAGGGATTGAAAAAGACTAAAGAAATCGGAAATTGGATTTTGAAAATTTGGAAAAAAGAAATAATTTTACAAAAAAAAAAAAATGAATGAAAAATCAAGGAAAATAAACTTTAAAATTCAAACCTTCGAAGGAAAAAGAAAAAAAAAACCCCAAAAATTGTGGGAAATTTAGAACTATAATTAAAGGAAAATTTACAAGCCAAAAAAAAAAAAAAAAAAAACTATTTAAAACGAGGTTAAAAAGGATCCCGGGATTGGTCCTCTACATAAAAAAAAAGGCCTGAAAATTTTCAAAACACAAAAAAGGGATGCAGCAAGGAAAAACTAAAGCTAATTACATTTTCTTAAGGGAAAAATGGAAAATAAACAAAGAATTCCATTTGTTTTGAAGAAAAAAACAGAACAAAAAAAAAATTTATCTCCAACCATAGAACCAAAGAATTTGTAAAAAGGAAAAAAACCTTGAAATTGTATTTCTGGGGAAACAAAAATTATGAAAATTTATTGATGAATCTAAAAAGAGATATGGGAAAATGATCAAATGGTGAAGGAGGGATAAAAAAAAACATCCCAAAAGGGAAAACCAAGAGGGAAAAAGGGGGAAAATTTGGAATTTACCTTCAAGGTTGGTCAAAAGAATTGAATTTGTTTTTGAAAAATTTTGTATTAAAAAAATGGGGGGGAAAAGGGAAAAAAGAAAAAATAAAAGGGGAAGGAAAAAAAACTCAAGGGGGGAGGGAGGGATTATAAAGAGGGTAAAGATTAATAAAGGGTTTTTGTTTAAAAAAGGGGGGGGGGAAAAATAAACATAATCGGGGAAAAGGAGGGAGAATAAAAGTAATTCTAACCAAAGGGGAAGGTGAAACCGGGAGGCAGATGAGACTGGTAAAAGCAGAAATGTTGTTTTCCTGTTTAAAGAAGGGGGAAAAAGAGGGGTAAAAGGCTGGAAAAATCAATCTTTCAGGTGAACAAAAAAGCAGGTGGAATTATTAGTCAAGCAAAGTAAAAATTGATGTAATTAAAAGAGAAAGGAAGGAAACCATCCTCAAAGGGTAATAAAAACGAACTACAATATTAAAATATCTGCAAAGTGGTTGCTTTAAAAAAGGGAAAGTTAAGAGTTGAAAAAAATAGCAACAAAACTGTAATAGTGGAGATCCAACCCTTTACCTCAGAATTAACAAATCAAACCACAAAACAATTAAGAAAGAAATTAAATAAAAGAATATTAGAAAAATTATATGTTGGATCTTTGGAGAAAATTAAATGGAGATAGAAAGGTATATTTCTTCTGAGCAGTTCAATGGAACCTATTCAAAATTGACCATATATTTAGGACATAAAGACCTCAAAATTAAAAATGAAAAAGCAGAAATAGTAAAGCTTTCTTTTTCAATCTGATGCAATAAAAAACTACATTCAACAAAAAGTTAGGGGTGACCAAAAGTAATTGGAAACTAAACTTATCTTAAAAAGAATGATTGGGGTGAAGAGGGAAATTTAAACAAAAATTTCCTAAGATAATGACAATGATGAGACATCATACCAAAATTTGTGGGATGCAGCCAAAGGGTAATAAGAGGGTTTATATCCTTGGGCCTTGAAAAAACAGAAAAGAAAAGATTAATGAATTGGGCTTGAACAAAAAAACTAAAAAGACCAAATTACAAACCCCAATCAAATACTAAATTGGAAATTTAAAATTAAAAGGAGAAAGTAAAATATTGAAAGTAAAAACTATTGAATAATTAATAAAACTAAGAGTTGGTTCTATGAAAAGCCAATAAAATAGATGTCTGGAAATCTGATTAGAAAAGGAAGGGAGGAAATGAAATTGAGTCTTAAAAGAAAGGAGAACTTTCCACCAATGAAAGGAAATTAAGAAAAATAAAGTTATTTTGTCAACTTATGCCAAAAATTTGATAACCTAATGAAATGGATGACACCCAAAAATATAGACCCCAGACTAAAGAGGAGGAAGTAAATTGTTTGAATAGTTCCATTTCAGAAAAAAAAGGGAATTAAAACCTCCCTAAAAAAAAATCCCCAGGACCAATGGTTTATTGAATTTTACCAAACATTTTAAAGAACAATTCCCCAATGCTATATAAATTATTTGATAAAATAGGGAATGAAGGAGTCCTACCAAATTCCCTTCTATGAAACATGGTCTGATACCTAAACAAGGTAGGCTGAAAACAAGAAAGAAAATTAAAAATCTCCCAAGAATATTGATGCTAAAATCTTAAATAAGATATTAGCAAAAAGACTAGAAAATCATCTAAAGAAATAACTATGATCTAGAGGGTTTATACCAGGAATGCAGGGTGGTTTATATTAGGAAAAATCAATATAATTGGCCAAGTTAAAACCAAATTAAAAAACCATTGATCATCTCAATAGATTCAGAAAAAGCATTTGATAAAAATCCAACATCCATTCCTATTAAAAACACTTGAGAGAAGGGAAAAAATGGACTTTCCTTAAAATAATCAGGCATCTATTTAAAACCACGTGCATCATGTAATGGAGAAAACGCAACCATTCCCAATAAGATCTGGAGGAAACAAGGTTGCCCATATCACCATTACTATTTAATATTGTATTGAAATGTAGCTTTTGCAATAAGAGTTTGAGAAAGAGATTAAAGGAAAAGAATAGGCAATAGGAAACCAAATTATCACTTTGCCGACGATATGATGGTATACTAGAACCCCAAATTTGCAAAAGTTATTAGAAATAATCCACAACTTTGAAAGTTTTTAAAAATAAACCCCATAAGTCATCAATTCTTATATATCAAACAAAAATCCAAAGTCAGAGTTACAAAGGAAATTCAATTTAAAGTAACTACGATAATAAAAATATTTAGGAATCATCTGCCAAGGAAAATCAGAAACTTTGAAAAATTAAGAACCCTTTTCACCAAAATTAAGTCGATCTAACCAAATTTGACAAATATTAAATGCTTTGATAGGGATTTATAGATGACAATATTACCTAAACTAATCATTTATTTAGCAAATTACCAATCAGAGTCCCAAAAACAATTTTAATGACCTAGAAAAATAACAACAAAGTTCAATGGAAAAAAAAGGTCAAGATTTCAAGGAATTAATGAAAAAAAATCAAATGAAAGTGGCTTGCTGTACCAGATCAAAATTATATCATAGAGCAGCAGTTACCAAAACATTTGGTTTTGGAATAGATTAGTTGATCAGTGGAAAGAAGGTTAAGGGATAAACAGTCAACAAATATAGCAACCTATCTTTGAAACCCAAAGATCCCAGCTTTTGGGATAAGAACTTATGTTTATCAAATTTGGGGAAAATTGGAAACCAATATGGCAGAAACTAGGCATTGATCCAACTTAACCGTCCAAGATAAGGTCAAAATGGGTTCGCCCAGGATAAAGAATGAAATTATTAATAAATTAGAGGAACACAGGATATTTACCCCTCAGACCTGTGGGAAAGGGAAGGTCTTTATGACCAAAGAGAACTAGAATCATTACTGATCACAAAAAGAAAATTCCGATTATCCAAACTGAAAAGTTTTGAAAAAACAAAACTAATGCAAAAGATTAGAAGGAAGCAAAATGGGAAAAATATTTTACAGTCGGTTCATAAAGGCCTTTTAAAAAATATATAGAAATTCTCAATTTATAAAAAATCGTTTCTCCAATTGAAAAATGGTCGGATATGAACAGACAATTCTCAGATGAAGAAATTGCCTGCATGAAAAGATGCCAAGTCATTATTAATCAAAAATGCAAATTAAGAAACCTTAAGATACCACTAACACCTGTCGATTCTAAGATGACAGGAAAAAAATGATGATTGTTGGGGAATGGGGAAAACTGGGACATTATGCATTGTTGGTGGAGTTGTGCAATCCAACCTTTTGAGAGAGTTTGAACTATGCTCGTTATCAAACGTATTTCCCTTTGATCCAGCAGTGTTACTACGGGTTATATCCCAAAGAGATTTAAAGAAGGAAAGGACCTGTATGTGCATGAATGTTTGTGGCAGCCCCCGTAGTGGCTAAAAATAAATAAATGGAGTCCATAGTTGAAATGGGGGAAAAATTTTTATAAATATTATGAATATTCTGTTCCAATAAAGACCAAAATAATTTCAAAATGGAGAGTTTAATGAACTGAGCTGAGGAAATTGGGAGGACCAAACATTAATATTCAACCAAAAATATATATGATGACCAGTTTATACCAGGCATCCTCAGCAAAATAACCTTTTCATTTCTAATGGACTTAACTAACACTACCCAGGAATCTGGGAGTAAAAAAATTACAGAATTCCCCAATCCCAATTTACCCATGCATTTTTTGATTTCCCACAAGCTAATTGTACAAATTTCAGAGCTGATTCTTTTGTAAAAAATAAAACCTTTGGTCATGTTACTTATTTTTTATCTAATTTATATTTTAAAATTTAACTCATTCATTGACTAGGGGGGGGGGGTTGATGAAAAATTGGAAAAGAGGGTTTGAATTTTTGTTTTCCCTGGGTTATTCCTTTAAAATTAAATTTTTTAAAAAAAAAAGAAATGCCGCAATTCTAAAACCGGGAAGTTTTAATAATATTTAAATGAAAGACAGCCAGGAGATATTAGTGTTAACAATGAATGAAGGATTATTTTAAAAATTTTTTCAAAAAAAATAAATAATTTAATTGAAGTGAACAGAACCCTCCGGGAAAATTTTGAAGCTTTTTGCTTTTTTTTTCCTTCCAAATTTTTTCTTTCTTCTTCCCCTTAAAAGAGAATTTGCCAACATATAATTTATCTAGGATATACTGTGACATATTTAACATGTATAGGACTACTTGCCATCTGGGGGAGGAGGTGGAGGGAGGGAGGGAAAAAGTCAGATCAGAAGTGAATGGAAGGATAATGTTGTAAATAATTTTTTTTCAAAATAAAAATAAATAAATAAATTGGAAGGTGAAAAAAAATCAGAATCCCTCCCACCTCCTTTGAGTCTTTTCCCCTTTCTTATACCTTCCCTCTATTATTCTTTTCCTTTTCCCTTTTCCTCTCCCACTTTTTAATGAGGTGAGAGAAGTTTCTTTGTAAACCAAACATGTCAATTATTTTCTCTTTGAGCCAAATCTGATGAGAGTAAGATTCACACAATATTCCTCCCCCTCCCTAAATTCCCTCAGATATGATAGGTTTCCTTTGCCTCTTCTTGGGATGTAGTTTCCTTCTTTTTATCTCCCCTTTCCCCTTTTTCTCATACTATCCCTTTTTCACTTCTATTCTCCTTTTTATATTATATCATTAAAATCAAATTATGCATGCACTTTTCATGTATATCTGTAACCAGAATACATTTCTCAAGTGTTCCTTTTGTCTTTTTCTGCTTCTGCTGAGTCCTATAGTTGGAGGTCAATTTTTTTTTTTTTTTTTTGGCTCTGATTTTTTCATTAGCAAAAAATGGAATTTACCTATTTCATTAACTTTCCATCTTCTTCCCTAGATGAAAATGCTCAGCTTAGTTGGGTAGTTTAGTCTTAACTGCATTCCAAGTTTTGTTGTTATTGTTGTTGTTGTTGTTTTAACCTTTTGAAATATCAGATTCCAGGCCCTTTGATCCCTTAATGTGGAAGCAACTACATCTTGAGTGATCCTTATTGTGGCTCCTTAGTATTTGCATTCTATTTTTTTTTCTGTCTGCTTGTAATATTTTTTCCTTAATCTGATAGTTTTGAAATTTAGCCACAATATTCCTTGGAGTTTTTTTTTTAGGGTCTTTTTCAGAAAGTGTTGATAAATTCTTTCAATGCCTATTTTACCTTCTGATTCTATTACATCTGGGCAGCTCTCTTTGATGATTTCCTCCAAAATAGTGTCTAGGCTCTTTTTTTCATCAAAATTTTCAGGAAGTTCAATAATCCTCAGATTATGTCTCCTAGATAAATTTTCCAGGTCTGTTGTTTTTCCAAGTAGATATTTAATACATTTTTCTATTTTTTAATTTTTTTTTTTTTGGTTTTGCTTGACTGATTCTTGATGTTTCAATGTATAATTCATTTCTATTTGTTCAGTTCTGATTTTTAATGAGTTATTTTCTTCATTAGATTTTTTTTTAAACTTATTTTTGTATATGTCCAATTGAGTTGTTTCGTTCCATGGATTTTTTTTTTCCATTTCACCATTTTTTTACAAAATTATTTTTTTCCCCAATTCACAAATCCTACTTTCCTGGGAGTTCTTTATCTTTTCAAATTAACAAATCTGTTTCCCTGGAAGTTCTTTACCTTTATCAATTCACATTTCAGGAAGTTGTTTTCTTTTTCCACTTTATCAAATTTTTCTTTAAGTGAGTTATATGTCTTTTCCATACTCTCTTGCAGAGCTTCTCTTTCCTTTTCCCATTTTTGTTCTAGCTCTCTTTTAAGATCTTTTATAATTTCTTTTAGGAGAGCCTTGTATTATGGGGAGCAAGTTACATCCCCCTTTCGAGTTTTGTCTGGAGACTATCTGCTATTAGTCTCCTCCATGTTGAAAACTTGCTTTCTTTTTGTATAGAAGCTATCAATATTTAGCTTAAGCTTGGCTTTTTTACTCATTTTTTTTTTAAAAAGCCCTTAGGGTCTGCCTTCATGGCAAGGAGGAGACCAGCTTCCTCTGTAGAACAGGGATAAATATATGGACAGCAGCTGTCCTGCAAAACAGGCTGCTAAGAGTAGCTGAGCTGCAGAAGTGCCCTGAGAAGAGCCCCACACTGGAAGTGTCTCTGCCCAGAGAATCATGGCTGTGCTACTGGAAGTTCTATTGCCCCAGGCAGAGACCCCGTGTTATGCAGAAGTGTGACTGCTCTGGGCAAAATCCCCCCTGCTGTGCAGATTTTGACTGCCCTGGGCAAAAGTCCCTTGCTGCAGAATGGGGCTGCACAGCTGTGCTGTGATCTGTTCTGAGTCACTTCTGGTGCTAGGTGGATGTAGCCAGATCCTGTTAAATTCTGGCATTTTTTGGAGTATACTCTACCTTCAGTCTTTTTGTAACTTCTCTGCTGATCTACTGCTTTGCAACCAAAGCAGAGCAGAACAATCTGTGGTAAAATCCTCCCTGTAAATTCTCCACCAGTGGGCACCACCCCCACCCCCTGTCCACTCAGTATGCTAGCCTCTGGTTCTATCTTCCTGCTTGCACTGGCCTGCTCCCTCTTATCAGGACAAACCTTTTCTTGCAATCTTCCAGTTTATGTTCTGTTATTAATTTGTTGTACTCCCAATATTCTTAGATTTTACCAGTCAAGCACTATTTCTGAGTCTGAATTTGGTAATTAGTAGTGAGGGTAGAAGAGGAACTTAGAAAGATGCTTATGTCTTCTTGGCCATGTTGGCTCCTTGCCCTACTCCTATACTTTTAAAACAGATTTTGGAAAGTATTTTTTTCCCTGAGGCAATTGGGGTTAAGTGACTTGCCCAGTGTCACACAGTTAGGAAGTGTTAAGTCTCTGAGACCAAATTTTATATTCAGGTCCTACTGACTTCATGGCTGGTGCTCTATCACCTAATTACCCCTGTAAAGTATTGTTTTAAGAATTTGTTTAGGTACTAATGTTCAGGTTAATAAGCATTTTTCTTATTGCTGAGTAATTTTTTTTAAAAGTCTGCAGTTTAAACTTTTGATTTTGTCTTTCTTTAAAGAGATAAGCTGTGTATTCAAATAAAACAAGCAAAAATCAAGCCATTATTGTCTTTTATATAGCTTATCTTAAGATATATGTTAAATTCCATGTAGTAGGTCTAACATTGTCTTAATTATTTCTGTTTTTTTCTTAATTTTCCCTTTTGTAATGTTCTGTTTAGTTTTCTGGAGGACTCTGGACCAGTCTTCTTTTCAGTAGAATAATCACCACAAGAATAGCCAGGTGTTAAAGTCAAAATTCTTTATTGTCTCCTTGCCTATGACCAGTTAGCTTTCTTGAAGCCCTTCAGACAGGCCTTGGTCTCAGTGTGTGGAACAGGAAGACAGGCCAGCCACCATGAGGCTAATGAAGATGGAATGAATGGCTTTCCTTGGCTCCAAGAGCTTGAGCTCCTACCTCCAGTCCTCTTGTCTTCTCTGTGTCTGTCTCTTAGCTTCTCGGTCCCCCAGGAGAGCCACCAGGAGCCTGACTGAAGATGGAATGTCCCTGGTTGAGTTTGTCCCAGCTTTATATCCTCTATTTTAATTACATCATCGTAGGAGCGAATCTTGTAGAAGAGGTATCAATCTCATAGAACTTTATTAAGTACTAAGTACATGTATTGAACTAGAGGACTATTAATCACCATGCTAATCTAGATAACCATTGTCTTATCAATTCCATTGACTTAACACCTTGGAAGAATCCTTGTTTTAAGTACAGAGTTCTGGCCCATAACCCTCTGTCTTCTACATGTTTGCAAATATTCCACTGTCACTCTCTTTTATTTCAGCAGAATTTTCATTAGTCCCTAATTGTTCTATCTTTCCCTTGACCCATCCCCCCAAAACACCTTCTTTACAACAAATAGATATATTTGAGAAATATTTATGCAATGTCTAAACATTTATATCACATGTTGTACCTAAAATTGATAATCTTATTTCCAGATTTGGGAATTATAGTTTCATTAATCTTTTTGAATTTGTGAGTGGTTGCTATTTAATTATTATATCTCTTGAAATATTTGTTCTTTTTAATTTTTCTATTTTTTAATGTAAATTACAATTTTCTGTATTGGTTCATATAAATGTTCTTAACTTTCTCTAAAATTTGTACCTCTTATCACTTCTTATGAGCTGGTTACAGTCCATTGTCATAATATATTATAGTTTGTTCAATCATTGCATGTTTGAAAGGCTTTCACAATTATTTCCAGCAATTTCTTGAAACCACAAATTTTGCTATAAATATTTTTATGTACATGTGTTCTGTCCATCACTGATTTCTTTGTGATATATATCTCTTGGTGATATCAAGGACATGCCCAGTTTACTGACTACTGATGTATGGTTCCAAATTGTTTTCAAGAATTTCTAAATATGCAATATACATGGCAACAGCAAGATTATCCAATGATCAATGCTGATGGCTGTGGCTCTTTTCTTTCTTTTTTTTTTTATTATAGCTTTTTATTTACAAGATATATGCATAGGTAATTTTTCAACATTGACAGTTGCAAAAATTTTTGTTCCAGTTTTTCCCCTCCTTCCCCCCCACCTTCCTCCCCCAGATGGCTGGTAGACCAATACATGTTAAATATATTGAAGTATATGTTATATACAATATATGTATACATGTCCATACATTTATTTTGCTGCACAAGAATTGGACTTTGAAATAGTGTACAATTAACCTGTGAAGGAAATAAAAAATGCAGACAGACAAAAATAGAGGGATGGTAATGCTATGTAGTGGTTCACACTCATTTCCCTGAGTTCTTTTGCTGGGTGTAGCTGATTCAATTCATTACTGTTCTATTGGAACTGATTTGTTTCATGTCATTATTGAAGAGGGCCAGGATGTAGTTTTTTCAACAGCAAAATGATTCAGACCAGTTCCAATGGTCTTCTGATGGAGAGAATCATCTGCACCCAGAGAGAGGACTGTGTAGACTGAGTATGAATCACAACATAGGATTGTCATTCTTTTTGTTGTTGTTAGATTGCACTTTTTTTCTTTCTCTTTTTTTTTCTTTTTGATCTGATTTTTCTTGTGCAACATGATATCTTTAGAAAGAAATAATTTCTAGATATTTTCACAACTCCACCACTACTGTATGAGCATGCTTATTTTCTTATATTTTTGATATCTTTTTCAGTTTGATAATATCAAGTTAGAAACTCAGAGTTATTTAAGGTTTCATTTCTCTTATTGGTAATTTGAACCTTAATTTTCTTGTAGCAGCTGTTAATAATTTTGATCTCCTTCTGTAAGTAAAGATTTCCTTTATTCTCTGACCATCCATCTGTTAATGAATGGTTCTCTTATTATACCTAGTAATGTCTTATTTTTTTTCAATATAAAAGTTTTATTGGATAAGTTTGGTTCAAGTTTTGCAGTTAACTGTTTCCCTTTTAATCCTCATTTCATTTGTTTAAAGAATTGGCATATTTTCTTTATATCACAAATCTTTCTAGATTATGCCCAATTCTTATTTTTTTTCTAGAAACAAAAGAAAAATAAAATCATCAATCAAAACTAACAATATAGTGACCTCATTTCAAAATCCACCCATCTTTCTATATCTTTAGCATAATCTCCTCAACATTTCTATTTTAAAGAGTTTTTTTTTAATTAACAAGCATCTATTTTCTCATCCTATCCCTATTGTATTATTTTTCAAAGATAGAGAAAAGAAAAACAAATTCCTTTTGAAAAATTTCGTTTTAGTCTACATATATGTACATACAAGCATACTATATATAACTGATTTATGCTCAGTTTATTGGAATGTTGGATGATGACTGCTTTTTTTCAGAAGATTGGGATAAAGACTATTATGGGCAATGGACAACTGTTGCAATGAAGCAAATGTGAATTTGATGTCAGTAAGAAACTTCCTAAAACTTTTTATAGACAAGTAGCAAGGGCTGCTCTAAGAAGAGGACAGTTTCAAAAGACATTTTAAGGCAGAGGCTAGAGGAACACTTGTCAGATCTTCATTCCAAAGGGGATTCTGATTCACTCATAAACTCTATTGTATCTGAGGTGTCTATCAACTGTGGATTTGTGATTCTGTGATTTTTTTTTTTTTTTTTTGGTAATCAGCAAGCATTAAATTTCACATTTTATTTCTATCACTCCATTTTTCAAGGAAAAAAATAAATTTCTTGTAACAAATATGTGAAGTTAAGCAAAACAAATTCCCTCATTTGTCAGGTCTCCAAACATGTCACATTCTGAATGTTTAATTCCTTGTGTATCTTTCAGAAGTTGTATAACCTAAAAAAATATGATTTAAAGATCTGGGGTTTCATTACTATGGGTATTTCCTCTACCGATCCCTCAATTGCAACCTCTCCCCACACATCTTTTGAACCTATACATTTTTTACTATTTTACAAAATAAGAAATAAAATTATTAATATATAAGCCCATCAAGCTTTAATTCTTGTATGAAACCCCTGTGAAGTAGGCTATTGTCCTTCAAGACTCAAAGAAAACTCCACCTTCTAGCCCATTTACTAATTCTATCTTTCTCTACAAAAGTAATCCTGCCTTAGATATTAATAATTATGTGACACTGGATAAATCTTTTAAACTTTTTGAGCTTGTTTCCTCATCTGTAAAATGGGGATAATATTAACATCTGTCTCTTGTGAGTTCTAGCAAATGAGCTAATTTATGTGAATCTTAATGTGACATATAAATGCTAATTATTGTTAGTTTTTCATATTCTTTCTCTTTTTTCCATAGTGATAATTCCATAAGGTTAGAGTAAACAACTTATTTTTTCTTCATTGAATTTTTTAAACCTTCAGCCATTTTTATACTGTATTGGGTTAATACAATGCAATATAATACAGTACAATGACATTGAAAAGGTTTTGCAAAAATAAAAAAAACAGAAACAAAATTAAGAGGGAAACACAAAACTGGGGAAAATCGTTATAGCCAAGTGTTTCTGATAAATTTCTCATTTCTAAAATGCTGGGTTAAATTTTTAAGAAAACAAGTCATTTCCAATTGATAATTGTTCCAAAGATATGACAATTTCCAGATGACAAAATTAAAGCCATACACCATAGTGAGGGCTCTCCCTCATTCCATCATGTATGTTTGCAAGGTAAGGATTTCCTATGACACTTTGCTCTCATTTAATTCCTATTTCCACTCATTTGCCAAGTACTATTGTGTCTATTTTGATATGATCTTCCTCACTATTGTCTTTCTCCTATATACCTTTTCCAAACTTTTATCATTTCTCACCTAGTTTGTTGTATTAGCTTTTCCAATTGCTCTTTTTGCTTCAAGTCTCTCCACACAGATTTCAAAGTGCTTTTCTTGAACTGAAGTTCTCACTGTATTACCCCCTTACTCCAAAACTTCAGTGTCTCTTTTTTTGGAGGTAGCTAACTGGTGGAGTGAACAGAGTTGAGTGAAATCAACCAAATCTGAGTTCAAATGACTTTTGACAGTTACTCACTGTACGAACCTGGCAATTCACTTAACTTCTATCTACATTCTTTTTCTCAACTGAAAAAGAGGAGCAAATTATTTGTATATAGTCCACTTTATAAATATTTTGTGATTGAATTCATTGGGCAACAGTATCCATGAAGGAGATTAATGTTGATAGACTCTAGAAATAGGTTTAGCTAAAAATATAAAGGATTTAATTTTTTTAAATAATTTTAATCAAATAATTTTAAAGTTTTTAAAACATTTTTAAAAATGTTATCACTAAAATTTCCTCCAGTATTCCCCATCCCTCATACAAGAACTGTCTCATGTAAGAAATATTAAAAAGACAAAAAAGGAAGAAAAAAAAAGAAATCAGCATAAATGATTAATATAATAAAAAAGTATAAATACATATTCAATGTTCAAGTTTTTTGTACTTCCTCTCTTTACCAAGTATTGGAATGAGTCCATCTAGTTTAATTTGTTTGTTTTTAAGTCAAAACATGATTTCTTTTAATTTACAGAATAGCCATTTCTGGATTTAATATCAATAACTGAATAGTCCAAATTAATAGCAACAAGAGCAAGAAGTACACAAAAGAATTACAGTAGACCCATTTGATATTGTTATATATCATTCTTCTCTTCATAGACAGTCCTACTTTTCTATTGTGCAAAGAGAGGTATGTTTTATTTCTTATTTTCCGGGACCAAGAATATTCAGGAAAATCACTCAATTCAACATCCTGTTAGTGCTATTTTTATTTACATTACTTGAGTTATCTTTAATGTTTATCTTACTTCATTCTGCATAAATTCAAAGGCGCCATCCCACAATAAGCAATATTTAGAAAGCAGATCTGTGCACATTATCATAGAAAACATGGAAGAATCTAAAATTCTGATATATTGCTTAGACTCAAACAGAAGAAAAAAAGTTTTTCTCATATAATGATAATGAATAAATGCATTGTAAATGTGCAGAAAGAAGAAAGCATTATGTCAGGTCAGGAAGGGGAAAGTGCTACAAAATTCAGGGAAAATTTTTCTGGAAAAGGTAGCACTTGACTTGGACTTCAAAGATAGATAATTGAAGACATTCCAGACATAGAAAGCAGCCTGAGGAAATATATGTGATCATGGAAAGTATATAGTATATTTCATGAGAGTTGCCTGACTTGATTGAAAAATAAGAGGCCCTACAGGAAGGTAATGAGACTACACCAGAAAAAAATTGGTTCCATGCCAAACTTTATTTTAAAATAACTTAATAAAATCTTTTATGAAACAGAAATTTTATAGACCAATAAATCTCTGTCTTTAATAATTGTTACTTAACATGGTCTGAGTGCCAGTGAGTCAATTCAAAAATCCATTTATTTTTGATATTATTTGACTTAAGCAACTCAAATGAAAAATTATTAAGTGTATAAAAGTGAAAGAGAAGTAAATCTTAGCTTCTGGGCCAGTTAGCCATTTTCTTCGCTAGAAGTATTAAGCTGAATACCTCTATAGAGGTAAATTAAAGTGGAGATTTGTGAGACAACAGACACCAAAGATTTACCCTTGAGAAAGAATTTGGATGTATCTTTATAAAGGAGGATGTAATTGGTATTAAATCATCCAGTAATTATTATTTTTAAATACATATGGCTGTGTGGTCTTCTACTTCATTTTCCTCCATAGTAAATCAAAATATCTGTTATAAAATAAAACTCTAAGTGAAGTATTATTTTAATTTCAAGTCCAAATTCAGTCACTGAAGGCAAATATTCAAGTCAGGTAGTCAGTAGGAATTTATTAAGTGGTTATTATGTGGTAGGCATTATTGATGTTCATGAAAAGTCACTGGTGTAACATAGCAGCACCCCAACTCTGCATTTTCTTTAATTTGATTTATATCAGCTCTCTAAAAAAGAGGTTGTTGATCATGAATCAACCACTTTCAGAGGCTATTTTGCTAGAGTGGCTAGTGTGGTGGATATATTTCTTTAGGCAATTCAGAAACCCTATGCTACCTGTCTTTGCTAGTTTCTTTCTACTTTTAAGTCTAAAGTCATGGATGTTTCAAGATGTTCCAGTATATGCATTTTACAAAACAAAATGCTATAAATTCTTGGTTCACTTTCTTATCTAATAAACTTGCCTCCTATTTCACCCAAAATGTTGATACTTTTTAACAAAAGCTTCCTCTTCTTATTCCCTTTTCTCATCTCACATTATTTGCACATTTTCTGCACTAATTTTGCCTTTACTAGTTCATTCTAGTTTTAGATTGCCCTTCTTTTTAAGCCATACCACTCTACACATTCTCTTGAATCATGATTTCTTTCTCTCTCCCTCCTTTCTCTTCCTCCCTTGCTGCTTGCCTCTCTTCATCCTTCCTTCTTTCCTTCCTTCCTTCCTTCCTTCCTTCCTTCCTTCCTTCCTTCTTCCATCCCCACGTCTCTCTTCAAGCCTGTGCATGCACACATACACACACACTCATACAGGAATATTTACATATTCACACATCTTCATTTTCTATGTATCTACTGACTTTCCACCTCCAAATATGTACTGATCTCCCGTATCCTAAAATCAAGTAATCAAGCAACAAAACAAAACAAACAACAACAAATAAAAAGCATTACACTCAGTAAAATCTTCTTCATGAAATATTTTCTTATATCTACATTCCACTTCATGGTTTAACTTCTATAGAAAGTCATTTACTATTACTGTTCTCACTTTCTCTCTAGTTCTCTTCTAAACCTTCTGCCATCTTGAATGAGTTAATTACTCTACAGAAACTATCCTCACTGAAGTTATTAATAATCATTTGATTTCTAAATTTAATAGTCTTTTTTTTTCAATTCAGTTATTCCTTGTCTTCTCTGTAGCATTTTATATTGTCAATTATCTTCCTCTTTCTGAATATACTTTTATTTCTGGGTTCTTTGTAAAATTGTTCTCTTCTCATCATTTTCCTGTCTGACTTTTCTTATTCAGTCTCCTTTGTTGGTTCTTTATCAATATCAAATACATGAATTAGGAGTGCCCTGCAAGACTCTGTACTGGACTTCTACTTTTTGTTCTGTATTATCACTTATGAGCTCATTATCTTTCATTATATTCACAATTTCTATGCTATATGCTTTATAAAGCTTTTTATTTTCAAAACATAGATAATTTTCAACATTCACCCTTGCAAAAACCATTTTTTCCCCTTTCTTTCCCCATGCTCTCCAATATTTGTTGAACATGTGCAGTTCTTCTATATATAATATTTCCACAAATGATGCCACACAAGAGAATCAGATCTAAAAAGAAAAAAAATGAGAAAGAAAACATAATGCAAGTAAACAACAACAAAAAAGTGAAAATATTATGTTGTAATCCACACTTAATTCCCACAGTCCTCTCCCTCATTATGATACATATTCATTCACTTCTCCTTTCTTCTTTAATTACATATCTCCAACTGCCTGTTAAATATCACCAACTGATTGTCTTCTTCGCACCCCAAATAAAAATGTACTCAACAAGATGCATTGTCTTCCTGCTAAAATCTTCCCCTATTTCAAACTTCTCTATCTTCATGAAGATTATCCAGGTCAACTCCCGAGTATCTCCCTTAGATTCTCAGTCTCACTCTACATATTCAATGGATGGCCCCATTAGTTTCTTCCTTCAAAATACCTTTCATATATATCCCTTTTTCTCCACTTGCCCAGCAACAATTCTAGCCAAATTCTTATCACATTTCCCCAAATCATTAAAATAGAGGAATAATTGATCTCCTTGAATCTAGTCTTTCTGAACTTTAATCTATCATCCACTCAATTGTCAAAGTGTACACTACCAAAAAGCATTATCCTCATCTGTTATTTTTTCCCTTCTCATTTTGCTATTGTAACTCCCTCTTCCAAAATAAAATATAATCTCCCTAGTCTGAGATTTAGAGCTCTTCCTAATTCTGTTCTCAGCTTTCTTTTTTTTTTTGTATTCTTTTTTTTTAATAATTGTAATTTTTTATTGACAGAACGCATGCCAGGATAATTTTTTACATTATTATCCCTTACACTCCTGTTCCGATTTTTCCCCTCCCATCCCTCCACCCTCTCCCCCAGATGGCAAGCAGTTCTATACATGTTAAATATGTCACAGTATATCTTAAATACAAGATATGTGTGCAGAACTGAACAGTTCTCTTATTGCATAGGAAGAATTGGATTCAGAAGGTAAAAATAACCTGGGACGAAAAACAAAAATGCAAACAGTTTGCATTCATTTCCCAGTGTTCTTTCTTTGGGTGTAGCTGCTTCTGTCCATCATTGATCAATTGAAACTGAGTTAGATCTTCTCTTTGTCAAAGAAATCCACTTCCATCAGAATATATCCTCATACAGTATCGTTGTTGAAGTGTATAATGATTTCCTGGCTCTGCTCATTTCACTTAGTATCAGTTCATGTAAGTCTCTCCAAGCCTCTCTGTATTCATCCTGCTGGTCATTTCTTACAGAAAAATAATATTCCATAACATTCATATACCACAATTTATTCAACCATTTTCCAATTGATGGGCATACATTCATTTTCCAGTTTCTAGTCACTACAAACAGGGCTGCCACAAACATTTTGGCACATACAAGTCCCTTTCCCTTTTTTAGTATCTCCTTGGGGTATAAATCCAGTAGTAGCACTGCTGGCTCAAAGGGTATGCACAGTTTGATAACTTTTTGGGCATAATTCCAGATTGCTCTTCAGAATGGTTGGCTTCGTTCACAACTCCAACAATGCATCAGTGTCCCAGTTTTCCCACATCCCCTCCAACATTCATCATTATTTTTTTCCTGTCATCTTAGCCAATCTGACAGGTGTGTAGTGGTATCTCAGAGTTGTCTTAATTTGCATTTCTCTGATAAATAATGATTTGGGACACTCTTTCATATGAGTGGAAATATTCAATTTCAATTTCATCATCTGAAAATTGTCTGTTCATATCTTTTGACCATTGATCAATTGGAGAATGGCTTCATTTCTTATAATTTAGAGTCAATTCTCTATATATTTTGGAAATGAGACCTTTATCAGAACTTTTAACTGTGAAGATGTTTTCCCAGTTTGTTGCTTCCCTTCTAATCTTGTTTGCATTAGTTTTGTTTGTACAAAGGCTTTTTAATTTGATGTAATCAAAATTTTTATTTTGTGATCAATAATGGTCTCTAGTTCATCTTTGTTCACAAATTTCTTCCTCCTCCATAAGTCTAAGAGATAAACTATCCTATGTTCCTCTAATTTATTTATAATCTTGTTCCTTATGCCTAAATCATGGACCCATTTTCATCTTATCTTAGTATATGCTGTTAAGTGTGGTTCCATACCTAATTTCTGCCATACTATTTTCCAGTTATCCCAGAAGTTTTTATCAAATAATGAATTCTTATCCCAAAAGTTAGGATCTTTGGGTTTGTCAAACACTAGATTGCTATAGTTGACTATTTTGTCTTGTGAACCTAACCTATTCCACTGATCAGCTAATCTATTTCTTAGCCAATACCAAATGGTTTTGGTGACTACTGCTTTATAATATAGTTTTAGATCAGGTATAGCTAGCCCACCTTCATTTGATTTTTTTTTTCATTAATTCCCTTGAGATTCTCAATCTTTTGTTCTTCCATATGAATTTTGTTGTTATTTTTTCGAGATCATAAAAAATATTTTCTTGGAAGTCTGATTGGTATAGCACTAAATAAATAGATTAGTTTAGGGAGGATTGTCATCTTTATTATATCCGATTGGCCTATTTAAGAGCAATTAATATTTTTCCAATTATTTCAATCTAACTTTATTTGTGTGGAAAGTTTTTTTTTTAATAATTTTGCTCATATAATTCCTGACTTTTCTTTGGTAGATAGATTCCCAAATATTTTATGTTGTCGACAATTATTTTGAATGGAATTTCTCTTTGTATCTCTTGCTTTTGGATTTTGTTGGTGATGTGTAAAAATGCTGAGGATTTATGGGGATTTATTTTATATACTGCAACTTTGCTAGTTATGGATTATTTCTAATAGCTTTTTAGTAGAATGTCTGGGATTCTCTAAATATACCATCATATCATCTGCAAAGAGTGATAGTTTGGTTTCCTCATTGCCTACTCTAATTCCTTTAATCTCTTTCTCGACTCTTATTGCCTGGGCTAGCATTTCAAATACCATATTGAATAATAAAGGTGATAGTGGGTAACCTTGCTTCACTCCAGATCTTACTGGGAAAGTTCCAGTTTTTCGCTATTGCATATGATGCTTACTGATGGTTTTAAATATATGCTCCTGACTTTTTTAAGGAAAAGTCCATTTATTCCTATCCTCTCAAGTGTTTTTATTAGGAATGGATGTTGGATTTTATCAAATGCTTTGTCTGCATCTATTGAGATGATCATATGGTTTTTGTTATTTTAGTTATTAATGTAGTCAATCATGCTAATAGTTTTCCTAATATTGAACCAGCCCTGCATTCCTGGCATAAATCCTACTTGGTCATAGTGTATTATCCTGGTAATCTTTTTGCTAATATTTTATTTAAGATTTTAACATCAATATTCATCAGGGAGATTGGTCTGTAATATTCTTTCTCTGTTTTCAACCTACCTGGTTTAGATATCAGTACCATGTCTGTGTCATAAAAGGAATTTGGTAGGACTCCTTTAATCCCTATTTTTTCAAATAGTTTATATAGCATTGGAGCTAATTGTTCTTTAAATGTTTGGTAGAATTCACATGTAAATCCATCTGGTTCTGGGGATTTTTTTCTTAAGGAGTTGGTTAATAGCTTGTTCTATTTCTTTTTCTAAAACGGGATTGTTGAGTCTATTTACATCTTCCTCTGTTAATCTGGGCAAGCTATATTTTTGAAGGTATTCTTCCATTTCATTTAAGTTGTCAAATTTATTGGCATAAGTAACTCCTAATTATTGCTCTAATTTCCGCTTCGTTAGTGGTGAGTTCTCCCTTTTCATTTTTAAGACTAACAATTTGATTTTCCTCTTCCCTTTTTTTAATTAGATTTACTAATGGTTTGTCTATTTTGTTGGGTTTTTCATGGAACCAACTCTTAGTTTTATTAATTAATTCAAGATTTTTTTTTTTTTTTACTTTCAATTTTATTGATCTCTCCTTTTATTTTTAGAATTTCAAGTTTAGTGTTTGACTGGGGTTTTTTAATTTGTTCCTTTTCTAGCATTTTTAGTTGCAATCCCAATTCATTGACCTTCTCTTTCTCTATTGTATGCAAGTAGGCCTCTAGAGATATGAAATTTCCCCTCATTACTGTTTTGGTTGCATTCCACACATTTTGGTATGATGTCTCATTATTGTTCTTGGGTGAAGTTATTAATTATGTCTATGATTTACTGTTTCACCCAATCATTCTTTAGTATGAGATTATTTAGTTTCCAATTATTTTTTGGTCTATTTTCCCCTGGCTCTTTATTGAATTTAATTTTTATTGCATCATGATCTAAAAAGGATGCATTTATTGTTGGTGGAGTTGTGAACGAATCCAACCATTCTGGAGAGTAGTTTGGAACTATGCTCAAAAAGTTATCAAACTGTGCATACCCTTTGATCCAGCAGTGTTATTATTGGGCTTATATCCCAAAGAGATTATAAAGAAGGGAAAGGGACCTGTATGTGCACGAATGTTTGTGGCAGCCCTTTTTGTAGTGGCTAGAAACTGGAAACTGAATGGATGTCCATCAGTTGGAGAATGGCTGAATAAATTGTGGTATATGAATATTATGGAATATTACTGTTCTGTAAGAAATGACCAACAGGATGATTTCAAAAAGGCCTGGAGAGACTTACACGAACTGATGCTGAGTGAAATGAGCAGGACCAGGAGATCATTATATACTTCAACAACAATACTATATGATGACCAGTTCTGATGGACCAGGCCATCCTCAGCAACGAGATCAACCAAATCATTTCCAATGGAGGTAATGAACTGAACCAGCTACGCCCAGAGAAAGAACTCTGGGAGATGACTAAAAACCATTACATTGAATTCCCAATCCCTATATTTATGCCCACCTGCATTTTTTATTTCCTTCAAAAGCTAATTGTACAATATTTCAGAGTCTGATTCTTTTTGTACAGCAAAATAACAGTTTGGTCATGCATACTTATTGTGTATCTAATTTATATTTTAATATATTTAACATCTACTGGTTATCCTGCCATCTGGGGGAGGGAGTGGGGGAAACGAGGGGGAAAATTGGAACAAGAGGTTTGGCAATTGTTAATGCTGTAAAGTTACCCATGCATATAACCTGTAAATAAAAGGCTATTAAAGAAAAAATAAAAATAAAAAAATAAAAAGGATGCATTTACTATTTTTGCCTTTCTGAATTTGAATTTGAAGTTTTTATGTCCTAATATATGGTCAATTTTGGTATAGGTTCCATGAACTGTTGAAAAGAAAGCGTACTCCTTTCTGTCTCCATTTCATTTTCTTCAGAGATCTATCATATCTAACTTTTCTAGTATTCTATTTACCTCTTTGACTTCTTTCTTATTTCTTTTGTGGTTTGATTTATCTAATTCTGAGAGTACAAGGTTGAGATCGCAACTAGCAAGATATAGTGCCCTGCTTTATCTCTTTTAATTAGATCAATTTTTGCTTTTGCTTGATCTGAGATCAGGATGGCTACCCCTGCTTTTTTGACTTCACCTGAAGCATAGTAGATTCTGCTCCAACCTTTTACCTTTACTCTATATGTATCTCCTTGCTTCAGGTGTGTTTCCTGTAAACAAAATATTGTAGGATTCTGGCTTTTAATCCATTCTACTAACCACTTCCTCTTTATGGGGGAGTTTACCTCGTTTATATTTATGGTTAAAATTACCAATTCTGTATTACTTGCCATCTTGTTAACCCCTGTTTATGCTTTTCTCCCTTCCTTTCTCCTTACCTCCCTCCCCAGTATTAAACTTGTGAGCACCACTTGCTTCTCACAGCCCTCTTTTTAGTATTCCTCCCCCTGCCTTAGATTTCCTGCCCCATCTTACTTCTTTTCCTCACAGTTTCCGTATTCCCTTCTGCTTAGCTTATTTCTTCCCCTTTCACTTTTCCCTTTCCCCTTTTCAATGAGGTGGGAGAAGTTTCACCATAAATTGAATATGTCTAAAATTTTTCTTTTTAAGCAAATTTTGATGGCAGAAAGTGCAATCCCCTTCCATTCTTTCTCTCAGATATACTAGGTTTCCTTTGCCTCTTTGTGAGATGTAGTATCTCCACTTTACCCTTTTTCTGGTACAATGTCCTTTCCACCTCTAGTTACTAGAACAAAGTATACATGTATTCTTTATACATCTTTATAGCAGAAATATAGTTCCCAAGATTTCTTTTTACCTTTTTAGGTTTCTCTTGAGTTCTATATTTGTAGATCAAACTTTTTGTTAAGTTCTGGTTTTTTCATCAAAAATAGGTGAAATTCGCTTATTTCGTTGAATGTCCATCTTCTTCCCTGGAAAAAAGATGCTTATTCTGGCTGGGTAAGTTATTTTTTGGTGCATACTGACTTCCTTTGCCTTTCGGAATATCATATTCCAGGCCCTTCAATCTTTTAATGTGGACGCTGCTAAGTCCTGGGTATTCATTATTGTGGCTCCTCTATATTTGAATTGGTTTTTTCTAGCCACTTGCAGTATTTTTTCCTTTGTCTGAGGATATTGGCATTTTGCCACTATATTTCTTGGTGTTTTGATTTTAGGATTCCTTTCAGTAGGTGATCGGTGAATTCTTTCAATGTCTATTTTATTCTCTATTTCTATGACTTTTGGGGAGTTCTCTTTGATAATTTCCTGGAAAATAGTGTCCAGGCTCTTTTTTTTTTAATCATATTTTTCTGGGAGTCCAATAATTCTCAGATCCTAGATCTATTTTCCAAGTCTGTATTGGACTTGATATTTGAAATTTTTTTCCATTTTTTTATTTTTTTTTTTGGTTTTGCTTGATTGATTTTTGTTGTCTCAAGTCATTCAATTCCATTTGTTCGATTCTGATTTTCAATGAAGTATTTTCTTCACTCACTTTTTTAATATCTTTTTCTAATTTCCAATTGAGTTTTTAATGAGTTATTTTGTTCTAGGGAATTTTTTTTTCTATTTCGCCAATTTTATTTTTTACAGAGCAATTTTCTGTTTCCAGTTCACTAATTCTATTTTTCAGTGATTTGATTTCTTTATCCACTCTCTTTAAATGAGTGGGATGACTTCTTCAGACTCTCTTTCCAAGCCTCTTTTTCCTTTTCCCATTTTTCTTTTAGCTCTCTTTTGAGAACCTTTTTAATTTCTTCTAGGAGATTCATCTGTGCTGAGGAACAGATGATGTCCTCCTTTGGGGATTCACCTGGAGACAATCTGTTTTTAATCTCCTCAGGGTTTACTGGCTGCTCTCTATCCATATGGAAGCTCTCAATGGTTAAGGTCCTTTTCAGTTTTTTGCTCATTTTGTCAGAGAAGAATCAAAGACAAACTAGCAAAGAAATAAAGGAAAAACAAAAAAATAAAAAACAAACAAAAAAAAAGGAATCTGCTTTCTTTTTTGGGCTGGGTGGTGTTACCAATCTTCCTCTACAGACTGTGGAGGGGAGGGGAGGCAGCAGGGAGGCACTAGCAGGACAGCAATGGCTGTGCTGTGCCTGCACTCTGAGACTCTGAGAGCATGCTGAGACACGTGGGGAAGGGGTGCTGGGTCCCAAGAGACTCCAGCTGTTCAGGGTTGTATTCTTCTCCCACTGTGTTTTTAACTTCTCTGCTTGTCTGCTGGCTTGTTGCCAGAGCAAAGAATCCAATCCCATAGCAAAGCTCTTCCTGCAGAGACGGCTGAGATCACACCCTACTCCTCTCGGATCTGCTCAGCTGTGAGCTGCCTGCCAAGCTCCTGCTGCCGCTGCCTGCCCTCAGCCTGTGCCCCATCTAAAAGTCCCCGCTCTCGAGCAAAACCAGACCTTTCCTGGTGAATTTCAAGGATGTCTTCTCTTGGTAACTATTTCTGGGTTTTTTTTTTTTCAGTCAAGCATTAATCCAGAGGCTTGTCATTAAATGAATTCTGAGAGAAAACACAGAGCTTACACAGCTGCATGTCTCCTCTCAGCCATCTTGGCGGAAGTCCAAAAGATATCTGTTCTTAGCTTTCTTATGCTTTTATCTTCACAATATATGTTTTAGTCACACTGTTACACTTTCCATTACTTAAACATAACACTTTAATTTTTTATTTTTTTGTTTTGTTTTGTTTTTATGTTTGTTTGTGGGGTTTTTTGGATGTTCCCAAGGACTAAAATGCTCTTATTGACTTGAACCCATCTCCTTAGCCAAGGAGAAGCATACATTTAGGGTCGGGTTAGGGTTAGGGTTGGGTTAGGGTTAGGGTTAGAGTCGGGATATGCTAACACTGTGACTCAGTAATGAATTGAAAGTGCTCTCCAGGATCAGGCAGATCGTCCAAACAATAGCACTTGTAGCTTGAGTGTGTGTGTGGGGGGGGAAGCCAGAGGACTTTGGACTCAGATAGATCTCCAGAACAGAATCCTCACCTAAAATCAAGGGAACAAAAAAAAAAAAATCATATTACTTCATTTGTACCTTTTTTAGAATGTTAATAATGCAGATTAAATGTATCATGTTCAACTACTTTCAATAGGTGACTATTAAACATTTATAAGCACACTGCTGAAATAAGTCTCTCCCGACAATGGAAAACTAAATAAAATTCTTCAGCAACTACCTGTTAGTCACCAAATTTTGCCAAGTAACCAGCAACAAGAAAGAGTATATCCCAAGTGAAGATTAAGTCTATTCTTTTGATTGCTTTTCTCCTGAAGTCATCTTTGATAACTGGTTTCAGTTAATTCTCTAACTTAAATTTTGACACACCCTACTAGTATGTTAAAACAATGATCATCAATTTCTATCTCCAAAATCCATCTTTAAAAATTCACTGGAGAGAATGTCACATAAACTATGTGAATATGGAGTTAAGCTCCATTCAAGTCTCATAAAACTTCCAAATGATTGGTTCATAAATAATCCTGTAGGAAAGAACAAAAATGATAGCTGAACCACCTGGAGCCATATCTCCTCCTTTGTATTTCAGTTCCACTCTTATTATTCATACCTTCCAGCATCAACTTCTATTCTTAAACATTATGATCAACAGGAAAGTACAGGCCTAGCTCTAACATTGCAATTGAGTATTTATTTGGAGTATTATGATTGCCTTTTTCTTTGTAGCTCCAGCTTCCTCTAAATATATGTTCAAATATACTTTGATATTTGTCCTTTTCCTATGGCATATCAATTCTTACCTTCCAATTTTCCATAATTTTCCTAAGATATTAATCTCCATTTTGGGGAACTTATATTGAGTATTTATTTATCATTATGCATATCATTTGTTCTTAGCAAAGCCTTTGAAGAAGGAATTGTTTCATGTTTGTCTTAGTATTTTTAGTGCCTGACATAGCCCCTGAAACACATACACTAAACAGAAATTTATTGAATTGAATTTCCATTCCTAGGAATGTTTTCTAATGGCATGAAGGAAAAAAGAAAAAGAACTAGATAGTTGTATTATGGAAATTAGCTTACTAAAATTATAATTGTCAATCACCCCCATAGGCTCTAATGCAACTCCCCAAAACTCTAACAATCACCAATGGGCTCTTATAACAGCCCCAAAGGCTCTAATTCAAATTTATATGATTTGTTACCAGAAACTTGATGGAACAAAATAACTTCTCTTTGAGATGTTTAAAGATAATCTGTTCAATGTCAGGTTAAGAATTTATACTTCAAAATGGAAGGCTTGGCCTGTGAAAAAATTAATTCCTTTTAAAAACAGTACTGGAAAAGCAAAAGAATGAAGACCAGAATCAAATTGTTATCAGTGATAAGACATTTGCATAAGTCATCTGAATCAGTCCTGCTATTATCTCTAAATCATTATTTCTTGCCTGCCAGTAATAATTGTATTTGCTTGGGTAATCACATACAAGCCCATGTTTTAGATGAATATGTTTCATTTTGCATAATGAAGTACTGGAGAAAAATTCACTTTAATTCAATGAAAAAAATGCTTAGAATAAACATAATAACTTTGTTTTTATAAGGTCAATTTTGAAAAAAAAATAGATAATAGTTGTAGATTTGATAATTTGATTTAGTATTTTTTTGCCATTAATCATGACAGATTTGGTACCACACAATGAATTGTTTGCTTCTTCTATAAACATGTTAAGTTTTTGTCACTGAAATGTACAGAACTAATGCACACTGAACTTTCAGTATGAATCTGCAGTAATGAGAGAAATAGAAAACATTTCATTTAAGAGCACTCTACAAGATTCCCCCAGCTGGGGAAAAAGCCGAGCTTGTCTGAATTTGATTTAGATAGTTATGATGCCAGTTTGTACTCTATAAAAAGAGGAATGGGTTTTAACTTTCTTAATGCAACTGTATAGCTAAATACTGTAAATTTCTAAGAGGAACATCAGAAAGAAGCACATTGGGGATTTAAATTCCATTTTGATGCTGGCAGTGAAACTTTCTTAGAATGAGCCAGCACTTTAAAATTTGTCTTTTCTTGAATTCCCATGGCTTGTATTTATTTAGACTTTTGTGTCAAAATCAAAGTTGGGTTTTCCAGTAACTTAAATTCTCATATGAGAGCAACTTTATATTAATTTTTCGTTGACCTTCATCCTCAACCAACGTCTCTTGTAATTGTAGTTATCTGCAGTGGATAAATATGTCTGCCTATATTGAAGAGCAGACATTAACACATTAATACACATAAATATATCAGTGTGTATATATTTATATACATGTATATATATACACATTTATAAACTGGTATATATATATGTGTGTATGCATAAATGTGCATAAATATATTTATATATACACACATATACACCTACATGCATATATGCATGAGTAGGAGTGGGTGTGGATGAAAATTTTTATTTCTGCCCAATCTTGGAATAGTTTCCTTGAGTATCTCTTTTGTAAATTTACTTTCTTGCTCTACAGGTATATGCAAATTTTGACTGGCTGAGAGAGCTCTGAACTGAGGAGCTAAAGAAAGGCTGAATTCTTTGGAAATGGAATTTGAGAAAGTCAAGAAGGATATTTGAATAGAGGAACTGAAATATTCCTGAAGCTGTAAACATATATGAAGAACAATGTCTGAATTCTGACCTTTGATTCACAAAGCCTTCAACCTTAGAGAACATTAAGTAATTTCCCTTGGTGACATCATTCTCTCTATCTCATTGTGAACTAAAGAAATCATTTACTCTTATGTATTGATTTGTCTATTTGAATTTTTATATAACTTCCCAGAAATGTTTGTTGGTTACTCTGATGAAGAATTCTTCTATTTGTGATGTTGTTATTTGTTTGTTGTTATAACCACAGTTTGGCATGAGAAGCTAAATGATGATGGCAAGCTCACTTTACTCACCTTGAGTGAGATCACAGAAAACACATTTAATTCTAAATCTTTGATCTTACCCAAGGTTTAGAAATTTGGTTCTTGATAAATGAATATAATTTTAGTCATCTGCTCATTTGGGATATGAGAGAGACAAGTGAAACATGATCATTGATTTCTATTAGGTTAACTATGATTCATGCATCACCCCTCTCTGTGTTCTTCCCAAAGGCCAAAAATGCATTCACATTTTAAGAAAATGTCAGGCCAGATCCCAGGTAAGACATCTCCTTTTGCCACATTCCTAGCAACTCTTTCTTTTTAGTATACAGCTCAAACAAATATTCTTTATGAAGATTTACAAGAGAAGGAATTTCAAAAGAGGCTTATCAGACAATAAAAGGTTGATGTTAAAGCTTCTATATTCCTTCATCTATTTGAGAAGTCATTGATAATTTGTTGGACTATATCTCAAGCTTCACAAAAAATTTGTTGGTTGGTAGCTTTAATCATGTCCAATTCTTTATGACACGAACTCATTTGAGATTTTCTTGGCAAAGATACTGAAATAGTTTGCCATTTTTTTTTCTCCAATTAATTTTTATAGATGAGAAATTGAGGTGAACAGGGTTAAATGACTTGTCCATGGTCACACAGCTAATATAATGAGGCTAGATTTAAATTCAGTAAGATGAAGCTTCATGACTTCAGACCCAATGTTCTGTCTCTTGCACCATGAAGATGCCTCATCAAAGGAAATCCCAAGATAAATAAGACACACTTTCTTCTCTCAATTAACTTATAATCTTGTGGGGAATATACTTGTTTTTTTTGTTTGTTTGTTTGTTTGCTTGTTTGTTTTTTAATTTAATAGCCTTTTATTTACAAGTTATATGCATGGGTAACTTTACAGCATTAACAATTGCCAAACCTCTTGTTCCAATTTTTCACCTCTTACCCCCCCACCCCTCCCCTAGATGGCAGGATGACTAGTAGATGTTAAATACATTAAAATATAAATTAGATACACAATAAGTATACATTGACCAAAACGTTATTTTGCTGTACAAAAGAATCAGACTTTGAAATATTGTACAATTAAGCTTGTGAAGGAAATAAAAAATGCAAGTGGGCATAAATATAGGGATTGGGAATTCAATGTAATGGTTTTTAGTCATCTCCCAGAGTTCTTTCTCTGGGCGTAGCTAGTTCAGTTCATTACTGCTCCATTGGAAATGATTTGGTTGATCTCGTTGCTGAGGATGGCCAGGTCCATCAGAACTGGTCATCATATAATATTGTTTTTGAAGTATATAATGATCTCCTGGTCCTGCCCATTTCACTCAGCATCAGTTCGTGTAAGTCTCTCCAGGCCTTTCTGAAATCATCCTGTTGGTCATTTCTTACAGAATAGTAATATTCCATAATATTCACATGTCACAATTTATTCAGCCATTCTCCAACTGATGGACATCCATTCAGTTTCCAGTTTCTAGCCACTACAAAAAGGGCTGCCACAAACATTCGTGCACATACAGGTCCCTTTCCCTTCTTTATAATCTCTTTGGGATATAAGCCCAGTAGTAACACTGCTGGATCAAAGGGTATGCACAGTTTGATAACTTTTTGAGCATAGTTCCAAACTACTCTCCAAAATGGTTGGATTCGTTCACAACTCCACCAACAATGCATCAATGTCCCAGTTTTCCCTCATCCCCTCAACAATCATCATTATTTTTCCTGTCATCTTAGCCAATCTGACAGGTGTGTAGTGGTATCTTAGAGTTGTCTTAATTTGCATTTCTCTGATTAATAATGACTTGGAGCATCTTTTCATATGACTAGAAATAGTTTCAATTTCTTCATCTGAGAATTGTCTGTTCATATCCTTTGACCATTTTCAATTGGAGAATGGCTTGATTTTTTATAAATTAGAGTTAATTCTCTATATATTTTGGAAATGAGACCTTTATCAGAACCTTTGACTGTAAAAATATTTTCCCAGTTTATTGCTTCCCTTCTAATCTTGTCTGCATTAGTTTTGTTTGTACAAAAACTTTTCAGTTTGGTATAATCGAAATTTTCTATTTTGTGATCAGTAATGATCTCTAGTTCTGCTTTGGTCATAAAGTCCTTCCCCTTCCACATGTCTGAGAGGTAAACTATCCTGTGTTCCTCTAGTTTATTAATAATTTCATTCTTTATGCCTAGGTCATGAACCCATTTTGACCTTATCTTGGTGTACAGTGTTAAGTGTGGATCAATGCCTAGTTTCTGCCATATTAGTTTCCAATTTTCCCAGCAATTTTTATCAAACAGTAAGTTCTTATCCCAAAAGCTGGGGTCTTTGGGTTTGTCAAAGACTAGGTTGCTATATTTGTTGACTGTTTTATCCCTTGAACCTAACCTATTCCATTGATCAACTAATCTATTCCTTAGCTAATACCAAATGGTTTTGGTAACTGCTGCTCTATAATATAATTTTAGATCTGGTACAGCTAAGCCACCTTCATTTGATTTTTTTTTTCATTAATTCCCTTGAAATTCTTGACCTTTTGTTTTCCCATATGAATTTTGTTGTTATTTTTTCTAGGTCATTAAAATAGTTTTTTGGGAGTCTGATTGGTATAGTACTAAATAAATAGATTAGTTTAGGTAATATTGTCATCTTTATTATATTTGCTCACCCTATCCAAGAGCATTTAATATTTTTCCAATTGGTTAGATCAGACTTAATTTGTGTAAAAAGTGGTCTGTAATTTTGCTCATAAAGTTTCTGATTTGGGGAATAGACTTGTAAACTCACTCACCCCAACTCTAAGAGTGGAATCCTAATAATTCAACAGAAAGGAGAGACTGCAATAAGTTGCAAGTCTAGAGAAATTATACATTCAGAAGTATATGTGTGATAGTGATAGTGAGACTAGGGAAAAAATAATCAGAATAAGCATTTATATATCACCTAATATGCACTTGCCACTATCTTAAACACTATTTACAAATATTATCTTAATTGATTATATTATACCTACCCTGCAAGTTAGGTACTATTATATCTAGTGTACTTCTAGGAAATCAGCAGATAAGTGACTTGCCCAGTTTCACACAACTAGCAAGTATTTGAAATTGGACTTGAATTCAGATCTTTCTGATGCAGGCCCTTCATTGTATCCACTGTACCAGCAGCAACTTTTAATAGCACAATCCTCACTTCATACCTCTCTCACCCAATCAGGAGTTACATTTCATTGTATTTACTTAAAGCAAAAGCCTAACTGTCCCTTTTCATTATGTTAGGAATATAAAATTACACATATAAGTATTCCATTCATAAGGACAAGGAGGTAGTTCAATGGATAGAATAAAAAGCCAGCAGACAGGAAGACTCACCTTCCTGAGTTCCAGTTTATCCTCAGACTTAGCTATATGACCCTAGATAAAGTCACTGAATACTGGGTGCCTCAGTTTACTCATTTGTAAAATGAGTTGGAGAGGAAATGGCAAACCCCCTCTATTATTTATGCGATGAGAACTCCATATAGAGTCATGAAAAATGACAGAAAAACAGAATCCCATTCATAAATTATTCAATTAATAAGTATTTACTGAGAAATTGTCTATGTGAGAAGCCATATTAGAGATACTTCACAAATTGAAAAAGTGGTCCTTACCCTTAAGGAAGTTTTAGTCAAATAGAAAATACATATACAAAACAAAACAAACAAACAAACAAAAAAACAAAAAAGCGCAAATAAAGGGATAGAGGGATACACTTGGGATTAGTATTGATGGAGGAAATTTGGAATGACATTTTAGAGAGTGCTTTCAATCAAGAAAAAACTGATGAGAAGAGATTAAGCTTATGAATGTATGGGGTAAAAAGATATTCTAATGTAAAAGATATTCAAGAATTCTTGGAAGATGAGATATATTTTTTTATGTTGTCATTCTCTTGTTTTCATTTAGTTTTCAATAGGGAGTTATGGTATCTTTTTGAATAAATAGAAATGATATTTTATCAAATTTTGCTTGAGGAAGATTAATATGGTAATAAACTGGACAATGGATTAAAGTATGAGAAAATCAATGTAGCCCACTTAGGATCTTATTATTACTTTACTGAGGACTGGAGGGGAAACGGCAAGGAAGTTATGATTTCCAAGTTATATTGCACTTTCTTTAATACTAAAGTCAACTTATATATTCAGTTATTCCTCTTCAGTTGTAAAGGACTCCCCATGTCCACAAACAACATGGCTATTTCTTTGTGTTTTTTTGTTTTTGTTTTTGTGTGTTTGTGTGTGTGCGTGTGTGTGTGTGTGTGTGTGTGTGTGTACACATATTTGCTATACCTTTTTTATAATGTAAGATCCTAATTAAACCATGGGAGCTGAATAGAAAATATTTCAAATAAAAACTCAGGAGAAGTAAAAGGAGATAATCAGAAAAGTGATATAGGGGATTTAATAAGTTTTATCTCTTTACATTCCTACATGGAAGAATAACACTTGTAATTAATTAGAACTTTCTCATTATTATGGCACTTAGAAGTATAGATCCATAGAAGGAACAGTTGTGAGTTGAATATGAAGGGATAATATATAAAAAAATTAAATTAAATTAAAAGGCAATAGAAGAAAATTCTGGGAGAATTGGAAAGGGAAATGTGGAATGGTGAAAATAATCTGCCATAAAAGAGACAAGAAAAAAACTTACACAGTAGAAGAAAAGAGGGGATGAAAAAGGAGAATGAGTGCACCTTACTCTCATCAGAATTAACTCAAAGAAGAAATAACATACTCATTCAATATGGATATAATAATCTATATTACCCTGAAGGAAAATAGATTGGGAAGGGTATGGGGAAGGGGACAGGATGATATTAAGGAGAACATATTGGGGGGAGGGGGCAGTAACAAAACACTTTTGAGGAGGGTAAGAATTAAAGGAAAGAGAGAATAGAATAAATAAGGGGAAAATACTATTAGCAATAGTAATTAGGAAAACAATTATGAAGCAAATTTCTCTGATTAAGGCCTCATATCTCAAATGGCCTCAAAAGCCAAATTCATAAAAAAATAAATAAATAAGAAATTTTCTCATATATATATATATATATATATATATAATCTGAAAGAAGATGCTCAGAGTTTCTAGTCCAAACAAAAACTATTGTTATTTATGTTCACTTTGATTCAGTTAGATCCACAGCAGTAATCAAGTGGGGCTTGGCCTGAGACTTGTTGGCCAATCAATGAGAGCTAGAGTGATTTGAATTTAAGTCATAGTCCTTAAGAAAGAAATTTAAACTGGTAAACCCCAAGATATCTTCCAAGGTTTCAATGATCAAAATTTGCATTTCTTTGGATGGAGCATTAGGAAGATAAAGGAATCATACCCTATGTGAATAGAGAGAAGGGACTTGAAGGGAAGAGAAGAAAGAAAAGAAAAGATAAGAAAAGAAAAGTAAAAACTGTGTTGCCCAACTGATTATTCACAAAACCTGTTGTTTGCTTTTCATTCTTGAATATCAGGGAAGTGATGCTGTGATATACTTGTAGAAGGATTTATGTGAGGGAGGGCTGTACAAAGTCATTTGCCTCACTTTCTCCTGTGTAGCACTTTCAAAATGAAAAGGAAAGTAAAAAGAGTTCTTGTCCTTGACTCCTGACTCCTTTACCTTGAATATTTGCTTACAATTTTGTTTCTTTTCTCATAACAGCTTTTTTATATGCCCTATATGAGAAAGAAAACCTCTCCTCTGCTACTATAATCATTGTGTTTCAGGTCCTTATCACAAGACAATTGACTTAGCTGGTTGCTTGGTCTTCCTCACTCAAAGCACCCCCACTGCCACCCCCAATCTATCTTGTTAATAGCTGTCAAGATGTTAAGTGTAACTACAACAACATCATCCCACTTTTCAGTAAATTCCAAAAGCTCCTTATCACCATGAGAATCAATCAATCTGTCTGCCCAAAGGGAAGAATCTGGGAGTATTCCTATGTAGTTTAACATTTAATAGCCTCAGCTGTGATCCAGTGAGAACTGATGGATGTCAGGACCTGTACATTATAACGAAGAAATAGGAATCTATTAGAGGAAAAGTGATAATTAAGTATGACAATTTCTTTTTGTTTCTATTGGGCATTTTCCAATGATTTAAAATCAAAATATCTCCATGAATATAAAATAAAATTTTGGACTAAAGATGGCTATTGTGGGGAAATAATGATGAGAAGCATTTGTGTTCAGCATCTGTTTCCCGGTTAATGAACTGACATTACCCATCCCACTTGCAAGTGTGTGTACCAGAACAGTAGGAGAGGGTATGTGTGGTAAAGGAGTTGGGCGTAGGTGACAATGCAGTGCTCTTAGTAATCTGAGCTTTCCAGCTGTACACTTCTATTCTAGTGCACTGTGAAGGTCTGGCACACAGTAGAATTCAAGGGCAATTTCTTTCAAATAAAATAAGGAATTATGTCAGACTGTGAATTTAGGAGCTCAGTAAAGACATGAAAGCTTACTTTGCTGGAGAGATTAGGAAAGAATAAAAAGTTGATTAGAGCTTCCATTTGCTTTCAGCAATCATCACATTTTTTAAAGATGTTTTACTTCTTTTTTTTCTTTTTCTTGGTATTCAACTTGGAATTTAGCATTAATAGAACCTGACAGCAGGTGCCATATCTTGTCCCTTTTCTTCATTTTGTGGGTTCACACTTGTCAATAAATTTCTCTGAATAAAATTCTCTTGTTTTCTCATGACAATAGTTTTGTCATGAAAGAGCCTTTGTAAACAGTAGATCTTCTGAGTCTTTAGGAAACAAGAAGGAATTAAGATGGGTCTAGCCAAAATTAAGAACTTCAAAATCTGATCTTTGGAAAGATATTAAAGCTCCAAAGATGAACCTTAGTTAAACAATCTTATCATAGTAACAATTGTAATTAACTTTGAAGGCCATAACAAACAGCCCTTTTCAACTAAAATCTGCATTTTCCCCCAAAATGTCCATGCATTGTAAAATGGAATTGTTTGATTGGGGATGACATGAACTAATGCACTATCATTCTGTAATTCTGTGTCTAATAGTATCTGCAAGTCTTTTTTTTTTTTTTTTTCTTTTTACTATGTGTCCTACCAGAATATTTCCATAACAGCCACAATGATACACTAGCTGGAACACTGGAAAGTTGTATTTGTCAGTAGGCTATTCTACTTCCATATCTAATGACTCAAAAAAGAAGCTCAATAAAAGTGTTGAGTAATAGAAAGAGCAACCATAACAACAATAAAGCAAAAAAAAAAAAAAAAAAAAAAAAAGTGACCTGAGTCTAGATTAAAAAAGCAGCTTGGGAATAAATATTAGGTTGACTTTTTCACTTAATCTGGCAGATTTCCATTTACAGTTCATTTTTCCATTGTGAAAAAATGGGAGATTAAGTTCACATTTGCACAAGGACCTCAAGAACCTTGTCACACCTTGATCAGGATAGTATATGAGACCAGACATTAGACATGGACTCAGAAACTCCCCAGTCTGAATCACACTCTTGCCTACATCACTTAACAGTGGTGTGATTTTGGGCAAATCTTAATTCCTTTGATGCTGTTTCCTCATCAATAAAATAGCAATAATAATGCCTTCAGGTCTTACATTTTTAATTCCAGATCCTTATGGCATGTCAACTTCAACCACATTTCTTGCTCCAGTTCCCCATTCATTGTTTTAGTCATCTGCATATAGCCACCTTCATTTCTAATTCAACCTCCTTTCCTGCTCTCCTTCATTCATAGTCTTTATCTAATAAAATGCAAACTCCTTAAGAATAAGTTTTTTTTTTTTTTTTAATTTCCTTTTAAATTTCACTCCCCCATTCCCAAACCCATAAACTTAATACAGTGCCTGGAAAAAATTAAACACTTCATAAATGTTCTATCTATGATATAATTTAATTTTACTACAACACTTAAAGGGCTAAAAATATTTAAAATATAATTTTATTCCTAATTGTATGTCAACTTTTGACACTTTAAAATATTGTAGATTATCAACTAATCGTCCTATGTTTGTATTTCTCCTAACCCTAACTAGATTATAAACTCCCTATGGAAAAAAAGACAAAAAACTCCAATAATTCATCTTCTCATTCTTTTACTTTCTTAGATACACTCATACTTCATAAAGTCCTATGGACTTAGAGGGAAAACAATAAGTAATTGTTGATTGATGGATTGCTTGACAAATAAATACAAATATCCCAAATGTAACAAAGATACAATACAAAGCCTGTCAGTTTCATTATGCTTTTCAGAAGCCACTGCTAACCTATATTGACTGCATATATTTAATAATAAAAATAGACTATGGATAAGATCATTCCATTAAGTTAATATCATTATGATGATAAATTATGAATCATATACATCTGGAAAAGCCTATTTCTATTGGGGTGACTTATTATTGGTCATTTTGGGGGATCTCTTCTACAGTTTTGCAGTGACAAAAATCCTTTAAGTGTGGGGCAGAGGGGGCAAAGGTTATTCTTTTTATCATTGGCATGATCTCATAATCTTCATGTTGCTATAAAGTACTTACTCTTCCAGTCCTGGCTTAATTTTTCCCTTCCCTTTCCCTTCCCACTCCAATCCACTGTAATCACTCCCTTCTACAAAATTGCTTATCATCTGAACCACTCATTTGGCACTTAAAATACTGCCTGGTGACAGCTCTTGTATCATTGTCTCCTATTAAAAATAATAATACCTTGTATTTGTATAACATTTAAAGTTTTTTCAAAACACTTTCACATGCATTACCTCACTTGGATGTGACAACACTGACAAATTGGAAAGGCAGTTTAACTCATGCTTAGCAAAAAGCAGTTGAAGGGGAAATGATTCTAAAAATGTTGGCATGATACCCAGCTAAGTCAAGTCATCAGAGAGCATTTGTAAATGAAACTGGAAAGAAGAAAATAAGCAGAAATTAAAGAGAACTGATTTGCAGTTTTCTTTAATGATTGTGAGACAAGTCTAATGTAAGCTTCTTAAGGGTAGGGACTATATAACTTTTGTGTGCATGTTGCTGGTTCTTTCTCAGTGAATGGCAGGTGATAAGCTGCTTTTAAATCAATAGATCAGGATAACTGTATTTTAATTCAGCTGTTCCATGTACCGAGTCAGGAATAACAGTTGAACTTGACCAAATATCAGGAAAAAAAAAATGTGCAGAAATAGAGTGGGATGGGCAATATACTTTGAAAAGAACTGAGGTCAAAATATCACAAGGGGATGAAGATTTTTATAAAAGATAACTTGATCAATAATAGGCACTTTTACCCCCAAAATTGACAGACCATAATCATAATTTTTTTATTTTTCATCTTTCATTTCCATTTTTCATATCTTAGTGTACATACTCAGTAGAGGATGCTAGAGGAAATATGAGAGAAAGGGTTTTCCCATCAAACTCAACAGGAGACAAATCTACAGAGTCACATGTTATAATATTCCTTTTATATCCATTGTTTCTACATTTCCAAATTACCTTTGTTCATGTGTAGAGAAAGTTATGAAAGGTTTACTTTAAACAATAAAGTTTATACACATGAATATCATACAAAAGTCTATCAGAGATGAACTTTCACATATATTTCAGTACTATTCATTTAATCCGGTTTGCCCAGTTTATTTATTTATTTATTTTTGTTTTGTTTTGTTTTGTTTTATCTGTAAAATGAGCAATAAAAATATCAAACCATACCTGTGAAGACTGCATATTTTTAAATCAGCAGGAGTCAGGAATTCAGGTTAGGGGAAAATCATCAGTCTTTATTCTCAGTGAAGAAAGATCTGAGGTGGAAGGGAATCGGCAATAGCAATGTGCGCAGCTGAGTCAAGAAGCTAGCTAGACCAGCAGCCATAGGACCAGCAGCTAGGAGTATGGAACCCAGGCCCAATCTCTCCCAGCTTCTCTTCCTGTCTCTCTCTGCCTCCACCCACCAAAATCATCATTTCCTATACAACACATCAGGACTTGCACGGAGAGTGGGCAGGGACCATTCTTAATCCAATCATGTATATTAATAGAGTATAGCCCAATTACTATTTAGCCTCACATACTTAGGACCTCAGTGCATCAACTCAAACCTCAGCCCATTACACATACCAGTGGAAGTAAACCTCAAATACGGTTTTCAAGAGGCCAACATGATTGAAAAATGTTTGAACAAATTGTAGTCTTCTCTATTTGAAGAAATGTATTCCTGGCCTATTAGAATAATGAATCCAGGCAAACTTTTTAATGTAACATTTATGTGTGAATATTTGATATCTCAAATATCTTTCATGCTTCTTAAGGGAAGAAATATCATCTGACATCTTTGCATTCTCTGTAGCAATTGGTACTATGTTGGGCACATTGTTGGTATTTGAATACTGAATGACATGGAACAATATTAAATTGTGTATAATATTTTCCATATTACAATATTAAATTGTTTATACTATTTCCCATATCATTAGGATGATAAATTATGAATCATATACATCTGGAAAAGCCTATTTCACAGATTAAGGTGATCTGGGGTGAAGTACACTATTTTCTAATAGTTTCATTGAAATGGATTTTTAATAGGCACATTATTACCTTGGAATTCCTTCAACTAGCTTCCTCTAGAAGCTGGTTTGGTCATCATGCCCCAGGGAATAGTCTGTGTGGATGTGAGAGAACTAGAATTTTAATAAGATCAAATGACTTATGACTAAAATTTTGGAAAAATATAAGTGATTTCATCTTTCCATATCGTATAGAATGTACGGATCTCTTTCCAAAGAGAGATAGAATATATATGGTTTATAGATACTAAAATTATTTTTTCTTTATTTTGGTCCCTGAATAGTCAAGTCATGAAAAACTTAAAGAAGTGACAAGAAGTTAACTAGGAATTTCCTGAGATATCTGTAGTCTCTGCATTTATTTCTATCTATAAAATCAGATTCTCAATAAGATGTTTCAGAAATTTTTTCAGACTTTTCTAAAAAGATCCCATCTTTGCTGCTGTTGGAACTAGTATTACATTCAAAGTAATTGTTATCTGAAGAATTCACAAAGGAATGGCCACTGAAGAAACTTTTTGGTCCTTATAGAAGTATTATAGAGCAAATGTATCAATGGACATACTACCATAACATTAATATAAAAAAATAGCAAGTTTGAAAAAAAAAATATGTGAATAAGTATTTCTAAGTCAATGGCTTTTCAAAAACTAAGTGTAATCATCATCAATGACAGCTGAAGTTTGGAGCTCTGCAGAATGCTGAACTAAGCTTTCCTTCACTAACTTCTATGGACTAAGAATACCTTTTCACTTTATCTATTTTTTGTTTGTTTGTTTGTTTTAATGCCCTCAGCATTCCTACAGAAGATCAGCAGTCATCAAATGAGACAATAACTATTTGACATCATTCTTTGGCAATATATAATTTATTGCTGAATAAATATGGCACAATAACAAATGATGTCTTACAGGCAGAAATAATAATTAAGAGGTTAGCTATTTAGATGAAACAGAAATTTATAAGATTTCAGAATAACTAACTTCCTAAGGTCCTTTCATTCATGGGTCTTGACAAGTAGAAGTTGCCATTGCAACTGAAAACCAATCAAAACTTTGGAATTTGTCTTATTTTTAATTAAACGTCATCTCAATGAAATTAAAGCCATCTATTGTCATATGAAAAAAATGCTCTAAATCATTATTGATTAGTGAAATGCAAATTAAAACAAATCTGCAATACTACCTCACACCTTTCAGATTGGCTAAAATGACAGAAAAATGTTGGAGGGGATGTGGGAAAACTGGGACACTAATACATTGTTAGTGGAGTTGTGAAATCCAATCATTCTGGAGAGCAATTTGGAATTCTGCTCAAAGGCCTATAAAACTGTGCATACCTTTTGGGCCAGTAATACTATGACTGGGTCTGTATAAAAGAGGGAAAAAAACCCACATGTCCAAAAATATTAGTAGAAGTTCTTTTTATGGTAGGAAAGTATTTGAAAAGGAGTAGATGTTCACCATTTGAGGAATGGCTGAATGAGGTGTGGTATATAAGGATAATGGATTAATATTGTTCTTTAAAAATCATGAACAAGCTGATTTTAGAAAGGGCTAGGCTGGAAAGATTTCCATTAATTGATGCTGAGCAAAACAAGCAGAACCAGGAATACATTGTGCACAGCAAGATTTTGTGGTGATCAACTATAAAAGACTTGGTTCTTCTCAGTGCTTCAGACACCCTAGGCAATCCTAATAAACTTTGGATAGAAAATTCCTCTGCATTCAGAAAGAGAAATATGGAGATTGAATGAAATGTAAATCAACACATGCTATATTCAATTCTTCTTTCTACTTTTTTTTCCCTCTTTTGTTCTGATTTTTCTCTCCTGACATAATTAATAAAGAAATGTGTATTTAAAAATTAACAGGCATGTATAACCATAAAAAATACAATAAAAAAGACAAAAGTTAAACATGATCTCCACACCTGGATATGAAGTTTGCACTGTTGCATCTGTTAATTATGCTGTGTAAAATAGACCACCTTGCATCTACACTGATGATTTGTTTACACCCACAATGGAAATGGCATTTTTTGAAACATGTTTAGAAACTTTAGGATAAAGCAGATAACCATCTGATCTAAGTATCCTAATTTCATTTGTGCCTCAATGGTGTGCATGTGCATGTACACACAAAATTCATGGGAAGTATGTCATTGACACTGACAGAATAACTATGAAACTGGCTCTATGATTTTCAACATTGATTGACATAAACAGATACATATTTCTGGTCAGAAAAAGAGCCAATCACGCTCTAAGAAATTTGTCTTGTACATTTGATATAAACTATAGTGGATGGTAAGTGGCCAAATCTCTAAATGTATGTATGATATAATTTTTAATTTTACCTACATTATATTTGAACCTATCTTATAAACCTAAGTTATAACTGCCCACACAATAGCATATCTTACCACTAATGATCTTATATTAAAAAGAGAAAATAGATAATATAGTCATAATTGCTTTCTCATCAACAATCAACAAAACTGCAGGTATGATTTTCCTTTTAATTTGAAGTATCGATAAAGTAAGCATTTTCTAGAAACCAAGGTACAGAAATAGAGCCACAATATTCCTCTATTATAGGATATGTTATTTTTATAAAACTACTAGTGTGCTACACAAATGATTACAAAGAGAAATATACTTCTGCCTAATATCTGCCATGAAGTTCTATTCTTCCTCTGGTGCTAGAAAAAAAAGCACATATGTAAGTAAACCCATTGAAATGACTTCTACCAAGAACATCTAGATGAATTCACAGTGGCTGCAAGTTTTTAGGGAATAGTTGTTTAAGATCATAGGAATCTGAGACTATCCCATTCATGAGGAAGCTGGATAAATATAATCACAGGAGAAAAATTAGTTGTCAAAGACCCTTCTTATATTAGCATTAGCATTCTTCCTTGTCTCCTATTGTGAAAAAGAAAAGAATCTGACCACACAGTCTAGTCAAATTCAATACTATTTCAAATTATAAAAAGCTATCAGAAATGAAAAGGAAATTGGGACACATCTAGTCCAACATGTAGCTCATAAAGAATCTCTTTTCAATATTTCCAGGATGTGGTTATTCAGACTTTTCTTGAAGACTTTCAGGAAGGGTGACCAATTTTTGAAAAACATTCATTCTATTTTTGGAGAGCTTTTGTTATTTGGAAGAGTTTTTTTTTTTTTTTTTTTGGCTTGATTTTTAATGCCTCTTATCAAATTCATTTTTTTTTGCCTCTATATCAGATAGATAGAGTGATAGAGATTAAGTCAAATCGCTCTTTTACAGAGTAATCTTCAAACACTTGAAGTCATAATATCCCTCTGAAGTTTCCTTTCTTGAAGTGGAACACCACCCCATTTATTTCAAGCAATCTCATGATTTTTCTTTTGAGAGCTATCTCCTCTTCATTAAGGGTATTAAAATTTTCTCTATAGATATCCATTTTTTCTGAATCTATAGTCCTCTTCCCTCAATCTGTCATATTATTTTTCTAATCAGGACTAATTTAATTCTGCTTTCTTATTCATATTTTGATGTCCAAGAAGGAAAAAAAAAACTTTGTTGTAATTCCATGTTAATGCAGGTAGTTTATCTATCAAAAAGAGAAATGCATGTATCTCCAAAGAAAGATTCTCCATTGGTTCAGTTCCAGATAGTGAAAGTCAGATATTTCATATCTGACATATACTTTTACATTTGAAATATTATTGCACTCTGTCAAAATAAACCTTTAGATATTATTCATTAATCTATTCCAAGATAATTTCAGAACTTGGTTGAATTATGCACTAGATTTTAAACTCAGTTAGTTTAATTTGTAGACCTTAGCTATATTTCCACTTAGAACTCAGCAGGCACTTTTTCACAAGCATTGTGGGAAAGCTAATTGACATAAGTACTTTACTAATTTATTCATTTCTCAAAGAATATAATCAGATCTCTGACCATCATGGACTTCATCCTGGTTGCAATTATAGTATCAGTTGTAAAGATGTTTCATAAAAAAAAAAAAAAAATGGGGCAAGAGAAAATAAAAGTGGGGGCCTTGAATTTGGAGGCATTTAAGAAAAGGGAAAAATGATTTGGTTAATATGCCATTTATTGTTTTTTCTTCTACAATGAAATGGATTTAACCACTTCAAGCAATTTCTCATAAGTATATAGATAGTACTAATAACAATAGTAGTTATCATGATAATTTTCATAGTCCTAGTAGAATTTATATAGTTCTTTAAAGAGATTTACATATATTGTTTCATTTGATGCTCAAATCAGTTCTAAAATTTAGGTAATTTTATTAGTGCTATTTACCAGATGAGGAAATAGAATCAAAGAGAAATTAAGCCAATTCAAGTCAACAGTGATTTATTTATCTCAGACACTGGGCAAAGTGAAGTAACTTATTTAGGGTCAAAAAGTTAGTAAAATGTTTCAGGAAATTGTTGAACTCAGGGCTTCTTTTTAAAAATAGCTTTTTTATTTTTCAAAACACATGCAAAGACAGCTTTCAACATTCACCTATGCAAAACTTTCTGCTCCGATTTTTTTGTTCTCCCTTCCCCCACCCCCAGAAGCAAGTAATCCAAAATATATTAAACATGCATAGTCCTTATGCCCAAAAGACTAGTTAATTATGCATATCCTTTGATCCATCAGTGTCTCTAGAAAAGAAAAAAGGCCCCACATGTGCAAAAATGTTTGTAGCAGCCCTTTTTGTAGTGCAAAGAACTGAGTGGATGCCTAGCAGTTGGAGAGTGGCCATAGAGAGATATGCCCAACAAAGCCCAAGAACTATGCAAAGATTGATTTGTTTTTGCTTTAGATTGTTTTCCTTTTAGAGAAAATGGATGGAACCATAGGAGAAAGAGAGGGGGAGATTTACTGAATTGTATCTTGTTTATCCTTCTCAATCTTCAAACAAAACCTAAGAATTTGAATATATGTTCAGAGTCTCAACTCTGGGAGAGAAAAATATTGTATTGCCTTCTTTAAAAATGTAAAATTATATCCTTATTAAATGTTCACCTAATATTTATACTTACATAGTAATAAAGTGTAAAACTCTGAAAGTCAAAACTCTGGTATTTTATTCAATAATCGACCTGATTATACATTTTGTTCCTTTCATTACTGTATTTACTTAATTTTCTCAAAATATATCTGGAAAGGACCTATACTATTTTATTTCTTCTACATAACTCTCTCACACATGTTTGTGCATGGGCACTCTAAGGAGGAAGCAACAGAAACCAAATTAAAAACATTATTTTGTTCAAAGAAAAAGAAAGCATTCTCTACCCCCATTAGTTACACTTTCTTTAGTATTTTTATGAAGGTGGAAGAGGAGAAAGGGTAGGAAAGAAAGAGAAGGAAGTCATAAGGCATTGAGAGAAATATAAACTGAGATACTGAAACACATAGGACAGAGAAAGATTTCACAGTGATTTCACAGTAAGAAATTCCTTCATTTACTTCCTTGTACAGTAACACTAAATGGCTTCCATTTCCAATCTCAAAAAATTACTTTCCTATTATAATGAAAATCTATAGATTGGTGATGTTGTAGGGCAGTTAGGTGGTGCAGCGGATAGAGCATTAGGTTTGGAATCAGAAAAAAATGAGTTCAGATTTGATGTGAGATACTTTTAAGTTGTGTGACTCTCAGCAAGTCACTTAATTTTGCCTCAGTTTCTTCATCTGTAAAAATGACCTTGAGAAGGAAAATGGCAAACTTCAACTGGGGGGTATAGTATGGAAATAATGCAATATTCAGTAAGTGAATATGGTACCCAGGCCATGCTAGGCAAAGAAGCTTTATAATACGTACCCTTATTGCTAGTGCTAGAATGGGCAAGAACAACAAACCAGTTGTTATGCCATCATTAGGAGAATAGGAGAACAGTGTACTGAAGTTAGTGGAACATTTAAGTGAATATTGTCCAAAAAACTTTGGGACAGAAAACTTTGATCATTGGAAAAACATCTTAAAATCCAGGCCCCAAAAACATCCAATGTCAGAATGAAAAGTAATTTTGTTTTGTTTTGTTTTGTTTTTAGAGAAAATAGATAAAATCAGAAGAGAAAGAGGTGAGGGGAAGGGGAGGGCCAAGGAGCAAAAGAGAGAGACAGAGAGCACCACACCACCACCATCACCAAAAACTCATGTTTTTATGGCTAAAATTAAATATTACAAAACATGACACATATATATTTTGCAATTTTCTCAAAACCATGTGAAATAGATGCTATAATTTTCACTTTACCAATGAAGAAATTCAGGTTAAAATTAAATGTTTTTTTTCAAGATCCACATGTAAGTGTCTGGGCAGGACTCACCTTTGAGTCTTCTTAATTCCAAATTCAGTACGCCAAACAATGATTGTGATGTCAAAACTCATAGTTCCTTAGTGATTTAATTCATAGACAAAATGTAGCATTGCCAGTGAAGCTGCCATAGACAGTGGTACGTTTTGGTCATATTCGGTTCTTATTAAGATGTGAAGGAAGGATCTAGACTACTGATTTCTTTTGGAATCTCAGTGCTGAAGAGGCATCCCTTTATACAATGGAAGCCCAAGATGTTACTTCTTAATTTTATCCTTTGCTGCTTTTTAAAAAATGCTGACTAAAGATTTTGGTATTAATATATCCTCTGAATATTATGTCAAAAGGAACATTGGCAGGGGCATATGTTTTAGTGGATATTTACCCAAAATATGCCTTGTAGCTGAGCAGCCTTCAAGGATCTTGAGCTTGAGATGGACCTAGTCTGAATTATAGCAACAACATGATTTAGAACTGGCTAGATCCTTATTTTGTTAGCTTTTAGTGAGCAGTTCAACTGTAAGTCAATTTAGGAAGGAAAAGACATGTTTGGGAAATATGGACATTTCTTTCCAAGCATAATTTCCATTGGGAACACAACCTATAGAGCCATATATGAGTTGTTGTTTTTTTCCTAGGAACATTATGTGTATTGATTATATACTTGATTTCTCTTCATTTTTTTTGAGAAGAAAACTTTCAGTAATTGTTAATTTTTAATATTACTATTTTGATGAAATATTCTAGTCTGTACATTTGTCAGACACTGTTCCATCAATATCATGATAAGTTTGAGAACCAAAAATATTAAAAGTTAGGATAGCATAGTATAATAACATAAATTATGGTATAGAATATTTCCCTTATTGATATTTCTAATCTGATGTCATATTAATAAATCGATATCCTCAAATATTATTTAAATTCTTTTATCTATGTTAAAACAAACATATTCTTCTAATTTTATATTGGCTTTTTAAGTTGTTTGTTTTTTTTATTTTCATCAAAAACCAAATAGCCATTTTTGTTGCCTTTTCTGCAAATTAGATTAAATCTTAAATTTAGATTCTCAGAAAGTTGTCTAGATCTGTGAGAAATTAAGAGCCATGCCCAGTCCAGTATAAATCAGAGATAGTACATGAACATGTTACCTCAGTTCCAAAGCTGTTACTCTATCTGTTGTATCACATTCTTTCTCTTGTTTCACATACATGTAAAATCAAATTTATTTGTAGAAAATACTACTGCATAAATAAAACTGGTCCCATAATTGAAAGAAAATACTTAAGAAAGATTTCTGTTTCATTCAGATCTTAAATAACACAAAAATTGGCTTTCAGGGGAGACATGGAAATTCAATTTATTTCAACAAATATCTGTCTTCCTAGCAGAAGGCACTATGCTAGGCACTGGGGAGAGAGAGAAAGAGAGATGACAGAGGTTCTGGCATGTATCTGCAAAATTGTGGGTACTTAACTGCTAGTTGACCAATTGACTCATTACATTTTAGAGGGAATTATTTGTGATAATAATTACAATAGGTATTATATATTTAATGCTTTATTGCTTTCAAAGTCCTTTCCAAATATCATTTCATTTGATCTCCACATCAATGGGAGGCAGGTGCTATTATTATCTACAATTTGCAGAAAAAGAAACTGAATCAGAATTTACTCAGCATTACACACATGGTTCTTCTTATGATGAGAAGGTGCTTGAAGAATGAGAAAGACTCCAAAAAAAAAAGGGGGGGGGGAGATGGGGGCAGTCCATTTCAATATGAGAATAGTTATGAATAAAGTCACAAGAACAGAAAAAGAACAGACAATCTCCTGGAAAACTAGACAATAATATAAAGATAAAATTGAAACTAAACACTTACATATAAACAATTCTCTCCCTCCCACTCTCTGTGTGCACACAGATAGTAAATACTATCCCTATACTAAATACTGCATCCCAATAAGGAAGACACCAAATATGGCTGAATTCAAACCTAGTCTCTGAAGCATAGTAACTGTGTAACTGAGTCACTTACTGTGTTACTATTTCAAGCAACTTTATAATAGTATGGATTACAATTGACTTGCTGAATTGCCTTGGCAAAGGCAACTTGCATATTCCAAAGATCCCTTTATGAATGAAGTCAAAACTTAGTATCAAAAGTATAGGGCCAGTTGTCAAAGTGATTAAAGTTCTGGAGCTTGAAGTAGAGTCACAAAGATTTAATTTCAAATCTTTCATCAGACATTTGCCCCTGTGGGGCTCTGGGAAAGTACCTTCACCTCTTCAACTTTATTTTCCTCATCTACAAAGCTGAAATAGTAACAATAGTAACACCTATTTCTTGGTATTGTTTTGAAGATACAATGAGAAGACACATGTAAAATTTTTGCAAAATTTAAAGTTTTATGAAAATTCCAGCTAATATTAAATATTCACAGAAAAGGAAAAAGACAGAGCTAAGTAGACTATATAGTAGACTATATCTGTGACAAACTCAGTGATATGTATTACCCATCTGCTTTTTATTTCTGGATGGGTGACTAAGTTTATGGGTTGTTAATAATTGGGGAGTTTGGGGGGGAAGAACCTGTAATAATCTGGAATTCAAGGCTTCTGCAAATCTAATGGTGGTATTGTTGATTTAAAAGGTATGGAAAATTTGATTACTTTTCAGCCATCATTCCAAAATGCTTTCCAGAACAGTTGGATCAGTTTACAAATCAACCAATTGTATATTAGTGTTCACATTTTCTTACATGACCTCTAAAATTTATGAGTTTTTTTTTCCTTTTTGGTAATATTAGCCAATTTAATAGGTGTGAGATAGTGCTTCAAAGTTGTTTTAATTTGTATTTCCCTAATCAATAGTGATTTAGAGCATTTTTTTCATATAAATTTAAATAGTTTTGATTTTTTTTTCCTGAAAACTACCTGTTTATATTCTTTCACAATTTTCCTCCTGAATGTGGATACTGGAATTTGGCCATAATGTTCCTGGAAATTGTTATCTTCTTTCAGAAAGTGATCAGTGTTTCATTTCAATTTTTATTTTACCTTCTATTTCTAAGAAATCAAAGTAGCTTTTTTTTTGTTAATTTCTTCAAATATTATATCTACAATTTTATTTTTTATCAAGGCTTTCAGGTAGACCAAGAATTCTTAGATTATCTCTCTTCAGTCTATTTTTACATCCCTTCTTTTTTCAATGAGATACTTTACATTTTCTCCTTTTTTATTATTTTGATTTTGTTTGATTTTAATATCTCTTAGAGACATTAGTTTCCATTTATTCAATTCTAATTTTTAAGGAATTGTTTTCTTCAGTAAGCTATTTTGAATGTTGCTTTTCATTTTTGACATTTGATTTGCTTTTTTAAATTTATTTTTTCTAGGAAATTTATTTATGATACACATTGTTTTAGGTATAATATTGGGAGAGAAAAATCAAAGCAAAAGGGAAAAACGGGAGAAATAAAAATCAGAAAAAAAGAGGTGAACATAGTGTGTATTCACTCACATTCAGTCTCGTTATTTCTTTTTCCGAATTCAGATGACATTTTCTGGCCTAAGTCTATTGGGATTGCTTTGGAACACTGAACCATTGAGAAGAATCAAGTCTTTTATAGTTGATTATTGCATTCTTTTTGTTATTATGTACAATGTATTCCTGGTCCTGCTTATTTTGCTAAGTCTTTCCAGGCCTTTCTAAAGTCAACTTGTTCATCATTTTTTATAGAACAACGATATGTGATCTTCATAGATCACAACTTGTTCAGGCATTCCACAATAGATGGGTATCTACTCATTTTATAATTCTTGGCTATTTGGCTATCACATGAAGAACTGCTACAAACATTTTTGCACATATGTGTGTTTTTTTTCCCCTCTTTTAAGATTTCCCTGGAATATAGATCCAGTAATAACACTGCTGGGTCAAAGGGTATTTACAGTTTGATAACTCTTTGGGCATAGTTCCAAATTGCTCTCTAGAATAATTGGATTATTTCACAATTCAACCAGCAATGAATTACTGTGTTAATTGTCCTACATCCACTACAATGTTTATAATTATTTTTTCCTCTCATGTTAACCAATCTGATAGGTATGAGGTGGTACCTCAGAGTTGTTTTAATTTGTATTTCTCTAATCAATAGTGATCAACAGGGGAATGACATATTCTTATAAATTTGACACAGTGATTTATATATTTTAGAAATTAGACATTTATCAGAAGCATTGGATGTAAAGATTTTCTCCCAGCTTTATATTTACTTTTTAAACTTGTTTTTCTTAGTTTTGTTTAAGCAAAAACTTTTTTTTTTATGTTATGTAATCAAAGTCATCCATTTTGTCTTTCATAATGTTCTCTGTTTTGTTTTTGTTTTTGTTTTTTTGGTCAACAATTGCTTCCTTCTCGATATATCTGGTAGACAAATCATCCCTTGCTCTCCTAATTTGTTTATAGTATCATCCTTATGCCCAAATCATGTACATGTTTATAATTTATTTTGGTATGGGGTGTGAGATGTAGCTCTATGCCAAGTTTCTGATATATTAATTTCCAGTGTTTCCAGAAATTTTTATCAAATAGTTAATTATTATTCCAGAAGCTGGAATTTTTGGGTTTCTCAGATACTAGATTACTATGGGCTTTGACTTTTTTCAAAGTTGTGTGTATCTAATCTATTTCTTTGATCCATCACTTTATTTTTTAGTCAGTACCAAGGGGTTTTGGTGACTGCCATTTTATAATATAGTTTTAGATTTGGTATTGCTAAGCCACCATTCTTTGTATTTTTTATACATTAATTTTTTGATATTATTGACCTTTTCTTCCTCCATATGAATTTTGTTATTATTCTTCCTAGTTTATAAATAATTTTTGGCAGTTTGATTGTTATGGCACTAAACAAGTTGACCAATTTAGGTAGAATTGTCATTTTTATTATATTAACTGAGCCTACCCATGAGCAACTAATATTTTACTAATTGTTCAACTTTATTTTTTCAATTATTTTCTTCTCTGAATTTTTATACTTTTTTTTTTAAATTTGGCCAATTCACCTTTTGAATGAGTTCTTCAATGCATTGTGTACATTTTTTTTCCAATTTGGCCAATTCTACTTTTAAGCTATTTTTCCCTTCAGTGGATCTTTTTGTCTTTTTAAAAATTAACCTATTCCATTTAAGGGATTATTTTCTTCAATATTTTTGTGCTTTTTTAATAACAACCCCTTGAATTTTTTTTCATGATTTTCTTCCATCACTCTCAATTTTACCAATTTCCTCCTTTTTAACCTGATTTTTAAGGATCATTTTTGAGCTCTTCCAAGGATTGAAACCAAATCACATTTTTCTTTAAGATTTGCCCTTAATTTTTTCAATATTGTAGTCTTATTCTAGGCTTTTTTTTTTCTGGCACCATAGTAAATTTTCTGTCAGGTAATTTTTTGTTTGTTTTTTAATTTTTTCCCAATATATTTCTTGACTTTTAACCATATGGCAAAATTAAGCTCTGCATCAGGAGTAGAGAGGACACTTACCCAGACTTCAGGATTTTCATACTGCTTTTTCTGGAACTGAGTCTGGGCATTTTTGCTTATTCCATCTGTGAGTGACCATAAGTATTCTGGCTTTTTTACTCTAGACTTGTAACCACGGACCAGGCTTCTGATAATGAGTTTGTTTTTTGTTTTTTGTTTTTGTTTTTTTTGTTTTTTTTTTTTTTATGGGACTGTGACCAGAATTGAGTATGGGCAATGCAACACAATCTGACTCCCAGTTCCAGCAAAAGGTCACCTGTAATTTCTTTCTGACCAGTTGTCTGACCCTCTTATCATTTGTGGGCTAAGCTGCAGAAACTCTACAACTGATTCAGTCACCCATTTGATTTGCTGCTGTCTTGCAAGAGTGGGGACTGTTCAGAATTGCACTCTACTCTCATCCCAGTGAGAATAACTTTTCCTGCTGACTTTCTAAATTATCTTGTGCTAGAAAATGTTTCACCCTGTTCTGTTGTTCTTTTGATCTATTAAGAATTTGTTTTGAGACAATACTTTCATACTGTTTTGAGTGGAATTTCAAAGAGCTTAGGAAAGTCTCTGCCATTACTCTTGGTCTTGGTTTAGCTCCCTGAATCTCTATTTCTTGACTCCAATTATTTTCACTGACTGTCATTCATGCCTGTACTCCTTTATATCCTTGTCTTTGTGTTCTGACTTCTTCCATTTCTTTCAAGCTTTAGCTACACTTAAACTTTCATGAATTTCTTTTTTTTCCTACCCTCCAATCTCCCTTAGTGCTACTGTATCACTTTCTGTGATAGCCTCCAGTTTTACTTATATTTCTTATTTTTACATAGTTATTTCTATTTTATATTGTCAATAGACTCTGAGTTTCTTAGGAGGAAGAACTCTCCATCAACTCTCCCCCTCCTTTTTCTGTATAACCAGTGCATATCAGAATGTCTGACACATATTAGATGTTTAATAAAGGCATGCTATTGGCTTAACATGCCTTTTTTATTTGTCATTCTAATGTTCACAATTAAATGGTATAATTACATTTGAGAATTTATGGCACAACATATATGCTATAAATATTTCAGTTCAACTTTCATATCTTACAAGCTAAAATATAAATTTATATTGGGTAAATTTAAAATATAAGGATTTTTTTTTTTTTTTTTTTTTTTTTTTTTTTTTTTTTTGCTTTTTAGAAGTTTTGATATTCTTTTTCGCTATTTTTCATTCAGGTGGTTTTTAGAGAAAACTGTATATAGAAGAACCAGAAAAGTATATCATACTGTTTTAATAATAACATTTTATATGCATAGTTTACACATTAAACTATCCCATTGCTTTCTAAATGTTCCTTCTTTATCTGTTAAGTGGACACTCCATTTCATCTTAAGAATATGGTAGCAGGAACCAAGTTTCAGGCCATTTTTTCATAATAAAAATTTCATTCTCTAAAATATTTATATATATATATATATATATACATATACATATATATAAGAACGATTACCTATGTTTGAATTATTACACATGAATATTATTTATTATATATTGTAACAAAATATATAACCATATTACATACAATGAAAAATTAATTAGCTATGTCAGCCAGAACAATCCTAATTATATTCAGTTGTTCAGCTAAATAATGTGCTGTTTTTGTTGTTGTTATGGTCACATCATTTGAGGAATAGACATTTGCTGAATGTCTCCTTATTGAATAATTAACTAGGTAACAAAATTTATATATATCATACAAAAAGCATCAGCATATTTAAATTAAATCTTTAATATATAATAAATTTTTCAAGCTTTAGAGGCAAAAATGAAGGAGAATCAGACATATAACAGTTACAATAACAACAAATAAAATGCATATTGTGCTTTTAGAATTGTAAAGTATTTGAAATATAGCATCTTATCTTATTTGCTTTTCATAACAAACATGGTTGGTGTGCATAATTTTTGGCTTCATTTTAGACATAGGAAAACTGAAGCAGATAGAGGCTAAGTGACATATCCAAGGTAGCACAACTAGTAAGTATCTGAGACTTGATTTGAATTCATGTCTTCCAGATTCCAAATCCAGAGATCCATCTCTGGGAATTGAGGAAGAAACTATAAAGTGGTTTCCCATAGCTTCAGAAGACAGGGAGCAATATAATTAGAAGCAAGTCTTGCCATTTGATGGTAGGAAAATCCTTATGTCAATTACATCTCTACACAAAATGAAATGGGTCACTCTAAGGTGTGTTGGTCCTCTAATCATTTAACTTCTCAAATCAGAATCTAGATGACCACTTGTAAGCTAATTTTAAGTTAACATGGCGTTTTATGTATACATTTGACTAGGTGACTGTTGAATTCCTGCTAAACTCAAAATTATGTGATTGAGTGAAGGAGAGAAAAGAAATGCTAATTATTTTTTAAAATCTTTTTATTTACAAATATATGCATAGGTAATTTTTCAGCACTGACATTTGCAAATCCTTTTGTTCCAACTTTTTCCCTCCTTCCCCCAACCCTTTTGCCCAGATGGCAGGTTGACCAATACATGTTAAATATGTTAAAGTATAAGTTAAATACTATACACACACATGCACACACACACACACACACACACATACATACACAGATGTACAAACAGTTATTTTGCTGCACAAGAAGAATTGGACTTTGAAATAGTGTACAATTAGCCTGTGAAGGAAATCAAAAATGCAGGCAGACAAAAATAGAGGGACTGGGAATTTTATGTAGTGGTTCATAGTCATCTCCCAGAGTTCTTTCAGTGGGTGTAGCTGATTCAGTTCATTACTGCTCTACTGGAACTGATTTGGTTCATCTCATTGTTGAAGTGGGCCACGTCAATCAGAATAGATCATCATATAGTATTGTCACTGAAGTAAATAATGATCTTCTGGTCCTGCTCATTTCACTCAGCATCAGTTCATGTAAGTCACTTCAGGCCTTTCTGAAATCATCCTGTTGGTCATTTCTTATAGAACAATAATATCGGGGGCAGAGCCAAGATGGCAGAGAAGGCACAAAGGACTTTCAAAGCTCTTCTCTTACCCTCTTTATCAATAGTATATCGAGCCTCAAAAATAGTCTTGACTGCTACAATTCTTAAAGATAAGAAGTAGAACAACTCACCAGGCAAATAAAATCTGCAGTCTTGCCAAAAAAGGTTGGTTCCGGGGCCAGGGGGGAGATTAGCATAGACTAGGAGAGAAATTAGATTCCGAGGAGAGCCTCAAACCGAAAGTGAAAGCACAGATCTCAGCACAAGCTTGCAGCCCCAACCCGCAGTACCGGGCTTTTCCTTGGGGCAGTTGCGAACCTGCATGGCAGGAGGGCACAGCCCAGGTTACCCTTTAATCTGCAAAGTGGGGGGCTCGGCTTGGGGCCATAGAGCTTGTGCAGGGCCGATTTGCATCAGGCAGAGACGTTGGGGCAGAGTTCCGGGCAGAGTGCCAGTAGAATCGGCGGTCTGCAGTCAGCTGCTAATACTCACAGTCCCACAAGAGGCTCTGGCCTGGGGCAGTGACACTTTCACCCCTTAGTCTCTAGCCTAGGGCAATCGCTAACCCACACAGCCCAACTGGGCACTTCAATAGCTCGGCCAGTGCTGAATCCACCTCCTGTTGGGGGAAGGGAAAACTCTCACTCAGAGCACTCCCATACCTCAGAGCCAGAAACCAGTTTACATCTCTCCTATTCTGCAGAGGAAGCTGGTAACCCCCTTGCCTAGGAGACATACCCTAAAGGCTTTAAAACATGAATAAAAAGATGAAAAGAACGATCGACAGCTTCTATACAGAAAAAGAGCAGGTCAGCAAACCTGAAGAGACTAATAGCAAACACACACCAGACAATACCTGTCCCCTTTTACATGATGCTCTCATAGAAGAGACCATTAAAAGTCTCAAAAGAGAGTTAGAAGATAAATGGGGAAAGGAAAGAGAAGCCTTACAAGAGAGCAACAACTTCCTGAAATATGAATTGGAAAAGATAAAAAATTCCCAGGAAGTGCAGGGAAACAAAATTTGTGAATTGGAAAAAGTAAAAAAATCTCAGGAAAGTAAGATTTGTGAATTGGAAAAAATAAAGAATTCACTAGAAAGTAGGATTTGTGAATTGGAAAAGACAAAGAACTCGCAAGAAAGTAGGATCTGTGAACTGGAAAAAGAAAATAATTCACTAAAAAAAAAAAAATTAGTGAAATGGAAAAAAATTCCACAGAGCAAAACAATACATTAAAAACTCAATTGGACATATACAGAAAGAAGTAAAAAAAGCTAATGAAGAAAATAATTCTTTAAAAATTAGAACTGAACAAATAGAAACTAATGATTCATTGAGACAGCAAGAAACAGTCAAGCAAAACCAAAAAAATGACAAACTGGAAAAAACCATGAATTATCTACTTGCAAAAACAACAGACTTGGAAAATAGATCTAGGAGAGATAATCTGAGGATTATTGGACTTTCCGAAAATTATGATGAAAAAAAGAGCCTAGATATTTTACAAGAAATCATCAAAGAGAACTGCCCAGATGTAATTGAATCAGAAGGTAAAATAGGCATTGAAAGAATTCATCAAACACCTTCTGAAAGAGACCCTAAAATAAAAACCCCAAGGAATATTGTGGCCAAATTTCAGAACTATCAGATTAAGGAAAAAATTTTACAAGCAGCCAAAAAAAAAACAATTTAAATACCGAGGGGCCACAATAAGGATCACCCAAGATCTGGCTGCCTCTACATTAAAGGATAAAAGGGCCTGGAATCTGATATTCCAAAAGGCAAAAGAACTTAGGATGCAGCCAAGAATAACACCCAGAAAATGACATTTTCCCAGGGAAGAAGATGGAATTTATGAAACAAATGAATTCCATTTGTTTTTAGGAAAAACCAGAACTAAACAAAAAATTTGATTCCAAACCATAGAACTCAAGAGATGCAGAAAAGGTAAAAAGAAATCTTGAGAATTGTATTTACGGATAAAAAAAATATAGTATAATTTGATTTTACTGATATAACATAAAAAAAGGGAAGTAGATATGGAAAGGGATGATGGCAGAAAAGGTGGGAAGGAGGGATGAGGGAAACCACATCCCACAAAGAGGCAAAGGAAACTTATCATATCAGAGAATTTAGAGGGGGAGGAACATTGTGGAATCTTACTCTCATCAGAGTTGGTCAAAGAAAAATAATTGACATTGTTTTAGAGAAAATTCTCCTCGCCCATTGGGGGAGAGGAAAAGGGAAAGAAAAGATTAAGGGAAGGAAGGGGAAAAGATTCAAAGGGGGAAGGGAGGATTTAAAGAGGGTGATTGGGATCAAGGGGGAATAAGTTCAAAAAGGGGAAAGAGGTTGGGGAGGAAAAAAGTTATTAGGATGGCAGGAAAACAGATTTAGTAATTTAACTGAAATGGAATGGGATGAACTCCCCCAAAAGAGGAGGCAGATAGTGACAAAAGTCAGAACCCTACAATATGTTGTTTACAAGAAACACATTTAAAGAGGGAGATACATATGAGGGGAAAAAGGCTGGAGCAAAATCTATTATGCTTGGTGGCAAAAAGAGGTAGCATCCTTTCTCAGATCAACAAAAGCAAAAATTGGATCTAAAAAAGAGATAAGGAAGGAAACTAACCTGCTAAAGGGTAGTAAACAACGAACAAGATCAATATTAAAAAATATGACCAAGTGGTATGGCATCCAACTTCCAAAGGAGAAGAGAGATTCCAAGAAGAAATAGACAACAAAACTGTTGGAATCTCAACCTTTATTTCAGAATTAGACAAACCAAACCACAAACAAATAAGAAAGAAATTAAAAAGTAAATAGAATATTAGAAAAAAGGTATGTTAGATCTTGGAGAAAATTGAATGGAGATAGAAAGGAATATACTTTCTTCTGAGCAGTTCATGGAACCTATTCAAAATGACCAATATTAAATAAAGACCCAAATTAAATGCAAGAAAGAAAAGAAATCTTTTCAGATCATGATGCAATAAAACCCATCCAAAAAAAGTTGGGTAAATCCAAAAAGAATTGAAACAAAACAATCTCATCTAAAGAATTATTGGGTAATCAGGAATTAAGATACAATTAATAATTTCACTCAAGATAAACAATGATGAGACGTCATACCAAATTTTGGGATGCACCAGGGTAATAAGAGGAATTTTATAACCTTAGAGTTTTACTTGAATAAAAAGAGAAAGAAAAAGATTAATGAATTGGCCAAAATAAAAACTAAAAAGACAAAATTAAAAACCCCAATCAAATACTAAATATGAAATTTAAAATTAAAAGAAAATTAAAAATATTGAAAGTAAAAACTATTAACCAATTAATAAAACAAGAGTTGGTTCTATGAAAAAATAAAATAGATTTTTGGTAAATCTGATTAGAAAAAGGAGGGAGGAAAATGAAATTAGTATTTAAAATGAAAAGGAGAACTTTCCACCAATGAAGAGGAAATTGAAAATAATAAGGATTATTTTGTCAACTTTATGCCAAAAATTTGATAACCTAATGAAATGGAGACACCTCCAAAATATAGACTTCCAGACTAAAGAGGAGGAAGTAATTGTTTGAATATCCCATTTCAGAAAAAGAAATAGAAAGGAATTAAACAACCCCTAAGAAAATTTAGACCAGATGGATTTAATGTGAATTCTACCAAACATTTAAAGAAAAATCCCCAAGAATAAATTATTTGATAAAAATAGGGAAATGAAGGAGTCCCACCAAATTTTCCTATGAACAGAAATGGTCCTGATAAAACCAGGTTTTGAAAACAAGAAAGAAAATTATAGACCAACTCCTAAATATTATTAAAACTTAAATAAGATATTAAAAAATAAAAAAACCCCTAATAAATAATCAAGTAGGATTTATACCAGGAATCCCAATATTAAAAATTTAATTATTATTAAAACCAAATTAAAAAACCATATGATCATCTAATAAGGCAGAAAAAGCATTTGAAAAAATTCAAAAATCCATTCCATTAAAAAACCTGAGATATAAAATCATCATATTAAAAAATGAAATTCCAAAAAATCTGGGAAAAATTCACATACGCTATTTTAAATTGTATTAGAAACGCTAGCTTTGGCAAAAGAGTGAGAAAGAGATTGAAGGAATAAGAATAGGCAAAGAAGAACCAAATTATCACCTTTCGACGATATGATGGTATACTTGGAAACCCCAGAGATTCTACTAAAAGTTATTAAAATAATCCAAACTTTAGCAAAGTTTTGGTTATAAAATAAACCCACATAAATCATCAGATTCTTATATCATAAAAAACCAACAGTCAGAGTTACAAGGAGAAATTCCATTTAAAGAATCTGATTTTATAAAATATTTAGGAATCTATCGCCAAGGGAAAATCAGAAACTTTAGAGCAAAATTACAGACCACTTTTCACACAAATTAAGTCTGATCTAACCAATTGAAAAATATTAAATGTTTGATAGGGGAAAATATAATAAAGATGTATTACCAATCTATTTATTTAGGCTATAACAATCAGACTGAAAAAAACTATTTAAAATAGAAAAATAAAAAAAATTCATATGGAAAACAAAAGGTCAAGAATTTCAAGGAATTAATAAAAAAAAAATCAAATGAAGGTGGTTAGTTTAGATCTACAATTATATTATAGAGCAGCAGTTACCAAAACCATTTCGTTTGGCTAAGGAATAGATTAGTTGATCAGTGGAATAGGTTAGGCCAAGGATAAAACAGTCAACAACTATAGCAACTCTAGTCTTGACAAACCCAAAGACCCCAACTTTTGGGATAAGAACTTATTGTTTGATAAAAATTGCTGGGAAAATTGGAAAGTAATATGGCAGAAACTAGGGATTGATCCAACTTAACGCCGACACCAAGATAAGGTCAAAATGGGTTCAACCTAGGTATAAAGAATGAAATTATTAATAAATTAGAAGAACACAGGATAGTTTACTTTCAGACCTGTAAGGGGAAGGATTATCCAAAGAAGACCAGAGATCATTACGATCAAAAATAGAAAAATTTTGATATACCAAACTGAAAAGTTTTTACAAAACAAAATTAAGAAAAGATTAGAAGGGAATCAATAAACTGGGAAAATAGTTTTACAGTCGGTTCTGATAAAGGCCTTATTTCCAAAATATATAGAGAAGTAACCATTTAAAAAATCCACCCAATTGAAAATGGTCAAAGGATAGAACAGAAATTTCAGGTGAAGAAATTGAAACTTTTCTACAAGAAAAGACCCAAGTCATTATTAATCAGAGAAATGCAAATTAAGACAACTCTGAGATAAAACTACACACCTGTCAGATTGGCTAAGAACAGGAAAAAAATGGATGATTGTTGGAGGGGATTGGGAAAACGGGAATTGATGCATTGTTTGGAGTTGTGAACGAATCCAACCATTCTGGAGAGAATTTGAACTATTAAAAAGTTATCAAACTGTGCATTCCCTTTGATCCAGAGTGTTACTACTGGGCTTATATCCCAAAAGATCATAAAGGGGGGACCTGATTGCACGAATGTTTGTGCCCCTCTTTGTAGTGGCTAGAAACTGAAACGAGGGATCCCACAGTTGGAATCAAAATTGTGGATATGAAATTATGGAATATTATTGTTCTTAAGAAATTACCAACAGGATATTTCAGAAAGGCCTGGGAGACCTTTATGAACTGATGTGAGGAAATGGGAGGACCAGGAGACTTATATACTTCAACAAATAATTGATGACCAGTTCTGATGGACCTGGCCATCCTCAGCAATGAAATCAACCAAATCATTTCCAATGGAGTAACGAACTGAATCAGCTACACCCAGGGAAATAACTCTGGGTGAGACTAAAAAGCATTAATTGAATTTAACCCTTTTTATGCCCACCGATTTTTTGATTTCCTTCACAAGCTAATTGTACAATATTTCAGAGTCTGATTCTTTTTGTACAGCAAAATAAGTTTGGTCATGTATACTTATTGTGTATCTAATTTATATTTTAGTATATTTAATATCTACTGGTCATCCTGCCATCTGGGGGATGGGGTGGGGAGTAAGAGGTGAAAAATTGGAGCAAGAAGTTTGGCAATTGTTAATGCTGTAAAGTTGCTCATACATATAACCTGTAAATAAAAGGCTATTTAAAAAAAAGAACAATAATATCCCATAATATTCATATACCACAGTTAATTCAGCCATTCTCCAGTTGATGGGCATCCATTCAGTTTCCAGTTTCTGGCCACTACAAAGAGGGCTGCCATGAACATTCTGGTATCCTTGAAGTATATTTGATCAATCAAATAGAAAAACCCTTACATATGCTGAAATGATAGACTTGAGCTTTTAAATACTATGTATTTACCCTTCGAATCTATCCAGAGTTATTCATTTGGGATGTGCAAAGTATGAAATTGATAAAGAAATTGTTTGGTGTGAGGGATGATTAATCAAAGTAAGTGGAACATGGAACAAAATCTGAGATATCTATACATAGAGATCCATAATTTTTTTCCTATTTAAAGGTAGTACAATGGTTACCAGAATGAAATATTTCAATTAAATTATTTTTAAAATTATATATGTTAAGATATTAAATATCAATAACTTTACTAGGTTCATTGGTGCTGATATTTGTTTCTGAACATTAATAATCCCAGTTTCTAGAATCCTTAAAAAAGGAAGGATGGAAAAGAGGGCAAAAAGACAGGAAGACTTTTACTGCATTCCTAACAGGAAATATATTCTTCCCTACAAAAAGGCCAAAAAGTTGTTATATTCTCTCCTCAAAAAAAGAAAACAAGCAGGACACATAACTCTCCCTCATTATCAGAGAAAAATGGAATAGGTAGAAGAGACACAAAAGTCTATTGCATTTATGAATGGACAAAAGATATGAGAACAAGTTTATGAGAACAATTCTAGAAGATGTATTCTGAATTTTCTCCTACTACTTTTTCTCTTTAAATCTACTATTTTCAATGTCCAAGACTTCTCCACAACTACTATCCCAAGGGTAGTTAAATATTTTATGTAGTGAATTCCAAGTACTTCTAAGTCCCTGGAAGTGTTCTCCCTTTTCTCACCTTGGATAATAAGTTTTTTTTTTTTTTTTTTTTTTTTTATTTAATAGCCTTTTATTTAAGGATATATAAATTTAACCAAAGCATTAAAATTGCAAACCCTTGTTCCAATTTTTCACCTTACCCCCCCCTCCCTAAAATGGCAGGATGACCAGTAGATGTTAAAATATTTAAACTTAGAACAAAATAAGATACATGAAAAAATTATTTTGTGTACAAAAAATAATTAATTTTGTACAATTTTGTGAAGGAAATCAAAATGCATGTAAAAAATAGGATGGGAATTAATGTAATGGTTTTTAGTCATTCCAGAGTTTTTTTCTGGGATACTAGTTCAGTTCATTACTGCCCAAGAAATGATTTGGTTGATCTTGTTGAGGATGGCCTGACCATCAGAACTTATATTAGTATTGTTGTTGAAATATAATGATCTCCTGGCCGCCATTTCCTCAGCATCAGTTCGGTCTCCAGGCCTTCTGAAATCATCCTGTTGGTCATTTCAAGAAGAAATACCAAATTTTAATACCACAATTTATTCAGCATTCTCCAACCGATGGACATTTGTTTAAGCAACAAAAAGGGCTGCCAAAAAATTTGCATAGGTTTTTTCTTTATAATTTTTGGGAATTAATCCCTAGTAAACTGTTGTCGGGGGTATACGGATAATTTGAATTTAAACTCTTCCAAAATGGTTATTTTGTTACAAATTTCCCCAAAATGTATGTCCCATTTTACTCCCTAAAATAATTATTTTTTCCCGTATTTAGCCAATTGCATGTGTGGTTTTAGGTTGTCTTTTTGATTTTTGTTTTTTGGATTTTTTTTCATGTAGGGGAAAAGTTTCAATTTTTATCTGGAATTGCTGTTTTTTTTAATTTTTTTGGGAATGGTTGTTTTTTATAAATTAGGTTTTTTTTTTGAAATGGGGTTTTTGCCTTTGGTAAAAATATTTTCCCGTTTTTGCCCTTTTAATCTTTTCAATTGTTTTGTTTTGGCCAAAAATTTTCAGTTTTTAATGAAATTTTTTATTTTGGGATTAAGTTTAGTTTGTTTTTCGCTTTTACGGCTGGGGAAATCGTTTTAATTTTTAATATTTTTTTTGTGGTTAAATTTTTGATTTTTGTGTGGGTTAAGTATGATAAGCCTAGTTTCTGCCAAAGTTTAATTTTCCCAGAATTTTTTTTAAACGGTTTTTCCCAAAAAGGTTTTTGGGTTTGTCAAAGATAGGTTTAAGGTTGATGTTTTTCCCTTAATTTTTTTCCCTGTTTTTTTTCTTTGAAAAAATTTTTTAACGTTAATTAAAATTTTTGGTTTTGGGTAAGAATTTTGTTTTTTTTTTCATTTTTCCTTTGAAATTTTATTTTGTTTTATTTAAAATTTGTTTTTTTTTCTAGGTTTAAAATGTTTTTTGGGGCTGATTGATGGAAATAAATGTTAGTTTTGTAAATTGTTTTTATTTTTTGTTTGCATTGGCTTTAATTTTTTTTAATTGGGTGACTTAATTTGTTGAAAAGGCTTAATTTTTTGTTTAAAGTTTTGTTTTTGGAGTGTTCCTAATATTTTTTTTCATTTTTAAATGGAATTTTTTTTGTTTGATGGGGATTTTGGTTAGTGAAAAAGAATGTGGACTTTTGGGGGTTTTATTTTATCGGCAATTTTTCTAAAGTTGTGTTTTTAAAATTTTGGAATGGGGTTTTAAATATAATCTGTATAAAGGGTTTTTTCATTTCTATTTTATTTTTAATCTTTTTTTTTTTATTTTTAAATGTAGTTTTTAAAAATTTAAATATCGGGGGGGAAACTTGTTTTGCTTTTGGGAATTTTTTTGCCCCTTAATGTGTTGATGGTTTTAAATTGCTTTTTTTTTGGGGCCCTTTTTTCTTATATCTAAGGGGTTTTAAGGAATGGGTTGGATTTTTTTGTTTTTTGACATTGGATGTCGGTTTTTGTAATTTGGTTATTAAATAAATTATTTGATAGTTTTTTTTATTAACCAGTGTTTGGGTTAAATCATTGTTGTGTATTTTTGGAGATGATTTTTTTGTAGTTTTTTCATATTTTTGGGGATTTAGATCATTTTTAGGGAGATTTTGTCTTTTTTCTTTTCGTTTTCCCCTTGATTTAGGGTTAGTCCATGTTTTGGTTGAAGGGAATTTGGAAATTTTTAATTTTATAGCATTGGGGAATTGTTTTAAATGTTTGAAAATTCATGTAAACCATTGTCCTTTGGGGATTTTTTTTTAGGGAGTTGAATTTGTTCTTTTTTTTTTCTGAATGGGATTTCAAGAATTTCTTCCTTGTTGTTGGGGAATTTTTGGAGGTAGTCATCCTTTCCTTGTTAAAATTTTTGGTAAAAGTTGAGCAAAATTTTTTTTTTAATTTTTTCTTTGGAAAGTTTTTTCTTTTAAACTACTAATTTTTTTCTTCTTTTTTAATGATTTCCAAAGGTTTCTTTTTTGCTTTTTTTATAGAACCAAACTTTGTTTTATTAATTGTTTTGTTTTTTATTTATTTTTTAACTTTTTTTTGTTTTTTAGTTTTGATTGGGGTTTTTAATTTGGTTTTTTTAGTTTTTTTAGGGAATCATTTTTTTTTTTTTGTTTTTCGTGTTTTGGTAAAATTTTTATTAGGTTTTTGCCCCAAAATTTTGGATGATGTTTTTGCTATTTGAGGAAATTATTAATTTAATAATTTGCGCCAAATCATTTTTAAGATGAATTGTTTATTTCCTTATTTTGGTTTTTCACCCATTTTTGTTGAATGTGTTTTTTGATATATTGAAAAGAAAGATTTCTATTTTGTTTTGCTTTAATTTTGAGGTTTTTGTTAATATATGGTAATTTTGAATAGGTTATGAATGTGAGAAGAAAGTATATTTTTATTTTTTTTCCCAAAGATCCAAAATAATAATTTTTTTTTTATTTATTTTTTTTTCTTTTTTTTGTTTTGTGGTTTGATTTGTTTTAATTTGAGAGAAGGTTGAGATTCCATTTTAAGTTTTGTTTTTTTCTTTTGTTTTTAATTCTCCTTTAGGAAGTGGGAGGACCACTTGGTTATATGTTTATATTGATTTGCTTTTTGTTTTTGTATTTTAGCAGGATGTAGTTTTTCCTTATTTTTTAAACTCAATTTTACTTTTTGCTTGATTGAGAAAGGATGGCTACCCTGCTTTTTTTTCACCTGAAGATTAGATTTTGTCGCCTTTACCTTACTTCCTATGTATCCCCTGTTTTAAATGTTTTTTTAAAAAATATTGTAGGGTTCTGACTTTTGATCCAGCCATCTCCTCTTTATGGGGGAGTTCATCCCATTCAATTTATGGTTAGAATTATAAATCTGTATTTCCTGCCATCCTAATAACCCCGATTGTGCTTTTACTTATTTTGCCTCCCCAACCCTCTTTTCCCTTTTAAACTTATTAAACTCTTTGTATACGATACTTATCCTTTATAATCCCTCCCTCCCCCTTTTGAGTTTTCCCCCTTCCTTCCTTTTTTTTTTTTCCTTTTCCCTTCCCTGTTTTTAATGAGGCAAGAGAGAATTTTTCTAAAACAAATGTCAATTATTTTTCTTTGAGAACCTGATGGAGTAAGATTCACACAATGTTCCTCCCCCTCTAAATTCCAGATATGAAAGTTTCTTTAGCCTTTTGGGATTGGTTTCCATCCCTCCTTCCCATTTTTTCCCATCATCCCTTTTCCATATCTACTTCCCTTTTTTATGTTATATCAGAAATCAAATTAAATGTATTCTTTTTTATATCCATGAAAACAATTTCCCAAGAGTTTTTTTATTTTCTGCATTCTTGAGTTCATTTTGAGATCAAATTTTTGTTTAATTTGGTTTTTTTCTTCAGAAAAAAATGGAATTATTTGTTTCATTAAATGTCCATCTTTTTCCCTTGAAGAAAATCCAGCTTATTTAATTTATTCTTGGCTGCATCCCAAGTTCTTTGGCCTTTCGGAATATCATATTCCGGTTCTTTTCCTTTAATGTAGAGGAGATCTTGGGTGATCCTTTTGGGCACCCTATTTAAATGGTTTTTTTTTTTTTTGGCTCTTGTAAAATTTTTTTCCTTAATCTGATAGTTCAAATTTTGCCACAATATTTTGGGATTTTTATTTTAGGTTTTTTTAAAGGTTTAATGAATTTTTTTCAATGTTTTTTTATTTCTGATTTTTTTAAATTGGGGTTTTTTGATGATTTTTTTGGATTAGTTTTTTATTAGTTTTTGAAAGCCATAATGCTGATTTTTTTGATTTTTTTTCCAAGTTTGTGTTTTGGTAGATAATTATGGTTTTTTTTCCCTTTTTGTATTTTTTTTTTTTTTTGTTGATATTTTCTGTTTTCAAATGAATCTTAGTTTTAATTTGTTGTTTTTTTTAAAGAATTTTTTTTCTAGTTTTTTTTACTTTTTCTGTAATTGTCCAATTGAGTTTTTTGAATGTTTGTTTTGGTTGTAATTTTTTTTCATTTACTAATTTTTTTTTTAGGGTTTTTTTTTTTCCAAAGATTCTTTTTTGGGTTTTTGTTTTTCCAAAAATTCTTTTTGTAATTTTTTTTTTTCCAATGTGTTTGTGTTTTGTTTCTTGTGGTTTTCTTTTCCTTTCCCCATTTACAATTTTGAGATTTTTTGGGTTTTCATGAGATTATTAAAAGGAGGAAGTTGATGATTTTTTTGTTGTTTGAGTTTTTGGTTTGTGACCGTTTTTTTGCTAGAAGTGTTACCTTTTTTCATTTTTTTTTGTTTTAAAGTTTAGGTGGTTTCCCAGGAAGGGGTTATTCCTCTGCAGAGGGGAAAGAAAAAATTTTCGGAGGTTGGGATTTAGTGAAAGTTTTCCCTTGGGGGACAGAGCTGAGCACAAAGCTTGTAGGGGTGAGGGATAAGATGGGCTAGAGACTTGAGGTCCTGCCCCGGCCGGAGTTTAAATGTGAGAAGAGCAACCACAGACCCAGAAGGGTAGACCGGACGCCCAAATTGCCCAGTGTTTGCCTGATGAAATTTGAAAAGTTTATGGAAGGAGTACTGAAGATTGGAAAACTTGCCCTGTTTCTGTGTGGACCAACCCGCCCAAGGAGAAGCCCCTGTAGTGGTTGGGGCATTTGTAAGATTTGCCTTTTCCCCTGTTTGAGACCCTAACCCACCTTCCCTGTTCGGGCCCCTCCCCAAAACCCCCTTTGAACTAAACCCTGAGTTGTTTTACATTTTAAATTTTGATCAAATATTTTTATTTATAATATTTAAAATAAAATTTAAAACCGGGCTTTGATCTTTTATTTTAATAATTTAAAAATATCAAAAGGTGTTAAAAAAAGACTTTTATAGTGTTTTTTTAAAATTAAGATAAACAAATTTTTTTAAAAGAAAATTTAAGACAATTGTTCTCGGTATTTTGTTATAACAAAAATTTTTTGTTTTATAAAAATTAAAAGATTTTGATAAAAAAATGACTAAAATGTTTTTAATTTATTTTATAATTGTAAAAAAAAATTAATTTTTTTAGTAAAATTGATTTAAAAACCGAATTTAATTTGTGGGTTTATTATTTTCCGAATAAACAAAATTTTGAGAAAGGTAAAAAATACCTTCCTTTATTTTTTGGTTTTTTTAATTACCCAGATAAAAAAAAAGAAACCTTGGTAAAGTTTAAAAAGAATTTATTTTAAACTGGTAAAAAATTTTTGGGTTTAGAAAAATAAAAAAAATTTGAAATTTTGGATTTAATTATTTTTCCGTCAAAAATTACAATCAAGTCCCCTCAATCTACATAAATTTTCATTGGTTTTTTCTTTAAGTTTTAAAACCTTTTTTTTTTTTAAATGTAGTTTGGAAAAATAAATTTCAAACTCCATTTTGGGAAATTTGAATTTGTTTTTTTTAAGGCACTTTCTGGATTGGCCCAAAAGTTTATAAACCATTCATTTTTTTTGGTTAAAACCATTTTAAAAAGAAAAATTTTCAAATAAAAAAAAAATTTTATTTTGTTTTGTTTCCTTTACATTTTGGAGGCAATTAGGAGTTTTTGGGGAAATAGGGAAAAGAAAAACAAAAAATAAAAATTTTTAATCTTTAAAATTTTGTATTGGTTTTCAAAATTATTAATTTGATTTTTGGAACCCTTGAAGGAGATATTTTGAGCCAGAACTTGAAACAAGGTACTGCAAATTGATAAAACATGCTTGTGTTCACACCTTTTAGAGAGCCCATAGAACAAGAAAATTTAAATACTATTGAGTTCACACGGTTTAGTATGAGATATCTGAATTTACACCTCCCTTAAGCCCTGCCTCCAGAAGGAGGAGTTAACCTTTGAGAGATCATATATATAGAGGAAGCTCTTAGAGCTTAATAAGAGTTACTTGGGAACATTCCCAGGGATCAGAGAGGAGCACTCTGGGAGGAAGCCTACAAACCCTCTCTCTAAGACAAGACAGATTTATTTTCATCTTCCACCTTGGTGCTGGCTGGAGGCTGAAGAAAGCAGAGGCAGGAGCAAAGGACAAAGCTGCAAGAGCTCTTAGAACCAAGTAGAAAGATAGGCCTCTAAGAAAACAACCCGGCTATATTGAAGGACACAATAAAAGATCTGAACTTTTATCAGCTGGCTGTGATTTTGGGTGATTATTTACTTCTAACTGAAACTAAAGCTGACTCCAGAAAACCTCCCAGAGAAACCTGCTTTCTTCCAGAGAAAACCATCTTATTATTATTATTTTAAAGAAGAAAAAACACCACAAAAATTCAAGCAAATAACAACAAAATAAGTGAAAAATTGTGTGCTGTAATCCACAATCAGTGCTCAGACACCTCTCTGTATAGATGGCTTTCATCATCACAAGATAACTGGAGGTGACCTGAATGGTGTCATTGTTGAGAAGAGCAAAGTCCATTGGAATTAATCATCGTATAATCATCCTATTGCCATGTACAATGATCTCCTGGTTCTATTCATTTCACTTAACATCTCATGTAAGTGTCTCCAGGTCTCTCTTGCTGATCATTTCTTACAGAACAATAATATTCCATAATATTCATATACCATAACTTATTCAGCCATTCTCCAAATAATGGGCATCCAATCACCTTCTAGTTTCTTGTCATTACAAAAAGGGCTGCCACAAACATTTTTGCCCATTTGGGTCCTTTTTACTCCTTTATGATTGTTTTTAGGATACAAGCCCACTAGAAACAGTGCTGGATCAAAGGGTGTCACAATTGACTAGTCCTTGGGGCATAATTCCAAATTGCTCTCTAGAATAGCTGAATTAGTTCACAACTCCACCAACAATGTATTAGTGTCCCACTTTTCCCCCATCTCCTCCAAAATTCTTCATTATTTTTTCCTGTCATCTTAGCCAATCTGTGAGGTATGTAGTGGTACTTCAGAGATGTCTTAATTTGCATTTCTTTGATCAATAGTGATTTAGAGAATTTTTTCATAATATTAGATATAGTTTTAATTTCTTCATCTGAAAACTGCCTGTTAATATCCTGTGAACATTTATCAATTGGAGAATGACTTGACTTCTTATACATTTAGTCAATCTTTATTTTAGAAATGATGCCTTTATCAGAACCCTTGAAGAAAATTTTTCCCATTTTATTGCTTTCTAATCTTGTCTTCATTGGTTTTGTTTGAATAAAAACTTTTTACCTTAACATAATGAAAATTATCAATTTTGTATTCAAGAACTGAATTCTTGAATTGAATTGAGTTCTTCTTTGTCCACAAATGCCTTCCTTCTCTAAAGATCTGAGAGGTAAGCTATCCTTTGTTCTTCTAATTTGCTTATCATATCACTCTTTATATCTAAATCATAAACCCATTTTAATCTTATCTTGATATAGTTGTTAGATATGGGTTAATGCCCAGTTTCAGTCATACTAATTTCAAATTTTCCCAGCAATTTTTGTCACATAATTTATTTTTATCCCCAAAGCTGGGGTCTTTGAGTTTGTAAAACACTAGATTACTATAGTCATTGACTATGTTGTCTTTTGAACCATATCCTATTCCACTGATCATCTACACTATTTCTTAGTCAGTATCAAATGGTTTTAATGATTGCTGCTTTATGATATAGTTTTAGATCTGGTCCAGCTAGGATACCTTAATTTGCATTTTTATCATTAATTCCCTTGAAATTCTTGACCTTGTGTTCTTCCAGATTAATTTTGGTATTATTCTTTCTAGCCCTAAAAAGTAATTTCTTGGGGGTTTAATTGGTATAGCAATGAATAAGTAGATTCATTTAGGTAATATCATCATTTTTATTATATTAGCTGTGCCTAACCATAAGCACTTGATATTTTTCCAATTGATTAGATCTGACTTTATTTGTGTAGGAAGTGCTTTGTAACTATGTTCATATAGTTCCTGACTTTGTCTTGGCAGCTAGATTCCCAAATATTTTATATTATCTACACTTATTTTAAATGGAATTTTTCTTTATATCTCTTGCTGCTGGACTTTGTTAATATATAAAAATGCTGAAGATTTATGTTGATTTATTTTGTATCCTGAAAATTTGCTAGAGTTGTGAATTCTTTCTAGTAGTTTTTAGTTGTTCTTCTATGATTCTCTAAGTTTACCATCATATCTGAAAAGTGATAATTTAGTTTCCTCATTACCTACTCTAATTTCTTTAATTCCTTCTTCTCTTATTATCAAAACTAACATTTTGAATACAATATTGAATATTACTGATTACAGGGGATGACCTTGCTTCACTCCTGATCTTTTTGGGAATGGTTCTAGTTTTGTCCCCATTACATCTCATAGCTTGCTGGTGGTTTTAAATAGATACTACTGATCATTTTAAGGAAAATCCACTTATTCCTATATTCTCTAGTGTTTTTAGTAAGAATGGGAGTTAGCTTTCGTCAAATTCTTTTTCTGCATCTATTGAGATAATCATATGATTTTTGTTAAATACTATTTATTTTTAAACTGCACAGTTCAGAAATTTTAATCATCAGGGAAAATTATAACTTGCTTCCAGATTGTGTATGTGATGCTTTTGTTTTTGTTTTTGTTTTTTGGCATTGAATTGTTTCTGAAGTCTTGATCATGTCAGACTTGGAAGAAATATAATGCAGTAAAAAGAATGCTTGATTTACTGTCAAAGTTTGAATCTCAGTTCCACCATTGACTGCCTTTATGTACTTGAAAAAATAAAATAACATCTGTGGGTTTGTTTCTTTTTTTTTTTTTTTTTTTTTTTTTTTTGGTAAAATAGTGTCAAACTAGGTGTACTTCAAAGTTCTTACTAGGTCTAAATTTATGGTCTTAACAATAGTTCCAAAGACCTAGAATTCGCCATCATGTGATTGCTCCACAGATGTAAATTGTTACTCCTCATACCTTATTAAAGAATCTCCATGAATTTTGCCAGAATAATTCAAATTTTAGTTGCCTCTGACTTTCTGGTGATAAGCCTCTCTGAATTTGCTTAAATTAGTTCTTAGATCAGGATGGGAAGGTAGTGATAAACTGATTCCTGTTATTAAAAGCATGTCCAGCTTAATAGAAACTCTTAGAGCTTTTGCTCTATCAATATTCTAACCTTGAGAACATTGAAGTGAACCTGATTGGATATGGAATAAATATTACATTCATTTTTCATATGAACAAAAGAGTCACATCACTTAGATGCTCTCTAGTGGTAGTGTATCCCTGAAACTTTCCATTTCACTCAATCATCTTAGTTCCCAATAACATTTCATTATTTGAGATTACCTTGTATAATTCTTTGTATGTTTATAAGCCCTTAATATTTTCTATGATGAGAAAAAATATATTCTTGCATTATATCTTCTACTTTTCCTGCTTAACTCTAATGCTAGTTTATCTGAAATATTTTGCTCTCCCTTACCTCTTTCTCATTTCACTGTTGCAGGGTCATATTCTTGCTATTGTGAGTTGTGCAAAAGTGATCCAAATTTATAAATTTCCCATGCAGTACTTTAAAAAGCAGGAAAAATTCTCGGCTCAGTGCCAGAGAAAACATTGTTCTTTATTCCCTGGTAACTGAAAGTCACTAGATCTGGAAATATAGGTAATTCATTGAAGCTTATAGACTCTTATACAATATATTAAATAGATGAGCAGGGTTATTGTGCCTAAAGCATTTTTATAAACCATAAAATACAAGATAATTATTTTCAATTCAAACAATCAAGCACATTTATGATCAAATCTATTTTTAACTCCCCTTCAATGATCTTTCTTGTAAAATATCCACACCCTGAATATCTATGCACCTCTGGTCAATGACCTATATGTGTCATAAATTCACTATAGGATATCTGCCAAATATAATGAAGTCTTCCTCCTTTTTTTTTACTGAATGGTACAAATACTAGTGGAACACCACTGGTTTCTATTTATCATTTCTTATCTTTGAATTCTTGTCTTTTCTTCCTATGTAATACCTTTATGACCCATTTCCCCCCTCATCTTTAAAGGTCTTTATTGGCTATATATTATCTTTTGTTTATATCTCCCATAATCCCCTTTATTGCTTCTGCAGTATCTTCATTTTATTTATTTATTTATTTATGATAAAAAAATCTTAGACTCCATGTTTCATGTCCTGGTGACAATACTAGGAGAATTTTTATTTTGATTAGTTAATAATAAACCCCTAAACCAAAAAGAAATTTAATAAATTCAGTCATTTAGCAAAGATAAGGACTGGAAAATGATGTGGCTCACTACTTGCATTTTTGTGAGTTTGCATTATAAAAAAGTTCAGATAAAAGTGCAAGGATATTTGCCAGATTGATCACAAGTAGAAAGACAATTAAGTATGTATGATAGCAAGAAATTAAAAAATGATCGACTTCTGTTAATCTTAACATAAGCTTAAGTTGACCCAAAAAAGGCAGTGGATATGATCTGAGCATCCTAAAAACCTTCTGACTTCCTTGCAACATCTTTAATATCAAATTTCAATGGAAAGTGTGATACCTTTAAAAAAAAAAAAAAACTTTGAAATTTCCTGAGGAAATGAAGTTTATATTTCTCTTTTTGTTCAATTCTGAACCCAACTTGTCTCTATCATATGATAAAAAAGAAAAATAAATTGATTACCTGTATGTGGTGATCTGGGCAAATTCTTCATCTATTTGGTCTTTTTACTGTAGGTGGTGCAATGGAGAGAATGTTAGACCTACCATCATGAAGACTTGAATTCAAATGTTCTTCAAAAACTTACTAGTTATGAGATTTTGGACAAGTAGTTTAACCTCTACCTGCTTCTATTTATCAACTCTTAAATTAGAAAAATAAAGGCACCTCTCTTGCAGGGTTACTATAAGGATGAAATAAAATATTTGTAAAATTCTTGAACAGTTCTTTGAACATCATACCTGCTACATTAATGTGTATTCTCTCCTCTTTGGAGATGGACCTGACAAACTGTTTTGAGTAGTTATATATTTCTTCCACAAGACTACAATGATTTGGCAAATAATGCAACTAAAAATATAATCTGCAAATGAGCTATATAAATATGAATTATTGTTATTTAAATCAATTCCTTTTCCTCTATAAGATTTTACATACAAATAAATTTAAAGATATTTTTCAATTACCCTGATTATAGTATGTCTATAATATATCTGGATCTGGTCTCAGATGTTAAATCTCATCTGTGCACATACAGCATTTTTTTCCATTCAAAAAGTAGGAAAAATTTTAAAAGTTATATTTTAATCCACTTATCACAATTTTTAGATTAATATATGACCATGCAATTGTAATAGCATGAATAAAAAACATTGTGTATAAATAATGATCACATCCACTCATATTTCTAATTCAGTGGACATATGAGGTTGCTGATGGAGATATTCTTATGACACAGAGAGCAAACTATGTTCATATTGCTACATCTTAATGATATCACATGTCTATTAAAGAAGGATATGGGCTATGTACTATCACTAACTTGTGGTTATGTGACCAATTCATTCACTTCTTTTTTCCCTTTGTATGATTCTTGATTAAATCTGTTTTACTTATAGATAATACACATGTATTTATACACACATATAATACATATATATAGTGTGTGTCTATTATGAATATATTGTATCTATATATAGAGAGAATAGAAGTATTGTTTTAGAAATAGTCACTCTAAAATATTTTGGAAAAAATGATGATTTCATGATTTTGCTGAACTCAAAAGTTGAAGACAATCTCTCATCTCAAGAATGTCTGGATCATTCCCTGCCTTGTGCCAAAGATTTCTCTTAGGGATCAATTTTTCCAGAGATTTTTGACATTATGAGGTTGGGCAGGAGGAGATAGATTCATCCTAATCTTTTCTTCTTTTCTGTGGTACAGACAGAGCTAAGTCTAACCCAACCCCGCCCCCAAGATCAACCTGTTAAAAAAAAAAGTTTGCAAAGTTTAAAGGTTTATTAAAATGTTAACTAAAGTTGTTGATTCTATTGTCATTAGTGATATAATTTTTTGATATACTCCTTGCTGATGCTCTGCGTATTTGTTATTCTGAAATATTGTCCTTTCCATCATATTCAATTTAGATTATTTTGGGAATTCTAGAAGACTGAAGAAATAACATGTATGTATGCATTAGCATTATGTGTCTTTATAAGCATTTATATATGTGAGTGAATACCTAAAGAATTGGGTTACATTTATCAGATATTTGACATGCTGTGTATTGAACTCTTTAAATGGAGGAGGAAGAAAAGCATTATATGTGCATTAGAGTGAAGCAATTAGACAGTTTCATGTTTCTACTTCTCACCCTGAATGGGGCAGACCATTTTTCTCCTATTGGTGTTTTTATGTTCCCTCTGAAAAATGAAGAGCATCTGAATGAATATTCTATTTTATTATAAAGCATCGATATCTTGAAATGTAAAATACTGGAGCCATTTTAAAAATGAGTCTAAGGTAGAAGTTAACCCCAGAAAGCCAAGTTTGGGACTGGACATAATATTTTTTTTGTTTTGTTTTTAAGAGGAAGATATAACAAGGGTAAAATGATGTTATGGCACCAAGCTGTCAGAATGTTTAGAGTTAAGAAATAATTCAGAAAAAAAAAAAGAAATAATAATGGCATAAGAGAAAAGGAACTACATAAAGCACTTTTGGGAATGAAATTTCTGCAAAAATTGAAAAAAGATGCCTTAGGGGTAATAAAGGGAAAATGAATCAGAAGTATAGAGATCACTAGAGAGACTATTGTTAAACAAATGGAAACCAGTTAGATAGGGGTTAAATGAAGAGAAAATAGTACAAAATATAAGAAAAAGTAGAGAAGTAATCTATTGGGGTTTTGAAATACCAAACAGACAATAGTACTAGATGAAATGTCAACTGAAAAGTGAAGAGAGTTGCATTTGAAATTTCTTCAGAAGAAAGGCAAGGTAGGCCACACATAGGAGAGTCCTGTAAGGGCTCTCCACTAAGATTCAATTGACATGGGAAAAAAAAAAATTGGGGAATTAGAGGGGAAAATTCTGCAGGAATAGAAATGATGACCCAGCTCTTGAAGTAATAAAATACTTCTGAAACTAATGGCCTAAACACTGCATTTTCCAAAGTCTTCACTGATTAAGTCTTTAGCAAAGGATATGCCTTACATTTTGCAGAAACATCCTATTAACTAAGTGTTGAAAAGTTTAAAAAAGTGGGAAAAAAACATGAGGGTTTAGAAGCATCAATATTCAATTGCACTAAAAATCCACAATGAAATTGTACAGAGTAGTTGCAATGAGAGGAAAAATGCATAGAGCACTAATATCTAGAAAAAGCAAAGATTCTGGCTACATTGAGAAAAATGATGTATCAAGCTATGCTCCAATTCATAAATGGTCAAAGGATATGAACAGATAATTTTCAGATGAAGAATTGAAACCATTTCTAGTCATATGAAAAGGTGCTCATTGATCATTGATCAGAGAAATTAAAATTAAGAGAACTCTGAGATACCACTACACACCTCTCAGATTGCCTAAGATGACAGGAAAAGATAATGATGAATGTTGGAGGGGATATGGGAAAATTGGGAGACTGATACATTGTTGATGGAATTGTGAATTGACCCAACCATTATGGAGAGCAATTTGGAACTATGCCCAAAGAGTTATCAAACTCTGCATACACTTTAATCCAGCAATGTTTCTACTGGGCTTATATTCCAAAAAGATCTTAAAGGAGGGAAAGGGAACATGCACAAAAATATTTGTGGCAACCCTTTTTGTAGTGGCAATAAACTGCAAACTGAGTGGATATCCATCAGTTGGAGAATGGATACATAAGCTATCATATATGAATGTTATGGAATATTATTGTTCTGTAAGAAATGATCAGCAGGATGATTTCAGAGAGGCCTGAAGAGACTTACATAAATAAGCAGAACTAGGAGATCATTATGAATGGCAACAACAAGATTATATGATGAACAATTCTGATGAACATGGCTCTCTTCAATACTGAAATAATTTAGACCAGTTCCAATGATCTTGTTATGAAGAGAACTATCTACACCCAGAGAGAGATGACTGTGGCAACTGAGTATGGTTCATAACACAGTATTTTCACTCTTTTTGTTGTTGTTTGCTTGCATTTTATTTTCTTTCTCATTTTGTCTGGTTAGATTTGATTTTTCTTGTGCAGCAAGATAATTCTATAAATATGTATGCATATATTGGATTTAACATGTATTTCTATATGTTTAATATATATTCCATTTCTTGCCATCTAGGAGAGGTGGTAGGGGAAGGATGGGAAATTGGAACACAAGGTTTTGCAAGGGTTAATATCAAAAATTTATCCATGCATATGTTTTGAAAAATAAAAACTTTAATTTAAAAAAAAAAGAAAAAATGATGTAAAGGGCAAAGGGGCAAGTATCAAAGATCATATGGATTATATAGAAACGTGAGGATGATGGAAGAAACATGGCATGTGGCCATTAACTAAAGAGGGAAATAGCACACTGGATAATGGCTACAGCAATATATATATATATATATATATATATATATATATAAACCTAAGTGACACCAGTAAAAAGTCAGAAGAATGTCACTACTGAGAATGATTAGAGTTAATTGATGTGGCCCAAGTGGCAAAGCTAGGATGAATGAATGGAAGCTGGAAAGAGGCAAAGTGTGGTTTTATGTTAGGAAAAAATATCCTTAGAAATCAATTTGTCCATATTCTAATGGCCTTTCTTGGAAGAAGTGGATTTTGGGAAACCTCACTCAAGAAATATTTATTGAAGGATTTGTTGTGTGGCATTTTAATAAATAATTGGGAGAGAAGAAAAAAATATTTATGTATATATTCATATGTGTATATAAATATATACATATATGCAAACATATATATCTACATATATAATTACATATACATATATGCACATACATTCATCTATCTATCTATATCTATCTACACACATTCCCGCTCCTCAAGGAGTTCACATCATAATGAGTGAAATAATATATAAATAACTATGTATATACATCATTCACACAGAAAGTTTGGAAGGTAACCTCAGAGAGAAAATGCCAATAAACTGTAAGAAAAGGGTAGGAAAGACCTCTTACAGAAAGAGGAGATGAGTAAGGCAGTAAGAGAAGCCAGGACAGCTCAAAGGAAAAGATAAGGGAGAAAGATTAAAAAGACAAAATATTAGTGAAACTGTTGAGTAAGTTCTTTGTGTCTGGATGAGATGGAATTTCCCTTGACCTCCTCCCTAATCTTATATTACATAAATTCTTCATTCTGCAGATAATCTGTACTCAGAGCCAAAGTATAGAAAATGAGAGTTTGGAGAAACTGAAGGAAAGGGGGCATCTAATAAAATGTATAATATGGTTATTATTTATGTAGCACTTTTGAAGTGTGATGTTGGGAAGAATAGTAAATAATTAAAGATCAGGAAATGTGCTAAGACTGGTAATATAGAGAACATCAAAATAGAACTGATATATTTTAAATGCTTTGATTTTTTTTTCTTATCCATTTGTATGTTGGCCTAAGAAAATTGTTCTCATCAAAATCTCAAAAGATAAATAAAGTAGTGACTAAGGGTGTTATAAAATTCTGAAAGTGGTCTTATTACAACATATGGAATATAATCTATCACAGCCTGGAATGCTTGGCTGAATATCAAATTCTGCCCCTAGCACTAGAATTATAAGAGTTCAGACCATTTTCTATTTAAAGCACTGTGTATTCTCATACTGGAAAAACTTACAGTTTTCATTCAATTGACCCAAATATGTTCTGTCAATTGGTTACAAAAAGTTTTCTTTGGTCCATATTAGTAATGGTCCAGGCATAAGAAAAGCATGATAAGTAACCAAATGGTCATAAAATCAGGCACAAAAAGGGTCTGCATTACATTCATCCAAGAGAAAATGCTTGACGAAAAAATTAAATTAAAATGATTTTTTTGATCTGAAAATATAGAACCCAGAAGCAAATTGTGGTGTCTGAATCAAAAGAACATGGAGTAGATTGCATTGTTTTTACATCAACTGTGTCTAGGGACTGAAAAAGAAGTCTATTGTGATTAAAAAAAAAACTAAAGCTGAGAATTAGTTGGAAAGGTTAACTAGCTGGCATTTTCTGCCTTTTGGACCCTTAATCTTACACAGATTCTCCAACCACTGAAAATACTCTACTTTTAATCTTCCTGACTATTTTGGCTCTTGGACCTGTGTTCTGTAGTAGTTCTAGAATAAACCTGACTTAGGTATTTTGATTTACTCTTTCTTTCCTCCCAATTCAGAAAAAAAAAATAGATCACTGTTATCATACAGGAATTGGCTTTCCCTTTTCTTGATATGTCTCCTAATTATTAATATAGGTTCATTTTGCCTTGCTCAGGATGCAACAGGAAAGGATCTTAATGTACCTTAAACCAGGGGGTTGTAAGGAGGAATTAGATAGACCATAGTGTGTTCTAGGAAGACTATGTAGTTTAACTAGTAATATACAAATGGATGACAACTTACTAGGGAAGAGGAGTAACTGAAATCTGCTAAGAATCTGGAAAAAGGCAGAATCATGGTCATTGACAGGATCAAGGTTTAAAATAGAATCTGATGGGAAGGGACTACATAGAATCAAGACTTTGCATCAAATAATGAATTCTTATCCCAAAAGTTGGGATCTTTGGGTTTGTCAAACACTAGATTGCTATAGTTATTGACTATTTTCTCTTCTAAACCTAACCTATTCCACTGATCAACTAATCTATTTCTTAGCCAATACCAAATGGTTTTGGTGACTGCTGCTTTATAATATAGTTTTAGATCAGGTACAGCTGGGCCATATTCATTTGATTTTTTTTTAAATTCCCTTGAGATTCTTGACCTTTTGTTCTTCCATATGAATTTTGTTGTTATTTTTTCTAGATCATTAAAATATTTTCTTGGGATTCTGATTGGTAGCACTAAATAAATAGATTAGTTTGGGGAGTATTGTCATCTTTATTATATTTGCTCAACCTGTCTAAGAGCACTTAATATTTTTCCAATTATTTAAATCTGACTTTATTTGTGTGGAAAGTTTTTTTTGTAATTTTGCTCATATAATTCCTGAATTTCCTTTGGTAGATAGATTCCCAAATATTATATGCTGTTGACAGTTATTTTGAATGGAATTTCTCTTTGTATCTCTTGCTGTTGGATTTTGTTGGTGATGTATAAAAATGCTGAGGATTTATGGGGATTTATTTTGTATCCTGCAACTTTGCTAAAAGTTGTGAATTATTTCTAGTAGCTTTTTAGTAGAATCTCTGGGGTTCTCTAAGTATACCATCATATCGTCGGCAAAGAGTGATAGTTTGCTGTCCTCATTACCTACTGTAATTCATTTAATCTCTTTCTCAGCTCTTATTGCCAAGGCTAGCGTTTCTAATACAATATTGAATAATAATGGTGATAGTGGACAACCTTGCTTCACTCCAGATCTTACTTGGAAAGGTTCCAGTTTTTCCCCATTGAATATGATGCTTTTTGACGGTTTTAAATATATGCTCCTGACTATTTTAAGGAAAAGTCCATTTATTCCTATCCTCTCAAGTGTTTCTATTAGGAATGGATGTTGGATTTTATCAAATGCTTTTTCTGCATCTATTGAGATGATAATATGTTTTTTGTTAATTTGGTTATTGATATAGTCAATTATGCTGATAGTTTTCCTAATATTGAACCAGCCCTGCATTGCTGGTGTAAATCCTACTTGATCATAGTTATAATGCTGGGGATAATTTTCTGTAATCTTTTTGCTAATATTTTATTTAAGATTTTAGTATCAATATTCATTAGGGAGATTGGTCTATAATTTTCATTTTCTGTTTTCAACCTACCTGGTTTAGGTACCATGTCTGTGTCATAAAAGGAATTTGATAGGACTCCTTCATTCCTTATTTTTTCAAATAGTTTCATAGCATTGGAGTTAATTGTTCTTTAAACATTTAGTAGAATTCACATATAAATCCATCTGCTCCTGGGGATTTTTTCTTAGGGAGTTGGTTAATAGCTTGTTCTATTTCTTTTTCTAAAATGGGCCTGTTGAGTCTATAGTTCTTCCTCTGTTAAGCTGGGCAAGCTATATTTTTGAAGGTATTCTTCCATTTCATTTAAGTTGTCGAATTTATTGGCCTGAACCCACACTTAACACCTTATATAAAGATAAGATCAAAATAGGTCCATGATTTAGGCATAAAGAACGAGATTATAAATAAATTAGAGGAACATTGGATAGTTTATCTCCAAGACTTGTGGAGGAGGAAGAAATTTGTGACCAAAGATGAACTAGAGACCATTATTGATCACAAAATAGAAAATTTTGATTATATCAAATTAAAAATCCTTTGTACAAACAAAACTAATGCAAACAAGATTAGAAGGGAAGCAACAAACTGGGAAAACATCTTCACAGTTAAAGGTTCTAATAAAGGCCTCATTTCCAAAATATATAGAGAACTGACTCTAATTTATAAGAAACCAAGCCATGCTCCAATTGACAAATGGTCAAAGGATATGAAAGACAATTTTCAGATAATGAAATTGAAACTATTACCACTCATATGAAAGAGTGTTCCAAATCATTATTAATCAGAGAAATGCAAATTAAGACAACTCTGAGATACTACTACACACCTGTCAGATTGGCTAAGATGACAGGAAAAAATAATGATGAATGTTGAAGGGAATGTGGGAAAACTGGGACACTGATGCATTGTTGGTGGAGTTGTGAACGAATCCAACCATTCTGGAAAGCAATCTGGAATTATGCCCAAAAAGTTATCAAACTGTGCATACTCTTTGATCCACCAGTGCTACTACTGGGTTTATACCCCAAAGAGATACTAAAGAAGGGAAAAGGACCTGTATGTGCCAAAATGTTTATGGCAGCCCTGTTTGTAATGGCTAGAAACTGGAAAATGAATGGATGCCCATCAATTGGAAAATGGTTGGGTAAATTGGGGTAAATGAATGTTATGGAATATTATTGTTCTATAAGAAATGACCAGCAGGATGAATCCAGAGAAGCTTGAAGAGGCTTACATGAACTGATGCTAAGTGAAATGAGCAGAACCAGGAGATTATTATATATTTCAACAACGATACTGTATGAGTATGTATTCTGAGGGAAGTGGATTTCTTCAACAAAGAAAAGGTCTAATTCAGTTTCAATTGATCAATGATGGACAGAAGCAGCTATACCCAAAGAAAGAACACTGGGAAATGAATGCAACATTTTTGTTTTTCTTCCCAGGTTATTTTTACCTTCTGAATCCAATTCTTCCTGTGCAACAAGAGAACTGTTTGGTTCTGCACACGTATATTGCATCTAGGATATACTGTGACATATTTAACATGTATAGGACTGCTTTCCATCTGGGGGATGGGGTGGAGGGAGGGAGGGGAAAAGTCAGAACAGAAGTGAATGCAAGGGATAATGTTGTAAAAAAAATTACCCAGGCATGCGTTCTGTCAATAAAAAGTTATAATTATTTTTTTAAAAAGTTATTAGATGAGAAAAAGTACTGAGTTATGAAAAGCTTACAACTCAAAGTTCATATTGAATAGAGATCTGACTTTAAAATTCAGAAGAACTAGGTTTAAGGTATACTAATACCATACATTGGCTGTATGACCCTGAGGAGCCTCAGTTCTTTAGAAAACTCTTGAGAATGTAAATTACACAGAATTTGAAGAGCTGAATTGATAGGAGTTTCCCCATCTGGAACTTCTTTATAATTAATGAAATCTCAGGTTATAGACTCACTTAATCTTTATGTCTTATGTCTTTCTTTTAATAAAGAAATTTTTTTACAAAAAAAAAAAAAAAAACAAACTTTGCATCTTTAGAGCCCTTTCTTTGTCAGACTCTTTTGATGGACTTTCATATCTTCAACCAGGCCAAGCATGCTATTCATAAGTATGACCCCCAAGGAAAAATCTTCAGTCTTCTCTGTATTTAGTATCTTGTTTGCAGCTTTTCAGCTCTCAAGGATTTAATTACTATCTATTTTAAATTTCATTATTATTATCATGGATCCCACCATCTTCACAGTTTCTTAGGCTTGCAACTATTGGGATCCTCAATTGATCACTCTCTCCCACACCACATCCCCAAGCCATATTGAATTTACCAAGTCTTATGTCTATCTTTGTAACACCTCTTTTCTTCTCTACCACTACCAACACCTTGCTCTAGATTCTCAATATCTCACATATGGAAATATAATAATAACCTTCTGGTTGGTCTGTCTACCAAAAGACTCTTCATTCTCTAGCCCATCCTTCATTTAAATGTTAAATTGATCTTTATTTAAAAATAAGTTCCAATTTTTATTTAATAAACTCCATGGCTCCCTAACAGCTTTCAAATCAAATATATGATCCTCTATTTGTCATCCTCTACAGAACTGGTAGGCTCCATTCTTCTTCCCCTTCCTTAAATTGACTTTCCAGCTCCTGACTCCAGGCATTTCTACTGGATATTCCTATGTCCCTCCTGATTTAAATCTTCTGGGGTCTCTGACTTCTTTTAAATCTCAGTAAAGCCATCTTCTAATGGAAGCTTTTCCCAAAGCCCCTGATGTTAATTTTTTTTTCTGTTGATTATATCAAATTTAACCTATGTACTTCTTATTTGTTTATCATTTTTTATTTGTGGTCTCCCCTGTTAAAAGCTGAGATTCTTTGAGGACAAGGACTATTTTCCTCTTTTCTTTGTATCACTAGTTTTTAGCACAGTAATGGTAATATTCGGAGTACCATGTAGTTGCTTGTTCACTTGACGTGCTTGTTGAGGAGGATGTGGGAGATTTACTGATTTTTTTTTTTTGAGAGGCTGCTCTAAAATCTTTGCATTTTCAGCTTCTAGTAATTCTTCACGTTAGTTAGGATGATACCTGATGTCTTATCTACTATAAGTGGATTGCAAATCAATACTCCCAGAATATATTTCTTCTAAAGTTGCAGCAACCCAGCTAATTGGATGAGTAAGCCATCTCACATTCTGGAAAAACTATTAAACCAGCAATGGACAAGGATTCCATAGAATCATCGAATTATAAATCTAGAAAATCAAAGGAATGTCACAAATCATCAAGTCCTATATCTTTAAAGAGAGAGAGAGAGAGAGAGAGAGAGAGAGAGAGATTTTACTGTGATGACCACGTATTTTAAAATCAGCCGGAGTCAGGAATTCAGGTTAAGGGAAAATCTTCAATCTTTATTCTCATTAGAGGTGAAGAAGGATTGGAGGTGAAGGGGGGATCACATTCTCAATATGTGCAGCTGCAACAGGAAGCCAGCCAGACCAGAAGCCAGCCAGTCTTCTTTCCCCACCTCTCTTCCTCCCCTCTGCCTCCACCCACCAAAATCAGTATTTCCTATACAACACATCAGGACTTGCGCAAAGAGGGGGTGGGGGCCATTCTTTCTCCAAGCATATATATTAATAGAGTATGGTCCAATTACTATTTAGCCTCATGTGCTTGGGACCTCAGTGCATCAACTCAAGCTTCAGCCCATTATATTTTACAAATTTTACAAATTAGGAAACTGAGGCCCAAAGAAGTTAAATATTTTACCCAAAGTCATATCACAAATAATTGATGTAATTCAAATTCAAACTTTTAACAGGAGATTTTTTACTTAATGATTCAAGTTCAGTGCTCTTTATATTGTTCCAAATTGCTTTAGTTTATAAAAAATACCTGGTCCTAGTTCAAAGGCATCTATCTGACTGATTTTGTCCCTTTGATATCACAACCAAGAAAATGTTATTAGTCAAGCATATAATCTATCTTGGCTATTTTTCTGAAAATTCTAGAAAAGAAAGGGGGATAACAAGCAGGAGAAGGGAATATGTCTAATACAGAGAAATTTTGTATGAAGAAAGAGTGGTCCCAAACTACCACAGGAAAATGAAAAAAACCATAAGTCTATGGGGTCCCTCTGAGTGCCTTAATGGAAGGAAGAGGGAATAGGGAGAAAGGGAATGCTAGGGCTGGAGACAATTTTCTCCTGCTAAAAATCTTGCCTAGGGTCAGCCTTCTAATACAGAGTGATTTGTGATTCCTTTATAAGAGCAGTTACAATGGAAAACATGACATAACCAACACAATAGAAAGGAGGGTAAAGAGTCTTTATATTGTTTTGAATGAATAGTGCCTTGGAGTCATTTCTAATGTAGGTAATAGATTTATACAATGTATGCCATCATTTTAGAGCTGGTGCATTAAAATAATGCAAGAAAAAAATATAATGTTAAGAGCAGCCAAATTAGGTTTCCTTTCCAGTTTTCACATCCCAATTCAGTAACTATTGGTATGCTTTATGGCCTTCTGTTATATGTGGACGAGGAAAATGACCCTGCAGGTAGTCACAAAATAGGCTTGTTCTGCTCTCCCTACTTTTTGATCCTTTATTACATGTTGTCTTTTGTGAGGACTCTATTTAGAAGGCAAAAATGAAAATTCTGTTAAGAAAAGGTAGGGAGAAAGAAGAAAAGAGGAGAATATTTTTCATTTGAGGTTATCAACTTTAGCTTCAAAGGATTTCACACAAAGAAAAGAAAAAAAAATAAACATTTGCTAGATAGTACATCACTGTCTCAGTGCGGAACTTATCACCACTATCACAATCCATCTCCCTCAAAAAAAAAAAAAAAATCTATAGACAAAACAGTTCTTCTATCTCTGAATTCCAATAGAAACCAACTGTATGCTAATTGAGTGTTTTGTTTAGTCATTGCTTCATTTTTGTATATGTGCATGAAACTTGTCGCTCCTAATTAGAAAGCAAAAGCAATTGGTAAATGACATTGAGGAAATTCATTATTCAGTTGAATTCAATTCAACATCTGCTAGGTGGCATTATTCTTGACCTTGGGGACACAGAGATACAGAACACTCTCAAGAATAGTATGAAATAATTAATAAGGGGAAAGGTGCACACAGATAGTTATAATTAAAAGTTAAATGGGAAAAGTTCATATAATAGGCCTGGGTGTATTCAAATGAATTTCCAAAAACATTAATTAGACACCTACTATATATGGCAGTCACTGTTCTGGGTCCCAAGAATTCAAATACAAAAAATATATATATTTTTGCCTTTTAAGAATTTTATATTTTTAGAAATACATTTAAATGATTGCACATATCTAATCTATATTAAATTGTTTAATGTCTTGGGAAGTGTGAAGAAGCTAAGAGAGCAAAAAGAAAATTTGGAACTAAAGTAAAAAAAGAATGTCAAAAACTATTTTACATGTAATTGATAATAAAACATTATATTAAAATAAAAAACAAAGAAGTTTATATTCACGTCAGACTAGAGAAATAACACATGGATAGATGGATAGATAGATACATGATAGATAGATAGATAAATGTATCTATGTGTGTATAAACACCTATTTTAAAAAAAATTGTTTTTGGAGCTGTTTCCACCAGCATCTAGAAGGAATAAGGAAAGGTTATAGGTCAAATATCTCACTTTAAGTGAGTTGTAAAAGAACAAGAAATTAAGAGATAGAAGTGAGGCACAAAAACAATCAGACTTGGGAAAAAGCCATTGAAAAAGCATGGAGATGGGATATGGAGTGTCATAAGCAAGGAATAGTAAAGAGGCCATTTAGTAAAGAGCCATGTTGTTTGGTTCTTTCAGTCATGTGTGACTCTAACCTCATTTGGGTTTTTCTCAGCAAAGATATTGGATTGGTTTGTCTTTTCCTTCTGTAGCTCATTTTACAGATGAGGAAACTGAGACAAAGAGATTAAGTAGCTTGTGTAGGATCACACAGCTAGTAATTGCCCAAGGCCAGATTTGAAGTTCTAATTAGAACTTCCTTTCTTCAAGTCCTATACTTTATCCATTTTACTACCTAAATGCTTGTTAAAGAGTGGATTAAACATCAATACAAAATTAAATAGAGATTCATTGTAGTTTTTTACATAGGTTTTTTCATAGTTATGCCAGCATTTAGAAGAAAAGCTTTATCTGTTTTTTTTTTTTGGAAAATAGATAGCAGTGAATAAAAACTCAAAGCAGATAATGCAAAGAGGAAGTTATTGCAATCATAAAGGTGAGAGCTAATGAAGTCCTGGACTAATATGGTGGCTGCAGGAGTAGAAAGAAAGGAACAAGGGACACAGAAAATTAGTTAGAAAGAAGTAATTTATATATCATAGAAAGTACTTTTAAGCATTCCAGATGAAAAGGCCAGAGCTGAATAGAAAATATGACTTTCATATACAGGAATTAAGCATAAAAAGGTAAACAAGACAGGTAATCAGGCTTTCAATAAAATAATGTTTTACAATAGTACATGGGAAGATGATACTTTTAAGTGCTAAAAACTTTATCATCCTTTGAAAAATTAAGAGTATATATATGCAGAGGGTACAAGTTTGAATATGATGAGAAGATTATCTAAGAAAAAGAGTAAGGAGAAATATAATGGGAGAAGAAGAAAGAGGAAGAATCAAAGAAGAATGAAAGGATTTATATAGTGCTAAGGAAGATGGGGAAACTGGGACAGGAACTTGAACATAACAGTTATCAAAATTTCCTCAAAGGTATGACATACATATTCAGTTAGATGTAGCAATTTTATTCTACAGGAAAGTAGGAGGGGAAGAGGTTAGGAAAAGAGCCAATGTTGATATAAAGAAGGGTGGATTATAGAAGACAAAAGTCAGAAGCAAAATAATTTTGAGGAAGAATAGGATGAAAAGAAAGAAAGAGAAGGATAAGTAAGGAGGGGTAGGATGGAGGGAAATTCACAGTAATCAGAATTGCAGAAAAATACTGCAACATCTTTCTCTGATAAAAGTCATATTTCTCAAATATGTAGAGAATAGATTAAAATTTATAAAAATACTAGCAATTTTCCAATTTATAAATGATCAAATTATATGAATAAACATTTTAAAATGAAATAAACATATGCAAAATTTCCTCTAAGTCATTACAGAGAAGTGAAAAAAAAAAAACAATTTTCATGTACTACTATACATCAAATTCAATAATATGACAGAAAAGGAAAAATGACCAAAAAAATTAGACAAAATATAGGAAAATTAAGTATTAATACACAATTGATGGAGTATATATTTTTTCAATCATTCTGTAGAGCAATTTGAATGCTCAAAGGCATATAAAACAGTAAAATTCCCTTTGGTCTAAGAATATCACTTCTAGGTCTGTATCTCAAAGAAACAATAAAAAGAAAAGAAGTTATATGTACAAAAATATATTTATATCATCTAGGTTAGTGGCAACTAATAACTGAAAATTAAGGGGATACTCATCAATTAGAAAATACATGCAAAAATGTATTGTATTAATTGTGATGAAATACTATTTTGCTATGAGAAATGAAGAGCAGGATACTCTTAGAAAAACATAAAAAGACTTATAGTTGATGCAAAGTAAAATGAGCAGAACTAAGGAGAACATTGAAACAAAATAATAGCAATGTTAAAGAGCAACAACTGTGAAAGACTAAGCTATTTTCAGCAATACAATGATCTAAGATAAATCTGAAGAATTTAGGATGAAAAATGATCCCTATCTTAAGAGAAAAAATCGATGGAATATAGATGCAGAATAAAGTATACTTTTAAAAAACTTTACTGTTCATGGTTCTCTTTTTTGATCTGTTTTCTTTCACAAGACTAACATGAAAATATGCTGTACATAACTGCGCATGTATAACATATATCATATTGCTTATCTTCTTAATGAGGGGAGAGAAAAAAGGGAAGAGGAAGCAAAAATTGGAATTCAAAGTTTAAAACATGTTTAAATTGTTTTACATGTAATTGAAGAAAAACAAATTATTAATTTTTAAAAAGAACCTGAGGAAGACACCAACATGGAAAACATGTTACTTGTCACTTTGTCATAAAGAAATATCTTTAGAAGAGTGGAATAGATGTTATAAAAATTAGAGTAGAAAGGTCACTGGTATTTGGAATTAGAAGATCTTAATTCATTGATCATGTGTGGATCACAAAAATGCCTTCTGGTAAACAAATATTAAGGTGTCATAAATCCTTATGATCGACACCAACCAATATTATAGATCCTATGCTACCCAGACATTTGATATATACTCTGGTGTATTTTTTAAAATAATTATAGAGCCTGCAGACAGAATTATTTTTACATTATTTCCATTTGTTAAATCTGTATTTTTCCCTTAAAATAAAAGAAATGACAAGATTCATCAAGTGAGTGGCTATGTAGATTAGTCCTATAATATTAGCACCTTATAACAGGCTTTTAAAAATTTAATTTTCTGACCTATTAACTGTATGTACTTCCATTTATATTACTATCCTAATTGGTGTGGTGAGACCACCAAATGAGATAACATATAGAAAATCCTTTGTAAATAATTACAGGCTATAAAATTCTTTAAGTGATATGGGGAATGGAAATCAGTCAATTTATTAAATCTATATTATGTGTCAGTCATTGTACTACATATAAGGAAATATAAAGCAATTCAAAGAAAAGAAAAGCATGCAAATAAGCAAAAAAAAAAAAAAAAGAAAGAAAGAATTTATTTTCTTAAGGAGCAAGAATTCTAATGGGTGAGTTAGGATGGACTAACTGTATTTTGTCTTCCCAGTTTCTCATGCTCACCTCAAAAATCACCTCAGTATCAAAGATCAAAGATGAATAAAAGATATTTTCTGGACATTGTGAATTTTCATAGACAGTAATTTTGTGCAATTTTATTATATAAGAAACATCCACTTACAAATAAAAACTCAAAAAGATTTCTAGAAAAAGATATAAGCAATGCAACAATAAAAATAAATAAATAAAAGGGTTCCCTCATATACAACATAACCCAGTGCTTAAACATTGCAACCATTATATAATTGTGTATATGTGTACACGTATGTATCTGTGTGTGTGTATGTGTGTGTGTGTATGTGTATGGAGAAAGAGTGAGAGAGAGAGAGAGAGAAAGAGAGCAAGCACATAATAATAGCTATTGTTTATGTACCATTTGGAAGGACTTTTCATCTGATCCTCACAATCTGAGGTAAATATTTATTCTCTTCCCTATTTCAGAGATAAGGAAGGTGAATCTAATAGGGTTTAATTAACTTTCCCAGGGTAACAGAGCTAAATTTCTGACAAAGGATTTGAACTCAGGTCTTCCTGACTCTAGCACTTCACTATGCTACCTAGCTTCTTATGAAGGAACTGTTTTCAGCATGATCAAAGTTCTCATATTCAGCAAATCTGCCTCAGATGTTTGTGAAATACAATTTCATAGTTCCCAAAAATACGTGTCAGTAAAAATATGTCTAGATAACCTTGTTTTTTTTTGAACTCTCATTTAAAAAATCACACTAAATGTAAAGGGATTATTTTACTTTATTAGAAAATTTAATTTTTACTAAGTATATCAAGTTAACTTTCAATTTCCCTTATCACTGCTTCAAGAAAAATATTCATTTTCTTTCTTTTTTAAAGGCATATGTTGAAAGTTTAAGTGACTATGCATACATATAGATATCAAAGGAAATTAGAAAGTCCTTTATATTAAAAAATGAATGACTTTACCATATTTGAAATATATAACTAGGAGGAGGCACAGCCAAGATGACAGAGATGACAGATATTTAATGAGCTCTTTTTGGTATTCCTCAGTTCTACACCAAATCCAGGTTCTGAAAAGAATTCACAAATATTTGAAGTGTAAAAAAATTTCTAGAAGAAGATATTTCGGAAGAACTTCAGAAAAAAAAATCTGTTTCATTTAAACAGGGTACAGGGAAAGGGGGGGGGGGGCATCTGAGCACAGGTACAGCACAGGAACCCAGGGTGGTATGGCATCCACATCCCAGGGAATCTACCAGAAGATGCTAAGTAAAAATGCAACAGAGTTGACTACTCTGTCTGGGCTCAGAAGGCAGTGGATCAGCAGATTAACTGTAAGACATTCAATGCAAATATTAAAAGCAAATAGTGAGCCCCTGAACCACAGCATAACAGGGGGATTGGCCACACCAATTCAGCACCAAAGGAAGGAACCAACACTGACCTGGGGCAGTGTAAAGCCACTATCCCATTAGAAAAAGCTTGGAACAATTTCAATAAGAGCATACCATAAGAGCCTTAAGTGTAAAGCCACTATCCCATTAGGAGAAGCTTGGAACAATTTCCATAAGAGCATGCCATAAGAGCAGACCACAACCTTTAAAAAAGGAGCAAAAAAGGCAAAAAGAACTCACTATATATAGCTTTTATAGAGATAGAGAAAAATAGATCTCAAATCCTGAGGATGTTAAAAGCAAATAGTCTCCAGATGAAGCTACAATAGGTGATATGAGTTGGTGCCCATCTCTGTTGGAAGAATTCAAAAAGAATCTTGAAAAGAGAGTTAAAAGAAAAAGGGGGAAAGGAAATGAAAAAAAAAATTGCTGAAGAGTTTGAAAAAAGGAAAAAATTATCTGAAGAAAACTCCTTAAAAATAGATTATTGAAATGAACAAAATTATATAACTCCTTACAAAATAGATTTGGTGAAATGGAAAAAGGATATAATTCCTTACAGAATAGATTTGAAAAAGAAATGAATTCATTAAAAATAGAATTTTGTGAAATGGGAAATCCAATGAACAAAACAACTCAACTTAAAAGTTCAATTGGCTAAATGAAAAAGTACATAAAATAGGTAACTGAATAAAATAATTCACTAAAAATTAGAATTAAATAAATGGAAATGAGTGAATCAATGAGACATCAAGGATCAGTCAAAAACCAAAAAAAAAAAAAAAAAAAAAAAAAAAAAAAAAAAAAAAAAAAAAAAAAAAAAAAAAAAAAAAAAAAAAAAAGAAAGAAAGAAAGAAAGAAAGAAAAAGAAAAAATAGAAGAAAATATAAAATATCTCATTGGAAAAACAACTGACCTGAAAAGTAGATCCAAGAGAGATAATCTAAAAATTATTGGACTCTTGAAAAACATGAAGAAAAAAAAATAGCCCAGGCATCTTCTTTCAGGAAGTTATCAAGGAAAACTAGCCTGATGTCTTAGAAAGACAGGATAAAATAGCTATTGAAAGAATTCACTGATCTCCTGCAAGACACCTTAAAATGAAAACTCCAGGGAACATTGTAGCTACATTTTGGAATTATCCAATCAAGGAGAAAATATTGCAAGTATCCAGAAAAAAACAAACGAACAAACAAACAAACAAAACAAAACAAAACAGAAACGAAAACAAAAACAAACAAACAAACAAAAAAAAAACACTTCAAATACCAAGGAGCCACAATCAAGGAGCCCAGGACCTAGCAGCTCCCAATTAAATGATTGAAGGGTCTAAAATCAGATATTCTGAAAGGCAAAAAAACTTAGATTGCAGCCAAGAATCAACTATCTAGTAAAAATTAGGCATTATTTTTCAGGAAAAATATAGACATTCAATGAAACAGGTGAATTACATTTATTTCTGATGAAAACACCAGAGTAGAAGAGAAAATTTTATCTTCAAATACAGAACCCAAGAGAAGGATAAAAAAGTAAAAAGGAAAGAAAAAATAATGTTTTTAAGTTAAGTTTACATTCCTATATGGGAAGATGTTATTATGTTTAAATCTTGAGAACTGTATCTCAGTTATGAGTATACATAGAGGGTCGAGCTATAATTTGATTTTATTGTAAAATATAAGAAACTAGCGGTGGAAAAGAGATTTAACTGGGAAAAGAAGAAAATGGAGGTAAAATGTGGTAAATAGCATTTCATGAAAAGGCAAAAAACACCTATTAAAATTGGGGGCGGGGAGGGAGAGGAATGAGCACTGTGTAAATCTTACTCTGATCTGATTTGGCTCAAAAAGAGAAGATGAGACATATTTAGCTTCACAGAAGAAATTGTCTAACCCTATAGGGAAGTAGGAGGGCAAAGTTTGAAAGGAAAGGGGGGAGGCTCATAGAAGGGGAAATAGAAGTAGAAAGGGAAAGGTATAAGAAGGGGAGAAGGGCTATCTCTGCTGCATCTGTATCCCAAAGAGATAATAAAGGAGGGAAAGGGACCCATATGTGCAAAAATATTTGGAGGAGCCCTTTTTGTAGAGGCAAGAAACTGGAAACTGTGTGGCTGCCCATCACTTGGAAAATTGCTGAATAAGTTATGGTATCTGAATACTATGGAATATTATTGTTCTTTAGGAAACTATCAGCAGGATGGTTTCAGAGAGGTCTGAAGATACTTACATAATTTGCTACAAAGTGAAATGAATAGGAGCAGAAGATCATTGTACAAGACAACAGCAAGATTATATGAAAATTGATTCTGACAGATGTGGCTCTTTTCAGCAATGACATGAGTGAGGACAATTCCAAAGGTCTTGTGATACAGATAATCATCTGCACCCTGAGAGGACTATGGGAATTGAGTGTAGACCACAACATAGCCTTTTCACTCTTTTTGTTATTTGCTTGCATTTTGTTTTATTTGTCCTTTTTTTTTCCTTTTTGATCTGATTTTTCTTGTGCAGCATAATTGTGGAAATATGTATAGAAGAATTGCATATATTTAACATATATTAGATTGCATATCATCTAGAGGAGGAGGTAGAAGGAAGTAAGGGGAAAAATTTGGAACACAGGGTTATGTAGGAGTGAATGTTGAAAATTATTCATCCATATGTTTTGAAAACAAAGCTTTAATAATAAAAAAGAAAAAAAAGAAATGCATAACTAGATGGATTTCTTTTTATTTTTCTTTTTTAAAGTTTATTTATAGGCAAACATCCAGGGACAGAGCCAAGATGGTGGAAAGCAGACACTACTCTCTATTACCTCCTCTAATCTTCTCTCAAAACAACAGCAGATTAAACCTTTAAACTGCATTTGAAGTCAAAGAATACATAATATTTGTACTATAACACATTTCTAGAAGAAGATACCTTGGAATGACTTCACAACAGGTCTGCTTCAATTGGGCAGGGGTACAGTCTGCCAAACCCAGAGAGTTTTATAATGTTCTCTTGTTTGGCTTCTTTGCGGGTCTCTGGAGTTCTTGGGAGCAGTCTTCATTTCAGTTCACCACAAGTACAGCCAGGTGTTAAAGTTCAAATCCTTTGTTATCTCTTTCAAAGTTCTTTTTCCTTCACTTGGGGCTCTGCTAGTTTTCTTAGAGACCTACCTCTCTCCTTGGTTCTCAGAGCTTGAGATCTTGCCTGTCTTCTCTGCCCTCTGAATCTCTCTGAATCCAAAGGTTTTTGCTTCAGCCTCCAGCCACCACAAAGTGGATGATGGAATGAATCTGCCTCAGCCCCCTAGAGCTTCTAGGATACTTGTCTTCTCTGGATCTGAGAGCTTCTTCTCTGTGGCTCTCAGTCCCTGCTTATATGCTCCACACTGAGTACAAACCAATCATTATATCACTATGAAACCATTATTCGTTGTGGGATTAAATCAATGCTAAACTAGATTTAACCACTGTCTCCTCAATTCCACTTAGTACCTTGTTTCAAGTTCTGGCCCATAACAGAATTTAGCATAGGGAGACTGGGGCAAAAAGCTGGAGTGGAGTAGAAGTATTGTAGCTTTAGTGTACCTGGGAATCTTCTGTGAGCATCTTAGGCCACTCTGTCCTGGTTGTAAGCAGGTGGTTTGGCATATTTGCCTTTTGTAAAAGACAAATTGTAAATCTCTGAGTCCCAGAAGAATGCCAGAACTAGTGCCCACTACCCAGCACTAGAAATCAAAAAGCAGAACTGCCCCACAACAAATTAAAGCAGCTGTTGCTGCTTTGCATTGAACGGTCCTCAAGCCTTAAAAAATGAATAATAATAGTAATAAAAAAAAGAACTTTCACCACAGACAGCTTTTTATGGAGAGAGAGAAGAACAGAACTCAAATCCTGAGATTCCTAAAGGCAAAGCAACTCCAGAAGAAGCCCCAAAGAGAGGCATGAGCTGGTCCCCATTTCACAAAGCTTTCTTCAAAGATTGCATAAAGGATCTTAAAAGAGAAGAAAAATGGGGAAATGAAGTGAAATCAATGCAAGAAGGAATGGAAAAAGAAATCAGTGAACAACCACAACAAAAAAAAAATTCCTTGGCCAATTGCAAAAGGAGCTAAAAAAGATAACTGAAGAAAATAACACACTAAAAATTATAACTGAACAAGTGGAAATGAATGACTCAATAAGACTTCAAGAATCAATGAAACACCAAAAAATGAAAAAAAAAAATAGAAGAAAATATGAAATATCTCCTAGGAAAAACAACTGACCTGGAAAATGGATTTAGGAAAGACTATCTAAGGATTATTGGTCTTCCTGAAAACCTTGATGAAAAAAGGAATCTAGACATTATCTTACTGTAAATCATAAAATAAAACTGCACTGATATTTTAGAACCAGAAGGTTAAAAAAGCTATCAAAAGAATTCACCGATCACCTCCTAAAAGAGAACCCAAAATCAAATCCCAAAGGAATACTATGGCTAAATTTCAAATCTATCTTACCAAGGAAAAGATATTACAAGGAGCCAGAAAGAAAAAAAAAAAAAGATTAAATACAGAAAAGCCATGATTAGGATTACGCAGGACCTAGAAGATTCCATTGTAAAGGATCAAAGGGCCTGGAATCTGATATTCGAAAAAGCAAAAGAACTGAAATTACAGCAAAGAATAAGCTATCCAGCTAAAATGTGCATTATTTTCAGGGAAGAAGAGGGACATTCAATGATATAAGAGAATTTCAACTATTTCTAATAAAAAGATCAGAACTGAAAAAAAAAAAAAATAATAATCTCCAAACACAGAACTCAAGAGAAGCGTGAAAAGACAAAAAGGAAAGAACTTTTGAGAATTATATTGCATTTATGGGTATACTTAGAGAATATAAGTATAATATGATTTTGTTGTGACAATATGAAAAAGAGACTTGAGGTGGAAAGGGGATCATACTGGAAGAAGAAAAAAAAGGTAAAACAAGGGAAATTATATACCACAAAGAGGCAAAGAAAACCTATTATAATTGAGTGAAAAAAGGGAGTGGGATGAACATTGTATGAATCTTACTCTCCTCAGATTTGGCTCTAAGAGAGAATATCAGACATATTTGGTATCATAACTTTAGGTGTATCTCTATTGGTAATTAATATTTGTTTCTGTAATGCATAATATCAATGATGATTAAATATATTAAAAATATATGAACAAATTAAAAATATAACAAAGAAAAAGTTGTTTCCTCCTTTCCTCTCTTCCTCCCTGCCTCCTTTCTTCTTTAATACCTTCCTCTCTTCCTTTTTCTTTTTCCTTTCTTTCTTTCCTTCCTTCTTTCCTTCCTTTTATTTTTGTTTGATCCTTCTTTGCTTCATTGCCTTTCCTCCCTCTCTCATTCATTTCTTTCCTTTCCTTCTTCCTTCCTTCTTTTCATTTCTTTCCTTCCTTCATTCTTCCTTTCTTTCTCTTCTTCTCTTCCTTCTTGCTTTCTTACTTTCTTCTTTCTAACTTCTTTGTACTTCAGTTTCTTATTGTTAAAGGAAAATGTTGATTGATATGATATGTATGGGTGGTTCCTTCTACAGATTTATTATCTTATATTCACATCCATGATATAATTAAGTTGAGGATAGATTTCTTTTGCTATATATAGGCATTCCTGTTCTTTTCAAGGCAATTTATTTGGTGTGATTGAGGTCACATTGCTAGAAGAAAGTCTTGTGATTAATCATTTAGAATATAACCTCAATTTTATACCTATTATACATTCTTTAGTTTTATCTAGATTAAAATATGCCCCTGGATGAATTATTTTTTATTTTTTGGTTGAGCAATATGGTGTTGCTTTTATTAATATTCATGTTAAGGTTGTGGGACTGTAGAATAAGCCAGCCCAATCCCTTCATTTTATAATGAGAAACTGAGGTTCTTAGACCTCAAGAGAATAATATTCAACTAGTTTATTTTCAGAGGCAGCATTAAGACTTGGTTTCTCTGGATCTCATCTAGTAATTTTTGAATTACACCATCTAGGCCAATATCTATTATTTTTAGGGAATACATACACACACACACACTCACACAGAGAGAGAGAGAGAGGGAGAGAGAGAGAGAAAGAGAGAGAGAGAGAGAGAGAGAGAGAGAGAGAGAATTTGTTTGTATAAGTATTTAAAGAATCACTACTTAACATTTTATAACTATAAATTTGATAATATCAAAAAAAATCTATGGAGAAATATATAGTGATATAGCTAATTCAAAAACTTGCATGAACTAAAGTCAACATCTGTGTCATTCCATTAATATAAAATCAGCATTTTAAGTCATCTACATTTTATAAGTCATTACCAAAGAAAATCTTTCAAATAATTTTATCTCCCATTTACGCAATTATAATAACAAAAAAGCCAATACTGATGTAGGTACTTAAGAGTAAAATACAAACAAATGTCATTTGGAACATTATTTAAATAATTTGAAACCTTAAAAAAAACTGCAAAGTTTAAAAAATACTGATGCATTCAGTCTTGGTATTAGAGTGAATGAATAAAACATTCCATTACACCCGAGGTACAGAATGATCTGAAATATTTGTGATGACTTAATAAGGTTCTTTAAAGACCAGGGTGGCTTTGATGATGAGGATGAATCTTATAATTGTGAATTTAGAAGTACACTCAAAAAATACTAGGTTTTAAAGAAAGAAGATGGAAATTTGTTTCTGTTTTTGCATGCCTTGAATGCCAAGAATTGAAGAGTCTCTAATGAAAACAGGCTCATATTTGTCCTGCATCATGCAAGTAGTCACTTTCTGATCTCCAAATTCCAAAGGAATTATTTATAGCTCAAATTTGACTTATGAAGTTTTTTATGAAAAATTATCCAAACTATGGAATTTCTCCTAAATAGTAACTTCATTTTTGGTGGGTTTTTGGTGGGTAAGAACAAGGGGATTTGAGAATTTTTTTTTGTCTTTGAGTAGGAAAAGAGGGAAAGTTTAGTTTAAAATCATGTTCCACCAATGAATTCCCAATCTTATAGCAATATATACCATCCTTCATCATTTCCTATTTACTCCAAAGATCATAGTCTCCATTAAGATCATGGACTGAGACTCTTCAATATCAGTATAGATTTAACCTGTGAATCCATTGTTACAATTTCTATTAACATCTTTTCCTCCCCTGGAGATTATCTTTGACCAGGCCTAATTTCTTTCAAAATTCTCATAATGAGTTTTACTGATTCTTTCTCACTCTCCTCAATGCCCTAATAGGTCCAGAACTGCCTAAATCTATTTGTCCATTTCTTTTGATCTAGCAACATGATAATCATTGGTGTGCTCTACTCTTCCTCTTTGTTCTGTTCTGATATATATATATACACATATATATGAAGTGTGTTTCTGTATAATTCAAGCCCTTTCAATTACTATTGTCCTAGGCCTATATTTTACAACCCTCCAAACCAAAGAATATTATGAAGCACCATTCACTATTTTAGATGGCATTCTGGCTGAGCTTATTGAAGTTGTAATGACCTTTTTTGGGTCATCTCATCCATGTGTTTATTTTGATCTTATGGATGAAGATTGCCATCCAAGCCATGATTACTCATCATTGCAACTCTTTTCCATGTTCTCTAAAACTCTTCAGAAATTGTCTAAACATTGTGATTCTTTATATTCTCAGTGCTTTTGTATTACATTCTGCCACCAACTCTGAAGAAGTGGAATAAGTAAAAAGTATGTCTAGAAAACAAGGAATATATTCCTTTTATTCTTTCCTTTCTCTCTCCCTCTCTCTCTTCTCCCTCCTTCCCTCCCTCCATCCTCCTCCTCCTCCTCCTCCTCTTCCTCCCCCCTCCTCCTTCTCCTCTTCTTCTTCTTCTTCTCTCCTCTCTCTCTCTCTCTCTCTCTCTCTCTCTCTCTCTCTCTCTCTTCCTTCCGTCCTTCCTTTCATGAGTTACCATGGTCAAAAAAATCATCACCAGGTGTTCAGTCCATTACTGTTGTGCTTTAAAATAGTTTACTTTCAGAAAGAAGACAATATTTATAGCTGATCAAGACAGGACTTGCAATCATCTGGCATTTTTCAGCTAACAAGTGCTTATTTCTATTATCACTGTATTCAATTGAGAAAGAAAATACAAAGTGTTCATAACTTCATAACAAATATGCAGATCTCAAACAAATCAAATGCCTGAAATGACCATGTAAAAATGTACATGTCATCCTACATCCTGAGTCTCTCATCCTTCTGTTATAAGGTATTTATCATTCTTCATCACTGGTCCTCTAAAATTATATTGATCACTGCATTTTTAAGTCTTAAAACTGCTTATCTTCATTTTTATCATCCATTATTATATTAATTATCTACTGTTTCTACTCACTTTATTCTATATCTTAACAAGCAAATATCCTGTTTCACTCTCCTCTTGACCAAATAACATTACATTAATTTGCCATACTTTTCAAGCATTTCCCCAAATTAAAGGCATTGGCTTATTTTTTTAATTATTTGCCATTGTAGCAAAACTGCTACAAAAATGGTTTGTATAGATGGACCTTTATCCTTTTTCTTTGATCTCTTTGGGATATATTGCTTATTATGACTTTTCTGAGTCTGAAGACATGAACAAATTAGTAACTTTGGGGACATAGTTCCAACTTGTTTGGAAACTTATTGGAACAATTCACATCTTCATCAGCAGTGTGTTAATGCATGTTTTCCCAATGCCCCTTAAAAATGAATTATTTCCTTTGTTATGAACTTTTCAGATAACATGGGTTTAAAGATAGAACTTTAGCATTGTTATAATTTATATTTTTCTAATTATCAATTAATCTGTTGAAGTACTGTCTCATATGACTTGACATCAGAATATTTGAATATATATAAGGTTATATTAAATGACTCTAGTAAATAGCTGTAGATTAAATATGTCATATGAACTGATTCCGGAACAATATACATGTTACTACTTCTGGACTTCTAACCAAATTTTTCCTCACACACTGAAGGTCTTCCTTCTATACTATACTATATTATGCTAATCACAAAACTTACAGGTATATCACTGTATATAGAAAAGACATTTATACATTCGTTAAATTGAATTAATATGATATATTTTTTTTAAAAAAATCATTAAATTATATCAACATGGTTTAAATCCTAGAACTTACTAGCCTTATGTCCTTAAGTAAATCACTATTTAGATTACTATGAGAGGTTCATGTAAAAATTATCTGCATGATCCCTTTCACCATGAAGTTGTGAATTGAATTGATCTAGTTTTTCTATGTAATCATTCCTAGTATTCTCAGTTAGAAACCTCCTTCTTCCCTCCTCCCTATATAAACACTTTCTATTTCTCTTCTGTATTTTATTTTCTTATTTCTTTTGCAACATCCTTTGTGTATGTCCCATGATATCCTATTTTATTCTGAACTTCTTGAGGTCAGAACCATATCTTATTTCTATGTTACCCTCTGTGCCTAATAGAGACATTGTTCATAGAAGAAACTTATTGCACAGTTGTTAAATGAACATTCTTCCTGTTATTTATTAATCCTTTAATGTCTTTCATATGTGGGGTTTTATATCTCACATATTTTCATAAGCCCAATTTCCAGATGAAATTCAATAACAGAGAAAACTATGGGTGCTTCAGAAATAATTCTATTTGACTTTAAAGCATAATAAGGTTTTTACTATGTACTCAAACCAATCTGACTTAATTCAGCTTTTTAATGTCATTATTATTTTCAACTTTTATTCAATTAGAACCCATTTTGTGGTTGATAACTCCTGATTCAAAAAAAAAAATGAACAAGTTCCACATATATTTTAAGTTTATTTTTTATTGGGAAAGTAAGAACAATAAAAAAATCATGTAGACATCAGTAAAAAAAAAATAATGGTCAATAAGCACTTCATTATATCAAGAACAGCTCAATTCAAAGCAGTAAGGTATTATTTGAATCACCTATATACAAAATGCATTTTAAAGATACAATGTTTAAAAGTTGCTCATTTTTTAAAATTTCTTATGTTCTATAGATCAACTTCTTATTTGGATATTATTAGAAAGCCAGAGCAACAATACAACTTCACCAATATATTTAGATTTTCATTGCTTAAATTTGGACTTTTTTTCCAGAAACTACCTTAATTTAATCTATTCTCACCAAATAGGGCTATAGAAAGCCATATTCCAAGCTTGAAGACATTTGTTTAAATATTCTGATTTCTTTATTTTACCAAGGGAAAACTATGAACTAATTTTTTGTTCAAATTTAAACAAAAAACAAATGATAGGGCTTGCATTGAATGCCAGTTCTTTGCCTCTAAATAGAATATGTTATCCACTGAGCCATTGTCTCTTCCTCATTCTGCTCTGCTTTCACTAACTTGAGAACATCTAATGGGGGTCAAATGGGAAGGGGACTGTGGCTGCCAGAGGAAATTCCTTATGTGGGTACTCCATCCGCAAATAAGTGAGAAAGAATGCAATGCATTTGTCAAAAGTAGTGTGTTCAAGAAGAGGAACATGAGTTAAATAAATATAGAACAATTTCCCATCATTTAATCTAATAATATTTAACAGATATTGGAGATAAGAACATGTTACTGCTTAACTGCCTGAGATTTCTCAAGTCAGAAGTGATTACCTCAACAATTCAGCCATCATCCAATCCCACCTCATCCTTACAAACCTCCCTATTTCAGTCCTTCCTATATGTATCAGAACTAGAGATGTTTCTTTTCCAGTAAGGCAGAGACTTCTGTCTTTATGAATTGTGATTTTTTTTTTTTTTTTTTTGCACATTGAGATTGATCTCTGTGCTCTGAGAGTATGTTGTAGAGCTATTGTTGATGCCTGAATAGCACTTCTCCTTAAAGAGTCCATGCTGATTCTCTGTATGAACTCTCTGACTCAAAGCACTTTATTATTGATTGGTTTGTACTATCCAGAGGTTCAGGTTGAGAGTGTTTTATAGCCCATGGTTAAAAAAAAAAAACAACAAAAAAAAAACATGAAATGTTTGTATGCTGACACTAAAATAAGGAACCACATCAACTCTGACTCATTCCAAAAGCCCATAATGGTGTGTATGCCTTTTGTTTTCTTTTGAAACACTAACTTCATTAATTTTTTTCCTACTTTAGATGCTTCATTTTAATTTTCATCCTGAGAAAATTTGCACTCTTACAAAAGAAACGGTTTATTCTGTTTGGTGAAAGTTGTCACTCTTTTGCTTAGAAATTGGTTGTTGAGCAAAACCTAAATTCCTTTTCCTTACATTTAATGTGCTCAAAATTCTGGCACTAGCCTCATTTCTGCCCTCATCATTTATTCCTCCATTCCATATATTCATAAATACTAATCAAACTATGCTTTTTTTAGCTTATCCTCTTGGATCAATCTATAACTTTTTTCCTACATGCACATTAGATTCCCAGAAGGCAGTTTAGGACTCTTCCCCTAAAGGTAACCTTGAGATGTTGGGATTTTTCTCATTCTGTCATTCACTAGTATGATCACTATTGACTGTGAAGTGATTGATATCTTCTCAATATCAAGCCAATTGATGCCAATCAAAATTCACTAAGGGATATTTAGTGAGAAGGTATAACAAGAGTAAAAGTTTTTTAAATATTCTCTAAAATCAAGCAACACAGAGTGGATTTAGGCTAAGAATGGTTGGTACAGACTTTTGTTCAACCCATGGTTATATTCTACTCTTGCAAAAATAATGTTCCAAGAAGACCAATAAATTAAATCTATAACCTTTCAATTCTTCACCAAACACTTTCTGGACTCTCACAAAGCTACAGCAGTTGTTTTTTCCCCCTCTCAGACATTACCTATCCCAACTCTTAGTTTCCAGTGGCATACTCCTGTCTAATGCTTTAGGACATCTCTGGTTAATTACTGACCTTAGTTTTTATTCATTTATTTTTATTATGATAACTTTTTATTGACAGAACCCATGCCAGGGTAATTTTATACAACATTGTCCCTTGCACTCACTTCTGTTCCGATTTTTCCCCTCTCTCTCTTCATCCCCTCCCCTAGATGGCAAGCAGTCCTATATATGTTAAATATGTTGCCGTATATCCTAGATACAATATATGTGTGCAGAACTGAACAGTTCTCTTGTTGCACAAGGAGAATTGCATTCAGAAGGTAGAAATAACCCAGGAAGGAAAACAAAAATGCAAGCAGTTTGCATTCCTTTCCCAGTGTTCTTTCTTTAGGTGTAGCTGCTTCTGTCTATCATTGATCAATTGAAACTGAGTTAGGTCTCTGTCAAAGAAATCTACTTCCATCAGAATACATCTTCATACAGTATCTTTAAAGTATATAATGATCTCCTGGTTCTGCTCATTTCACTTATCATCAGTTCATATTAGTCTCTCCAAGTCTCTCTGTATTCATCCTGCTGTTGACCTTAGTTCTTAAAAAGGAACAAAATGAAATTACTATGTTAGAGTCAGGTTACAGTGTGTCTGACGTGACCAGTCAGACCACTGTGAGTTTGGAATGTTCTACTACAGATCAGGCACAGATAGTCCATGTGAACATTTGTAAAGGATTCTCTAAACCTGTACATCTCGTATTTCTTTTTGTGGTGCTCATAGAGCACAGTACTTTTATGAGGGCATATCATGTTAAATGGCTCTGTACAAGTATTTTTCACATCATACAATTCAATTCCAAAAGTCTTGAGAGTGTCCTTATATCACTTCTAATGACCACATATAAGTACTTATCTTGTATGAGTTCTTTATAAAATAGTCTTTTAGACAAGCATACTTTTGGCATTTGAACCACATGGTCAGCTGATTGGAGTTATTCCCTATAGTAGAGTTGGAATACCTGGTAGTTTAGCTTGAGAAAGGATCTCAGTGTCTGGTACTTTATCATGCTGGGTGACGTTAGGAATCTCCCTAAGACAATGTAAATGGAAGCCATATATTTCCATGCATGATGCTGGTATATTGTCCAGTTTTAACAAATATACAACAATGAGATCAGCACAACATCTCTATAGGCCTTCAATTTGGTAGTTAGTTTAATTATTAATAACATAACTTTCCCTTACTTTTCTTTGGAGCTTCCTACCCACATATTTAGCTTTGGCAATGTGTGTGTCAACTTCATTATCAATGTGTACATCCCTGGAGAGTGTACTACCAAGGTAATTGAACTTAGACACAGTATTCAATACTTTTCCATTTGCTTTAAATGATGGTCCAATATCAATGGTGTGGTGCCAGCAATTGAAGCACCTATATTTTCTTGTTTTAATTGTCAGGCCAACATTAGCATAAGTGTCAGAGAGTCTATCCATAATGTGTTTTTTTTGTTTTGTTTTTTGTTTTTTGTTTTTGCCTCTCATTTTCAGAAACTGCATAGAGTGCACAATCATCTGAGAACAACAACAAAAAAGTCATGAAACAACTCATTGATCACCTTTGTATTATAAATTCTTGTTTATTCTGACTCCTTGAATCATAGTCATGGTGACTCATATATATATATATATATATATATATATATATATATATATATATATATATATATGTAGCAAGAAGTAGTCTCCCAAAGTCTTTCCTTGTAACTGTGGACTTAAGTATATATTATACTCCTCAAATATTTTCACATTCTCTATTCCTTGAAAAGACTATAAGCTAAGACTAAAATGGAGGGAGAGCAAGTGCACAACTTTTAGTTTGCAGATGGTTGTACACTCAATGCAGTATGTAAGGGTGAAATGCAAGGATTATTTTTTTTTTCTGTTTTTTTGTATTCCCAGAACTTTGTAGAGTACCTGACATAGAGCAGATATTTAGTAAATGCTTTTTGTATTGTGTTGACATTAGATCTCATATAAAAGGCAAATGGAAAAAATATTAGTCATTACCCATGCTGCTTACGTTCACTCTTTTTTGCTTTCCTATTAGTTTATTCTGCTTTTTTGCTAGAAAAAAGTCGTAGTTGTTTCACTAAAGGTCTAACCATAGAAGATAGCTTTCCACTTCATCTATTTGGGATTAAGATGTAAAGGTTGTTAATTTTCTCTGTAGGGCAGCCTTGAAATTCAATTATTCCTGGAGTAAATCATTACTTTTCTGTTTGGCCATTACAAATAGTACTGTCTGGCCTGATACACACCAGTATATATCTAACAAATTTTCCTTAGTCTAGTGTTTTAAAGCAAATTATCTCATCATTTCTTACAGTGCAATAATTGTTCCATTACAATCACATATTACAACAATCAATCAGCCACATGCCAATTGGTGAGTATCTCCTCAATTTTCAATTCTTAGTCACTGCAAAAAAGTCGTTTTATCTATCTAGGTATATATATATATATATATATATATATATATATATATATACCTAGATAGATAGATATACACACATACACACATGTGCATGCATACACACACATACACACACACACACTTTTCTTTGATAGCTTATTTTTCATTGTGAAAAAAAAATTTCTTTAAGATACAGTCCTGCTAGTAGTATTGTTGAATCAAAATTGTATAGTTCTTTGGATATAATTCCAAATTGCCCTCCAGAATGGTTGGATCAGCTCACAACTCCACAAACAAAACATGAGTATTCAAATTTTCCCACATCTTGTTCAAAATTTATAATTTTCCTTTTCTATCAAATTATTCAATCTGATTGGTGTGAGATAGTACCTCAGAGTTATTTATTTAATTTGCATTTATTTAACCAATAATGATTTAAAGTATTTTTAAATATATAATTATAGCTGTCAACCTGTTCTAAGTCTCCTATCCTGGTTCTTTATCTAGATCACATTGTCAACCTATGTATCTCCAAAATTCAGCCCTAGTACTATTCTCTTTTGTTTAGTGAACTCAACTCTCATAGAATCAGCTACCATCTTTATGCAAGTTATTCTCTGATCCATCAATCAATTTCTGATCTTTCTCCTTATCTCCAATATAAACTTGAAATGAGATGTATTATAGAAGTCTTAAATTTAATATGATCCATAATGAACTTATTATATTTCCTCCCTAAAACTCTTTCCACTTAACTTCATTTCTATGATAGGTACCACCATCCTACCAAGCACACAGACTGACAACCTAATTATACTCTTCAATCTAAGTAATTCACCACCCATATTCAATAAGTTGTCATTTTGCCATTTCTGAATTCACACTATCTCTCATGTATTCCTTTGTCTTCACTGCCACTGCCATCATCCTGGTACAACCTTCACACATACCATGTCTATCCGATTGCATTAGCTTGCTACTTGGCCTCCCTATATCAAATTTCTACCAACTGCAGATCATCTTTCATTCAGGTTTCAAAATGATCATCCTAAATTCCAATTCTGACTATGTGACTCAATCCCTTCACATCTATTTAATCAATGCCAATTGTTATTAATGATTTTATGACAAAATATCAAATTAATTAGAATTTAAATATGTTCATAGTCTGGGTTCATTTTACCTTTTCAATCTTATTACTTGCTACACCTTTCTACATATTCTGATCCAGAGATTATTGCTGTTCTTCTCATTGAAAACTATATCTCTTTACTGCAATAATTTTTATTAGCTATTCCCCATGCTTGGAATTCTTTCACTCTTCCTCTTTCCCTCCAACTTGCTTGGATTCTTTCAATTCTCACCTAAAGTGATAATCTACAAAAAGCTTTTTATAATCCTTAACTTTAATGACTTTTTCTTATTTCCAATTTAACTTGTATACATAATTTTTGTGTATCATTTTTGCATATTTTTCACTCTCTAAATTATCTCCTTGATAGCAAATAATGTATATATACATGTATGTACACATACACATGTATACATATACACATGCACACATGTACATGTGTATGATCATGTGCATGTAATATATTATAGTGCTTCAGGCACTTGGCTCATATTAGTCATTTAATAAATGTTTGTTGACTTGACTTTGGGTTATTAGAAGTTCTTTTTTCATTTAATGAACTTTTCATGCAATTTGCCTAACATTTAGCTTTTTCCGGTGTCTCTAATGCTAGGTTCCTTTCTGGAAAACATAGCTGCTATTTTAATTAGATAAAAGAAGTCATTCTCTCACTATTTCTTACCTAGCCTTAATTATTGAATTCATGTTCCTCAAAGGTAGTAAAAGATATTCTTTTCTTCCCCCCCCCATATATTTAGCAATATTCCTGATACATATTGAGTGTTTAAGATATATGTTTTAGCAGACTATGAATACTCTTGCCTATGACATTCAACTCTATATGTTATAAAAATAATGTCTCTACCATACATGCACTGCCAATACTATTAATATATCTTTTCCATCCTCAACACACATTCTATTCTATCTTTAAAGACATTAAATTAGTGTTGTATAAAATGTTAATTTGTAAAATGGGTGAGGAGTAGCTTTGATTTAGACTATGTTGGCGAGATATTTTGGAAGCTCCCCCTGAAACTGTTATTTTGTCAGACTCTCATCTTTCTCCATAGTTAACATGGCTAGTTCTATCAGGTGTTCATCCTTTCTGTTACATGACATAGTTATTTTCAAGAATGAAGAATAAATATTAATAGCTTCCTTCTTTCTATTCTGAAGAAGCAAACACATGAAGTTGTCTTTCTTCAGTATTTCTAAACGAAATACATCAATGGCCTAGTCTTTCAGATAAAGCTTTCAGTGGTGTTATGACATTCCTTCTAGTCTCATCACTCTCACCCTGTTTATGTTGCGTATAGGGCCTACAGTGGAGTCTATCCAAGATATTTCTGAATTTGATTTTCAATTGCTTCAATTTCTTCCCAGGTGTATAGTGTAGGTCAGAGTAGTCTATTTCATTCAACTAATCCTAATATATTATTTCTGTAGATGGCTAGAGACACTGTTCCTCTCACATTTATTAAACATTAATTTGTCTCTAATTGAAGTCTCCATTTAAGTCATTGTTTCAAGAATGTTTTCTAGGACTTGTTCAAATATCGGATTTATCTCAACTCAATCAAACAAGTATCCTAATGTCTTAAAATAATAATATCATAAAGTATATACTTAGATAAAGTGCTTTGGTGTTGAGAGTGATCAAATATTCATTTTATACTACTCTGTGGTCCCTAGATGAACTATACCTCTTTTCTCTATCTTTCTTTTCACATTATATTCTACACTTGGACTATCCAATTTTTCTATTATCTTTGCCCACTTAATTATTTTCCATGTGTAAACATCTATCAAATTGGGGTGCTATTCTGTGAAGCTTGTTCTGGATTCCCTTTGCAATAATGTTCCTCCCATTCAGAATTCGCATAATACTTTTCTTTGCAGTTTGTTAATGAAATTATCATATAATTTACCCACTTAGTGAGAAGTATATGTTTTATTTGTCCTTTCTCTTCCCAATAAAATATTACATTTTCTGCTGGTTAACAATTTTAATTTTTATGACTGATATGTTGTTGTTTTTCTTTTTTTTTAAGTAATGTGCTTGTACAATATTCTTCTATTAAGTTTCATCTTCCCTTACCTAAGAATTTGTTTCATCATTTTTTTCCATTATCATTCCCCAGAACAATGCTTTATATATCATAAGCATACAATAAATATTAAATGAATGAATCAATGAAAGACAAGCACAGAACTTACCCAAAACATCCCCAATAGCTAATAATTTAGTTTGTGATTGATCACTACCAATTCTGACCACATTAGATACATTATTTTGTTATAGTTTCATAGCAGAATTATCTAGGGCACATTCATTTTTTTTTATCACTGAAAGTTTCTGTTTGATTTTTATAAAGCCAGCTTTGGGAAGCCAGAAGCAGCCATCAGGGAAATGAAAATCAGCTCATAAAAAGACAGTCCCTTTGAACTATTTTCTCTTTTAAAGAGATTTTATAAACACAAACAGCATAGAGATCTTTATCCTGTTTTATTTCAAAACTCTGACCCTAACTAGCTTTACAGTCTTAGGGCAGTTCAGTTATGCCTCAGTTTCCTCAAATGTGTAAAAAATAAGGTTGAACTATATGATCTCTAATATACATTCTCAATCTCAAATTCAAAGTATCCATGATTCTATCTCTGTTATTCAATAAGGGAAGAGGAATCATAGAAGATTTTATCCATTAGGCTGTTTAAGCACCAGTGTTTGGTCAGTTAAGCAACAGCAAGAAGGGCTGGGGAAAGCTAGTGAAGAATTTTTTTGCCCCTATGAACCCAGTGCAGAATAGATAACTAAATTATTTTTTTTCTCTTATGAACTAAAAAAATATTCAACAAAAAGAAAATGTAAATATAAAAACATTATTAAAAATATGTATACATAAAACCCACTATTATTTTATTGTACCACAGATGAGATATTTTATATACATCTTCAGATCTGCAGATGGCTGTAGATAGTGGGGAAACTCTGGGTAAGGTATAAGACCCAGAGTTTTAGCCCAGAGGGAACCTGCTGACAATGTCTGGTTTGGCTATCCATCTCCTTTTGGTTCATCTCATCCTTCCTGAGAAGTTAAGGAAGATGTGACCACCTGTGTTCTACTTGAAGGTATACTTACAGTAAAGATACACTTACATATCAATAGCAGGGTATTTATTTTTTGCACTTGCTAACTGATAACAGGAAAAGTATCCATAGTCAACTTGTTGCTATTGAGAATTTCCTATCTTCATATGTCTGTACTTACCCTAAAGTAAGGATCTTGGGTGATATGAAAACCTTCAATATAAGTACTATTTTATGCTCATAAGATCAGTCTATTACATAGATATAAGAAAAGCAAGCCCTATGAATCAAAATTAAAATGATAGAGCCACCCCATCTATTATGGGATCCTCCATTGGGAAACTACCACCTATATTTCTCCCCTGAGACCTTCATTGAATTACCAAAGTAAATTACCAGTTTTTCCTTCAGGAAAAACACCTGGATTTATTTTCAAAAAGAAAGAAATATAGATGATTGATGGATGATAGAATATGAAAGACAAGAGATTCCTTAAGAAAATTAGAAATATCAAGATAAATTTTCGTGTTAAAATAGGCAAGATGAAAAATAAAAATGATAGTGATTCAAAAAAAACAAGCAAAAGAGATTAAGAATACATAAAAGAACTATACAAAAAAATCATAATATCAATAATTAATACAATGAGGTGCTACTGATCTAGAGCTAGATATTCTGAAGAACAGCCAAGTGAGCTATAGGAAGCTTTGCAAACAATAAAGTTAGTTTAGATGATGAAATCCCATCTGAGTTATTTAAAATGCTAAAAGACAATACTGTTAAAATACACACATTTATATCAGTAAATTTGGAAAACTCAACATTGGTCACAGAATTGGGAAAGATAAGTTTACACTCAATCCTAAATAAAGACAATGTCAAAGAATATTTAAATTACCAAATAATTGCATTCATTTCATATATTATCAAGATTACACTTAAGATTCTGTAAACTATGCTTCAGCAATATATGAACTGAGAATTACCAGAAAAGCAGACTGGTTTTTGAAGAGGCAGAGGAATTTGTGACCAAATTGATGACATTCCCTGGATTGTAGAAAAATGAAGGGAATTTCAGAGGGGGAAGGTCTATTTCTGCTTTAATGGCTATACTGAAGTCTTTGATCATGAAGATCTCAGAAAAATGTGACAAGTTTTCAAAGAGAAGGGAGTACCAGATTATCTTACTTTTCTTTCAAGAAACCTTTATAGGGGCCAAAAGGCAATACCTAGAACTGAACATGGAACAATTGGTTGGTTTAATATTAAAAGGAGTATGATAAAATTATATATTCTGCATATTTTCACCTTTTACATTTTATGTATATGTATAGTACCATGACCATCTGGATGAATAAAAAAGTGGAATTAAAGTCTCTGGGAGAAATATCAACAATCTCAGATGTTAACATTCTAATGGAATAAAATGAAGAGGAATTAAGAATTCTTGATGAAGGTGAAAGAATATAAAGGCAGTCTTAAATTTTAATAACAAAACATTTGAGATATTCACAACTAGTTCACTTTCTGGAAAATGAGGGAGAAGAAATAGAAGCAGTGTCAGATTTTATATTCTTGGGCTCAAAGATCACTTAAGATGAAAAATGCAGCCATCAACTTAAAAGATGCTTGCTTCTTGGGAGGAAAGCTTTGGTAAATTTAGACAGTATACTAAAAAGTAAAGATATCAACTTGCTGACAAAGGTCCATATATCAAAAACTATGATTTTTCCCCAGTAGTATGATTTTTTCCTAATATGGCTATTAGAGTCAGATTATAAGGAAAGTTGAGTACCACTGTATTGATTCTTTTGAATATTGGTGCTGGTTGAGAGACCCTTGGATAGTAAGGAGATCAAATCAGTCAATACTTAAAGAAATAATTTCAGGTTATTCACTGAGTGGTGAAATATTGAAGCTGAGGTTTAAATATTTTACTATATAAGGAGAAGAGGGATTCATTGAAAAAATCCTTTATGTTGGGAAGTATTGAAGTTAAAAGCAAAAGAGAGCAGCATAGGATGAGATAAATAGCATCATGGAAACCTGAATAGACAGAGATACTGAAGAATAAAATCCCTGCAATGCTCTCATCCTTGAAGAGTTGGATATGAGTAAATAATTGAACTATGACAATAGTTAGTTAGCTAGCTAATTAGGTAAATTTATAGTTTAATCAATCTAAGGCTAAATTCTGGTTATACCTTACAGTAAAATGACTAGTCCTCTTGGAGCTTAAATTCTAATGAAATGAGAAAAATAAAGCATAAAAGGGAGCTAGTTAGCAGAAATTTGAATGTCAACTCTATCTGCATAGTTTATCTGCACAGTATATGATGGGTAGGTTTGAGGTAATATTGGGTAACTTACATAATCTTTCTAGGTCTCAATTTCTTTCTCAATAAAATGAAGGAAATATGACTTCCATGGCTTCTTTTAACATCAATTATAATTATTCAAAATAATCAATGTGATTTCATTGAATATTGATGCTACATTTTTGAATCAACAATTAAAACAAAGAAAATAATGAGGATATAATTAACAAAAGAATTTTAGGTAAGTGGGGGGAAAAGATGTTCTTACTTTATGCTCAACATAAGAGGCTTCTTTTATTGGACATCACCTACTAATTATCACAGTGAAAACCAGACCAAAACCAGTGGCACTATACCCACTCAATAAGCTACAAATAATTATTTATTTCTCAACTATTTCACAGTATAAAGATCCTATATTCTCCCAGTTTGCCTCTTTTGCATCTGAATGTATTATCCTTCTGTTTTAATTGATAGCCATGGCAACATTCTTACCTCTCTACAAAACGGAGAGCAGAGAAATGAAACACACATTAATATGATGGCTTTGAAGATAACTTCAAATCAAAAGTAAATACTTCTAAAGATAAGCAAAACTATTATTCAGGAAGGTCATAGAATTAAGAGGCATATGATTATTTTAGTGTTGAAATGGATTTCATCTTTTAAAACTTCTTCCCCCCCCAAAAAAAAAAAAAAAAATCAAATCACACCTTAGTAACAAAGAAACAAACAAAAACTTCCCAGAGCAAACAAAGTATTAGCCAAGGGAGTCAAAAGCCCTAAATTTAAGTTCTAGTACAGCCACTTGACCTTAAATAAATAACTTTGCCTCTTTTATGAAATGGGATGCACTCAATTTTGGATCTAAAATGCCATGATTTTCAAATAATTACAAGGATACAGAGAATGAAGACTGGGGCAGATTAGTTGTGAAAATTTATACAAGGAAATCCTTTTTACCTGATAGCTATGGAATCCTGATGAAAGTTTTATCTCCCCTATGAAATTATTTTTTCATCTATAAAATGCAGAAAATAATAGCACATTCTAAGAGATTCTGATTAAATTCCAATGATATAAATTACATAATGTGTTTTGCCAACTTTAACATATTTTATAAAATTAGCTCCTCACTTATCACCTAACTGAATTCATTCTTGACTAACTTCTCTGGCTGCACTTATTTTGATTTATTCTTTTTAAACTTCTCCACCAGACCCCCAGACAGTGTTTTCTCAAATACATTTCACATAGAGATAAAGATACACATAAACATATACACACACACACACACATACACACACAAACACTCCAATCCCACATATCTCACATACATACATACATTCACATGCACACACATGTATGTGTGTATATGATTCTATTTTTTGGTGATTTTCCTTTTCTCTATTTCCACATATTCCTTCTACATTATATAACCACATGATCATATGTCACCAATTTTTTTAAAAAAATAAATCCTCAATCTTATCTTTATCTCATCTTAGTGTTCTTTTCCCTTTTACTGCTAAGCTCTTAGAAAATTGCATACATATACCTACATATAACTTATCTACTCCACCATTCTCTGTATATTAGGACCTAACTATGACACTTTATTGAAATGGCTTATGGCTTTCTCAAAAGTTACTAATTATATGTTAGTTACTAAATTTGATTGTATTTTATAAGACCTTATCCTTCTCTAGCTTCTAACATTTTTCTTATTACATATAAGAAAGGTAAGGTTTCTAAACACCTCCTGGGGTAATACTCTAATCAAAATTCCATTTGTACAAAAAGCCTAGCATCTAACATTTTAATGACCCTCTACTTATTTTAAGAAAGAGTGCATAGATAGACAGCCAAAGTAATCCATCTCACATACACACACGCGCACACACACACACACACACACACACACACAAATACACACCTGTACTTGTTTGAGTATGGGTATGAGTGTGTGCCAACTTATGTTTCTTCTCTCTCCACATCTCTCTAATTTGCTTCTTGTCCCAGTTTAGTGCTCCCATACTAATTCAGGTCCTTATCATCTCTTATCTGAGCTGTTGTAATAACTTTTTAATGACTCCCATATCTTCATCTTTAATACATACCTCACATACTTGCCAAAATATGTTTTTAAAGACTTAATCTTAAAGTTGTACTACTCTGCTTTAAACAAAACAAAACGAACACAAAAGTCCCCTTTTGCTTATATGGTAACATGCAAAATCCTTCATTTCTCATTTAAGACTGGCACCAATTTGGCATCAATCTATCTTTTCAACTTAAAAAAAATTATCATTTTATCTCTTCATAAAATTTGCTTTTTCCTGAATGCAACAAATATTCCTGTAGCCATACATGATCTTCCTCTATTTTGGGAATTAATTTTTTATGTTTTTTTTCAGAATTCTTGTTTTTATTCATTCATGCCCTCTCCTCTGAAGCCTTCAACTATGATCCTACTCTGGTGGAAGCATTCTTAATTTTTTTCCAATTTTCTTAGATGATTTTTTCTAAATCTCTCCTTTATATTTATGTGTACCTTGCATTATACTCTTCTAAATACAAGTCAACATTTCTCTCAGTTCAGCAACAATAGTAGCATTTATATAACATTTTAAGATATTAAAAAATTTGCAAAATTTTGTCATTTGATTCTCACAACTCAAGATGTAGAGGCTATTATTATCCCCATTTTCCAAATGAGGAAACAAAACTTATTTTTTTTTTATTTTTTTCTTCAAACTTTGTTCAATAACTTTTCAAATCTTTTTTTTTTAATTTCTTGACTCAAAGTCCAGTAATCTATCCACTTCACCATCTAATTATATAGAATGTGCTAAAAGAGACTAAGAATACCCAGGTGAAAAGACTTCAACTCCCTCTATCACCATAGATAACTTTTTTTTTTCCTGAGCCAATTGGGGTTAAGTGATTTTCCCAGGGTGACATAGCTAAGAAGTACTAGCTTGTGAGGCTGTATTTGAACTCAGGTCCTCCTGACTTCAAGGTTGGTTCTCTATCCACTGTGCCATCTAGCAGCTCCTGATGAGCTTGTTTTTTACAGTTACATTTACCCAAACTTCTTAAACTATGAGTCTCATCCCCATGGAGTAATGTAATTGATTATGGAGTTCAAGAAAACATAATTTCTTATCAGTAAATGTTTGATTTGTATACCTATTTTATATATCTATAGAACCTGGAGAGATGTCAAAATTTCTCAGTCAAAAAGGGTCTCAAGTGGAAAAAAAAGTTTAAGAAATCTTGACCAGGGATAATACACTATGACCAAGTAGGGTTTATACCAGGAATGCAGGGTTGGTTCAATATTAGGAAAACTATCAATATAATTGGCCATATTAATAATCAAATTAACAAAAACCATATGATCAACTCAATAGATGCAGAAAAAGCATTTGATAAAATCCAACATCCATTCCTATTAAAAACACTTGAGAATATAGGAATAAATGGACTTTTCCTTAAAATAATCAGCATCATCTATTTAAAATCATCAGTAAGCATCATATGTAATGGGGACAAACTGCAACCATTCCCAGTAAGATCAGGAGTGAAACAAGGTTGCCCACTATCACCGTTACTATTTAATATTGTATTAGAAATTCTAGCTTTCATAATAAGAGCTGAGAAAGAGACTAAAGGAATAAGAATAGGCAATGAGGAAACCAAATTATCACTCTTTGCTGATGATATGATAGTATACTTAGAGAACCCAAGAGATTCTGCTAAAAAGTTATTAGAAATAATCCACAACTTTAGCAAAGTTTCTGGTTATAAAATAAACTCACATAAGTCATCAGCATTCTTATATATCACTAACAAAATCCAACAGTCAGAGTTACAAAAAGAAATTCCATTTAAAGTAACTACTGATAGTATAAAATATTTAGGAATCTATCTGCCCAGAGAAAATCAGAAACTTTATGAGCAAAATTACAAATCACTTTTCACACAAATTAAGTCTGATCTAACCAATTGGAAAACTATTAAATGCTCTTGGATAGGGCGAGCAAATATAATAAAGATGACAATACTACCTAAACTAATCTATTTGTTTAGCACTATACCAATCAGACTCCCAAAAAACTATTTTAATGACCTAGAAAGAATAACAACAAAATTCATATGGAAAAACAAAGGTCAAGAATTTCAAGGGAATTAATGAAAACAAAATCAAATGAAGGTGGCTTAGCTGTACCAGATCTAAAATTATATTCTAGAGCAGCAGTTACCAAAACCATTTGGTATTGGCTAAGAAATAGATTAGTTGATCAGTAGAAGAGGTTAGGTTCACAGGACAAAAACAACTATAGCAACCTGGTGTTTGATAAACACAAAGACCCCAGTTTTTGGGATAAGAATTTACTGTTTGACAAAAATTTCTGGGAAAATTGGAAACTCATATGACAGAAACTAAGCATTGATCCACTTTTAACACCGTACACCAAGATAAGGTCAAAATGGGTTCATGACCTAGGCATAAAGAATGAGATTATAAATAAATTAGAGGAACACAGGATAGTTTACCTCTCAGACCTGTGGAAGAGGAAGGAATTTATGACCAAAGAAGAACTAGAGATCATTACTGATCACAAAATAGAAAATTTCGAGTATACCAAACTGAAAAGTTTTTGTACAAACAAAACTAATGCAGACAAGATTAGAAGGGAAGCAATAAACTGGGAAAATATTTTTACACTCAAAGATTCTGATAAAGGCCTCATTTCTAAAATATATAGAGAATTGACTCTAATCTAATTGACATCTAAGGGATGTGGGAAGACAGGGACACTGATACATTGTTGGTGGAACTGTGAATACATCCAATCATTCTGGAGAGCAAAAAATTATAAAACTGTTCATACCCTTTGATCCAGCAGTGTTACCACTGGGCTTATATCCCCAAAAGATCATCAAGAAGGGAAAGGGACCTACCTGTATGTGCACGAATGTCTGTTGCAGCCCTCTTTGTAGTGGCTAGAAACTGGAAACTGAATGGATGCCCATCATTTGGAGAATGGCTGAATAAATTGTGGTATATGAATATTATGGAATATTATTGTTCTGTAAGAAATGACCAACAGGATGATTTCAGAAAGGCCTGGAGAGACTTACATGAACTGATGCTGAGTGAAACAAGCAGGGCCAAGAGATCATTATATACTTCAACAACAATACTATATGATGACCAATTCTGATGGACTTAGCCATCCTCAGCAATGAGATCAACCAAATCATTTCCAATGGAGCAGTAATGAATGGAACCAGCTATGCCCAGCGAAAGAACTCTGGGAGATGACTAAAAACTATTACATTGACTTCCCAATCCCTATATTTTTGCCCACCTGCATTTTTGATTTCCTTCACAGGATAATTGTACAATATTTCAGAGTCTGATTCTCTTTGTACAGCAAAATAACGGTTTGGTCATGTATACTTATTGTGTATCTAATTTATATTTTAATATATTTAACATTTACTGGTCATCCTGTCATCCGGAGGAGGGGGTAGGGGGAAAGAGGGGAAAAATTGAAACAAGAGGTTTGACAATTGCCAATACTGTAAAGTTACCCATACATATAACCTGTAAATAAAAGGCTATTAAATAAATAAATAAATCTTGACCAGTTGGAAGCTAAATGTCTTGCCCAAAAATCACACCACGTCTATATTAGTAAGAGAGTGGAATTAAATGTAAACTAGGTTTGAAATTCACTATCTAAACACATACTAAGGCTATATATAGGGACTATTTTTTTTTCTTTACTAATGATTAGTTTTACTTGCACATTGTAATTATGCATTGTTTATTGTTGAAGCACTTATTGAGTTCACCAAATACCCTCTGGAAGTAGCTAAATGCTACATAGAAGTATGAAGTTTTAATCCCTCATAACCTCTGACTTTTCAGGAGAGATTCTCCTTTAAAAAAAAAAATCAGAAGGAAGATCCTCCTAAAAATAAAGTAAAATAAAAGATCAAAAGTTAGGTGGATCAAAGATGTCTCTATAGAGGATTTTCCAAAAATAATGGGAAGTACTCTTGGCTTTTTTTAAGCAGATAACCTAATCTTGTCTATCCACTTAAATGTCAGTAGAGAAAAATAAACCTTGAGACTGTGTGTATTTTTAACAAATCTTCTGTTTAATAAAGTATAAGCAGTCAGTCTAAAAGCTTTTTTATGGGATCTGAAGTGGAAAGTTGCCTTTCTTATATGTCTTCCTCACTGTAAATTAAGGTCAGGAAATATCCCTGGTGATCATGTTAGCAGTGCTACATTGGAATAGCTTGTTTTATACAGTGCAGCCTTTTAACTACCAGTCAATAGTTCAAATCCAACAGTTCCTTTGGAATAAGATGTGTCCCTTCCACCCCTTGCCATCTCTTTTTTAACCTAGAAAAACAGAGCTAGTGATAGCACTATTTTGTGCTTTTAAAAGAAAAAAAAATCATATGATTGATTTCCTTGTTTAGCCAAGGCTTGTTGCATCTTCCTCCTTCTTCCTCGTTTATGTATTTGAAAGCCAATTTGACCTTTGTGAGTGGAGTACCAGACAAATAACGAGAATGACCTAGATTGATATTCTATTTCTGACACTTACTATCATAAATTTAGAAAGGGATATTCTCTAAGCTCATCTTCCAGAGGAAAAAATTGGCACCATGGCATGAAATGGTAGTAAATAGGTAGCAAATAGTAATGAATAGATAATAAATAGGTAGTACAATTCAGAGAATGGATTCTACTTTAAAGAAAAGATTATAATACACATGTGAAATCAGAGATTATATTCATTGTGCTTACATCTTTTTAAAAAAATCTCAAAACTTGAGGAACTGATGTTATACAAGGAAAATTGTGTGTATAAATTTCTGTTATAATGCTCAGGCTTTGATAATATTTATTTACTTGTATTCTCAAAAATGTTCTGGGGTCTGTATCTGTAATATATGATTCTAGGCAATTGACCAACAAATTCTTATAAACCTCCAGCGAGGGCTACAATACAGAGGTTTAATTGAAGCTTGATTATGACAATAATCATCATCCATACATCATAACTAACATCTATAAAGCACTGACTGACCATGTACCAGACACTGTTCTACCCCCTTTTCAAATATCATATCAACAATGCTGGAAGATAGCTGCAATTATAAGCCTTGTTTTACATATGAGGAAATTAGGGAAAACATCAATTCAGCAACTTATTCAGGGTCACACAGCTAGTATGTGTATGAGGTCTGCTCAGTTCTTCCTGACTCCAAAGGGGTGCTTTGTTCCCTATCTACCTAGTTGCCTACTGACTTGTAAGGACAGAGAATGAACTTGTGATTTCATAATCTTAGAAATTCCCTATATATGGAAATCTCCACTGTAGGTTGGTACATTATTTGAATCTTATTGTCTCTGAGAATTGCCTGCATCACTGAGAGGATTAGTGATTTGCCCAATGTGACACAGCAAATGGATTCCAAATTTATATTCTTATTTGTTGATGCATTGTACATAGCATTTTTAATTGAAGCTTTTTACTTTCCAAATATATGCAAGAATAATTTTTCAAAATTGATCCTTGCAAAACCTTGTGTTCCTATTATCCCCTCCTTCTTCCCACTTCCCAGATGTCAAGTAATCTAATATATGTTAAACATGGTAAAAATATATGTAAATCCAATATAGGATTACATAAAATTCAAGCAAATAACAACAAAAGAAGTGAACATGCTATGTTGTGATACACACTCAGTTCCCACAGTCCTCTCTCTAGGTGCAGATGGCTCTCTCCATCACAAGATCATTGGAACTGGCCTGAATCATATCATTGTTGAAAAGACCCATGTCCAAAAGAACTGATCTTCATATGATCTTGCTGAGATCATGTACAATGATCTCCATTCTGTTCACTTCACTTAGTATGATGTTCATGTAAGTCTCTCCAGGCCTCTCTGAAATCATCCTGCTAATTATTTCTTACAGAACAATAATATTCCATAACATTCATATACCATAACTTATTCAGCCTTTCTCCTACTGATGGACATCCATTCACTATCCAATTCCTTGCTACTAAAAAAAGGGCTGCCACAAACATGGTTGCACATGTGGGTCCCTTTCCCTCCATTAATATCCTTTAGGATATAAGCCCAGAAGCAACACTGCTGGGTCAAAGGGTATATACAGTTTGATACCCTTTGAGCATGCTTCTATATTGATCTCCAGAAGGGTTCAGTCAGTTCACAATTCCACCAACAAGATCTGTAGGATCTTGGGATCAACCTGAATCCTTGGTTGTAGTGGAGGACTAAAGAAGGCAGGAGACCCAAGATGATGGCCAAAGATGGATCCTTCTATTTCAAATCCTCTCAGTCCCTAAATACCTTAGTATATCACTACAACACACTGAGCAGTTGCTAAGTATGGTAGCATTACATCACCACAGCACACTGTGCAAGTGCTAACTATAAGCACTCTGCTATTGATATGTAAATGCTTCTTTACTGTAAGTATCCTTTGCTTCAAGTAGAACATAAATGGTCCCACACCCCTTGACTTCTCAGGAAGGCTGAGCCCTTAGGGGAGATGGGGTGCCAAACCAGAGATTACCAGCAGGTTCCCTCTAGGCTGAAGTGTCCTATAGGTACCTCACGCAGAGTTCCCCCAATATGCAGCCTAGTTTTTCCACATCCCTTCAGCATTTGTCATAATCTTTTCCTTGCAAAGCATTTAACAGGCATTGTTTTTCTTTCAATCTTTACAAGCCTTGTACTTATTACATGTATTACTGTGCCCTACTTTTCAGATAAAAAAAAAAAAAAGGTTCTGAAAGCTTATGTGATTTGATGTGGGCCATAAAATTAATAAACTGGTCAGAATTTAAATTCAGACCTTCCTCATTCCATATTTAACATGTTATCCACTATACCCCCTACCTACTTTGCAATTTTTTCAAGCACAATGTAACTATCAGCTATTTATTAGTATCATCTTCATATTTGGATGATCATAATGGATGGACCAATGGAAACATATGACATTGTAAGATGCCTCCCATCTTCATGATATTCAGACAGTTTTTGAATGTAGTGTTGACTTCCTGATTGCTATTCATAATTTGAAATGCTTCTCTGCAGTAATATATTTCAGGCTATTAGGGAAGTTTATAATTCAGCTCTTCCATTACTGACAATGTACATTTGTCACTAAGATCCATGGTTATTATCATACTTCAGTATAATAGAATGGGCAGATAAAATTGCATATATTAATTACCCACTGATGAAAGTAATTTTGTTGCATCACAAACTGTGAGGCAAGTTTGAAGCAAGCACTGGACTCCTGGTGCTGGAAAGCAGTGTTTGAGCCATTTATTAACAATCAGGCAACAAGCCACTGAGGAGGCACCCTAAAGGCCTTAAAGATATTGAGCATAGCATAAAGGTTTGAAAAATACATAAGACTGTGTTGAACACCCCTCCTAATTTGTTCACTCATAAATATTCCATCATGAACTACCACAATAATTTAAGATCAAACATTATGCACACTAGGCTCAGCCAATCTGTAAGAAGGATAAAAGTGTTACAAAAAGAAGCAAAAATTCACATCTGATACATGCCTTGTGTCTTCCTGAAAGCAAATACATTAGCAGTGATGTATGACTTCCTCTCTCCCCTTGCCTGGATTTTATCTTGCTTAAAATAAAACAAAGCAAAAGAACACATAATTGATTAAGCAGGAAAAGGAAAACCACTAGCTAACTTCCAAATCAAATAATGATTGAAATAACATAATGATAAATAAAAAGCAATTTGATAATAAGAACATTTACTCTTATAATGATAATAATAATAATACTTAACATTATATAACACTTTAAACTTCATAAAAAGTCTTATACTCAATGCTTTATTTGAGCTTTAAAATAGCCCCTGAAGTAGACAATATAATTTTACAAATAACAACCCTGATACATCGACTTTTATTTGCCCTTATTCACATTTTTATTCTTTTGTGAATATTAACTGTGAGAAACAAAGATTTAAATCCTGATTTTATGAATCTAAATGTACTATTGAAGAGGATCATGACATCAGGGATATGATTCCATGCCATGAAAGTGAATGCATTTAAGTAAGGCAGGGCAATGCAAGGTCATCTGCCTGATTTTCCCTTCCAGAGTCACGTGTGTCCAGTGGCCAGATACAAATTAGGACATCGGGAGATGACCCTGGATGCAATGAAAGATCTTGACTTTTTTTTTATTATAGCTTTTTTTATTGACATAACATATGCATGGATAATTTTTCAACACTGACCCTTGCAAAAACTTCTATTCCAACTTTTCCCCTCCTTCCCTTCATCCCCTCCCCTAGATGGCAGGTAGTCCCATAAATGTTAAATGTGTTAAAGTATATGTTAAATACAATATATGTATACATATTTATGCAATTATCTTGGTGCACAAGAAAAATCAGATTTAGAAAGAAGGTAAAAATAACCTAAGAAGAAAAACAAAAATGCAAGCAAAGAACAAGAGAAAGAGTGGAAATGCTATGTTGTGGTCCACACTCATTCCCCAGCGTTCTTTTGCTGGGTTTAGCTGGATCTGTTCATTACTGAACAATTGGAACTGATTTGGATCCTCTCATTGCTGAAGATAATCTTTTCCATCAGAATTGATCCTCATTTACTATGGTTGTTGAAGTGTATAATGATCTCCTGGTTCTGCTTATTTCACTTAGCATCAGTTCATGTAAATCTCTCCAGGTCTCTCTGTATTCATCCTGCTAGTCATTTCTTACAGAACAATAATATTCCATAACATTCATATTCTACAATATACTTAGCCATTATCCAATTGATGGGCATCCATTCAATCTCCAGTTTCTAGCCACTACAAAAAGGGCTGCCACAAACATTTTTGCATATACAGGTTAATTTCCCTTCTTTAATATCTCTTTGGGATAAATGTCCAGTAGTAACATGGCTGGATACAAGGTTTAATGACTTTTTGTGGATACTTCCAAATTGCTTTCCAGAATGTTTGGATCTTTTCACAATTCCACCAACTATGCATCAGTGTCCCAATTTTCCTGCATCCCCTCCCTCCAACATTCATCATTATCTTTTTCCTGTCATCTAGCCAATCTGAGAGATGTATGGTGGTAACTCAGAGTTGCCTTAATTTGCACTTCTCTGATCAATAATGACTTGGAATACCTTTTCATATGTGTAGAAATAGTTTCAATTTCTTCATTCGAAAATTGTCTGTCCATATCCTTTGACCACTTATCAATTGGAGAATGGCTTGATTTCTTAAAAATTACAGTCAGTTCTCTATATATTTTGGAAATGAAGCCTTTGTCAGGACCTTTAACTATAAAAAATACTTTCCCAGTTTATTGCTTCCCTTCTAATTTTGTCTGCTTTACTTTTGTTTGTACAAAAGCTTTTTAACTTGATATAATCAAAATTTTCTATTTGTGATCAATAATGATCTCTAGTTCTTCTTTGGTCACGAATTCCTTCCTCCTCGACAGGTTTGAGAAGGAAACTATCCTGTGTTCTTCTAATGTATTTATAATATTGTTTTTTATGCCTAAATCATGGATCCATTTTGATCTTGGTAATCTGTTGGAATCTTTACAAATTGTTAAGTCATTAGAGTTGATAGAAACAATAATTATCTAATTTATCATGGTTCAGTATGATTAATCTGATCCTACGAGGAGATGTTATGGGCCATAACTTGAAACAAGGTACTAAATACAACTAATAGACAATAATGCTTGTGTTCACACCTTTAGAGAGCTCTTATAAGCAAGAAGTATTTAAGTACTCATTGGAGTTCACACGTTTGGGAGATTTCAGGGTTTAGTAGGAGATATGTGAATTCACACATCCCTTGAAGCTCTTAAGGCCAGAGAGCACACTGGGAGATATCCCACAATCCACTCTTGGAGAAGCAGTATAAATAGAGCTTCAGTGAGCCACTCAAGGAAGTTACTTGGGAACATTCCCAGGGGTCAGAAGGAGCACTCTGGGAGGAAGGTCACAAGCCCTCTCTCAGAGGCAAGAGAGATTCATTGCATCTTCCACGTTGGTGCTGGCTAGAGGCTGAGAAAAGCTGAGGCAAAAGCAAAGGACAAAGCTGCAAGAGCTCTTAGAACCAAGCAGAAAGATAGGCCTCCAAGAAAACTAACAGGGCTATATTGGAGACAATAAAAGATCTGAACTTTTATCAGCTGGCTGCATTTGAGTGATTATTACATTTAACTGAAACTAAGGCTGCCTCCTATAAACCTCCCCAAGAAACCCTCTCCCCCAGAGAGAAACATCATATTATATTCTATTTTAAAGAAAAAAAAAAAAAAAACACCCACAGTATATGGTGTTAATTGTGGGCCCATGCCTAATTTCTGCCCTACTAATTTCCAATTTTCCCAGCAGTTTTTGTCAAATAGTGAATCCTATCCCCAAAATTGGGGTCTTTGGGTTTGTCGAACACTAGATTACTATAGTTAATGACTATTTTGTCCTGTGAAGCTAATAGATAGTTTGATCAACTAATCTATTTTTTAGCAAATACCAAATGTTTTTGGTGACTGCTACTTTAAAACATAGTTTTAGATCAGGTACAGCTAGGCCACCTTCATTTGATTTTTTTTTTTCATTAGTTCCCTTGAAATTATCGACCTTTTCTTCTTGAGATGAATTTTGTTGTTATGTTTCTTATGTCAGTAAAACAGTTTCTTGGGAGTCCGATTTGTACAACATTAAATAAAGATTAGTTTAGGCAGAATTAAAGGTATAATGTCCAGGATAGCTCTCTGGAGGGCTTCAGGAGCAGTCAGAGTCAGGATCAATTAAAGCTTTTGGTCTTTAGGAGGAGAAGTGAAGAAGGCAGGTAAGCTGCCATGAGGCTGGCCAAAGATCAATTCTGGACTCTGGAGTCTGGAGCCTGAAGTCTCTCTCCTCCTCCTCATCCTTCAGTCAAGTGACTCTGACCTCTCTCCCTCAGCCCTCCAAATCTTGCCTATGATTATCTCACCACCACACATTCAGCAAGAACCAATGGTGAGGAGAGCCATCACATCACCATCTCATTAAAATATATGTATATAGAACCATTATCTCACATCGAATAGGTAATTAGCCTTAAGTGCTCTGCTATCTCAGATTCAAGTATACCTTTTTAGAGTTTCAGCCCTCTACATAAAGGGAACCTGATTTGGGCATAAAGGGGAATACCATAAGCAAATCAGGAGAACAAGGGATAAATTACCTATCAGATCTTTGGAGAAGGGAGAAATTTATGGTCAAAGAAGAGTTAGAAAACATTATGAAAGATAAAATGGACAACTTTGCATCAAATTAAAAAGGTTTTGCACAAACAAAACCAACAAAGACAATTTTAAAATGGAAATACAAAACTGAGGGAAAATTTTACAGCCATTATTTATGATAAAGGTTTCATTTCTAAAATATATAAAGAACTTTGCCACGTTTGTAATAATACAAATCATTCCCCAATTGGCAAATGGTCAAAGGATATGAAGAGACAATTTTCAGATAACAAAACTAAAGCCACCTACAGTCATGAAAAAATGAGTTAAATCACTATTGATTAGAAAATGCACATTTAAACAACTCTGAGGTACCACCTTATACCTAGCAGATTGATTAAGATTGTTGGAATCCTTACAAAGTGATGTCAGTTGCCTAATTTACCATGGTACTTGGCAAATTCTCTAACTCACTTGTTGAGGTTCTTGTTCTTTAAAATATAAGAGTTCTCTCTGGGGGAGAGGGTTTCTTGGGGAGATTTTCTGGAGGCAGCTTTAGTTTCAGTTACAAGTAAATAATCACCCAAAATCTCAGTCAGCTGATAAAAGTTCAGATCTTTTATTGTGTCCTTCAATATAGCCTGGTTAGCTCAGAGGCATATCTCTCTGCTTGCTACTAAGAGCTCTTGCAGCTTTGTCCTTGGTTTCTGCCTCTGCTTTCTTCAGCCTCCAGCCAGCACCAAGGTGGAAGATGCAATGAATCTCTCTTGCCTTGAAGAGAGGGCTTGTAGGCTTCCTCCCAGAGTGCTCCTCTCCGGCCCCTGGGAATGTTCCCAAGAAACTCTCTTGAGTGGCTCACTGGAGCTGTATTTATGCTGAGTGTAAATGGCTGACTCCGCCTTCTGGAGTCAGGGATTAAGGGAGGTATGAATTCAGATATTTCTTTCTAAACCCTGAACATGTGAACTCCAATGAGTACTTAAATATTTCTTGCTTCTATGAGCTCTCTAAAGGTGTGAACACAAGCATCATTTCTATCAGTTGTACTTAGTACCTTGCTTCAAGTTCTGGCCCAAAATATCTCCTTCTAAGATCAAATCAATCATATTGAACAATGCTAAATTAGATAATTATTATCTTTATCGACTCTAATGGCTTAACAATTTGTAAAGATTCCAATACTCACTAATGTATTTAAGTACTCATTGGAGTTCACAAGTATGGGAGATTCACAAAGTTAACTTTATAAATTTGTGAATTCACATCTCCCTTAATCCCTCCCTCAGAGGAGGAGTCAACCTTTGGGAGATCATATATAAAGAAGCTCTTAGAGCTTCAGGTTAGTTAGTTTGGAAGATTGACAAAGAGGGAAGCATTCTGGGAGGAAGCCCACAAGCCCACTCTGGCAGGTGGAGTTAGATTTATTCTAACTTTCACCTTGGTGCTCGCTTGAGATATTTGGAAGAAGAGAAGCTGAAACTGGCAGAGACAAAAGATTAGTAACGAGAGCTCTTAGAACCAAGGAAAGAGATAAGAAATAAAAATTTGGATTTTAATCAGCTGGCTGCATTTGGAGTGATTATTACTTTTAACTGAAACTAAGGCTGCCTCCAGGAAACCTCCCCAAGAAACCTGCTTCCAGAGAGAACCATTATATTTTAAAGAAGAGAACACTACATAAGATGACAGAAAAAGTTAATGATAAATGTTGGAGGAGACAGGGGAAAACTAAGACACTAGTGCTTTGTTGGTGGAGTGGTGAAATGATCCAACAAATCTGGAGAGCAATTTGAAACTATGCCCAAAGAGCTATAAAACTGTGCATATCCTTTCACCTAGCAGTGCTCCTACTGGGTCTGAATGCCAAGGAAATCATAAAGGAGGGAAAAGAACTCACATGTCCAAAAAAGTTTGTAGTAGCTCTTTTTTTGATAGCAAAGAATTGGAAAGTGAGTAGATACCCACCATATGAGGAATAGCTGAATAAGCTGTAGTATATGAAGGTAATGGAATATTATTTTTCTATAAAAAAGTAATGTACAAGCTGATTTTAGAAAGGCTTGTAAAGATAATCATGAACTGATTCTGAGCAAAACAAGCAGAGCCAGGGATACATTGTACACAGTAACAAAAAGATTTTGCAATTATCAACTATGAAAGACTTGGTTCTTCTCAGTGGTTCAGTGATCCAAGGTAATTCCAATAGACTTTGGACAGAAAATACCATTTGCATGCATAAAAAGAACTTTGGAGGCTGAATGTAAATCAACACATGCTATGTTCACTTCTTTTTTCTGTTTTTTTTTTTCTCTTCCATGATTCTTTCCTTTCGTTCTGATTTTTCTCTCCCAAATGATTCATAAAGCAATGTGTATTAAAAACAAATAAATTTTTGAAAAGCATTTCCCTATATATATATTTTTTAATATTTTTGAGTGGGGACAAAGCAGACATATAATTCCAGTTAGTTCTCTTCCGCTGAAGCTAATAGAGTAACCAGCCTCTTGTGCCAATATCCTGCTCCCCATCCTAGCAAGAATCAGTCTCCATTGGAAATGAGTGGACAGAGGTGAGCACTCTAAATATCTTTTAACATATTTCCTTAGACTAGATAAAGCCCTACTGATTTATGTAACCTACACAGATAACCCATACCACAATCAAACACACACACACACACACACACACACACACAGACACACTTACTTAATGGTAGATGAAAATAAAATGACATTAAATTTAAAGTTTATGTTTTCCAAGTTACACTAAACTACAGATTCCCATAAAATCCAAATCCCTATAAATAATGTTATGTCTTTTCATTTATCTGCAAATTGCATTTAAGTGAGGCAATTACATGAAGTTATCAATTTCCTTCTCTTCCAGAACCATCACTGTCCAGTGGCAGGACAAAGTTAAGACTGGTGATGGGTCAAGAGGCAGGGGATGACCTTGGTTTCTTCAATGTCTAACCAAGTTATAAGCACTCCACAACACCTGATTCACCTGTCTTCATGACCATTGAAACAAACTTTTCTCATTTTCCTATTCAACCAAGATAATTCTTTACATATTTTTTAACTCACTATGGGGGTTTGAAAACCCTTGGTTACTCTCATCTTGGTTTAACCCACCTGCAAAAATGGTTTATTGGACTATGGCCACTATGTATACTACAGTTTCTTGGAGCCACAGGTGAGAGTTAGGTGGATGACATATACACCAATTGGAAAGCAGCCCTTTAAAGGGCTCAGTAGCCCTTACCCTAGAGGTACTATTCTTCCTGGAACATACTCTACACCCCATAACTGATGTAGAAATAGGAAAAAGACCTCTTTGCTGGCATATTACTTATTCATCAGTTCCCAAGTGGTTCAGTAATTATTTGGCAAATATTTTGATTCATCCCAACTAATTATGCAAATCAGTTAAATTAGTTGTATTGGTATTCATGTTATATATCTCTCAAGTATTTAAATTAAGATAATATGGTATAGATGAAGTGATTTTGGACTTCCTATTACAAGAATTGAGTTGGACTCCCACTTTTTACTGTATAGGACTATTTATTTGTAACTGATCAAGTTGTTGATAATCCTTGAGTGTCAAATTCTTAGTCTTCAATTTAAAATTAAAATAAATGAAATAAACTTTTCGTCTTCTTTGCTAGACCAATGGAATGTTCAAGTTGAGAGAAAAACTTAGTGTAGTAGACAAAGGGAAATTTGAAAGCAAGCCACCTTATGTCCAATCCCACCACTGACACTTACTGATTCTGTAGCCTTTGGTAAATTAAACAGTTACAGCCTCAGTTTTCATAACTGTTAAGTAGTTTAATAACACTAAGATTTAAGAGAAATAATTATAATTATTATTGTTGCTATAATTATTATATACATTTGTATACCTAAAAGGACCAAATAACTATTATTGTAATTCATTTTTGTAAACTATAAGGCAGTTTTATCCATGCTGGATAATATTATAAAGCTTTTCCTAGGTTACTACAGATGGCATAACCACTGCAATGAATCTAGAGAAGGCTGACTAGAAAAAGTAGGATAGGAACTTATTCTTGAAGGAGGTATGGTACTTTTTAAATAGCCCCCATTCACACTTCATGATTTCTTGAGAGAGGTAAACAGCTTATTATTCATGAAACCAATGGTGAGAGGGATTATGAGAGCATTATTATGAAGAGTAACAATCCTTTTACTATATTCACTGCCATATCAAGTAATGTATGAATCTGGAAGCATTCTTGTTTTCCACTGGGTCTGCTTTCTCTTACTCTGAACTGCAGAGTTTTAGAAGGGAAATGTCTTTTCCATTATCAAAAATATGAGTGTATTAGCAAAAGGAAACCAAGAAATGAGGTTTTATATTTTAGAGAACACAAAGGTGAGACCTCTGACTTCTGGCACAAAACCTTACTGTATCTTCTTATTTTCCTAGCTACCTTCCTTCTGTGTATCCCACAGACTATTGGAAAATTATGCCCCAAGGGTATAATTGGTTTTGGGGAATGATGATGGGTGGCAAAACTGATTCAAATACAAGGCAGCTGGAGGCAAAGTTATTGATTTCAGAAAATTGTGCAAACAGATCCTAGAAAATGAGAAGCAGGTCCCAGAGGAATCTCTGACATCCAAGTTACTTTCTTTGGAAAGTTCAGCCAGTGCAAAGGTGATCACCAGTTATGGCCAGTGTCAGAGCTCTTTAGAGGACCAGCTCCTAGCCAGCAATTTCATTGCTACTTGGATATATAAGAAATGTTTCTTTTATGGACTATACATATAGGACTGTGTAACTCTTTTCAAAACTTTTTAAAGAAAAAAAAAATCCATTGAAAGTCAAATCTTGACCTCTTTTTGCATCTAATAATATCTAGGAAAGGGTAAAAAAAAAAAGTCAGTTTCTGAACTTCCTAATATTGATTACATATTGATGGACATAGGTTATTTGTTTTTCCTATTGGTAGAAGTGATAGTACTTTGAATGGGCTAAAACTGGGAAACAAAGTGAGCAAGATAATGTGGGCACTTGTAGATTGCAGACTAAATTTAGGGGAAAAAAATGAAGACTTGTTCAAGATCTGGTTTTGTTCAAGTATAGCATTTAAAAGTAGCTAAAGAGGTTCTCTCCAAGCCAGGAAACTTTGCATTAAAACTCCCATCTCTGCCATACCATTGAAGTGGAAAGACATTTAACCTCTTAGTTCTGTAGATTTCTTTCTAAGATTTCTAAGATTTCTTTCTTTCTAAGATTAAAAGTTTCAAACTTGTATTGTTGGTAGCAGAAGAAACTTCAACTGGGAGTTCTTTTAACACCAATGAAATCGAAGGTCTATTCTCTATTCTTTTTGGTAAGTCAGACCATATGAATCCTCTGAACTAAGACAAATAGTCATCTATCAAGAAAACGTTAAAAAGAATGCTAGGCAGGGAAAACAAGATGGAATAAGATATTAATTTTTTTTTTTCAGCTCTAACGTTCCAAGTCTAAGTCACTTAAAAGGCACAGTGTTAGGTTGTTTGAAGAAAACAAAAGTATGAAAGTCATTCTCTTTTCTAAAGGAGAGTTTGAGATAAGAGAGGAATTATGAAAAGCTTCATCTGGAAGCTGTGGGCAGGTCAAATCAAAAGAAAGTCAAACTAAAGACCAGTCATTATAGCCAACCTGCAAAAGGAAGGTAAAATAGGTGTTGAAATGAATAGAGTTTTGGACTTAAGCATCAGGAAGATATGAGCTGAAATAATCATTCAACTACTCCACGTGGCCTTGAACTGTGGATACAAAAAGTGGAAAAAATAGAGTCCATGTCTCCTAAGTGCTCTCAATTGAATGAGGAAGCCAACATGCAAACAATTATGTTCTTACAAGATATACACAGTGACAGTGTCAATGGGAGGTAACCTCAAGGGGAAAGTATCAGTGAGTGTAAGGGACTTAATTTTCCTCATATTTAATGATAGCCACTGGATCATAATTTTGTTTTAAAGAACAAATGAGATAATATATGTAAATTGTTTTCTAAACCTTAAATCACTCTATAAATATTGGCTATTATTAGTATCATTAATAATTTTGAAATTATTACCAAAAATCAAGTAGTTCTAGATGGGAAATGATGCTATGAATGGTAGGAAATATGCTAACAATCATGGACTCTGTCTACTGCATTCTGGGCCATCACCTTGACCTTTGTCTTCTCACTGGATTTCAATGACTCTGGAAAATTTACAACTTAATATTGACAATATGGCTTGAAAAACATACACAATTGAAAAGAAAGTCAGGAATGGATTACAAGATAATTCAGCAGCTTGCTTCAAAGTTAGGATCAAGAATCAGGAAATCTCTATTGTTTTTATTCTTGTATATTTAAAGTTGTCCTGCCCCTCTTACTACAGAACCTCATTACATCCAAAAATATTATTTTTTTTTAGAAAGAGACATTATTTGAAGTAATTCTCTGAATAAAAAAAAAAAGACCTCAGCTAGAGTATCTGTAATAGAGATAGCCTTTAAAAAATAGAAACCATATCTCTTGCTTCTGATATTGAAGAAAGTAATCAAAAGAAAGCTGGTCTTGTCTAAAACTACTCTCCTTCCCTACGGGAAGCTTGGTATGATTCAAGTAAGGAGAGGGGTAGTTTCTCTCTCCCATCCCCAGGTTCAATGGGAAATTAAAATGTCACTTCAATTCATAGAATGCTAAGTGGAAGAGAGGGTTGGGCCTGCAAGGGTAAATTAAGCAGCCACAATGCTTAAATCACATTGTACAATGAAATCAAGGGGAGGGCTACTTCTGTGGGACAAGGAGTATCAATGAAACAATATACTGTAATGAGGGAGGGGAAGACAGAGAGGGGTAAGGATCTAAAAACAATCAGACTGGATTTAAGCTATCAACTTCTTTCCCTACCTTATCCTTATTTTATTCCGGTGAAAACAGATTATCATATGTATCAAGTTGAATTACAGGAAAAGAAGACACCAAAAACATACTTTGTGACTTGGCCATGGGTTTGGGAGAATTGCTTGGTTCTCATGGATTCAGGCAAAAATTCATAATAAAAGCAATCATAAAAATAAATTGAAGGAGAAGCTAAGTGGTACAGTAGATAGACTGCAGTCCTGTAGTCAGGAGGTCCTAAATTTGCATCCAGAGGCAGACACTTGACTCTAGCTATGTGACTCCGGGCAAATCATTTCACCAAAAAAAAAAAAAAAAAAAAAATATATATATATATATATATATATATATATATATATATATATATATATATATAATATAAATTGAAAGGCAAGTTCATATATTAGATATAGAGTCAGCCTTGGAATCAAAGATATTTTGATCCAAACTGTGCCATAAAACTACTTTGTGTGTTAAGATTTAGCAGCTTCTACATTAAAGGACCAGAGGGCTTGGAATATGATATTCCTGAGAAGAGTGGAGCTAGATTGCAATCAAGAATCACCTACCAGCAAAACTGAGGATAATCCTTCAGAGAAGATGGTCATTCAGTGAAACAGGATTTTCAACCATTTACGATGAATAGACCAGAGCTGAAGGGAAAATTTGATTTTCATATACATAACTCTGGAGAAGCATGAGACAATCAGGAATGTTATCATAATTTATCACTTAATAAGGTTTATGTGTTTACATTCCTACATGGGTGAATGATACTTGTAACTCATTGTTCTCATTATTTTGGCAGTTAGAATATATACACAGAGGGCACAGATATGAGTTGAATATGAAGAGACTTTTTTTTTCTAATGATGAAATTAAAGGGTGAGAGAGGAATGTCCTGGGAGAAAGGGTAAAAGAGAAGTGGAATGATGCGAATTTTCTGCCATAAAAAGAGGCATGGAAAAAGAAGAGGGGAAAGAAAGGATGAATGAGTGAACCTTACTCTCATCAAAATTGGCTCAAATAGGAAATAACATACATACCCAATAGAAATCTATATTACCCTGCTGAAAAATAGGAAGGGTATGGGATATGGGAAGGGGTAGGCATATTGAGGGAGGGAGTGGTCAGTAGCAAAACATTTTTGAGGAGGGACAGGGTGAAAAGAGAGAGAGAATAAATGGAGGGAAAATATAATTAGCAATAGTAAACATAAAAAAGAAATTGAACCGAGTTTTTTTGATGGGATATTATTGTTTTCTGAAAAATGATGAGCAGGATGCTTTCAGGAAAATAACAACAACAACTTGGAAAGTCCTCCATGTACTGTATACAAATAGCAATGTTCTGACATGACCAGCTGTAAATTACTTTGTTATTCTCAGTAATATAATCATCCAAAACTACTCTGAAAAACTTATGATGAAAAATCCTATCCATACCCAGAGAAGGAATTGATCAAGTCTGAATATAGATCGAAGCATTCTCTATTTCTGTCACTATCTCTCTATTTTTAACTTACTTTTTCTTAATTGTGGATGGGGATAAGGGAGAGAAGCAAGAACTCAAAAATCTTTTTTAATGTAAAAAAATTGTTTTGAATGTAATTTTTTATTACATACACAATGTTTTAGGATGTAATTTCTTAAATTACCTAAAAGTATAATAAACTATAAGTTGCAAAAATAAAAATGGTGACAACTTGAACAAGTACAGTATGTTCTCTCACCTGGGAGTTTTTTTTTTTTTGTTTCATTTTGTTTAGTTTTTCTATCATGTCAAGTCTTTATTCCTATTCCTACAAACTAAAAATGAGTTACATCACATCTCTCTAACTTTACCACAAAGACATTTTTCAATTGCCCTATTGAAATCTAGGTATATTAAGAACATTCCCTTGATTTTACATTGTATTCGCCCTTTTTCCATATCTGTAATAGTGCTTTATATAAATTATTGCTATTGCTATTGTTTGGTCATTTTAGTCATGTCTGACTCTGTGTCCCTTTTAGGATTTTTTTGGCAAAGATAGTAAAGTAGTTTGCTATTTCATTCTTCAACTCAGTTTATAGATGAGAAACTGAAGCAAACAGGGTTAAATGGCTTACCCAAATCACAAAGCTAATAAATGTCTGAGACAGAATTGAAATTCACAAGGATAGTCTTCCTGACCACTACACCACTTAATTGTTTCTATGCAAACTAGGTTCTTAACAAATGTTGATCAAGAAATTGGCTGTAGAATTCATTCCTTGATACATAGTAGGTACTTAAAAAAATACTTGATTACTCACTATCAATCCACCCAGACAGAGAAAGAGTTGATAAACAGAAGTATATGTAGAATGGTTTTACACACACACACACACACACACAGAAACATGTGTGTACACAAATATGTATGTATTTATGTGTGTGTCTTGTGATATATGTGAGCCTAATGATAGTCATCTCTAGGGGTGGGGGGAGAAAGGAAAAAATGGAGGAAAAGAGTTACATGGGCTTGTCATAGACATCCAACTTTCCTTAAGCTCTACAAATTAAGTATCATCTACCTATGCAAACCCATCTAACTTTCTGGTAATCTTTTCCTTGAGAACCAAAATGAGTCACTGGATTGTCTGGAGTTTCATTTTGATTTGCTTTTTACATTAAATGCTGTTCGAGGCATGGTAGAAAGCTAACTAAACAGGTGATGATACCATTCTCTTTTAATTGATCGTTTTCTCCTTCTTACACACACACACACACACACACACACACACACACACACACATACACACAGAAACGAAAGAAATTCAGGAAAGAGAAAAGATGCTGGCTGAAAACAATCCCATGATGGACAATAGAGAAGACAAGGCATAAGTGGGGTATTCAATGAATAGGGGCCATAAGAGCACTTGTAGTTTACAGATCTAATAGTGCTTAATAATTGCTATCTATATCAAATCATCTCATATGTCACATGCACATCATCAGTTGTATAAATGATTATACAATATTTTTCTTCTAAAATAATTATTCACCAAATAATTAGCAATTACAAATAAAATTACAGGAATGGAACAATTGTTCTATCTTATTAAGCCCAATAATTACATTCATTTTGAGAGGGGGGGGAAATTATACCATGCATTAATTAATAAAAAAATCATTTGATAGATATTATTTCAACTAACATTCATATTACCCTGATAATAGGAATATTTTAAAGTATTTCACAGATGATTTTCAACATTATATCTTAAACATTGCCTTTATAGTAACATATAAATTCTATTGACAGAATCTAGGGATCTGAAGCTGAATCAGTCTTTCATCTGTGAGAGTTGAGTGTTTTATCTCAGGACATCTGAACAAAAATCATGCTATTCTCTTTATCTTTGTTGTTTCACCTTTAAGCACCTAACTCCACTATTCATAAGAAATGCCATGCAGAATTCAACTAATGATTTATTTTCTCTCTTAATTTTTTTTCTAATAATATCCAAAAGGATAAGTTTTAGTTCAACTCAGTTTATTGTTTGAGAAACTACTGTGCCTACACTTTTATGAGAGATTATTTATCTCAACATCTTAGAGATAACTCAAACATCTATAGCATTTCATAATAATTCATCTTTAAAATATTTATTGAATACTTACTCTGTATACTGCTGGGTACTACAATAAAATAAAATAATTAAAAATAAGAAGAAAATTATAATAAAAGGTAACATTTATGACACATTAAGTTTTGCAAAAGGCTTTACATGTGTTATTTCCCACAGTCTTCATGAGAGTCCTGAAAGGTAGAAGCTATTTTTATACCCCTTTAACAGATGAGGAAACTGAGGCAAATCAATTAATCACCTAAATGTCCCATAGTGGCAGTAGAAGGATTTGAACTCAGATATTCTGGAGTCTAAGTTCATCCCATTGTAATAACCAGATGCAACTACTTTAAAGTTGTGAATATTCTTACATAATAAGTATATAAGTATAAATATACATACAGTGTCTCTGTGTGTGCATGTATAGAGAAGGTAGGGTATGTGGATATGTGGGTATATACAGTTGCATCTAAGCATATGCTTATATGTACATGTGTGTGTGCATATATACTAAAATATGTAATATATATTGTGATATATTATGTACTTTACTATAATTATATTCAACACTCTTATAGTGCATAAATATGGATCTATAGCTTGATTTATTTACAGTATAGGATAAACATAAAAATATCTATAATGAAAACAATTAGAATAATAAAAATATAAGGGAAATACAAGGCATTGAAAATATATAAGGGTAATATTAACCACCTACTATATTCTCCATCAAAATATCTCTGTTGTCTATTCATAAAACATATTTCTATTCAATCAAGAATTACCCCTCCCCATACCTATATCACTTTTCATTATTTCTTCTCACTTAAGTGTTTCCTTTCCTTCATTGATATCTATAATGCTCAAATTCTCATGAATTCTCATTTCACTCTGTAAAATTATGCATATATGTGCATATGTATGTATGTATGCATGCACGTGTATGCATATGTATGTGCTTATATCTGTCTGCCTATATATGTATATACATGTGTGTATAGTATGCACACACATATACATACATACATGCATGCATATTTATTCCTTGAGTGTTTTCTGCTATAGTGACCATTCTATTTCTCTCCTTCCTGGCATTGGAAATTTTATCTAATAATTGGTTCATATTAACTACTGTTATTTCCCTCACATATTCCTGAAACTTTTTCTCCTGACTCTCTGACTGTTCTGTCTATGTTTCCTTCATTATTTCCTCTCCTAACTCCCATATTTAAATGTGTCTACTACCAAATTCAGTCCTTTTTTTCCTTTAAGGAAGAATTTTCAAGAAAAAGGTTGACTAGGGTTGTTTTCACTCTTATGATTTCAACATGGGAATGAATACCAAATCTCTATAATTAGTTCAGACTCTGCTCTTCAGCTCTAGCTCTATATCCCTAAGAGCCTGTGGAATATTTCCATTGAGGTGTCTTGTACTTGTCTCAAACTCAAGATTATATTATCATTTTAGTAATAGCATAGTGCAATGGAAAATTGATACATTTGGACCTGGGTTCAAATCTCATCTCTGCCTTTTGTTAGCTAAGTGACCCCAGTTCTTTACTTCTAAAATGTAGCAGGTTACAACAGAATTTCTATGATATACTTTCCATTTTTAAAACTATATCTTCTCTTCCTAAAAGCAGTTCTTTCATCAGAACATCTCTATTTCTTTTGTTGGAAGTTAATAAAGCTTTTTATTTTCAAAACATATGAATAGATAGTTTTCAACATTCATCCTTGCAAAACCTTGTGCTCCAAATTTTTTCTCCCTCCTCCCCATCCCATCTCCTAGATGAAAAGTAATCCAATATATACTAAACACAGCACTTCTTCTACACCTATTTCTACAATTATTATGCTTCACAATAAAAGTTAGGTCAAAAAGGAAAAAAAAAATGAGAAAGAAAACAAAAGGCAAACAAACAATATCAAAAAAGTGAAAATACTATATTGTGATTCACACTCAGTCCCCATGGTCCTCAGTCTAAGCACAGATGGCTTTCTCCATAACAAGATCATTGGAATTAGCCTGAATCACCTCAGTGTTGAAAGAGCCATATCCATAAAACTTGACAATCATGTAATCTTTGCTGTAACATTGCTGTTGCTATGTCCAATGATCTCCTGGTTCTGCTCACTTCACTTAGCCTTTATTCATCTAAGTGTCTCCAGGCTTCTCTAAAATTATCTTGCTGATCATTTCTTATAAAACAATAATTTCCCATAACATTCATATGCCATAACTTACTCAAACATTCCCCGATTCTAGTTCCTTGTTACTACAAAAAGGGCTGCTAAAACATTTTTTAACATGTTGGTCCTATTCCCTTTTTTATGATACCTTTAAGATACAAGCCCAATAGAGGAATTGTCGGATTAAAGGCTATGCACAGTTTGCTAGTCCTTTCTTTCTTTCAAGAACATCTTTATTATTCAAGGTGCCCAAATTTGAAATCTTAAAATTATATTTGACTTTTTTTTTAAAGTACAGTATGTGTATGCTACTGGATGGCCCCTCTTCTTTTAAAGTACCCCTCTATCATTTCTTACCAGTTTCAACCACTGATCTCTCATATCTTTTGTCTTTTCTTCTGTTAGAACCTGAAGATAATTGACATAAAAGCAGACAGTTATCCTTAGAAAAGGAAAAGGTTCCAATAATTGCCAATTCCTTTTATAGAAGAATATCAAAACTTACTGTGCATGCTTGTGATCAAGAACTTTGGACTTTAAAATAAAAAGTGTACACAGGAGGTATTTGTGACAAAAAGTAATATAGTTTAGGCAATGACATATCTAGAATCTGAATTTATTGTAAATTATCATTACTATTATTTTAAGTTGTGACCAATGTGAAGTTTCTAAGTATAGGGGCTTGAACATTAGGGAAGATAGACAAAACAATGGCCACTGAGACAGCAGAGGCTAGTATTCTCCAGTGGAATTTTGGGACTAGCAAAAGCAGGTAGCTTTAAAGATTTTGGTGTTATTTATTAAGCAGCAACAAATTTGAGGATTTGAGAAGCAATAGGAAAACCCTTTGGGAAGTATAGCCATTTAATTGAAGAAGTTCTTAACCATCTGTACCACCAAATTGAAACTCCAAATACTAAGGGACAACCCAATGGATCCAGGGTCTGAATGTAAGTGAGTGAAAGGAGGGCTTACAAGAAAGTAATAAAAATACTTGTCGCTTCCTTCCAGTTAATCTTAGTGCAATAGCTGAAGGTTGCTTTTGTCTATTTCAAATTTCCTGCTAATAAATTTTCAAAGACTCTTCATTGCTTGTGATATTGTGCAAGCTCTATAGACTGGCAATGTTTAAGTCATTTTGTTTTGAGTCCAGAATAGGCCTGAGTGTTTAGTCAGACAGTCAACAAACATTTAATGAACTCTTAATGTATTCTAGGAACTGTGCTTAGAATTAGGAATACAAATTAAGCAAAAAGAAAGACATTTTCTGATATTAAGAATAAAGATCATATATGTGTGTATATATACATACATCCATATCCATATATATATATATATATATATATATATGTGTGTGTGTGTGTGTGTGTATATATATATATATGTTTGTGTGTGTGTGTGTGTGTGTGTATATATATATATATATATATATATATATATATATATAAGGATTTTATGAAACTCCTAGACTGAAACAAACTGTATCTCTGCTTAAGGGTTCTAAGTTCACCTGTGAGGGTTTGAGCTATTTTTTTCTTTAATGCCCCATTAGATGGGATGGGGGGAAGGAGAAAAATTTGGAACACAAGGTTTTGCAAGAAAAAATGTTGAAAACTACCTTTGCATGCATTTTGAAAAATAAGAAGCTATTATTATTCATATATCATTTGTCTATTCCTCAGTTGATGGGAACTGTCCTTATCAGTATGTTTGAACATATGAGTTCTTTTCTTCTTTCTTTCAGTCTTCTTGGAGTTAAGGCAGTATCTATATTTTATTTTTTCCCATCAAGTTCACATCCAAATTTGGGGATTTGTGACAAATGAATTTAATCTCAGATGCAGCTGGTCTTAAAACTATTATACATGTCATCACCTTATAAACAAGCTATCACTGAGCTGGTTTCAAAACCAGATAAGAATTGACTTCTAAATTCTTGAATTCTGGAAACATGTGATTGGTTTTTCAGATCTTTTGAAATTCACAAAGTTATAGCTTCCAATTTCCTTCACCTAAAATAAAAGAACCAAATCTGACACCAAGGACTAAGGCTTATTATAGCTCTCATATAAACCTTTGAGGAGGAGGAGGATTAAAAACATAATTTCTCTTCTTTCACCAAAATACCTCAGACACTCTTTTTAGTACATCTTTTTAGGACAATGCCTTCTCCCTGCCAAAGCATTTTTCAGATCCCCCTCCCTCCCTTTATTCTGAGATGACTTATGGATAATGGTAACCTCCTTGTATTCATTCCTCAGTGATTAGCAAACTTCAATCCCATGGCTATATCTCAGTGATTCTGAACACCTGTTTGTCATTGTTAAATTCCTTCTTTCCACTTCCACTGACTGATCCCTTTTTCCTATACCCTTCAGAACAATTCAACCAAAAGTCCTTTCTTTTTCCTTCTGATTTTTTAATACTCAGTGATAACTAGCTCCCTCCTGAAGACACAGTTTCTCCAGTATTCATTGCACTTCCATTCATTCTTCCCACTCTGGTCAAGAGGAATTCAAATACTTTTTACTCCTCATTGAAATTTCCTGACTATTGCTTTAGAACTACATTCAGAAACTTCTTTTGCTTTGTTCAAATTTATTACCCAATCAATCATTCTTAACTGCACTATATTTATCCACAGAGATGGCAATCTCCTTGACCATGGCAATCTCATAAAAAATCATTACTCCTATGTTCATGAATTCTGAAGTTAAAAATTTGATCATGTCTTTTGTCATTTCACTCATCCTTCTGCCTTGCTAACTTCTAAGTAGCAAAGTAGATAGAGCACCAGACCTGAAGTCAGGAAGCTCTGAATTCAACTCTGGTCTCATACACTACTTGTTGTGTAATTAATCAAGTCACATAAACTTCATTTGTGTTAATCTAATGGAGAAGAAAATGGAAAAACACAACAGCATCTTTGCAAGAAATCTTTATGGACTATATTAGCATGCTTTGGTTTGCAGAGTCTTAAAGAACCAGACACAACTGAACAACAACCAAGTCAAATTGATATAATAAAATGATGATGCTATCTAATTTGATTTACATTTTCTCAGTCAAATAATCAAAAATTATTTTGTAGACTTGGAAAAATAATACTAAATAATTGTAATTGTAATTGTAACAAGAGATCTTCTAACAAGAGATCAAGGGAATCAATGAAGAAAATATAAAGGAAGATGCTTAGCAGTACCAGATATCAAACAAAAATGGTACACAAGAAAACAATCTTATACTGTAATAAATAGATGGGTAGATCATTGGAACAGATTAAGTACATAATATATACTAATAAGAGACTATAATAATCTAAATTTTGACAAGATCAAAAATCCATACTTTTGGGACAAAAAAAATTGACCAGGAAAAATTCTGAGAAAGCTAATTTCTAGTTTTGTATATATATATATATATATATATATATATATATGTATATAGCATATATATATGACATATCTACTTAATTTTTACAAGATTGGATAAAAGCTGGCTATATTCACAAAAAAATTATCTAAATCACTATATATACGTAATTTTACATTGTATACCATTGTATACCAAGATAAAGAAAAAATAGTTACATGGTATATAATTTAGATATAATGAATGATATCATAAGCAATTAGTGGATTACCGACCAGAACTATGGAAATGAGAAAATTTTAGCAACAGATATATAGAGTATTATGGTATATAAAATGAATAACAAAGATTACAACAGAATAAAAAAAGTTGTTGCACATACAAAACAAGGTAGCCAAGATTAGAAGCAAAACAGAAAACTTGGGAAAATTATAACAAATTTCTTTGATAAAGGCCTCATTTCTCAAATATAGAAAACATGATCAAATTTACAAGAATAAGAGTCATTTCCAAACAAATAAATGGTCAAAAGATATGAACAGGTAATTTTTACAAGATTGAATTAAAGCTGGCTATATTCACAAGAAAAAAAAAAATGTCTAAATCAATATTGATTGGAGAAGTGCAAATTAAAATAATTCTGAATTATTACCTTAAAACTATCATATGAGCCAATATGACATAAAAGGAAATTTTCAAATGTTGGAGGGGATGTAGAAAAATGAGGACACTAATGTTTTGTTTTTGAGTTGTTATCCAACCATTCCAGAGAATAATCTAGAACTATACACTGAAAGAGCATACAACTATGCATACCTTTTGACTCACCAATACTATTATTTTTTTGCTCCAAAGAAATTAAAGTAAAGGAAAAGGACCTATATGTCCAAAAATATTTATAGCATTTTTTTGTGTGTTTATGTATATGTGTGTGGGGGGTAGGGTGGGGAGGAGGTGTGGATGTGATGGTAGGGAACTGGAAATTCTGAAGAGATACCATTAAAATAGCGAATTGAAGTAAGTGAACAAGTTGTGGTATGTGTCTGTGATGTATTGTGCCATAAGAATTTATGATCATAATTCTTTCAAAAAAATATAAAAAAAATTTATGTGAGCTGATGAAAAATGAACTGAGCAGAACCAGGACAATACATAGTGACAGCAATATAGATGATCACTAGTAAATGACTGCTATTCTCAGCAATACACTGCTACAAAAACAATTCTGAATGAACTATGATGAAAAATTAAATTTTCCTTAAGAGCAAAAACTAATGGGATATGAATACATATTGGATCTTACTTTAAGCAACAATTATAACAACTTTATTTTTCTTGCTTTTTAAATTTGTTCTTTTGCAATTTAACTAATATTGAAATATGTTTTGTATGTAGAACATGTATAATTGATATAAAATCTATATAAAATTGATTTTTCAAAAAAATAGAAAATATTTTACATGTGTTTAAAAAATAACATCTGCCACTTAAAATAAGAGAAAAATATGCAAATTTTAGAATTAAAGTTGTTGTTTAAAAAAAGATTTTGTCTTGCCAGATGTTACGTTTGCTTTTCTCTTACCAAACATTGCCTTAACTCCTACTTACATGACACTGAGCAAAGATGGAGAAAATGATGATGCCATTTCTTTCATGGTTCACTACAAATTTTTGTTACATAATTATTTTGATTCCTTACTGTGGCATGACAATATTCTTATAAACTACTGACTATCCCATTCCCCAGAGCAGCTTTTCCAGACTGTCATTTCTCAAAATCCTCCGTCAACTGAGAACTTTGTCTTGAATTATTGAAAAAAACAAAATTAAGATCATTAATAAAAAAAAAAAAAACTTTATCCTCTCACTTTTTGCCCATCTTGTCCATATCACTTGAATGCCTTCTGTAACTCTATCTTCCTTTACCTCAAGTAAAGGAATCCCCTATAAAGAGGTGGACTTTCTCCTTCTCAAGATATTGTCATTTCTTTACAAATGTGATGCTATTCAACCCCATCATCTTCAGCATATGTCTATCTATATCATACATACACTTTTAGAAATCTTTATTCTCTCCTAGATATCTCCCTAAGATCTATCCTTTTTCAATCCTCATCAAATAGTCTTTCTTGAACTATTCTGTGATGACCACATATTTTAAAATCAGCCAGAGTCAGGAATTCAGGTTAAGGGAAAATCTTCAATCTTTATTCTTTGTGGAAGTGAAGAGGGATCAGAGGTGAAGGGGCATCGCGATAGCAATGTGAGCAGCTGCAACAAGAAGCCACCCAGCAGTCTCTCCCCTCCTCTCTTCCTGCCCCTCTGCCTCCACCCACCAAAATTGTCATTTTCTATACAACACATCAGGACTTGCACAAAGAGTGGGCGGGGGCCATTCTTTCTCCAAGCATATATATATATATAAATTTTTATTTAATAGCTTTTTATTTACAGGTTATATGCATGGGTAACTTTACAGCATTAACAATTGCCAAACCTCTTGTTCCAATTTTTCACCTCTTACCCCCCACCCCCTCCCCCAGATGGCAGGATAACCAGTAGATGTTAAATATATTAAAAATAAATTAGATACACAATAAGTATACATGACCAAACCGTTATTTTGCTGTACAAAAAGAATCAGACTCTGAAATATTGTACAATTAGCTTGTGAAGGAAATAAAAAATGCAGGTGGGCATAAATATATGGATTGGGAATTCAATGTAATGGTTTTTAGTCATCTCCCAGAGTTCTTTCTCTGGGCGTAGCTGGTTCAGTTCATTACTGCTCCATTGGAAATGATTTGGTTGATCTCATTGCTGAGGATGGCCAGGTCCATCAGAACTGGTCATCATATAGCATTGTTGTTGAAGTATATAATGATCTCCTGGTCCTGCTCATTTCACTCAGCATCAGTTCGTATGAGTCTCTCTAGGCCTTTCTGAAATCATCCTGTTGGTCATTTCTTACAGAACAATAATATTCCATAATATTCATATACCACAATTTATTCAGCCATTCTCCAACTGATGGGCATCCACTCAGTTTCCAGTTTCTAGCCACTACAAAGAGGGCTGCCACAAACATTCGTGCACATACAGGTCCCTTTCCCTTCTTTATAATCTCTTTGGGATATAAGCCCAGTAGTAACACTGCTGGATCAAAGGGTATGCACAGTTTGATAACTTTTTGAGCATAGCTCCAAACTACTCTCCAGAATGGTTGGATTCGTTCACAACTCCACCAACAATGCATCAATGTCCCAATCTTCCCGCATCCCCTCCAACAATCATCATTATTTTTTCCTGTCATCTTAGCCAATCTGACAGGTGTGTAGTGGTATCTTAGAGTTGTCTTAATTTGCATTTCTCTGATTAATAATGACTTGGAGCATCTTTTCATAAGACTAGAAATAGTTTCAATTTCTTCATCTGAGAATTGTCTATTCATATCCTTTGACCATTTTTCAATTGGAGAATGGCTTGATCCAAGCATATATATTAATAAATTATGGTCTAATTACTATTTAGCCTCATGTGCTTGGGACCTCAGTGCATCAACTCAAGCTTCAGCCCATTACACTATTCCACTCTTCCTTGTGCTCATCTTAGAACTCTTCTTCCTTTTGCTGCTACACTCCTGGAGAAAGTCATTTATAATAAGTATCTTTTCTTTCTTTTATTTCACTCTTCTTAATTCTGAGTTCTGGCTTTGAATTTTATCGTTTAACCCAAACTGTTCTTTTTAAATTTCTAATGATCTTTTAACCACCAAATCTAATGGCTTTTTTTTTTCTCATTCTGCATTCTTCTTTATCTTGTTAAAGCTTTTGGCACCAGTATCCTCTTCTTTCTTACTCTCCTCTCTAAGTTTCCATGTTTGCTCTCTTCTGATACTTCTACCTATTGTATAGCTCCTTCTCAGTGTTCTTCTTGGTTTGTTCTTCATTCAGTTTACTTACACCTGTTATATGGAAATGTCTCCCAAGATTCTGTCCTGTGCTGCCAGCTCTATTTCTTCTATAATATTTTACTTGATTATCTCATCACCTGTCATAGATTCACACACAATCTCCTTGCAGATTATTCAGAGATAGATTTATTCACTTCAGTTCTTATCATTATTCTCACATCTCTAATTGCCCATTGGATATCTTAAATTGGATATATCATAGACATATTAAACTAAATGTAAGCAAAAGTCAATTTATTATGTCTGCTCAAATAATACGTTCTTTCTAAATTTTTTTATTGCTGTGAAAAATATCATCATCCCTCCAGTTGCCCAGGTTTACAACTTAGATATCATCCCGGATTCCTTAGTTTTTCCTACTCTCTTTTATTAAATTAGTTGTGAACTGTTATTTTTATGTTCAAAAATCTCTTGCATATGCCCTTTCCTCTCTTCTGCTGAAAAGGCTCCTACACATGTGTGTGTATCTATACACATATACACCTAAACACATACATATATGTATATGTATTTGGGCACAAATTCTTCCTTACTTTATATGTCAGGCAGGTAGTCTATTCCTTGCTCTTCTGATTTGCTTATAATACCATTTTCTTTTTGTATATCATGTACTCATTTTTACCATATCTTGATGTGCCCTATTGTTTTCTAGTTTTATCAACAATTTTTGTTAAATAGTGTTAAATAGCTTAAATACTCCAGAAAGCTAGTTTAGATGTATCAAACAAAAATTATCATTTATTACTTTATCTTGTGTACCTAATCTGCTCCAATGATACACCACTATTTTTCTTAGCCAGTATCAGATTTGATGATTTCTGTTTCATAATATAGTTTGAAATTTGGTATTTCTAGATCTTCTTTCTTTGTATTTTTTCCCATTAATCCCATTGATATTCTTGAGCTGATATTCTTTAAGATGAATTTTGTTATTTTTTCTACCCCTATTAAATAATCTGTTAGTTTGATCAGTATGACACTGAATAAGTAAATTCAATTTGATTCAGTCTACTCATGAGCAACTGATATTTTTCCAATAAGTGTTATGTAGTTGTTTTCCTATTATTGAACCAATCCTGAATCCCTAGTATTAATCCCACATGATTATATTATATAATCTTGTGACATATTATTGTAACCACCTTTCTAGTATTTTGTTAAAAATATTTTCATGATGAGGGAAAATCATCTATAATTTTCTTTCTTTTAGCTCTTTCTAATTTAGCTATCAGCACCAATCATAAAATAAGTTTGGTAGAACTCCTTCTTTTCTTATTATTCCAATTTTTTTTAAAGTATTGTAATTAATTTTTCTTTAAATGTTTGGCATAATTCACTTGGGATTTTTTTTTCCTTAGGGAGTTCATTAATGGCTCATTCAATTTCTTTTTCTAACATGGAACTACATAGGCATTTCATTTCCCAATGAAATTTATCTTTTCATAAGTATTTATAAGTTTGAATCAGATTGCCAGATTTGTTGGCATATAATTGGGCAAAATATTTCCTAGTTATTACATTAATTATTTCTTCATTGATGTTAATTTCATCCTTTCCTTTTAGGCATGGATATTTGGTTTTCTTCTTTTTAAAATCATATTAACTAATGATTTACTGATCTTTTCACCCATAAAATGGGGTTCTACTTTTCTTTACTTAACAGTTTCTAGTTTCTTATAATGTTACTAATCTTATCTTTGAGTTTAAGGATTTCTAATTGGATGCTCAATTGGATTATTTTCTAATTTGTTCTTTTTCGTGGGTATTTTTTTAGTTGCATGCCCAACTCATTGATCTGTTTTTTCTCTGTTTTGTTGATGTAAGAATTTAAAGAAATTAAATTCCCCCTGGGTGCTGCTTTAATTATACCCCATGTGATAGCCTCATTGTTCTCATTTTCTTTAATGACATTGTTTTTATAATTTGTTCTTTGATTTAAACATTGTTTATAATTAGATTGTTTAGTTTTCAATGATTTTTTACCTATCTACTGGCCTTTTAAAAATAAAATTTTATTGTAATATTACCCAAAAAGTATACATTTGATATTTCTGCCTTGCTACATTTGATATTTCTGCCTTGCTACATTTGATTCTGAAGGTTTTATCTCTAATTCATAGTCATTTTTTGTGTAGGTTCCATGTACTCTTAAGAAAAAAGAATATTTTTTTCTATTACTAAATATATCTGTCCCAAAATGTATCATATCTAACTTTTCTAATATTCTTTTCACTTATTTAGTTTATTTTGGTTGGAATTATCAAGTAATGAGAGAGGACAATAGAAGTTTACCCACTAGGACAGTGTTGCAGACTATTCCTTCCTGTAACTCAATTAACTTTTCTTTTAAAAATTTAGATGCTATACCACTTAGTGCATTTATTTTTAGTATTAATATTACTTCATTGTCTATGTACCTTTTAACAATGTCTAGTTCCTTTCTTTCTCTTTTTTAATTAGGTTTTTCAATTTTTTTTTTTTTTTTGTACTTCAGCTGAAGTATAATAGAATCTGCTCCAGCTCCTTTCCTTCAGTCTGTTTATGTCTTTCTGCTTCAAGTGTCTTTCTTGTAAATAATATATTATAGAATTCTGGTTTTCGAGCAACTCTGCTATTTGCTTCCATTTTATGGGAGAGTTCAACCCATTCATTTATTATTTCTAAGTGTGAATTTTCTCCATTCTATTTTTCCTCTTCTTAGTCTTCTCTTTCTTTTTACCCTTTCCCTTTTCTATACTGTGGAGAAGTGGATGGGCCTGTGTGTCAGGCTTCTTATGTCTTGGATGTTTATCTGAACCTGCACTGATGTAGCCCTGAGGCCCCCAGGCAATCCTCTTGTGTAGTGATGGACTAATGGACACAGTGTGATTCTCTGTTGGAGATCATACGGATCTGACAACTTAACTGGTACTGAGTCGGGTTTTTAGTACTTATATCTGGCATGTGCTGTAACTAGTGAGATGTTTCTGCACTTCCCAGGGTTATACTGTATCACATGGCAGGAACTGGGCAATTAGTTTTGTATTTTCCCACTGCTATCTTGAAGCACACATAGGGAGATGGATGCTGGTGGCTGCCTCTTTGTTTAAGCACCCATATAGGTGATGACTATCTGCTTTCTCAGAATTGTGTTGAAACAATTGGTGGTTCTTGGATCTGCAGTCTTCCTGTTCTTTGTTATGCTGAGGCACATGAGGAGTCCTGGCATTGGCCGTTACTTAAACCACTATGGTGAGGTTCCGGATCTTGCATTAGTTTGCTGAGGTGGGGCTTGCTGCTGGCTTGCTGGGAAATGTTCCATCCTGCACTGCACTTACCTTTTACTTAAGTGAGACAGACCTTTCTTACTAATCTTCAAAGTTTCTGAACTAAAAGATTGTCTCGCTATATATTTGTTGGTTTTGCTGTTCCAGGCTTTGTTTGGAGGCATTATCGTAAGGCTGTTAGGAGATGAATATGGGAGAATTATTGTGATTTTCTGCTCATTCTGCCATATTGGCTCCTGAAAGTCCAAAAATAAGGATTTTTAAAGTTAATGTAAGAAAATAGTGCTTTCCAGTCTTGAGGGAATCCTGATTTCTTAACAACTTAACTTTTTTCCACTTTGTAGCACCAAATGTTTTCTACAAAGATGAACTTGTAATCAATGCACATCAGAAAGATGAAAGGTATCCAAAATATAAAATTTACATATCTAAATCAAATATAACAAATTCAAAATTGGGGGAACGGTTGTTTGTCTCTTAATCTCACAAAAAAATTTAGGATCATAATTACTTATTGATCTTGTGAGATTTGCTTTTGGGAAACTACTGAACCTGTTTTTGAACCCACTGGAAGAAATGCTGGCATCTGGATTGCAAATCCATAAAGAAGAGACCAGCCCAAGGTTAATGGCTTTCTGGATCTTCCTTATTTGGAGAAATCTCAGTCTTGCCACCTCTTGTCTCTCCTTCTCTATATTGGATTTTCCATTTATTTAGTTAATAGCAAGATTAGATGTTATCTGCTATCTTTTTTCCTAAAAGTAGGCTTTGGGATTTATGAACATTATAATTGGTTGGGGAAAGGAAGAAAGAAAAAAGCATAAGGTGCCTTATTTCACTCAATGACCTTGGGCTAGAGCATATGAAACATTCTTGTAATGTATTTACAGAATCAAGATGTGCAGATGGTCATTTTTTATGTAGTTATAGGATCTTGAAACTGACAATCAGGTTTATTGGCTCAGTTATACAAGAATAAGAAACTATAAAAACAAAACAAAGCTATCATTGTCTGTCCTATGTGACTCACTTCAACTCTGTTGAACCAAATTCAAATTTTAAAACATGATTATGTAAATGTTTGCATTTACCGGACTTTGCTAATGACTTCCTATATTGGATTATGCTGTATCTAGGGAATAGATCAGCACAAAATTATACTAAAAAAGGTCTCATTTTTAAGGTGCATCTAGGTCCCAATTACTGCAATGAATCATTCAAAGTGGTCTTATTCAAATTTTTTTCTTGCATATTCTCATTGGGATAGAACCAATTGACATATTATTCAAAATTATGACTTCAAATAGTATGCATTGAAATACATTTAATCATTCTTTTGGTATTCATTTTTTTGTAGTAACCAGAAAAAATATGTATAAATATACAGAGACGGAAAATTGATTGTCAAGTGCAAGGAACCTTTATGATCTGGTTTAATTGGAATACAAAGAAGTGAATTGGTAAAATAACAACAAAAAAAGTGAAGATGGAGAAATATGTCAGAAGCAGATTTACATGCACTCAAACATCTTTCTATGGGGAGGCAATTAGGTGGCATGGTGAATTGCTGGACCTTGAATCAGGAAGACCTGAATTCATATGCTACAACAGACACTTATTACCTTTGTGATTCTATCCAGGACATTTAACACTTTCTTCTTCAGTTTCCTCAGTACAGATTTATAATAATAATAACACCTATTTACCAGAGTTATTGTGAGGTTCAAATGAGATAATATTGTTAAAATGCCTGAGAGAGTGTGCTTTCTAAAATGTGTTGTTGTTATGCTGCTGTCTTTTATTGATAAAATATTTGGGACACACTGAAAGTTTTGGGGCAGAAAAGTAAAACAAAGCGAAAACTCAGAGAAAAACTTTATTTGACAATGGTGCAAGAACTATATTGGAAAGATGGAAGTTCAGAAGATGGCTTAGGAAGTTACTATCATATATTCAGTGAAATATGATGAGATCCTGCTCTTAGGTGATGTCTATGTGAGCTCAAGGAAAGGAATGGAAATATGTAAAGTATTATATAAATATAATCAACAGGAGCAACTTAGTTTGGAAAACAATTTGACACAAATGGCAGAATCAAAGTTGAATCTGGTTATAAAATGACATGCTTGAGGGTATGATAACATACCTTCAGGAGCTTCAGGAAGTTTGGAGCAGGCACTAGTTTAAGGTAAATGTTAATGAGTTTGAAGTGCTGATAAAACATATAGGTGGAGATGTCCAGCTGGCTGCATGGAAATGCAGGACCAGAGTTCAGGTAAGAAATTAGTATTGGAAACAATCTGAATTAAGTAAAATGACTTTCTCATTTTAAAAAGTACCCATTTAAAGTGAAGAATCCTTTACTTTACTTAATTCTCAATCAGGTAAATATAGGGATGAGCTTAATCAGCATACTGGGTGGTATATTCCAAATTCATTTGCCCAATGATCCTCATCAGGCATTATTATCTTTCCTCAATTAAAATAAAAAACAACAGACTTTCAATGATCTCATTCTATTCACCTGGTCTAAGAGGGAGAGTTACAGTTTTTGATCACCTTATTTTTAGATTTATAATTATATATATTTGTTTTAATGTAATCCACTTGTAAATTTATTTTGCTGTATTCAAAAGTTAGGTATAGTTATGCATTTTAATCATATACTTTTTTTCTGAAAATGGATTGTCCACCATCATTTACAACTTTCTTTCTTTTCCTAACAATGATTCATCTTAATCTATTAAGGATTGTTTTTTTGGTTTTTTTAAATGAATGGCTTCCACTGATTTCCATCATTGTTATTGTTTCATAAAGAATAGAGCTTTGCCTCTTATCTCTTAGTTATGTTGATAAAGTATATTCTGGGTCACTATAGAAGAATCAAAACATTCTGAGGGATTTACTCAGAAAAGTAGGCCAACTCCTCTAAGCCTAGCAGTCAATAATCTCTTAGAATCATTATGTGCTCTACTCTCTGGATAAAAGCATTCTGTATGGGATCCTGTGGTCTTACACTCTTTTCTATGCCATGGATTAGACAGTGAAGACAAAAGGAAGAGAATCAGAGGACTTGTATTCACTGAATTATGGAATCATAGATTTAAAGAAGAAAATGTCCTTGGAGAGCAATGAATACAATGTTCAATAACTATTTCAATCTCCAATAGCCTTTTCAATTTAATTGCTTCTTTTTATAATTTTGTATTGTTTATTTTATGCATTTAACAACATTATTTTGAGAAGTCCATAAACTTCACCAGATTACCAACGTGATCCATGATATAAAAAATAAACCTTTATTTTGAGCTACTATGAATAAAAAAACAGATTTAAAAAGAGAAAAACCTGAGACAAATAGGATAATTTAGAGATTATTTTAAGAATTCTGAACATCATAAAAATTGAAACAATAGCAGAAAAATGAGGATAAAAGCTTACCTAATAGTTAACATTCAGAGTTTGAGAAAAGAAGGAACAAACCAAAAAATGAAAATTTAGAGAGGAGAATGAGAAGAGCAGTATTTTCTGAAGGTAAAGGTGAAGTGGAAAACCAATAGAAGTGTTGAAAAGTAATATGGGTATATAGGAGAGCAATAATCAAGAGATCTGGAGTTACATCTTCTTCATTTCAGATTACTGATTACTGAGTTAATCCCCTTGCCCTGGACCTTCCTCAGAAGCCATGTTGAAAGTTTTTCTTCCATTATTCTACCTTCAAACAATTGTCTTGGAGTCTTGCACTACTCTATCCTGGCATAAAGCCAGGACCCAAAAACTATTCTAGAAAAAATCAAGCTATTTATGCAGTTCCCAGGTATGTTAGTACTTTCCTTCTCTGATTATGCCCATTTTTTCTGAATATATTTATTTTGTTTTTACATAGTATTTTGTTTATTCTCTCTCCCATAAGATGTAGACATGGTTTACTTCTTTGGATTAGGAATTTTTTGTTCATTTATTAGATTGTTATAATTATTTGTACACACAATATTTAGCATAGTCATTGGCATATAGTAAGTACTTAAAAAGCATTAATTGATTAAATGACTGATATCAAAGACTATCTTTTTGAAGGGAAAAAAGAGGGAAGAAGATGTCATTTTAAATGGCTGATATTTTGTAAAGTAAGAGGCAAGATCTTCACTTGAAAGGAAGGGATTAGGGTACTGAAAGATATGTGATGGGAGGAGGTTTGGGACTAGGCAAGAATAAGAGACAACCAAATGACTTATTGGTTAGAGCATTGATCCTTGATTCAGGAAAACCTGAATTTAAAATGGAACTCAGATACCTACTTGCATTATCATTTTGAATAAGTCATCTAACCTCTGTTTTCCTTAATCCAGTGGAGAAGAAAATAGAAAACCACTCCAGGATCTTGGCCAAGAAAATCTCATAGAAAATTGGTGAACTAAGTTCCATATGGGTGACAGACACAATTGAAAACAATTGAAATGTTGTACTACTTATGCACATTATCATCTTGAAAATTATTTTCACCCTATATTCTTATGATATATCTCTCTCCTGCTTCTCCTACTTAGCTTCCTCCATTTTCTTTTCTTGAGTTTTTTCCAATTAGAAGTTTTTGGACTTCTGTGATTCTTTGCTTTTTTTTTTTTTAATTTATAATAGTATTTTATTTTTTCAATTACATATAAAGATAGTCTTTAACATTCATTTATTTTTGTTCTCCCTCCCTTACCTCCCCTCACTCTTCCCTCCCAAAATCAGCAAGCAGTCTAATATAATAATCTAATAAATGCAAAATTATTATAAAGATGTTCTCATATTAGTTATGTTGGGAAAAAATCATAATAAAAGGGGAAAAGCACAAGGGAAAAAAGCAAACAAACAAAAATAGTGAAAAAATTATGCTTCAATCTACATTCAGTGTCAATAGTTCTCTCTCTGGATGAGTATGAAATTTTCCATCCCAAATCTATTGGAATTATCTTGGATGAATTTTTTTTTTTTTCTGAGAAAAGATAAGTCCATCATAGTTGATCATTGCAAAATGTTGCTGTTACTGTGTATGATGTTCTTTTGGTTCCTCTCACTTCACTCAGTTTTGGTACATGTAAATATTTCCAAATTTTTCTGAAATCAGCCTACTCATCATTTCTAATAAAACGATAATATTCAATTGCATTTATTTACTATAATTTATTAAGTCATTCTCCAATTGATGAACATTCACTCAGTTTCCAATTCCTTGCCACCACAAAAAGAACTGCTACAAATATTTTTGCACATAAAGATTTTCCCTCTCATGCTTCTATGATCTTTACTGATATTTTAGTCTATCTGATGTCATATTATGAGATTTGTCATTCTGTTCTGTCTAGACCTTCTTAGAACATGACAACATTATTAAACATGGGATTCATGCTTTTTAGGACTATGCCATTCACAGATTATATAAATATCCCAACTACACTTTGATCCATATCATTTATGAAATATTAAAAAGCACAAGGCCAAAGATCAGTTCTAAAAATCCCAATTCTTCAAAAAATATGTGAATTGACCTTAAGTAGTTAACATCTATCCTTTGATTCTAGTCATTTAATTAGTTGTGAGTCTATCTAAATAAACTATCTAATTCCTATCTTTTCATTTGATCAATATTCAGTCAATCAGTACACTTGATATATGTGTGTGTGTGTATCTGTGTGATAGATATAAAATATATAGATATAGATATAGTTATAGATACAGACACAGATACATATAATGCTTGGTACAGACTAAGTAACATGAAAAGTATTTTGGATACAAAATCCACAAAAAAGGAAATCGTGACTATTCCAAAGGAACTTTGCATTCAGCTGGGGATGTAGCAAATGCTTATATTAGTATGTTTAGCATCACTATAAATAGAATGATAGAAATATATATAATTCACTTAATTGCATATCATTTGACAGAATACTGAGAGTTACGGGAACCAAGAAAAGCTTGATACAGAAGATGATGCTTAAGTTGTATTTTAAATGATAGTATACTGACTTGGTAAAGAAAGTTCTATGACAAAGGAAAGATTGAGATAATTGATAATAATGTTGAATAGCTTTGAGAAATGCATGAGGGAGATTGAGAGACCTCCCACTTGTGCCAATCATCTCTGTGAGATAGAATATTGTATCATCAATTATTAAATGAATGTGTGTGAGGAAAGGAGTAATGTGGTTGAGGATAATAAGAAAAATATTTTAGGGAGAAAGGAAATTGAGAATAAATAAAAGCAAGAGAGAAGTATTACTGAATTGTTATGAGAACCCATATGAGAGTAGATGTTATTAATTTTAATGACATTATATTAATGATTTTCTCCAGAGACTTGTACTACCCCAGAGAAGCAGGGATAAAAATAGATTGGAGAATTGGCATGAAGATTTCTTTAATTCTTTTTTTTTTATTTGAGTCTTCTTATACAAAATGATAAACATAGAAATACTTTACATGATTGTAAATGTAAAACCTATAATAGATTGATTACCATCTCAGGGAGGGTAGCAGGGAAGAAAGGAAGGAAGAGAATTTGGAACTCAAAACTTTTTTTAAAAGTTAAAAAAAATGTTTTAATTTATAATTGGGGGAAAATAAAACTCATATTTATTTTGTGTGTGTGTGTGTGTGTATAAGTGGTTAAGTGACTTGCCCAGGGTCATACAGCTAGAAAGTGTTAAGTGTCCCAGGCCAGATTTAAGCTCAGGTGCTCCTAACTTCAGGGCTGGTGCTCTATCCAGTGTGCCACCTAGCTGCCCCATATAAAGTATTTTAAAAAGATTTTTGAAGATATTTTGATATCTTCAAAAAGATAATTTGAAGAAATTAATAGGAAATTATTAATAAAACAATAAAAAGGCAAATTATTGGATGAAGACAGATGATGAAATACTAAATAAAGCCAATATGGTAATGAAAAGGGGGAATATTGATTAGACAATGCTTTAAGGGTCATGTTAATAAGAATACATTTTTGTAAGAAAAATGATGGGACATGGGAGACAGGATTGTGGTCAAAGTTTCATTTTTAAGGTTTCATTACAGAGATGTTCTTATTTCCAAGATATGATGAGGTATGTGACAAACACGGCAATGCATTGGCAAAATGGAAAAGAGTTTTTATTGGAATTGCATAGGATTTGTTTGAAGGGTTAATCAACTTAAACATAAAAGTCCTTCACCATGATAGTATAGTTCATATTTCACTGACAAAATTGTATGAATGATCTGAAAGATTGGTAGATGGTGACAACATAAATGAGGGGAAAAAATTTTTTTAAGTGAAATGGACTTTCAAAAATAAAAAGGTCATTGAGGATTGGTGAAGAAATGGTCTGAATATAATAGGGAGATTAAGAAATATGATAAGCCTTCCTGGACTTTTAAAGAGTACCTCAATGCAGAAAATTGCAAGGAATATGATATTCTCAAAATAGAGCAAGTTTTCAAAGTGAGAAAGTAGAAGGAATATACTTTGAAAAAATGCTAGAGTACATTGCAACCTATTGGAAATAAAGAGGGAATTTCAGGATGAATATTTGAACAGATTAGATGATATGCAATGTTTATTGGAGAGTGTTTAGAAAAGAAGTGATTAGAGGAAAGCTGAGAATTCACAAAAACTTGATGTAGATAGTTCCCAATTAAGTTTCAGATAGTAAAGAAACTGATCTTGGAAACCATTTCTAAATCTCAGATATAAAGATGCTATGAGTTGAGATGCAGGACCACTCAGTAGGAAAATGGGTACTTTGTTTTATGAAGCAAAACAATCTATCCATTTCTTACTGATAACCAGGTAACTGTCTTTTCAAATCAAATAGTTGCAGTGTGGGATTGAGCAGTGGACAGGGGACACAGAATCAGAAGACATGGCTTTCAGTCTAACTCTGTAACTTGGCAAACATGTTATTTTGGGAAGATCTATGTAAACTTTCTGAAATCCAGTGCCCTTGTTTGCAAAATGTGGATGATAATATTTCAACTATTCATCTCACAAGGTCATTGGAAAGAATGCACTTTAGCTGTAGAGTGTATCTATATAAATGTAAGCTATGATTATTGTTGAGGATTAATTAATTTTCTCATATCTAGTTGTATACTCTGGAAGAAATCATGGGGAATGTTCCAGGGGAAAAGAGATAGATCTAAAAAAAAAAAAAATTATAAAGAATTTACAATCTATCTGGATAGGTAATAAAGATTCATGAAGTAACCAGGAAAGAAATAGTAGTTTCTGATTATTAGCATAAGTTAGGGTGAGCAGAAAAAAGAAGATTCAGAGAAGTCTGACTGGACTCAGATATCTCGAGTTTCACAGAGGAAATAAGACTAGAATTGAGAATTAATCAATGATTTAAATTTGCCTAACTACAGAAGTGAGAAAAGTTGTTCAATATCAGGGCAAATTATGAGTGCACAGTCCATGAAGTATTTATTAAGTGCTCAGTACATGTTAGGCAGTTTTTTTTTTTTTTTTTAAAGAAGCATAAATTCTAAGAATAAATTTAAAAAAGAAGAAAATGGAAAACACATATGATGAGTGGCAATACTAAAGGAAATGGACTTGACTATAGCTTGCTTTGGGTAACAGTGACCCAATTCATTATTAGTCATTCCAATTTTCTGTGGGAATTCAGTCGTGCCTTTAATTTCACTTTCTTTTAAACCTAAATGTAATATGACAACCTTTATATATTTTGTTAGGTAGAAAGTTGAATTACAAAATTTGATCACTTCTTTTTTCTTTTTTTTTAAATAATATTAGCTTTTTATTTTTCAAAATACAAGCAAAGATAACCTTCAACATTTACCCTTGAAAAAACCTGTGTTCCCTTCCTCCTTCTCCCCCCCCCCCCCCAGACAGCAAGCAATATCCAATATGTATATATACAATTATTTAATTGTACATTAAACATTTACAATTCTTCTAAACATATTTCTCCATTTATCATGCTGCACAAGAAAAATCAAACCAAAAAGTGTAAAAAATGAGAAAAGGAAAAAAAAAAAAAAAAAGAGGGAAACAACAACAAAAAATTGTGAAAATACTATGTTGTGATCCACATTCAGTTCTGTGAGGGATAGAAATCCTATCCAAAAATGATTACTCAGAGACTTCTCAAAGTAAAAAGCAGAAAAGTGGTTTATTTAATTAATTCTCATGAGAATAAGCAATTCCACCGCAAGGAGGGAAAAAGAGAGAGCTCACGGCAGAAGAGCTGAAGAAGGGGATAAGGTATACAGTTTTTATAGGGTTTAGATACAAAGGATTACATCATGAGTTGGAAAACATTAAGAGATAGGTGCCCCCCACCCCTTAATTGGATGTTATTCATGCCAAAAACAGCAGATTCCTAGTTCTGGGAGGAACCATACATCAGGCAACTAATTGGCCAGATGTTGGTAACTTGAACAGTGATAAATATCATAATTCAAGGTTAAATACATATGTCTAAAATCTAAGTATATATTGGCTACCACTCAACATACTCACACAGGTCACAGAGACCTAGAGAAACTAAAAATACAGAAGAGGAAGTTAAATGTCCTTGGAAGTTCAGCTGCTGGAAGTTCTTTGCCTTACCTTTCTACATACAGCTGCTGGAAGTTCTTCAACTACACACACACACACACACACACACACACACACACACACACACAGTTCCCATAGTCCTTGATGAAGATAGATGGCTCTTTCCATCACAACTCTACTAGAACTGGCCTGAATCACCTCATTTTTGAAAAACACCAAAAGTCCATCACGTTGATCATCACATAATTTTGTTGCTGGATCAGTTAAATTTCAAAAAAATAAAAAAAAATCAATTGTACAAAGATATCTTGGCAACAGTTTATGTGATAAAAATCTAGGTTTTTTTTTTTCTTTGTTTGATTGTTTTGTTTTGTTTTTTAATGGGATCTGGACCAATGGTTTCATTGTTGGATGAATCTACTGTTGAGAAACTTCGCCTAGCAGGGCGGATTAACATATTTTTGCATTTTATAGTCTTATAGCAGTGCTTGGGTTACTAGGAGGCCCGCAGGATCATTTAGCCTTTCAAAGATAGGATTTGAATCCATGAAGAATCCCAAGACCACCTCAAAATTCCAAACTTCCTGCTGTTCTTAAGTATGAATAAGCAGATAGTAGATGCTACTTAGAAAGGAAATATAAATGATAGTGACTTTCATAATAATTCCATATAGTCTAAAGAACAGACAGTAGTTATACTGTAATTTATACAACTTTTGTATGGATTTTAATTTTAAGTACTATATTTCCTTTCAAGAATAAATGATTGTTTGTCACCAAAAGATGAATAGGATGGAGAGAGGCTCCAAAAAACTATTTGAGGGGAAAAAAAGTTGTATTAGCTGTACACAAGAGAAATCTGAAATACAATATTGGGTCCATCTTTTAGGGCCATCATGAAAAATATAATCATGATGCTTTCTTAACATCCCCACTAAAGCTGCTTTCCTATATCTACTCCCACTGTTACACTCCACAGGTCAGACCTGGTATCAATGAACGGAAATAACAGAAAGGCAAATTTTGGATCAATATAAGAAAGAAGAAAATGGAGTTAGAAACTGATTGCTTTGTCATAAAGGAATGAACTTCGCTCTTTTGAAAGTGGTTTCAAAGAGGCTGAATGGTTATGTCTTCAATGTAAATGCTATAGAAATATTTGTCTTTTTTAAGAGGCTACATGGTTTTTAAGAGCCCAACTGTCTCCTTTGTGAATTGTTATCTACAAAACCTTCTTGGTTCATTGCTACACACACACACACACACACACACATACACAATCCTGAATTTGGGAAGCTGAGCACAAGTTCTGATATAAATTCAGTCCAATTTAGCAAGGATTTATTAAATGATCACTGAGAAATGCAAAGACAAAAATAAAACAGTCCTTGCACTCAAGATACTTCCATTTTAAATGGAAGAAATAATATGTATACAACAACATATGGTTCTTTGTGATTCCTTTATGATCTTTTCATAAGTCATTCACTTCTATGAACCTCACTTTTTCCTTCTCTAAAATAAATGCATTGAATTATAAGTGGTCTATGGTTCCTTCCAGTTTTAATTCTCAAGAATTTGATAATTGTCATGTTCATTAAAAACATGTCCAAAAGAATCTCAGTATCTCACACAACTCTGGAATTGAGAGGGATCTCAGAGGTCATCTAATTCAAACACTTCCCCCTCCCCCATTTACAAATAAACAGCTACGACTGAGGAAAGATAAATGAATTAATTCCCCAAAATCAGATAATAGTGGAAGAAGTCTATGATCTTTAAATGTATGATTCTAGAATCAGAATTCCATCACATCCCATCTCCCCCATTTTATTCTCATTGTCCTACTATGCTTTGAAATAGTGATCTATGCCCAATTCCATTATTCCTACCCTATTTTGTTTTATCTATTTTTTTTATATTAATTTTTATCATTCTTTTTCTTCCTTCAGATAAGCTGTCTGGACATTCCTCATGATTTCTATTGGTTTATTCTATTTACATGGCCATTCTATTTTAATTGTTAATCTAATACTTGTGTTATTTGTTTGGGCTTCATCTCTTTTCTTCTCCTTTCTCATTTTCTAGAATGGCTTTCCTGTTTTAATAGGATGTTGATGCCTTACCAAAGTTGTTATCTTGTTCCTGATAATTTAATACTAGCTAGCTTTTGCTTTCTTACCAGGCACTCTTGTCTGTTGAATGACATTTTTTTTTAAATTTTCCTATTTCTTATACTTAGACCACAATCTTCAGTTTTGATCCCTTTCAAAAATCATTTTGCCACATTACATTGCAAAGACTCATGATTAATTGAACTCTAATTTGCTTGTGAAAAAGTCTTTCCAAATAAATGTGAACTTTATTAAAATAAGAGTAAGACTTCCATATTGGTTCACTTCAGAGCATTTCATTTTTCAAATTACACACCTTTGTGGATCTGTCATTTCAAGTGGGGGAGGAAAAGACAGGTTGCCTTCCCACTTCTCTGGCCATTGTGGTTTGATCATGGAAAGACATTTCCTCATTCATTCTTGTGTGCACTAGCTAAGGTTGGGCTCTGAACAGTACAGGCCTGTCAGTTTTAAGGGAAGGTAATTTAAAGGTTTCAGCTAAGCTCCCAGTAGGCAGAAGTGTACCTTTAACACAGAGCCCTCACTTTGGCAGAGTGCCCAAGTGGTGAGTAGGAACAACCTGCTTTTATGCACCTGTGACATTGTTACAGAATCATAATTGTGGCATTATGTAAGGTGGGGGAAGAGGGATCATTGTATTTAAAAGATACTTTTATACTTCTGGAAATCACACTGACTTTCAAAGGTGTTAGTCTTCTTTGTAGGGAAAAGTGAAATCTTTAAATCTATGATTTTGACAACTTAACCCTAGGGTATTCTGAACATACTAAGGAATAAGTTTACTGGAAAATTAACAGCATTAAATAATGTGAACAGAACTTAATACTGCAAATGAAAATGAGAAACATTTTTGTAGAACTTAATTCAACCATGAAGATAGGAAGAATTTACAGGTCTGCCAAGATTTTGTTTGTTTTGCTTCACTGACAACTTTCCTTATCTAAATCCCTGTAAGTAGTCAGTTACTGGTCACCCTTTTAATGTGAAATCAATTTTAATCTACTGATTCAACTGCCATAAATTTCACTTTAATATACCAGTGTCAGAAGCATCTGTCATTTTGTTGATGTGTATATTCCAATCTTCTGTGTCTCAATATATGATCTTCATAAATTATTTTATTTTTAAAATTTATTTTATTTTTAATTTATGAAATAAAACAAACATTTCATAACATAATTGTTTAAAAAGATGATTGTACTGAAACTGCAAATAGCTTAACAGTTCATCAGCCTACCTGCAACCTCATGAAGAACCTCATGAAATGCTGCCGCATAAACCTCATGTGGCATAAGTCAGTTGGTCCACATATAATAAATAAATATTCTTCCAATAGACTCATATAATAGTTCTGTATGCATCTGATAAAATTTGCTCATTCATCAATCTGTCCATCAATAAACATATTAAATACTTATTATGAGTCAGGCATAAGTCTTGGTAAATAAAAAGAGTTTTTTTAAAAAATTCCTTGATCTCTAGGAACTTCCAGGCTGATGATCAAGATAATATGCAAAAAAGCACAAAAATTATGGAAATCACAAATGGGAAATAATTAACAGAGGATGGTGCTAGAACTAAGAGGAATCAAGAAATATCTCTGGTAGCAGGTGGAACTTTAGCTGGTACCTGAAGGAAGCAAGGGGAGCCAGAAGATGTGGATGAGGAGGGAGAACATTCCATGCATGGATGTTAGCCATTGCTAATTCTTTTCATGTCAGTAAATATTTATTAAGAGCTAACTTTATTTTAGGTACTCTACCAAGTGCTGGATGGTAAAAGAACAGGAAGGAAAAAAAAATGCCTGCTCTCAAGTAGCTTATATTCTGAAGGAGATGGGATATAACACGTACACAGACAATTAAATCCAAAATATACAGAGTGAATACACAGAAATTGTCTAAGTATTAAAAACTACAGGATAACAAAGATCTGTGTTTTAGCTGAGGTTAAAATGAACCTTGAAGTGAAGAAGGGATTGCAAGAGGATAAACTAGGGAGAATGAACATTACAAGCATGGGAAACAAAGGCAGGAAAATAAGAGATAGATTTCCACAGATATATATGTGTGTGTGTGTGTGTGTGTGTGTGTGTGTGTGTGTATTTATAATGTCCTATCTAATTAGAGTTGTTTTAGTCATGTACAACTCTTTGTGATACCAAACTTTTTTAGCAAAGTTTAATTGTTTGCCTTTTACTTTCCTGCTCATTTTAGACAAAAGGAAACTGAAGCAAAGTTAAATGACTTATTCAGAGCCATATGGCAAGATAGTGTCTGAGAACAAATTTGAACTCAGCTTTTTATGATTCTTGACCCAGTGCTCTAATCACTAGGTGCTCAGAGAAGGGATAATAGAAGCCACCAAATCCAACTCCCTCATTTTGCAATCAAGTCAACGAACACCAATTAAGTTTCTACTATGTGCTTGATATTGGCCTGTGTCAAGGTCAAAAACAAATGTGATATAAGTTTGTATTCTCAGAGAGTTCACAGCCATAAGAAATACATCATGCAAAAAACAAAAAAAAAACAAAAAACAAACAAACAAACAAAAAACTATGTACAAATAGGATATATACATGGTAAATTGTTAATAATTTCAAAGAGAAGACCCATAGATTAAGAACTGTGAGAGTCTTCTTGTAGATGTTGAGGCTTCATTGAGAATTAAGATGTTGAGGTTTCATTGAGAATTAAAGGAAACTAGGGAAGCTAAGAAGAAGAGATCAGAGCAGGGATTGGGGGCAATTAGTGAAAAATCCCAGAGTTAGTAGAGAGAAATATCATGGAGATCAAAGTCATTGGATTACAGAGAATATGGAATAAAGGTAAAGTGTAAACAGATTAGAATATTAGGGAGAATCCAGATTATGGAGGGCATCAAAAGTCAAATAGGATTTTACATATAAATAAGAAGTCACTGGAATTGAATCAATTGGGCATTAGGGGTATAAACATGATTATATTTGTATATTATTAAGTTCAGTTTGAGAACTGAATGGAGGATGGACTAGAGTGAGAGAAACTTTGAGGAATGTGATCAAGAAGAAACCTATTGTGACAGTCCAAGGGTATGGTAACCAGGAAAGTGTATTGCCATGCCATAACAGAGAAAGGCACATATATGAGAGATATTGATTAGGTAGAAAAGTCAGAAGTTGGAAATTAATCATCTGTGGGATAGGAGGTTAAGAGAGTGAGAAATTGAGAATGACATCTAGTTTTTGAGGAACTTGAAGCCAGGTGATATTAAATAAGATGGACAAAGTCAACAAAGTCACGCTGTAGTAAATATCAGAAGAAGAATTTGAACCCATGTCTTGTAACTACAAATCCAGCACTGTTTCTCTTATACTACAGAATATCAAGTAGACAGCTTTTGGGTATCCTTTTCCCTTTTATTCTTCATTATTTGCTGGCAATTGTCTCTTCCTCTTCACATAGATTCTGCTGGGACTGAATCCTATCATATTAATCCTAGATAATTTCAATAGCACGAATAGGAATTTCTCAAAATAATCAAATTAATATTAATTGAACACCTACTATATACAAAACACCAGAAATACAAAGATAAATATACAAACCACTAGACTTTAAGAAATGAAAGAAAAACAATTAATATCCATTTGGTCATACTGATAGAAGGTAACAGGCATATTCTCTTTGTTACTTGTGCTCTGTGAATTTGGTAAATTATGTATATGAGGTGAACAGTGAAGTACCAAATTCATTGCTGCTTATTTCAAGTTCAACTTTATCCCCAAACTCTTTTGATGTGCCAAATATTCATCATCTTTCCTTGAATAAAATGACCTACATGGATTAAAACAAAAAGGAAAAGAAAGAAAAAAAAATTTCTGTCAGAAATGGAAATATGCCCAACACATTCCTTCCTTCTCATTACTGGATTTTATAATGGCTCACAGGGGAGATTAAGATCCTCAGTCATGCCCTCTTCTCTATGAATTTACATTTAAAAGTAATTGTGATCGAGCATAATTGGCTGATTAGGTAGACTGAACTCCTCAGGCCCTTCCCAGACCTTAAATACATGTCACATGTTAGCCTTTCAGGAATAATTTATGCAAGTCAGAGGGATAATTTGTCCCTCCTATAAATTATCACAGTGAAAAATTCTCTCACCAACTAAAGTAGCTCCAGGACCCATGTCTTGGTTGTCTGTGACATTAGGAGTGAATGACATTTTACATGCAAGTGGAACATTTTATAAGGATGCCATCTGGTGTAATGAAAAGAACATTGAAGACCCATTGGAGTCCTTCTCTGTCATTAATTTACTGACCAACTGTGGACAAATCTTTAATTTTCTTTGAGTTTTATTTCTTTTTTTCATTTGTAAAATGAAAGTGTTGAAGTAGAAAAATCTCTGAGCTCTAACAATCTATTATTGAATATAACACAACACAAACAAGGGCAATTTACATATGGGTAGAGTTAAGCTAGTTCCTATATGATAATGATTTGAAGACCTTTGAAAGGCCATGATGGACACCATCTCTTCTCTTCTGCCTCGGCTAATAAGAGTTCAGTGAAACACATACAATAGGGAGATCTTCTCAGCAATCTTTCTGCCAATAATACCTTCCTTACCCTCCTTCTCATGCTATCTTTCCCTGTGGTATGAATGATTTGCTTTTGAAGCTGCTAAAGCAAGTTGTTGGAGTAGGTTAGTATAGTCCACTGGACCTGGAGTCAAGAAAATCTATATGTATATCTTATATCAAACAAATACTTGTTGTATAATCTTGGTTAATTCTTGTGACATCTCTCTAACTCAATATCCTCCTGTGTAAAATGAAGAGGTTGGAGTCAGTGGCCTAACTGATCCTGCCCCTCAGTGAAAATCCTCTACCCCCATTCCCCCAGAAGGGAAATCAGAACCTATTACCTAAAATCTGGAATTCACTCCTTCCTCCCTCTAATCCTTCCTTCCTTTCTTCTTTCCTTTCTTCCTTCCTTCCTTTTTTCTCTACCTCAGTGTGATAAGAATAATTACTATCAGACACTCTAAAAGTCACATTGTTGATGCAGTGCGGCTTAATGGATAGGGCTTTGAACTCAGTTTAAGAAAACTTGTTTTCATTTCTTGTTGCAAACAATTTCCTGGAAAAGTCATCCACCTTGATTTAATGATGTTTTGATGTTCTCTAAGTTTTTTTCCAATTGTAAGTCTAAGCTCCTAAATCTTGATACAAAATAGTCATCTAATTGATCTATATGCCCTTTGGTAATGCAAGGAGTACCAATGCCAGATATGGCAACATTCATTTTGAAATATGTACATATACTAAAGTGGAGACATTGTTTTTTTTTGCTGTTGTTTTTAAAGGATATACTTTTCATCCTTTTATTAGTGATTTTTTTTTTTTTGAGGAGGGGGATGATTTTGTGGTATTTCTCCTTATCTCTAGCTTACAAATACAATACACACATTATGTGTGTGTGTGTGTGTGTGTGTGTGTGTGTGTAATAGAGAGGGACAAAGAGACAGTGAGACAGACAGACAGAGATAGAAATAGAGACAGAGAGATAGAGACAGAGACGAGAGATAGAAATAAAGACAGGGACAGGGGAGAATTGCATAGAGAGATAGATAGATAGATAGAATCTCAAAGATCTTCAATATGTATGATGAGCAGCATGTTTACAAATAAACAAATTTAATCTATAAAGAATAAGCACAATGCAATTTCAGTGAGGCAGAAATTAGCAAATGGAAGTGTAGCTTATCAGTAAAAATGTCTTATCGTTTCAAATGAATCTGAAGGTAAATTTGATTTGTCAGAGATAGAGAAGTTAAAAAACAATATTCCAGAAATGAGGAACACCCATTGAAAATTCAGGAGGTGGAAGATGGAAGGTTATGAAAAGACAAAATCAAGTAGACCCATCTTACCCATCTTACTCTTAGAAGTCAGTACTTACAAGCTGAAGAAAGTTAATTCTTAAATTTTCATGTAAATATTTATATTTCACTTATACATTCCCCAGAAGTGATTTGTCCAAGATCATGTATGGAGTATTTTCAGTATCAGAGGCTATCTTATAATAATCAGATTTTCCCGGTTCTAAATTAGTTCTCTAAACCAAATGGATTCTATTAAAAAAAAATGGTGAGAAAAAAGGGAACACTAGTATCAAAAGGAAGGGAGTAGAATGGGATAAATTATCTCACATGAAGAGGTCCAAAAGACTTATAGTGGAGGGGAAGATGGGCACATGGGCAATTGGGCACAGTTTGTAATTTAATCAGAATTACCTTTTAAAAGGAATAACAAACACTAACAATTATATATAGAAATTTATCTTACCCTACTAAGAAATGAAAGAGGAGAATGAGTAAAGGGGAGGTTCTGACAGAAGGATTGGTATACTAAGGAAGAACTAATCAGAAGCAAAACATTGGTGAGAAGGAAAAAGATAAAGGGAGAAAAAAAAAACATGAGAAATATAAGATGGAAGAAAATATACAGTAATCCTAATTGTAAATCTAATGGAATGAACTCTTCCATAAAACAAAAGCAGGTAACAGAGTGAATTAAAACCAGAATTCTACAATATATTCTTTTGAAGAAACACATTTAAAACAGAGAGACACACAGAGAGAAAAGATAAAATACTGGAGCAGATCCTATTATGTTTCAGCTGAAGTAAGGAAGAAGAAGAAGAAGAAGAAATAAGGGCTACAATAATTATCTAAAGCAAAACAAAAGGAAAACATTTAATTAAACAGAGATAACATAAAGACATTACATCTTGTTAAAAGGTACTTTAGACAATGAAGTAATATCAACATTAAACACATATGTATCAAATTGTACAGCATCCAAATTATTTTAATAGTATTTTATTCTTTTCCAAATACATGAAAAGGTAGTTTTAAACATTCATTTGTGTAAAACTTTGTGGTTCAAATTTTACTCCCTTCCTCTCATATTCTTCCTCCCCAAAACAGCACGCAATCTGACATAGGTTAAATATGTTAGTTATCAGAGGAAATAGACTAGGGGGAACATCAGCTTTTCTTTCTTAGAAAGAAGTTAAGGAAGTAATTTTAAAAAAAGAAAAAAAAGAAAAACTCAGCTATGGGGAAAGCTAAGTGGTGCAGTGGATAGAGCACCAGCCTTGAAGTCCGGAATTACTTTAGTTCAACTCTGGCCTCAGACACTTAACATTTCCAAGCATCACTTGACCTCAATGCCTCAGCAAAAAGCAAAAACAACAAACAAACAAGCAAGCAAACAAAAAAACTCAGCTATGATAAACTTCTGAAGAAAACTGAGTGGAGTTAGGAAAAAAAAAATTTCTTTTTACCAATGGTACAATGGCACCTAACCAAAATTTGGTTGTGTTTTAGGGTATACAGACCCTAAATCATATGTAGAAAGTCAATAAAAATTATATTCAATAATTCGGTAGGGGAAAGATAGATTAAAAATTAATTGGAGACTAAATAATCTAATCCTAAAGAATGTGTGTTGTAGAATAAATCATTTAAAAATCAATAATTTCATTAAAGAATGAGATAAAATGTCAAAATTTATGTGATAGTCAAAGTAGTTCTTAGGGGGAATTTTATTTTTTTTTCTAAATTCATATATTAATTAAAAAAAAAAGAAAAAAGAGCAGATCAATTAATTGGACATGCAACAACAACAACAACAACAAACTTGAAAAGGAACAAATTAAAAATATTCAATTAAAAACCAAATTGGAAATCTTAAAAATCAAAGGTAAAATTAATGAAGGTGAAAGTAAGAAAGCTAATGAGCTAATAACTTAAACTAAGATGGGATTTTCTTGAAAAAAAAAAACAGCAATATAAATGGACCTTGGTAAAGTTGATTTATAAAGAAATAAAATTTCCCTGAGTGGATGCCCATCAGTTGGAGAATGGCTGAATAAATTGTGGTATATGAATATTATGGAATATTATTGTTCTGTAAGAAATGACCAACAGGACGATTTCAGAAAGGCCTGGAGAGATTTACACGAACTGATGCTGAGTGAAATGAGCAGGACCAGGAGATCATTACATACTTCAACAACAATATTATATGATGACCAGTTCTGATGGACCTGGCCATCCTCAGAAATGAGATCAACCAAATCATTTCCAATGGAGTAGTAATGAACTGAATCAGCTATGCCCAGCGAAAGAACTCTGGGAGATGACTAAAAACCATTACATTGAATTCCCAATCCCTATATTTATGCCCACCTGCATTTTTGATTTCCTTCACAAGCTAATTGTACAATATTTCAGAGTCTGATTCTTTTTGTACAGCAAAATAATGTTTTGGTCATGTATACTTATTGTGTATCTAATTTATATTTTAATATATTTAACATCTACTGGTCATCCTGCTATCTGGAGGAGGGAGTGGGGGGTAAGAGGTGAAAATTTGGAACAAGAGGTTTGGCAATTGTTAATGCTGTAAAGTTACCCATACACATAACCTGTAAATAAAAGGCTATTAAAAAAAATATATAATTTTATTATATATTTAAAAGCAATAGCAAGTTGGACATAATACATTTGCAGTTTTATGTGCAATCATAGTTTTAACTCTACAATGTTCTATAATTTCTTGCTTTATTCCATAAATTAAAAATAAAATAAATATTTTTAAAAGACAAAAAAAAAAAAAAAAGAAATAAAATTTCCAGCATCAAAAATGAAAAGAATGAATTCACTTCTAATGATAAGGAAAGTAGAGCAACTACTAAGAAAATATTTTGCCAAATTGTATGTTTATAAATCTGAAAATCTAAAGGAAATTGATGAAAATATAAATTGTTCAGATTAATAAAAGAAGAAACAGAATACTTAAATAGGCCCATCTCAGGAAAAATACTGAAAATTTCCCTAGGCACAGATAGGTTCACAAGTGAATTCTACTAAATATGTAAAGAATAATCAATTTCAAAACTACTTCCAATACTTGAAAAAAATATGTAAAGAAAGAGTCCTATCAAATTGATTTTTATTTCATTAACAATGGTGCTGATACTTAAATCAAGAAGAGGTAAAAAAGAAAAAGATATAGAACAATCTTCCTAATAAATATTGTTGCAAAAATGTTAAATAAAATATCTAGCTGAACAACATGTGGGGTCTCATTGTGATGGAGTCTATTGTCTTATAAGAAATGATAAGCTCACTGATTTTAGAAAAACATGGAAAGTTTTGTATGAAATAGTGAATAGCAAAAATGAGCACAACCAAAAGAACATTGTAGATATTTAAAATGATTTTTTTTTTTACTTTTCCAATTACATGTAAAGAAGGCTTTGACATTCATTTTTTGAAAGATTTTGAGTTTCAGAATTTTTTTTCTCTCCATCCCTTATCACCCCTTCCCAAGGCAAAAAACAATCTTATATAGGTTATACATGTACAATCATTTTTAATCTATTTCCATATTAGTCATGTTGGGAAAGAAGCATGAGAACAAAATGGAAAAACAAACACAAAAAAACCAAAACAAAATAAAGTAAAAGGTGAAAATAGTATGCTTCAATGCACATTTAGTCCCCATAATTCTTCTTCTGGATATGGATGACATTTTTCCATTCCAGGTCTCTAGGAATTGTTTTGGGTCATTGCATGGCTGAAAAGAGCTAAATCTATCATAATTGATCATCACAAAATATTGCTATTATTATGTACAGTGCCCTCCTGGCTGTGCTCACTTCACTAGGCATAAATTCACATTAAGTCTTTCCAGGCTGCTCATCATATTTTATAGAACAATAATATTCTGTTATATTCATATAGCATAATTTATTCACTATTCCCCAGTTGATGGGTGTCCATTCAATTTCCACTTCCTTACCACCACAAAAGGAGTCACTACAAATATTTTTTGCATATATGGGTCCTTTTCCCCTTTATTATGATCTTATTAGGATACAAACCCAGTAAAGACACTGCTGGATCAAAGGGTATAGAATTTTATAGCCCTTTAGGTGCAGATCCTGCTCTCCAGAATGGCTGCATCAATTCAAAACTCTAACAGAAATATATTAATGTCTGACTTTTCCCACATCAAATTCTCCTTCAAACATTTATTATTTTCTTTTACTGTCATCTTAGCCAAAATATAGCTACAGATTAGTGTCTAAAAGTAGGTTTAAATTGCATTACTCTAATCATAGTGATTTAAAGGGGCAGTCAGATGGTATGGTGCAAGAGCAGCTAGATGGTACACTTACTAGGTATGTGACCTAGGCAAGTCATTTAACTCCAATTGTCTCACATAGAATGTTTCATATGGTTATAGATGGCCTCAATTTCTTCATCTGAAAATTGTTTGTTGATATCTTTCGATTATCAGTTGGGGAATGACGTGCATTAATATAAATTTGATACAGTTTTGTATATATTTTTAGAAATGAGGCCTTTATCAGAAACACTGGCTAAAATTGTTTCTCACCTTCCTGCTTCCCTTCTAATCTTAACAGTATTGGTTTTATTTATACAAGTAATCAAAATTATCCATTTTCCATTTCATATCATTCTCTATTTTTTGTTTGGTCAAATACTTCTTTCTCCAAAGATCTGACAGGTACACTATCCCTTGCTCTCCTGATTTGCTTCCAGTGTCATCCTTTATGGCTAAAGCATGAACTCATTTAACCTTATCTTCTTAAAGGATATGAGATATTGGCTATGCATAGTTTTCCAGTTTTATCAATAGTTTTGTCAAATAATGAGTTTTAATCCCAGAAGCTGTAGTCTTTGGTTTTATCAAACAATAGATTACTATAGCCATGGTCTATTATGTCTTGAGGAGCTACCCTATTCCAATGATCTACAATTCTATTTTTCAGTCAGTACCAAGTGATTTTGATGACTGCCACTTTACAATATAGTTTTAGTCTCATACACTTAGTCCACATTCCTTTGGATTTTTGTAGAGTCTGAGTTAGCACCCTGGATGCCTTAAAATCAGCTGGAGTCAGAATAAGCAAAAGTCCTTAGTCTTTATTCTTGGTTTTTAGGGGGAGAAGTGAAGGGAATGAATACAACTCTCCACCACTTACTTTCTCTTCATCCACCACAAAAGTGACTCTGGTTTGTCTTACTCCATCCCCTAATCCCTCCTACTATTCTCTGTATACACCAAAAGATCCAGCCAGCACAGAATAGTGGGAAGGGCCATTTTCGAAGCATATGCTAATAGAGTATTGTCCAATAAGTAATTAGCCGTAAGTACTCGGTTGTCTGATTCCAGTGAACCTACTCAGAGTTTATGCCCTTTACAGATCTTTATTTCATTATTTCCCTTTATATTCTTGACCCTTTGTTCTTCCAGATGAAATTTGCTACTATTCTTGCTAGATCTATAAAATAATTTGGAAGTCTGTTGGTTGGTATGGTACTGAATAAGTATATTGATTTAGATGGAATTGTTATGTTATATTAGCTTGGCTTATCCATGAGCAATAGATCCCCAATTTTTTTAAATCTGATTTTATTTGTGTGGAAAATGTTTTCATAAATTCATAAAATTTCTGGGTTTGTCTTGGCAGGTAGACTCCCAAATATCTTATTTTCTCTATGGTTATTTTAAATGAAATATCTCTTTCTATCTCTTGCTGCCAGACTTTCTTGGTTATATATAGAAATTCCAGTGATTACATGGATTTATTTTATATTCTGCAACTTTGCTAAAGTTGTTATTTTTGGATTCTCTAAATATATCATCAAATCATCTGAAAAGAATGATGGTATTTGTTTATCATTACCTACTCTAATTGCTTCAATTTTTTTTTCTCTTCTTTTATTGCTACAGCTAACATTTTTAGTACAATTGTGTATAATATCTCTTATTGAGAATGCTTCTAGCTTATCCCTATTATATATAATGACTGCTGGCAGATTTTGATAGGAGCTGCTTAAATTCCATTTATTCCTATGTTTTCTAGTGTTTTTTGTTTTTTGTTTTTTATTAATAAGGAGTGCTGTATTTTGTCAAGTTTTTTTTCTGCATCTATTGAGATAACCATATGATTTTTGTTAGTTTTGTTATCAATATGTTCATTATGCTGATAGTTATTCTTATATAGAACCAGCTCTGCATTCCTGATATAAATCCTATTTGGCCATAGAATATTATTCTGATGATCAGTTGCTGTACTCTCTTTGCAAATATTTTATTTAAAGTTTTTCTATCAATATCCATTGGGGAAATTGCTTTATACTTTTCTTTCATTGTTTCAGCTTTTCATGGTTTAGGTATCAACAGTATATTTGTGTCATAAAAATAATTTAGTAGATGCCTTCTTCACCTGTTTTTTCCAAATACTTTATATAATGTTGAAATTGTTCGTTGAAATTAATTTTTAAAAAAATATTTGGTAAAATTCATTTGTAAATCTGTATGGCTTTGTAGATATTTTGTTACAGAGTTCATTGATGGCTTATTCATTTTTTTTTCTAAAATGGTATTATTTAAGTGTTTTATTTTCTTTGGCAATTTATATTTTTGTAACTATTCATCTATTTGAATTAGATTGTCAGATTTACATATCATTAGGCAAAATATCCCCTAATTATTGCTTTAATTTCCTCTTCACTGGTGGTATTTCATTTTTGATGCTGGTAATTTTTTTTTTCCTTTCCTTTTTCTAATCAAATTAGCCAAAGGTTTATCTATTTTATTGTTTTTTTTTTTTCATAAAACCAACTCTTTTGTTTTATTTGATAATTCAATATTTTTCTTAATCTGAATTTTGTTAATCTCTCTCTCTTGACTCTCAGAATTTCTTATTTGGTATTTAATTGAAGGTTTTTTATTTGTTGTTTTTCAAGCTTTTTTAGTTTTGCTCAATTTATTTATCTTCTCTTTTTCTATTTTATTCATGTAAGCATCTAGAGATATAACATTTTCCCTAAGAACTACTTTTCTTTTATCCCGTAAGTTTTGATATGTTGTCTCACTGTGATCATTCTCTTGGATGAAATTATTAATTGTTTCTATGATGTGTCATTTGACCTACTCATTGTTTAGGATTAGATTATTTAGTTCTCAATTAATTTTTTAGTCAATTTTTTTCCATGATCCTTTATCACACATAATTTTTATTGCATCATGATCTGAACAAGATACACTTGATATTTTTGCCTTTCTATATATGATTGAGAAGTTTTTATGCCCTAATGTATGGATAATTTTTGTGTAGGTTCCATGTTGTGAGAAAAAGGTATTTTACTTGTGATTCCCATTCAATTTTCTCCAGAGATATATCATCTCTAAATTTTCTAAAATTCTATTAACCTTCCTAACTTCTTACTTTTTTATTTTATGGTTAGATTTATCTATTTTTAAGAGAGGGAGGTTGAGATTCCCCACTAATATGGGTTTACTGTTTATTTATCCTATAACTCACTTAACTTCTCTAAGAAGTTGGATGCTATATCTCTTGATACATATATGTTTAGTATTGATACTACTTCATTATCTATGGTATCCTTTAGCTAGATGGAGTTTTATTCCTTGTTTAATTAAAGTAAAAAATTGGTCTAATTCTTCTCCAGCCTTTTACCTTTATTCTGTGTATATATCTTTCTGCCTCAAATGTGTTTCCTATAAACAGCACATTGTAGGATTATGGTTTTTAAACCACTCTACTATCTGTTTCTGTTTCATCAGAGAGTTCATGCTATCAATTATGATTACTAGCTCTGTATTTCCCTTCATCCTATTTTTCCCTATTTATAATTTTCTCTTACCTTTTATCCTTTCTCTTCTCATCAGTTTTTAGCTTCTAGCATTTTTTTTTCCTTTTTTCCCTTTTCTTTTTCCTCCTACTTCCATATAAGGTAAAATAAAGTTCTATACCAAAACAAATAAATATATTATTTCCTCTCTAAGCCAAATCTGATGAGATTAAGGTTTAAACAATACTTACATTCCTTCTTTCCCTCTACTCTAAATGATTTTGTATGCTTCCTCATATGATCTAACAACCTATTTTACTTCTCCTTTCTTAGTCTCCCAGTACAATTTTTTCCCCACACCTCAATTTCCTTCTTATGTTATCACATCAAAATAAACTAATATCTACACCCTCTTTCTATGCATGCTCTTCTAATTGCCCTGATGTAGATTCAGTTCTCATGAGTTATCACCTGGTGCAGCTAGGTGGTGTAGTGGATAGAGCACTAACCCTGAATTCAAATCTATTCTGAAACACTTAACATTTTATAGCTATGTGACCCTGGGCAAGTCACTTAACCCAATTGCCTCAGGGGGAAAAAATTAGTTATCATCATCTTCCATGTGGGGATGTAAACCATTTAAATAACATTTTTTGTTTCCTATTTATCTTTTGATTCTTTTCTCGAGTCCACTGTTTGAAGAGGAAATTATCTGTTCAATTTTGTTCAATCTGTTCTTTTCTTCAGAAATAAGTGAAAATTCCCTATTTCATTGGATGTCCATCTTTTCCCCTAAAACATTAATATACTTGATTGTTCTGGGTGCTTTATTCTTGGTTTAGTCCAAGCTGTTTCTCCTTTAGGAATATCATATTTAAAGCCCTCTGATCCTTTAATGAGAAGCTGCTAATTCCTGGATGATCCTGATTGTGACTTCTTAATATTTGATTTGTTTCTTTCTTGCTACTTGTAGTATTTTCTCCTTGACCTGACAATTCTAGAATTTAGCTATAACTCCTTGATGTGTTCCTTTTGGGATCTCTTTCAGGAGCTAATCAGTGAATTGTTTTAATGACTATTTTACCTTCTGGATCAAGGATATGAGACCAGTTTCCCTTGAAGTTTTCCAGGCTCCTTTTTTAACATGACTTTCAGACAATCCAATAATTCTTAAATTATTTCTCCTGGTTCTATTTTTCATGTTGGTTGCTGTCCAATGATGTATTTTATATTTTCTTCTATTTTGTGATTTTTTAAAAAATAATTTTGACTGATTCTTGATTGTTGATTAAGTCATTTGCTTCCACTTATCAAATTCTAATTTTTAACAATTTATTTTCTTTACTTAGATTTTTTTATCTCCTTTACCATTTGGGCAATTCTCCTGAATAGTTCTTATTTCTTTTCCCAATTTTTCTTCTGCTCCTTTCACTTGATTTTTAGAATCATTTTTGAGCTCTTCCAAGAGAATCTTTTCAACTTGAAAACAATTCAAATTTCCCTTTGAGCACTCCCAGATAGGATTTTTGCCATTTTTTTCTTCTTCTGAGTTTGTGTTCTGATCTTTCCTGTAATTATATTAGCTTTTTATGATCAGGATTCTGCTTTTTTTCCTCATTTTTTAAAGTTGAGGTCTGTTTCTATGGCACTGGAGACACTGTCCCAAGCTTCTTTTTCAGAGGCACAGGCACCTCTTCCCGGCTTTTCATATTAGGGCTGGCGGTTCTAACAGCTTTACAACTGCACTGGATTGACCTGGTCTGTGTGCCTGGGTTTGGTGGTAGGCAATTTGCTTCTATGCTGGGACTAGAGACCTCACCATTGGCCTGCTTAATTACTGGTTGGTTGAGTCAAGACTCCGGAGCTTCTGCTGCTGCTCTGTGCTATGGCTAAGAGCCTCTCATTAAGTTGTCTGCACAGCATCTGTGCTGAGCCATGTTCCCCTTTTACTCAAATTAGACAGACTCTTTCTGAAATTCTTCTAAATGATATTATGCTGAAAAACTCTTTTACTCTGTCTTATTATGGGTTCTGTCACTTCAGAATCCAATTAGAGGCTTGATTTAGTGTTGTTTCTGAGGGAAACTGGAGAGAATTTGGGCAAATTCTTGACATCATTGTGCCATATGGAACAATATATGTTTGACCAAATAAATTATTTTGACAATCATAAATACCCAAGTTAACAATAAAGTACATATGAAGGAAAATTCTATATGCACCCAGAGAAAAAATTAATAAATATAAGTATATATAGAAAAAAATTACATATCAATATCTATTTATGTATTATGGTAGACATCCCTAACGTGTGAGGAGGAAGAAAGAAAAAAAAAACTTATATTAATGTTTTTGTATATTTGACAGAATTAGCAGTTTGTACATAGTAGATCTGCAGTTTTATGTGCAGTTTTTTAATTGTATTATTTAATGAAAATGCTTGTTTAAATTCATAAATTAAAAATAAAACTTTAAAATGATAAAATGCAAGCAAGGAGATTACAGTAACACTTCACAAGGATCATCGACTATGGTGAGGTAGGATTTATATCAAGAATGTGTGGTTGGTTCAATATTAGGAAAACCATAAGCATAATTGACATATCAATAACAAAACTAACCAAAATCATATGATTATATCAATAATTGTAGAAAAAGCTTTTGACAAAGTATAGCACCCATTTCTATTAAGAAACACTAGAGATCATAAGAATAAATGGAACTTTCTTTAAAATAATAAGCAGCATCTATCTAAAACCATCACCAAGTATTACTTATAATGGATATAATCTAGAAGCATTCCTCAGAAGATCTGGAAATAGACAAGGATGCCTATTATCACCACTATTATTCAATATTGCAGTAGACACTAGAATAAACTATGAAGAAATAAAACTAACACTATTTTCAGTGACTCTTATAATTATTATTGTTACTAGATAACAGCAATATTTTCAAATAACAAGTATGAATGACTTAGCTCCTTTTAGTAATAAAATGATATAACAACTCCCAAGGATACATGATGGAAAGTGCTATCCGAATCTAGAAAACAAAACAAAACAAAACAAAACAGAAAATTGGGGGAGTCTGAAGGGAGATTGAAGAAAAGTTTTGCTTTCCTTATTTCTTGTAGTTATTTTCTTTTGGTCTATTGATCCTTTTACAACATGATTAATATGTGAAAAAATGATAGAGAAATGTAGATTGGATGACAATTAGATATTATTAGAACTAGTTGAATTGCAGACCTAAAGGATGGTGGTTAATGAAATCATGTAAACTTGGAAGGAGGAAGATCAATAGTGGAATGCCCCTTTTCTATTCCATATTGTAATTAAAAATTCTATTCAATATTGTAATAAAAATTAGATAAAAGCATATATTGCATATATATTATATTTGCAGATGGCATGAAATAGAGAAGGATTTTTTAAATGTTGCATTATAAAATTACAATACATAAAAATCTTGACAATTTGGGAAGAACAGTTCATATTGGATAAAAAATTTAATTTAAATGAATAAATGTAAAATCCCCTATTTGGATTAAAGCAGCAACTTCCCATGGGCAAAATGGAAGCAATATGGATAAAACATTATTCATGAGGAAAACATTATAAACAAAATACGGGTCAATAGTGGGCTCTAACTCTAAAAACCAAAGAATCTAATATAATTGTGTAGTGATTCAAAAGAAGTATAATGTACACAAGAAGCAGAATGATGAGCATACTCCCTTCTACCAACCATAAATTCCTTTGGATTTACTAATTATAGAATATAACTGATAGTGAAATACAATATGGTAGACTGAAAAGATAGCTGACCTCAGAGCTAAGAAGACCTAGTAGAGCCCTCACTCTATGTGAGTATTGCAAATCATTTAATCTCTTGGTACTCTAGGTTTTCTTACTTTCTTTTTTTCTTTATATCTTTCTTTCTTTTTCTCTTTTTTCTTTGTATCCTTCTTTTCTTTCTTCCTTCCTTTCTTTTTTATGGATTTCTGTTGATTTTATGGTAAATTCTTTTTTTCTTTTTAAATCTTTTAATTTTCAAAACATATGCATAAATAGGCTTCAAGATTCCTTTTTGTAAAACTTTGTGTTCCAATTTTGTCCCTCCCTCCTTTCTCCCACCCTCTTTCCTAGATAGAAAGTAATCCAATATATGTTAAACATATGTTAAACAGGTGCAATTCTTCTATACATATTTCCATAATTATCATGCTGCACAAGAAAAAATCAGAACAAAAAGGAAAAAAATGAGAAAAAAATTCAAGCAAATAACAACAAAAAAGGTCAAAATACTAATTTGTGATCCACAATCAGTCTCCACAATCCTTTCTCTAGGTGCAGATGGTTGTCTCTATTTCAAGGCTCTAGGTTACATTCTAAGAATATAAGTTATATTGAAGTTGCCAATGTACATTGGTAGAGGTTTCCTCATCTGGGAATTTCCTATATGAATGAAACCATAAAAACAGTTCTGTTCTTTATATACCTTACATTTGCTTATCCTTACATATGTTGGCTCCACCCATAAAAAAGAAAAAAAAATCTTTAGCACAACTAGCATTTTAAGGGGAGTCTTGTTTATCTCCTGCCCCTAATATGGGATCACCTGTGCTTGTTGCATTGTTATTTTTATTAGAAAACATCTAATTTGAATGCACTTAGAGCTTCCTAAGGTCCATAGTAGGAGAATGAGTGTTATGAATTAAATTTGCACACAAGAACTCAAGCAGAAAGACCCATAATGTTCTTGAACTGTTTGATTTATTATAATTTTATGAACCAATTCTGTAATAACTCAATTCATCCTCTATATGTATCTTTAACTAGTAAAAAACATTTTAACTAGTAAATTAAGGACTACCTATAGAGGTTACTCTCTAGGCTGCTCTCAACAGCTTTCCTGCATAAGATCCTTATATTTAAACACGAATGGAGGTAACCAAATTACTTATAAATCTTCTTACATAATATGTCACATTCTTTCTCCATACCTGATTGTTCTCTGTGTCTGAAATATTCTGTTGCTCACTTATACTTCTTAGGTTCCATGACTTCTTCCAAGATTCAATTCAAATCCACTTTCTGGAAGTCTTTCCCAGTTTGCTCAGCTATTAATGTCTTCCATTTTCAAAGTACTTACCTCTATTGTGTATTCATATTGGATCAAATGAAATATTATTAGTAAATCTCTTGGCACAGTGCTTGGAAAACAATAGGCACTTTATAAATATTTTATCCCTTCACCTTTTTATGTATTTTGTTATTTGGAAGTTGTTCCCCCTTTAGAATGTGAGCTTCTTGAGCCCAGGTATAAGGTTTTGACTGTTTTTGTTTCCTCAGGATTTAGCACAATGTGAAGTCCATAGCGAGTATTTAATAATCATTGTTGTGTGGTCAGCTGATGACTTGAAAAATCTCATTACTCCACTATAAATACCTGGAGTCAAAAAATAGTACAGCATGAAAGATCTTTAGATGTCTTCTAATACCCTTACTTTAGGAATGAGGAAGGAGTTTTTAGAAAAGAAAAGTGATTTATACAATGCTGTGGCAGAATGGAGATTTAGAATCCTGGTTTTCTGACGGATAATCCAGTGACTGTTTCAGCACAAAGTGTGGATAAAACTATTAAAATTGCAAATATGGGCCCTCAATATAAATCTCTCATCTGCAGGTTCAAGAAGTGTAAATATGGACAAAAAAAACCCCTAACATTTCTCAAATAACACTTTTCTTATATATAAAAATAAGTATAATAATGCTTCTAATCCTCACATGATTGTTAGAAAAAAATGCGTTCCTAAGTATTATGTTATTACCAATTATGTTATTATTGTTATCATAGCAAGATACTTTCTCCATCTATTCTTTGATGTTTAAAGTTCCTTTAATTCTAGAAAAAAAAAAAAGATTGTATAATAGTGTTATTAGATATAATCCTTATAAATGCTACTCACAAAAGGAACACAAAAATTTATTTATTTTCCTTTAAAGCATCATATTTAATTGACTAGAATATTTTCCCTCTGAGAATTAGAGAAAGATAATATTAGAAGAGATTCCAACATTCAGGAGTAGGAGGGATAGAAGGATTTACCAATAAGGTAAAGACAGGACAAAGGAAGAGAAATCTGTGGCCTGTGAAGACATGAATTGACATTTCTCCCTTCATTCCTTCTATCTTCTCTAAAACCATTTAGAATTTCTCCTGGGACATAATCAAACTCTTCTAGTCTGATGCTAGTCTGGTTCCACTCCAATATGCTCCCTCTTCACCTCCCCATCTTTTTCTTATCTCATAGTTGATCATTACACTCCTGGATATATTATTTCTAAGCACCTACAAGTTTCCCCAGCAACATCCCCGATGAGATCACTTCTGTATGCCTATTTTCATCAGTCAGCATTAGGGCACATTCGTTGGATTTGCCACAGCAAATTTAGAGTTTCTCAAATGTATTGATACATACAAAAGATGAGAAAAACATTGATTTGGTCCACCCCTGTGCTTTGGGGCAGGTATGACCTTTAATCATCTCACACATTATATTTACGAGTGCATTCTTCCCCATCCCTTTTATATTTCCCATACACACAATTTTGAAATGAAGAAAAATATTTTCCCCATATAATTTCTTTCTTCAGCATTTTTTCTGCTTTTAAACAGCAATGAGGGGCCAACAAAAACTTCTTCAAACAGACTGTACTTTGTCCTTGTCAAGAGAAAGGATATAATTAAAGAAGTAACCAGTTATTTGTCATGGTTGGGCAGGAGAAAGAGAAAACTTAGTGCTGACTGTTTTGCCTTTAGCTAAGTTTATTAGCTCTTATGCTGTGTCTACCTTGGGAAAGCTAGGTCAAAATAGATAGCATGCTGGACTTGGAGTTAGCAAGATCAGTGTTCACACCCTACCTAATATTGTGCCATAGTTCCCTTTTAATGTCCTGACCCAGTTTCCCTAATTGTCCTACCTCAGTTATTCTGCCTCAAGATATAACCATTCTCTTTTAATCATTAGAATGTTTGATAGGATAAAGGTCTTATATCTTAGACATCATTAGAATATAGGAGTCTCTCTCCATCTCGGTACCATCCTTCATTATGTCATCCCAGGTGCCTCCCTCTATTATGTCATCCCCATCCCAGGTGCCTTTCCCCCATTAGTTCATCGTTCTTATTACCTTATAAAAGAATCTTTGTAACTGACATTTGTTGCTGGATTCTTGGAGATGATAGTCTCATTCAGCCCTGGGACCAAACCATGGATCCCCAGTAAATCTCTCCTTTAAAAAGAAGAGCAGAGAGGAGAGGAGGATTCTTCAATCCTTTTCCAATAATTCTTCATCTATTGTGCCTGCTTTAATTCTATCTATTGCTTTGTTTTCTTTTTTTCAAACTACACTTTTTCCTATTCCTAAATTAGAATATTATTTGTTATTTCTTTATTCTCTATGAACCTCTAAAGAGATATAGACAATAGTGTCAAATATAATATGCTTCCTTCTCTCTTCCATTTTCATGCTATTGCATTCATATTCACACCTCATATTCTATTACTGTTGAACATTGACTAATTAGATTATTCTTTATTGCTTTTGTGAGACATTCTTCTGCTGGCTTTAATACTAAAAAATATCAATTTATTAAAATCATGAAGGAAGCAATGATGTATGGAAAGAATTACTGTATCCCTAGCCATGAAACTGAGTTTTATCTTCTGCCTTTAAAATGATAACTTACAACTTTTAAGACCAATCTGTCTTCTCTCTGGATCACTATCTCCCTCCTATCATTCTGGCCATACATTAAGAATATAGAATTTCAACATTTTCAGATTATTAAGAACTATGAGGTTCTTAGTATTCTCTGCCTTCTTTTCTGTTTCTCTGATTCAATTTCTGTAGAAATAGAAGAGCAGAAGAATCTAAAACACAGAAGACTCTTTTGCATTTTTATTCATTTTATAGCTTCCCAAAGTTGAAACATGTATATACATTTATACATCTAGACATACATACATACATATATGCATATATACATATAAGAAATCCTCTCTTGATTGCCAGTCTTCTGCTTGACAATTCTTATAAAATTGATTTTTAGGCATAAAGACCCAATGAGGTAGGTATGAAGAATATTGTCATTTCAATTTTGGATTTGAAGAAATTGAGGTTCAAAGTATAAAAGAATTCTTCATGGTCATATAAGTAACTTACGCAGAACTTAAATGGCAGGCTCTAATTCAGTGTTCTTGTCATTGTAACAAAACTGATTCCTTAATAAAAGTCTCTTTCTCAGCCATTACAGTTATGAACTTATTTCTAACATATAGCTTATGAAAGATTTTTTTTTTTATTTTTAAAGCACGTAAATCAGTAAAGAAACAATAAACTAACTTTGCTACCCAACTCTAGTAACAAGAATGAATGACACTATTCACCTTCGAGTCTTGTATTTTCCAGAGACTTAGTTAGCTTCCTTCAGAAACAATAAAAGACAGTGCAGAAAATAAAAAGGAAATGATATGTCTCTATCTTGACTTGGCATTGAACTAACATGAATAATGTTTATGCTATTGTCTGGAGATAATTTTACAACTGGAAAAATCACAACCTTGTTTATGTTGCAACAGACAGTTCAGCAGATAGAAAGAAAAAATATGCTATACAACTTTATACACTTTATAAATTAAACTGTTTCCCTGGCAGCAAGGGTTACTCCAAGCTGTTATTAAAATTAGAGCCAGCAAGCAAATGTAGAGCCTATTGACTCACAGAACTTGAGAGGGAAATATGGTGGGGTTAAGAAATCAGTCTTTTGGAAGAAACATGATAAAGCCAGAAATATTTATAAGTGAAATGAATTTTAAGAGAAAAAATCAGAATGAAATGGGCAAATCTTGAGGAGGATACTAAAACTTCATTTCCCTAAAAAAATAAAATAGATTCCACTTAATCTTGAAGGAATTTAATCTAGGAAGGGGAAGGCCATTGTGAACTGCTGAAACTTGGGTAGAAACTGATTATTTTATCTAGACAGTCAATGTCTAGGGATAGTCTGAGTAGGAATAATTTCCAGGGGTCACTCTCAACTCCCCCCCTCCCCCTTGAAAAGAATATATAAATAGTAAGCCTTGAAAATATAACTGTCTTTGGTTTAAGAGAGAAGACTAACAGCCATCTTTTTTTATTAATCACTCACTGATCTGATTAATAAAATTATTAAATTATCCAGAAATTATTTCTGTCCAAGCTTTTTAAACATTACATTATCTACTTATGTTTGCATAAGGAATTGCATAAACCTTGAACTAATTCCCTTTTCACCTTGGCCTTAAAAAAAAATTCTTTTTTCTCTTTGATATCCTTTAACATCCATTTACTAAGATTTTTTTTTTACTAAATTCAAAATTTTTAAATTATTTACTTGCGTTCTTATTGTATCTATCCTTTTGAAGTATAAGATTTTTGGGAACAGAGACTGATTCTTTATTTTAAATGTGTTTCAAAAGTACCTAGCATTATCTCTATTATACATTGTTGTGTTTAACTGAATATGCTGAATTTTGAAGAAATATTCATCAATCTTAATGATAATCTCCTTAAAACAGTGCATAATGTTTGAGGGTGGGAATCAGAATTTTATGTTGTATAGATCCATTCTGGAGAGCAATTTGGAATTATGCCCAAAAAGCTATCATACTGTGCATATCTTTTGATCCATCAGTGTCTCTGAGCCTGTATCCCAAAGAGATCATTAAAAAAAGGAAAAAAAAAAAAGACCCACATGTACAAAAATGTTTATAGCAGCCTTTTTTGTAATGGCAAGGAACTAGACACTGAGTGGGTTCCAGGCGGATGTTATGCTCTATAAGAAACGATCAGCAGTATGATTTCAGAAAGATCTGGAGAGATTTTAATGAACTGATGCAAAGTAAAGTGAGCATAACCAGGAGATCATTGTACATGGCAACAGCAAGGTTATATGATGATCAATTGTGATGGGCATGGCTCTTTTCAACACTGAGGTGATTCAGGACAATTCCAAAAGATTTGTAATGAAGTAAGCCATATGCACTGAGGGAAAGAATTGTAGGAACTGAATGTAGATCAAAACATAGTGTTTTCACTGTTTTTATTGTTGTTTACTTGCTGTTTGTTTTCTTTCTCACTTTTTTCCCTTTTTGATCTGATTTTTCTTGTGCAGCATGATAATTGCAGAAATATGTATAAAAGAACTGCACATATTTGACATATATTGTATTACTTGCTATCTATGGGAGAGGTAGGGGGAAGGAAAGGAGAAAAAAATTGAGACATAAGATTTTGCAAAGTTCAATGTTGAAAACTTTGCATATATTTTGGGGAAAAAATCTATTATTAAAAAAAAAAAAAAAGAAAAATTTCATGTTGTGACAAGATCGTAGAGTTGAAAGTTGAAAGAATCTCAGAGAACAGCCATAACAATCTCTTCAATTATACAGGCAGAAATTGAGACCCCAACAAAGTTAAGTGACTTAAAAGGATGACAAGAAATTGCAAGGAATGGAATTTGAATCTCAGTTACCTGACTACAAACAGGTGATCATTCAATTAAATCATACTAAGTCCTTTGAGTTGAAATAAAGCTTAGTGATTTTCCAATGTACACCACCACTTTTTACCTGATAAAATCTCTTCAACTTCCTGAACCCTCTAATTATTAGGAAGTTTTCTTACTTTGCAGATACTCCTCATTGTCTCTACTTCTCTCTCTACCTCTATTCTGTAATATCTTGTCTAATAGTATGACCATTCAGATACTTGATGACAGCAACTATCACTTCCTTCAATTTTCTTATCTCCAGCATAAAGAAATGTCATTGTTTCTGCTGGACTTTATAAGAATCAGATCATTTTTCTGTATCCACACAATATTTGAGACAGTTTTGCATGGATAACATTGAGCATACAGTTAATAAACAATTTAACCTTGATTAATTAAAAATTTCTCTGAATAAGAGAGTCATCATAATACCTAGAAAGATCAGTGAATTTGAAGATGACCTGAGTTCAGATTCCACCACCAATACTTACCTAATTGTATAATCTTAACAAACATATATATATACACTTAATATTATTTTTGCAAACTTGCAAATTATCCTGAAGATAAGGAAATTCAAAGCTCCATGGTTGCTATCATCATGACTTATTTTCTCATCTGGATATGAAAAATTCTGATTAGATGAATTCTGAGAGCCATTTCAGTTGTATACCTATTCTCCAATCATTAGCAAAGTACCTGACACATAGTACTAGAAAAATGCTAGTTGTTATTTATTATTATTTTATTAGATTTATTATTATTATATCATACCCACTTGAGTGCGATTATTAATCTCACTTTTCAAGTAGAATGAAACTACCAGGTAAAAATTACATTCTGATTGATATATATATATATATATATATATATATATACCCTGCATAAATTCCTTTTCCCCTCCTTAAAAGTGAAATGTTGGGATGTTGGGCATAGGGCATGAAGGGGACCAGAGAAATTATACCATAAAATTTGGTATCTACATCAGAATGCTAACCTCACAGTATCTGAGGTTAGTATAAAACTAAAGAAATGAAATGTATCAGAATGGCCTATCAAGCTTAGATATTCAGCTCTCTTTTATAATGAAATATATTCAATTCCCTAGGCATTTGAAATTTAGGACTCAACCTATTACTCAAACATTTGCCTTTAGGAAGTTTTGATTTTGAATCTGAGATATATTCTTAACTAAAAAATAAAAAGTCCTGATGTACCATCATGGAGCATAAAACCCACCAATTTGTTTGACAGTTTTATGCTACTTGACTTGAGAATGATCCCTAATTTTCTCCCTTTCACCCACCCACCAAGGACTTTATGTATTGAAAAACCACAGCCTTATAGCTCAGATCCATTATCATATATGCTTCACTAAATCAAATTCAATGGTCAAAGGTGGAAGAGAAATATAAATATGCAATCCCCAAGTGGGAAGGAGACTAGTGAGGCAGAGAGTTGCTATATGATAAAATCTATCATAGTCTGACAGGTAAAAAGAAAGTGAGGTAATGTTCTGTAAAAGGTACAAATTTATTCCTGGATTACTATCCATCTTCTGGATCAGAGCTCTATGATATCCAAAAATAAATAGAAGCAATTTCTTTAGACAGTTAAAACTTTAAGAATCTTTTCTATCACAGATTTTATGGCTCCCCTCCATGTAGTCTATCAGAAGGTAGCTCTGAGATGTAAATATAATCCACAGCTAATAGAGGTGGAGCTATATTGTAGCCCATGGTAGATGTCCATATAATGATTATCTTTTTTAAAAGAATTAGAAATTTATGATAGAAAAAGGGAGAAGCATAAGAAATTCTTTAAAATATCACTTGGATTTTGAATTTGCGGTTTATAAAACTCCTCGTGATACTTTCCACTCTGGAATTTTATCTAGTTATGTGCTACATTTTTTTGTAATTTGTTTTTTGGTATTTTCCTTCTTTAGGCCAAATAAAGAAGAGTTTTTTTTGTTTGTTTGTTTGTTTTTAATGGGATTAGGATTATAGTCAATGCTGCTTCATCTTCTATTTTAGAAACCTTGGAGTTAGAGAAAATGGAACCTCTGGAACATATATCCACACATAAAATCTCATACTTTCACCACCATATTACTCAAATTTTCATTTTTGATAGGCTAGTTTTATTTTTCCCACTGTAAGAGAAAGTAATAAGGTCTGGATCCTTTTCAATAATTATTTAAGAAAAATTTGTTTCAGAATGGAAATTATAAATAGTTGCTCAGTGAAGACCTGGCCTCTACTATTCCCTAACCTTCTCTGACCTTCAGATTTACCCTTAACCAATCTACTGTGCTACATTATAAGATTGCTCAGTTTAGAACATAAAGAAACTACCTCTATTAAGAAAGAATTAACCATTACAGGGTATTTTTTAGTCAGTAATACAGTCTTGTTTAGTAGGAAGGCTCAAAAGAAAAAAATTATATAGTCTTTATTAGTATTTTTTTTCCCATACAGTAATATATCAATATACACAGAACACAATTTGTTTAGTAATTACCTATTAAATATCTCCTTAGCTTACAACTCTTAACTACTTTTTGTTCCTTTTTTTTTAATTAAAGTTTTTTGTTTTTCAAAACATATGCATGGACAATTCTTCAACATTAGGTCTTGCAAAACATTGTGTTCCAATGTCTCCTCCTTTCCCCCATGCTCTCCCTTAGATGGTAAGTAGTTTAATACACACATTAAACATGGTGGAAATATATATGTTAAATCCGATATATGCACATATATTCATACAATTTTCATGGCACACAAGAAAAATCAAATCAAACCAGGAAAGAGAGAGAGAGAGAGAGAGAGAGAGAGAGAGAGAGGCAAAATAAAATGCAAGCAAATAACCACAAAAAGAGTGAAAATGTTATGTTGTGAACTACATTCACTTCCCACAGTCCTCTTTCTGTGTGTAGATGGCTCTCTTCATGACTGAGCAATTGAAACTAGTTTGAATCATGTCATTGTTGAAGAGAGCCAAGTCCATCACTGTGCATAATAATCTCTTGGTGAAATGAAAAGAACAAAAATTCATGTAAGTCTCTTCAGGCCTCTCTAAAATCATCCTGCTGGTCATATCTTACAGAACAATAATATGCTATAACATTCATATACCATAATTTATTCAGCCATTCTCCAGTTGATGGGCATCCACTCAGTTTCCACTTTCTTGCCAAAATAAAAAGGGCTGCTACAAACATTTTTGCACATGTGGGTCCCTTTCTCTCCTTTAAGATCCCTTTGGGATATAAGCCCAGTAGAAATGCTGCTGGATCAAAGAGTATGCACAATTTAATATTCCTTTGAGCATAGTTCCAAATTGCTCTCCAGAATAGCTGGATCTATTCACAGTTCCACGAACAATGAATTAGTGTCCCAGTCTTCCCACATCCCTTCAAACATTCATCATTATCTTTTCCTGTTATCTTAGCCAGATTGAGAAGTATGTAGTGGTATCTCAGAGTTGTCTTAATTTGCATTTCTCTACTCAATAGAGATTTAGAGCACCTTTTCATATATTAAAAATGGTTTTAATTTTTTCATCTGAAAATTGTCTGTTCATATCCTTTGACCATTTATCAATTGAGAATGGCTTGATTTCTTATAAATTTGAGTCAATTCTCTATATATTTTGGAAATGAGGCCTTTATCAGAACCTTTGTATGTAAAAATGTTTTCCCAGTTTATTACTTCCCTTCTCATATTGTCTGCATTAGTTTTGTATTATTATATTAACTTTTTAAGTTAATATAATCAAAATTATCTATTTTGTGACCAATAATGATCTCCAGTTCTTCTTTGGTCACAAATTCAAAGACTCAAAAATTGCATGCCCAACATACTTACCTTGAATTTTATGTATCTCAGCCTATCTCCTTAGTAGATTCATTGGAGAAACCTAAGCATTCTTTCTTCAGAAAGTGAATAGAAATCTCTTCTCCCCCATGCCTCCTTTTTTGTCTGCTTTGTCATGTCATTAATTTAATAGATTTGACTAGTTATTTTATCCAATCAGCAATAACTTTGAGCCTTTACCTACTTAATAGTGACACTGCCTGTTCTCTGATATTATTTATTTTATTGAGTCCTAGTGACATAATCTCATCATAATATAATAGGTATGGCAGGAAGCATGGAAATCATATTTTATTCAATATACCATTGTGCTCGTTGCATAAAATCAGTAGCAGGAATGATATAATGCATATTGAATATAACCCAGACAGTTTACCAGAAGATTCATTTAATGAGAATGCCTTAGCATTCCTAATCAATACATGGGAAGTGGACTTGGGACTAGGTATAGGAAAAAAAAAATCACCATTTTTTTGTCTATCACTTTTCCTCTAGCTTGAAGAGCTCTCCATCTACTTCTTGTAGCATCACTGATAGAATAGCAGGGTCATTGCTCAGGTTTATAAGACTCAGAGAGGTCTGGGTTATAGGGTCAATGCATTAGAGGACAGAAGCAGTATGGGTGGAAGGAGAGTTGGAAGAAAGAGAAATACAGAGACATAGTGACAAGTGACAAGGATACAGACAGACAAATTCAGATAGAAAAAGAGAAATGAGAAACAGAAGAAAGATACTCAGAGAGAGATGGAAACAAAAAGATAAAAGAGTACTTTGGAATCCAAACACTTATATTAGAGCTCAAGGTCTGAAAAGGGGGAAAACTTCTTTGAGCGATGAGGCAGCAAAAGCATTTTTGGTCTATTGTCAATGCATTCAGAATGAGATATTTAAACATTAAATGAGTTTGGACACTAAAGAGAAAGAACTGTTATTAGACTTTAGACTTTCATATCAATTGATAAATGGACATTTCAGAAAATTTATTTGTAGAAGTCATGCTTGTAGTAAAATAAGTATAAATAAGGTAATATCAAGACTAACACTTTGTGGGTAATCATCTGGTAAGTTAGAAAAGGTGGCCTTCTATAAGAACTTTATAAAATGTAAGCTCTTTAAGGGAAAGGAATGCCTACCATAGTACTCCCAATCAGCTAGAACTAACCTCTAACTTGGGAATGACAACTGCTGAACAGAGAAAGCCAAAGTCACTGTATTAGAAATCTAGTAGAGGTCTAATTAACTTCAGTATGAAGAAAAGACTTGTAAGCAGAAACTTCACCTCCTGGGAAGGAGTGCTTATCATTCAGGGACAAAGGCAGGATTTGTATCCATAAATAAGCACAAGGGGGCTGGATCACAAGACAATCATTCTTAGGTCTTGAATAACTGTTCCCATCATAGATTTGATGAGGTAACTAGGTGGGGTTGGCAGAGAGACACTAAATTTTTGATAGAATTATTCCCAGAGGCAAGCAGGGAATGATACTAATGAAGATCAGTTTAACCTTGTAGCCCCATCTGGCTGTGTCCAGCCAGAAATCCAAGTTATATCAAATCCTGGAGGTTTAATTTCCCCTATAAATCTGTTTACGACTCACCTGATCTTTGCTAAATCCCTTTGGGATTATAGCCAGACACTAGCACTCTGTCTTGTGGTGTCTTTTTCCTTTTCTATCCCCATGTCATGTGATATCTCTCCTCTCATTTCTGTCAACACCATGCTTCATGATGTCTCTTCTTAAACCTATTAGTGTGCTAAATCCTTTTTAGGAGTTAACCTGCCAGATAAGGGCATATTCCAACTTAATGGAACATTCTCTTTCTCCTAGTTAATTGTGAGTTCCACTAGGGAATTTGTCTTTTACATTATTAATTGTTAAAAACCCTTTCCTTGCTAACTATATGTTCTCCCAACTCTATTTCATATTGACTATTTCTGGTGTCTATTGCATCTCTTCATTGTCTCTGTAACTCCTCTCCTAAATAAACCTATATTTCACCAAATGAAATGGCCATTGTGAATTCTTCACATGACTAAACAATATGAACATCAATCTCATCATTTGGTGCAAACCCCAAACACACCATTTGGGACTAGAAACTACTCTCCTAAATCACATCAGGCTGCATGAAGAATGCAGGTATTCCTAGTTCTTATGGGAACATCTCCAAGATGATTATCTCAAATCTTAGGAGTCTTTGAGCCTTGTGATTATTCAGCATTGTACAGAACCTGAGTTACAATCCTGGGAACAGGAATGCAGTAGCCTAGGGTTCATTTATACAAACATAGGAATTCAGGAATTATTAGCATCTAAGTAGCTTTAGAATACAGCACATCTTCTGCTACTGGCTCTCTGATCCCCACAAAAAGGTAGGAAGAGGGAGGGGTTCCAACAAATTGACATAAATCCCTCAGTGAATGTCTAATGCTAATCAAAGCAATAAATTTTGCCAGAGACTGACAAAATACTGATCACAAAGCTTTGTTGTTAGTTCAGGCTCAAGGTATGATCTGCTTGCTGCGCCTTAGCTTTGGGAAACAGAGTATCTTCAAATATCTTGGAAGTACCTTGCACATAATGGAAGCTTTATAAATGTTTATAAAATTGAAATTTATGGTTATAGTTGAGTACAGAGGATTTAATCACTCCAAGAGAATTTTTTTTTCAAAATTTATATACTTAATCATTAATTACCAAGCTTTAAGACTACTTAATGAGCTTCCATCCAATCCCAAAACATTATCATCTATGTCCTACTTCTGTCCTCCCCAAAACAATAGTATGAGAGGATTTACTAAATGTTTAGCTAAAATTTGGATAGATCATAGCTATAGGAGTTACCTGATACACAGCCTAATAATCCTTTGATTAAAAAAAAGAAGAAGAAAAGAAAATTAAGCTAGTATGGCATGATTTGTTCTTATGATCACTGAAGTATTTTTTTTTTAGATGTTCATGCGTCATTCATTTAATATATTTTGGCAATTTACTATAAATTGAAGCTACACCTGCTAATACAAAAATCAGTCTTAGTTTTCTTCTAGATCCCAGAAGATTACCATAGGTCACTCTAATTGTTTAATATTGTCTAATATTTTAAACAATGATTTGGATAGAAACCCAGATGTCCTGGTTTTCAAATGTTCAGATAACACAAAAATTAGGATAAACCATATATTAGATAAGAGGAATCAAAAAAATCTCAATAGTATTAGAACTGAATCTAATGACATACAATTAAATAAAAATGTGAAAAAAAACATGATTCCATATAATCAAACTGCCAGTCAATTTTTTTAAAAATAGTAACTTTTTAATAAATGCTTACTGTATTTAACAAAAGCTGTTGTGTACCAAGAAATATGCTACATTCTAGGCATATAAAAAAGATACAATTTCTACCCTCAAGGAATTCATAGTCTAATGGGAAATACAACACGAATACCTATCAATAAACAAGCTATAAACAGCACAAATTGGAAGTAATCATTAAAAGAAATAATCATTGAACACAAGTTCAAGTCATAGAAGTTATGACCAGATAATTCTTAATACAAAAATTTAAAAATGTGGGGTTATACTGTTAAACATAAACCATTTTTTAAAGAATAGAGTGGGAGCCAAGAAAGTTAATTCAATTCCAGAATAATTAAGATATATTATCAATGGAAAATGCCATCCACATCCAGAGAGAAAACTATGGAGAGTGAATGTGGATGGAAACATATTATTTTCATCTTTTTGCTGTTGTTGGTTTGCTTGTTTTTTTTCTTTATCATATTTTTTTTTGTTTCTGATCTGATATTTCTTGAAAAATATAATAAGTATGTAAATATATTTAAAAGAATTTCACATATTTTACTTATACCAAATTGCTTGGAGTAGCAGGAAAGGAAGGAAGGGGAGAAAAATCTGGAACACAAAGTTTTATAAAATGAATGTTAAAAACTATCTTTACATGTATTTGGGAAAATAAAATACTCTTGGAAAAAAAAAAAAAAAACGTAGAGACAGCTAGGTGGCACAGTGGATAGAGCACCAGCCCTGAATTCAGGAGGACCTGAGTTCAAACATGGTCTCTCTATAGTTAACACTTTCTAGCTGTGTGATCCTGGGCGAGTCACAACCCCATTTGCATCAAAATACCAAGAAAATGATATTGCTACTATTCTATGTTTTAAACATACATCTTCAATATTGTACTCACTTCTTTATGCCTTATTTTAGGAAGGGCAGTGATTACCTGAAGACTATGGAGAGAAAAACTGTAATAATGAAGAGACTTGGATTCATGACATATAGAGATACTTTGAATAACTTGAATGTATTAGCTAGAAAAGGAAAAGATTTAAGGATCACATGACAGTTACTGTTGTTTGATTGGTTTGTTTGTTTTAATTTTTAAATTTCCATCACATTGAAAAGGGATCAGGTTTGTCCAGCTAGGCCCTTCAGGTATATAAAGAAGATCAATGTAGATGTGATACCAAGAAACACATGCCATAGAATTCGGAATTGTAAAAAATATAAATAAATAAAGTAGAAAGGTGGGAGGTACTAAATCTCCTTTATCTCCCTAATTGGAGGGCTTCAAAAAGAGAATGCATTATCATTTATCTTACTAGTTACCAAGGAAATACTTTTTTGTTGCCCTGAATTTGAATGAATGAGTTTTGAGCGGTTTCTGTTTCATCCAGGACGGAAGTATTCCTCTTTAATCTTGTTACTAAGTTAATAAATTATTACCCTATACTACTCAGTGGGGTAGGGTAAACAAAACTGCTTTTTATTCTTTGACTCTTACTGTATCATATTTTCCTTGATAATACCTAGCAATTCACAATACCCTGTTTCTCATGACTAGTGTCTTCTTTCTGGGTTGATTCAATGATTTTCTCTTCAGGAAAATCTTCATCTGTTTTACCTCACAGCCATGAACCTTTCCCAATTTCTCCTGTCATATTTTTCTACCTTTTAACCTTTTGACATAGGTCTAACATATGTTTCTCTATGTTTTATTTCTTATTTTATCTTCTTGTTGAAATGTACCTCTTCCTCTTCCAACTCTTCCTCTTCCTTTTTCTTTTCTCTATCTTCTTTATTTTAATCCTGTATTTTTTACTGTATCTTTTGATGTATCTGTCTCTTGGTCTCTCTCTCTCTCCCTCTTCTCCTTTTCTCCTCCTCCTTCTCCTCCTCCTCCTCCTCCCTTTCTCCTCCTCCTTCTCTTTCTTCTTCTCCTTCTTCTTCTTCTTCTTCTTCTTCATCTCCTCCTCCTCTGTACTGACCACTGTGAAATATTCCCTACTTTATACTTCATAGTTCTCCTGGGAAGTAGTACCTCTAGGGAATTTTGACAGTTTCTATCAACAAAATAGTATGAATTTCATTTAAAATTTAAGAATGGCTAAACAATGAGAGAAAAGAAGAAAGATGGAATAATATAGATCAGTAGGTTTTGTCTATTTTTTGTATGTGATGGCAAGATGGGGTAGAGGAGGGTGGAAAGATGATTGACAATTTCTGAATACAATAATGCTGGATTATGCTGCCAAATTCTTCACCCCTCTATCCCTCTCAAACCATCTGCAGCTGCAGCTGTAGATGAGTTACATTGATAACCTATCATAGAAAATGATGTTCATAATGATGGCCCCAAATCATCAAGGAACATTTAAATTATGCTCACTATATTCTATTTAGGATAGCAGTTTGTATGTATTCCATTTCAGAAGAATTTGCATAAATAGAGTTAAATTGAAAAGCTTCCAACTTCCAAGAGTTAACCCTCAGCATAACTCAGTAAGACTGACCATCCAGAAGAATTCTTCTCTCAGTTCTGCATAACTGAAATTTTGATATAATTCAATGCTTTTTATTATGATACATGAATAAATGATATATACATATAATCTCACATACATGTGTACATATATATTCATGAACTTATATATTAATACATAGACATGGTTATATGTGTTAATTTATATATATATATATATATACATGTTTATATATGCATATAATACAACCAAACCCATAGGTATGTGTTATGTATAGTATACAAATGTATATTGATATCTATATATGTATATTTATGTGTGTATGTATATATATATATATCACACATATATACACATATACAATGTTACTTTGGCACTCATCTATTTCAAAACTTGAATTATGTATTTGATGCATTTCAACAAGAAAAAATGCTTCAGCTCTCAGCACTTGCTTGGCACTCTTCACACTTAGGTGTTCACTTGGTTGAGCAGTAGGCATATGAAGTTGGCCAGGTGTACTGCCCAGGATAGTTCTTCCCTATCTGATAAAACCTGGATTATAGACCATAGCTCCAACCCTGCTCCTTCTCCCCTTCCCCCCCCCAGGAAAACTGAGTCTGAGAACTTAAAATGACCCAGTGATTCCAAATCCCTAAAAAGCACACCTAAAAAGACTCTGGTCTCCTTTTCTTTCAGAACCCTTCTCAGCATAAGAATAACAATGGAAACTACATTACATGAGACTCCTATCTCTCTGCCCTGTCTTTGATGTATTTTTTTTATAACACTTGCAAACATGTCACATAAGGAAGCAGGCTAACTTATTTTCTGGTCTCTGTCAACCCTCTAAAAAACCCTATGTCCTTTTGTTCATCATCACAAGCTTTGGCTGCTAATCCCATGTGGTCAGGTTGATTTAAATCCTCCAATTAAAAATTAATATTTCTCAACTCATCTCTATATCTTGGCACAACATAGCAAAGGCAATGATGTGCAAAACTGTCAATTAGGAGCCCAATGATGGGGTTAGATTGGGAGAAGTTCCTGCAAGGTGATGTGTTTGCAGCGTATAGTCTTCCATCTTCACAGTACATCAACAGTAGTACTAGAAAGGATATAGAGCATTGGGTATGGAGGAAGAGTAGAAGAATCATCAGGAGAAGCAGCAGTGGCACAAGCAGCAGCTACTGTAGCCCAGTTGGACTTGGCCAAAGATATAAGACTTCTAGTGTAATGCCAGAGAAACTGAGCAGGACAGAGATTAGAGATCAATTTAATAGTTTATTAAATGGAGAGATATAATGGGACCAAATGGATCCATTGTTGGTCCCAGAGCTGATCAAGACCACTGTGGCAAAGAATCCAGCCCTGAGTACTGGGACAGCAAGATTTTTATAGGATAACAACAACAATGACATAATGGGGGAGGACCTGGATGGGGATAACCTGATGGGAGAAGGCACCTAGGATGACACAATGGAGGGAGGTACTGGAGAAGTTACTGATATTCTAATGATGTCTAAAATGGGTAGACCTTTATCTTGTCATACATTAAGAAGGAATGATTATAGCCTAAAGATATAAAACTTTTATCTCATCAACCATTTAAGAGGGAATGATTATAGCCTGGGGTTTTCTAGGCAGAGCAACTGAGGTAGACCTTTATCTCATCAAACATTAAGAGGGAAAGGTTATAACCTGAGGCAAAGTAACTAAATAAGACAATTAGGGAAACTGGGTCAGGACATTAAAAGAAAACTGTGGCACAACACTAGTAGCCCTGAACCCCAGGTAGCAGCCTGAGATCTAGACAATGATGATGTGGAACCAAGGCTTCCCCTCCACATACAACATGCCTCCACCCAAGGAAGCTTGAACAGTGTGAGGTGAAGGGAAGAATATAAATGTCATACTTCCTCTGAAAATGTGAATTACGGAAAGAAGGGAGGAGCCTTTATGGGCTGGGCTGGGCTGGGCTGGTTTGTTTTTCTACAACTGGAAGCCTCACTTGCCCCTTTGAGGAATTGGGTGGAGGAGATGGTTAGATTGGATATGCAGTAGTTATGGGAAATATTCATCTTTTCCTCAAGTTTTTGACCTTGGACTTGGTTTCTGGAAACAATTTATGTTGAGTATTGAGGGACCACTGTATATGTATATTTGTATGTATTTATATATTATAATGCATGTATAATACTATACATAGACAGACAGATAAATAGATGGATGAATGGATAAGATAGATCTGTATGAATATACACACATATTGGAGGCATGTTTCTAGCTATCAAATTCCTGGAACAGTAGCAACACTGAGAATTCTTTTTTTTTTAACTTTTTTTTTATTATAATAAGTTTTTATTGACAGAACCCATGCCAAGGTAATTTTTTTACAACATTATCCCTTGCACTCACTTCTGTTCCAATTTTTCCCCTCTCTCCCTCTACCCCCTCCTCTAGATGGCAAGCAGTCCTATATATTGGGATGTCACAGTATAACCTAGCTACAATATATGTGTGCAGAACCAAACAGTTTTCTTGTTGCACAGAGAGAATTGGATTCAGAAGGTAAAAATAATCTGGGAAGAAAAACAAAAATGCAAACAGTTTACATTCATTTCCCAGTGTTCTTTCTTTGGGTGTAGCTGCTTCTGTCCATCATTGATCAATTGAAACTGAATTAGGGCTCTTTGTCAAAGAAATCCACTTCCATCAGAATACATCTTCATACAGTATCATTGTTGAAGTATATAATGATCCCCTGGTTCTGCTCATTTCACTTAGCATCAGTTCATGTAAGTCTCTCCAAGCCTCTCTGTATTCATCCTGCTAGTCATTTCTTACAGAACAATAATATTCCATAACATTCATATACTACAATTTACCCAACCATTCTCCAATTGAAGGGCATCCATTCATTTTCCAGTTTCTAGACACTACAAACAGGGCTGCCACAAACATTTTGGCATATACAGGTCCCTTTCCCTTCTTTAGTATCTCCTTGGGGTATCAGCCCAGAAGTAGCACTGCTGGGTCAAAGGGTATGCAGTTTGATAACACTGAGAATTCTGAAGCAATTAAAAAAAAAAAAAAATTCAATAGCATTCTTTGGTTACTAGTTGTTATTGCTTGTCTTGTATTCTAGAAAAGACCAGTAATGTTAAGAGGATAAAGTTCTAACTTGCAATTGAATTGTATTAAAGTGAGGCAGAACTGTGCAATGTAATCAGCCTCACTCTCTTCAGAGTCATCAGGGTTCAATGTCAAGACAAAAGTCAAGACTGGCAATGGCCTAGGAAGTTCTGGATAACTGTAACCTTTTTTTATTTTTAATTCAGGTCTTTTCCAGGTCTATGCTTGTCTGATGCAATGCCCATTTAGGTAATAATTGAGAAAAAAAGAAATTTAGTTTATCATCACAAAATAATTAATCTGGGAGGGAAGAACCCTCTGAGTTTCTGGCCAGAACAGAAAAGAATTGCTATTTACCAAAACAATTAGGAAGAGCAGATTGGGTTGGGACCTATTATTGGGCATTCAGTGAAAGCCAGAGTAATTGGGGTTTAAATGCACAGTTCAGTTACTCCATTTGAATAACAATGGGTTTTTTTGAAGCTTGTTTTTTTTTTTCAATTATTTCTCAAGAAATAATAAATACTTTGCAAGATAAAGAGTTAATTCTCCAAGATTTTGAAAACAAATTATAAAATAAATGGAATATATAAAAACATCTAGACACTAATTCCCAATATATTTTACAAAATGTGTGACTGAAAATTATATTACTTTGGACAGAACACCCACATTTATGAGCATGACTCCCCACATGGATAGAGGGACCCTGTATGATGAAAGAAGAAGGAGTAGAAAAAAGAAGAGGAAAAGGAAGAAGAGAGAAAAAGGAGACATCTCTCTACAAAACCAATTTGGAGGAAAAAGAGTGGCAAGTTGATGAATCCTTTTTTGATATATCATCTCATGAAGAATACTTCAAAAGTCATAAACAGTATCTCTCATGCATTGTGGTAATATTGCAGTTTATTGAATAAGTTGGTTGGGACTTGGAGTCAATAAGACTTTGTTCAAATCTTATTTCATCTTATTAGAGATATTAATCATGTCAATTCACTTATCCTTTTCTAGTCACAATTCTTTTATTTGTAAAATAAGGATCATAATAGCATTTACTTCTTAGGATAGTTGTGATGTTTAAACAAATTTATAAATATGTGGGGGTAAACAGAAAGATATTTATTTTTATTTGTAATATATATTTGTTATAGATATAACAAATACATAAATAAATGTATGTGCATACATATATAAACACTTTACAAATCTTAACGCTATATGCCTAATGTATCATCTCCAAGATTGTAGATAACAAAAATAAATTCATCAATCTTTTATAAAAAATATAAAAGGGGCATCACTAAATATCTCTTAGACAACTTGTTTACAGTTATTTTTCTATTCATGTTGCTGATTTTTCTTCATTAGTGGCTAAACCTGAGTTATATCAAACTATAGGCACTGAAAAAATAATATAAAAACTTCCCTTGGGAAAATCCCCTAAGCCTTGTTTATTTATTAGCCTTCTTCCTCTGCCTTAAAGCTTACCTGAAAGAATGAATTATTTTCCCCTTAAATTGAGTTTTTGTATTCTACTAGTTAGAGTCAAAGAAGGGTCAGTTTGATTAAATCCAATTCAGCAACAGTTCAACATTTGATTCATAATCCATCAAAATCCAAATCTAACAGCAAATAACTTTGGTGCTGTTGTTTCAGCATCTAGCAGAAGGTCTTTTTGGTAGACAGAATAGATAGGATAGATGGAGAAAAAAAAAACAAAACCAAAAAACACTTGTTTGGACATGGATATTTTCAATCCACTGATTTGTAGAATGTTTATATACCCTAGAGATAAATGTGTAATCTCTTTATCTACTTTTAAACAAGTAGTATTCCCTGCTATATTTATGAGTAGGGATAAAAACAAGTCTTCCTCCACCTTCTTCTGTGCTGCCTATGAAAAGAAAAGAACAAAGCATGAGGAGGCAAAAACAATTTACCCTAAATGCTCAAAAGCCAGTCTAACATCTTATCCCACTTGGTAAGCTTTTCAGATCAGACATAGACTTGTGTATTTGGCAAAAGATGTTGAAGTTTAATCAGTTCCTACTTTTGTTTGTTTTGTTTTTTACTTTCGCTTCATAAAGAAGTATTCTAAGTGTGGCTATAAAGAAAACTTTTGACAAGAGAATAATTTTTCTTGCTGATTTGAAATCATGGTATAAAGGATCCAAAAGAGATGTGTTTTTTTTTTTTTCCATTAAAAATTCCTCCTTCATTTTGTAGGGCAGAAAAATAAAACAGGAAAGGTTCATTGATTCACCCAACTTCATGAAGGGAGTTTATGTTAGAGTCAACATGAGAATCCAAGTGTCAAAATTTCTACTCTAACATAATTTCCCCTAAACCCTGACCTCTGAAATTCTATCATCCAGTAACAACAACAACAAAAGACATGGGAAGCAATAGCATTAGAAAAGAGATAGTGATTGTGGAGAAATCACTTCCCTTGTATATTATTTAAGATTCATCCCGGCAGTGATGGAAAGAAATTAGTGGGGTTAGACTAGAAGACCTCAGTTATATGTTCTAGATCTAGATAATTTAAAATAGGTCATTAGAAAATCTATTTTTTTAAATTAAAAAAATGTTATAAATATAGTTATTTTTAAATGCAGTGCATTCTTCAAAATAATTCTAAAAGCAGCAGAAGAAATGCTTCTTTCTGAAACAGTTTAAACTTGGAATTCTAGCTAAAGGATTTTTGAGTTATTGCTGCAGAAGAACAAAATAATCTACTTAGGGTGTTGTGGAAGTTCATGTGATAGAGACATAGAAAAATCAGACTTAATATCTGTAGTTTCAAAGCAGGAACTCTGCATTAGAATAATTGGAAGTGTCTATGGTTTTGGAGAACAATTTCTTTGAATGATAATGAAGGAAACAATTTTGTGTTTTAGCATGTGATTAATGTTCACTGTAAATGGTAAATAAATAGCTCTATGCCTGGGTAAAGTGGTACAGTTATCTGAATTATGATCTGAATTATGTATTTTGAATATAGTTAGGTTTGGTGGCTGTATGACAAGTAATCATGTGCTATTCCTAGACTTGTTTAGCATTCAGAAATGGTAAATCTGAACTTATCTTAGAGGACTCATTTTCAAACTTCACAGTATATTGTCTGTTCCTAGTTTTGTTTTTTGCTGCTAAAGTTTTGGAATCTACAGACCTTAATTAAGGCAAATGACCTTTTCTGGACTTTTGCTTGGAAAATAGTTACTATTATCATTGTTATGTTATTAAGAAACCCAATTTGGCCCATATGAAAAGGCTCTAGCCATATGAAAAGGTGCTCTAAATCACTACTGATAAAAGAATGAAAATTAAGACAACTCTGAGGTACCCCTACATACCTTTCACATTGACTAAGTTGACAGGAAAATATAATGATGAATGTTGGAGGGGATGTGGGAAAACTGGTGGAGTTGTGAACTGATCTATCCAACCATTCTGGAGAACAATTTGAAACTATGCTCAAAGGGCTACCAAACTGTGTGTGTCCTTTGATCCAGCCATGTCTCTACAGGGCCTGTATTCCAAAGAGATCTTAAAGGAGGGAAAGAGATTCACATGTGTAAAAATGTTTGTGGCAACCCTTTTTGTAGTGACAAAAAACGGAAAACTAAGTGGATGTCCATCAGTTGGAGAATGGCTGAGTAAATTATGATATTTCAATGTTATGGAATATTATTGGTCTGTAAAAAACAATGAGCAGAATGATTTCAGAGGCCTTGAGAAGATTATATGAATCGATGCTAAGTGTGCATTGTGCATGGTCATAGCAACATTATAGGATGATCAATTTTGATTGGACATACCTCTTTTTAACTCTGAGATGATTCAGGCCAGTTCCAATGGTCTTGTGATAGAAAGAGCCATCTACATTCAGAGAGAAGACTGTGGGGACTGAGTGTGCATCACAACATAGTATTTTCACTCTTTTTGTTGTTGTTTGCTTGCATTTTGTTTTCTTTTTCACTTTTTCCCTTTTTGATCTGATTTTTCTTGTGCAGCATAATAATTGTGGAAATATGTATAGAAGAATTGCCCATCTTTGACATATATTAGATTACATGCCAAATAGGGTAAAGGGTGTAGGAAAGGTGGAAGAAAGAGTTTGGAACTCAAGGTTTTGCAAGGATGAATGATGGAAATTATCTGTGCATATGTTTTAAAAATAAAAATCTTTAATAATAAAATAATAATAATAATAAAGTGTTTGTGCCCTATATTGAGGTACTGAGATAGTGTTGTGGATAAAGTATTGAACTTAAAATCAGGACCTTATTTCCTATCTTTACTCAACACCTTTTTTAGCAGTATTACCTTGGGTAAGTAACTTAACTTCTCAATCTCAGTAAGTTCATCTGTAAAATAGGGATAATATGACAATATTATTTTGAGGCTAAAATGAGATGAAATATTCAATGTATTTTGTAAACATTGAAGTTCTATATAAATGTTTGCTACATTATCAGTAATTTGAGGAATACACTCTGCATATGAACATATATCCATATATGTGTATACAGACACACATATTTAAGGTACTATCTAAATGTTAGGGTTTTGTTGTTGTTGTTGTGGTTGTGGTTATTTTAAGGGGAATCATTACCTGTACTAAAGCAATTGTACGGCAATTACATGGAAATATGAAAGTCTTTGTGTGAACATTCTAGAGATACAGAAAGAAGTGATTTTGAAGGGGTTCTAGTGGCAATCAGAGTTGTGGAAATCCCCTTTTGATTGAAGGTGCAGGTTCTTTGTGAAAGAATTCACTAACCTGTAGAGTTTTAGGTGGCAAAAATGGAAGTTTATTGTTGGATGAGAAGTCAGCTTTTCTAAGAGACTGACTTCATAAATAGGAAAAGTCCTATTGGGGAAATGGATGCTGGCACTGAGAAGAGAATGTCTTCTCAGTGGGCAGGGTCCTGACAGGCAGCTATACCAAGAGACAAGGCATAGTCCTGCTTTGGACATGCTGCAAAAAAATGAGTAAACAGAAACCTGTTATATGAGCAGATCCTGGTGGAGGATTGGGGCAGTTTGAGCTAATCAGACCAGGATCTCCCAAATGAAATTGCTTTGAAGCCTTTTTCAGCCTGCATTTGAATAGATCTGCTATCAGTGGAGGCGATTTGCCTTAGAAATGGCCCAATGAGATGACTCCACTTATCTTGTCTAGGGAGATATGCTTACCAGGAGGGCCTGAGACTCAAATCTCCCTTCTTTGCAGATCAAAGGGTACACAATTTTAGAGTATTAATTTTACAGATTAAAGGGAACACAATTTCACAGCCCCATCAATTTCAGAAATAATCCAGCTCTGCTAGTGTGTTTTTGAGGAATAAATGTCCATTCTGCTTCTTCCTACCCCCACCCCCCAAAAATCTGGTCTTAGGAATACAGAACCATTCTAATAGGACTGGAAGTGTAAGAAAAAATAAAATAAATCAATTTAGTTCTAGTTCTTCATGTCAAAATAGATCCAAATCCCATGTACCTTAGAAAGGTAGGTAATTGCTACACATTCATTCATGACTTTAAAATAAATAAAAGTAATTGAGAAAACAATTGTGTACTTCATTCTGCTAAATTCTGCAAAGGCTACCCAGATGAATAAGGCCTAGAATATAGTCTCAGAGATCATAAGTTTAAAAGTGGAAGAACTTTCAGAAGCAATTTAGTACACTGCCTTTCTTATTTTATACTTAAGGAAACTCAATTTAAGAGACACTAAGTGACAGGTCTACAGACAGGCAGGCATTAAGAGTCAGCTACAGGATTTGAAACCATCTTCTCATTCATGAACCAGTGTACTTTCCATTGTACTATACCACCTGTGCTCTGTGTTAAAGAGAGAAGAAATTCTGTACTAAATCAAACCATTTTTTGTAATGTTCATCATTCTCCCCACCATTGCCCAGGGCAGAACTCAATGCACTCCATATGTTCTGTAGCTACATTAATATAGTAATAACACCATTTACTGCAGCCAGGACTGGTGCTTGTATTTACCTGGGCAATCATGCATAGCTTTCTGAATGGCACACAGTAGCTTTGTTCCAGAACTCATTTGAGCATATAATAGAGTTCCAATGAGTTGCAATTTTCTGCTTAAGGGGATGTTTTGGCCAGTTGTTTTCCTGTTATAGCTGGGTCAGGATGTTTGTAATTTGGTAGAATGACTAAAGCAGCCTTTACTATGCAAAGTCAGATTTGCTGGGTTAATTCTTACTCAGTTCAAGTAAGGTACATTAGCACTAAGTTAGCTAGGATATAGGGCTACACAGCAAACTTGTTCCCATAAACCAAAATTTTATATAAATTAAGAGCAATTGAAAGCCCTACATCATCATTGTCCTGACAAATACCTACAAATACTATCATCAATAATAACAATAACCAGCATTTTATAGTGTTTCAAGGCAAAGAAAGTATTTTATACAAATTTGCATCTGCATTCCTAGTTTTAACTCAACAATTTGCCTTTCCAAAATTTATCACTTGTAAAATTATCACCCTGCAGCTAACTCAACCCTTGATTAACTTTACTTTCTCAACCTTCTTTCCCAACTAACTGGAGAGCTAGATGGCCTAGTACTATGCTCCTTTCCAAGCATTCCTTTAAAGAGGACTGACATTGGACTCTCAATTCCTTCTACTTTGCATCTACTGCTCTGGCACTTTTCAGCAACCCAAAACAAGATGGCCCCCATTCCAATGGGCCCCCTTCCATACCCCACTTGGTGTACTGTTTCTAATTACAGGTTGTAAGGTATTTGAGAGCAGGGATTATGTATCTCTTACATAGCATAGTGCTTGGCAAATAGAAGGTGCTTAACAAATGTTTCTTGGATTGGAATGGAGTATTTAATTTTCACAATAATCTGTGAAGTAGGTGTTATCATTTATCCCAATTTTATAGCTAAGGATATTGAAAACAAGATTGGTGATCTTTTGCCCAGGGTCATAGCAACTGTCTGATTCAATTTCCGGTTTTCCTGACTTGAAGGCCAACATTCTATCTAGCTCAGCTAGATAGCTGCCTAGTTGATATTAAAGTTTTCATAAGGTATTTTATTTCTAGGAGGATTTCATCAAAATGCAAAATAGACAATATTACCTATTTTAGATATCACTCATTAAAACCTTAACATGAATTTGTGTTCCTTATTATGAAAAATACTTATGGCCCACTATTATTGTGCTGGATATTAAGGTTGAATTTTAGAACACATTACAATTGGAGTAGAGGGATAAGATATATGAGTGAAAATAAACAACTAGATTATGTGGCAAATATACAATAATTAATAAGTCCTCTCGAATTGTCTTGGATCATTGTACTGTTCATGATAGCCAAGTCTTCCACAATTATTCATCATAATGTTATTTTACTATACACAATGGTCATTTGATTCTTCCTACTTCACTTCCCAAAAGTTCATTTAAGTCTTGCTATATTTTTTTTTTCCTGAAAACAAGTGCCTTGTCATTTCATATAGCACAACAGTATTGCATCACAGACATATGCCACCACTTGTGCAGTCATTCCCCAAATAAATAAATAAAAATGAATTCTAATACTATATAAATTATTTGAAAAAATGGGTAAAGAAGGAATCCTATCAAGTTGTTTTTCTCACACAAATATGTTTTGATAACTAAACCAAGGAAAGTAAAAATAAAGGAAGAGAATTATAGATAAATTTCTCTAGCAAATTTTAATGCAAAATAATTTAAATAAAATACTAGCACAACCACTGCAGAAACATATCACAAAGTTGATACAAAATGAACTGCCCGAATTTTACTAAAGGAAAGACTGGTTTGAAATTAGGTAAACTATCAACATAATTGAGCATGTCTATAATAAAAACAAACAAAAAAAAATCATGATTATCCCAATAATATCAATATCATATCAATCAAACTACAAAAGAATTATTTTATAGTAGTAGAAAAAATAGCAACAAAATTCTTTTGGTAGTCCAAAACCTCAAGAAAATTAAAGAAATTCATTATTTAAAATGTGAGGGAAGAGAGCCTAGTAGTACCATATTCAAACTAAATTACAAAACAAAGATTATCAGAACAAGCTGGTATAGACTAAGAAATAGAGTGAAACTTCATGAATGGAATAGATCAAAAGATTAAGTAGAATAAAATGTCAGGTTTAATACATTAAATTTATTTTATAATAATGATCACAGTAAAAAATAGTAATAATAATAATAAATGAACATAGTAATTAGAAGAAATTCTTTCAACTGTGTACCATAGAAATCCATCCTGAAAGTAAGAATCTTGAAACACTAAAGAATCATGTTATGAGATATTTGAAATCAATAGAACCTGAATTTGAAACATGTCTCTAGTATTTAGTAGAACATTAAGCTTAACTTTCTTCAGCTGTAAAATAATAGCATCTGTCTCACAGAATTGTTGTGAGGATGAAAAGAGATAATATTTGTAAAGTACTTTGCAAATTTTTAGAGAAAAAGATAGACAGATAGATAGATATTATCATGGAGATAACCTGCTACCTCTAAAGAAAAATCTCAGATGGTATTATTCAAATGTATCAGCGATATCATATTTTTATCTCCTCCAATGAAGCAGATGGTATACCAGACAAACCTACTCATTCTGTCTGACTATTATCCATCCTTCCAATAAGCTTGTAACAGATCATCCATCAAATTTGCTGGAGAACTTCCTTGCTTTCTGCTAAAATTATGAGTATTGGTTGATGATTTTGGCTCTCCTCTTGTCATTCCTTGACCTTTCCATGTGATCAACTCAGTTTCTCATCTTTTCATTCAATTCTTTAATTAAATCTTTAATTTTGGTCCTCCCAGGAACTTTTCATTAGTTTTGTTTTACAGTTTTTTAAAGAACAATTATGCACCTTCCCACTACTTCGTATGATACACTTATTTTTTGATGACCAAGAAAACAGTAGCTAGACATTCATAAGCATCCTTTCTCATTTCTATGCAATTGTGTGATTTATTTGCATGTGTATTATAAGTAACCTCTCTGAAAATATGAGCATAGAGAAGGAAGTCTCTAAAATTATGCACTAAAGCCAACAATGTAATCTTTACAGTAATTCATATGACTGAAAGATACAAAGACTATATGGTTCTACTATTTTAGTGCTCATTCATAAATATTTAATTTTGATTTTTTAATCAGCCTTAAATATTAGGCTTTGAGAAGAAATTTGTCATAAATTAAGATCATACAAAATTGTGTAATTAAGGAATCCATAAAAATAATTTTTCTTATAGTTTTCTGATGTTCAGACTAATGGTAGTGTTTCCTGGGCATCACTTTATTTTCACGTTCACTTTTGCTAAAATAGCTATCTTTCACTCACCAGAAGTTTGATCTCCATCTGTGGGATGCTGAGTTCTGATAAGTAAGTATTCATTTTATCTTGTCTAAAGCTGGGCTTACATTACATTTCTTGTTAATGCCTACACCATATTGTCTATCCCACCTAGCACCACTACATTACTGTTCTTCTTGGTATGGTACCTTCTTCTATAAAAATATAAACTCCTAGAGAGCAAGGACTGATTGTTCTTGCTTTTATCTATATTTTGTTTCCTTAGCAGATAATAATCACATTATAAATTCTTTTATCTATTTGTCTATCAAAAATGAAATATTTATATATGTGTGTGTGTATGTGTGTGTATTCATACATGCATATCTCCTTTAGTAGTACATATATATATATATATATGTATGTATGTATATGTGTATGTGTATATTTATACATATATTTCCTATTCTTAAGTGAGATGGCTTGTGCAGGTTCCAAATGAAAGATTTCAAGCATCAAGGTCCTCAGGAGATTCTTGTTTGTTGATGCTTTTTTTTTTTTATTAATTTCAAAAATCCCCAGAATTTCACAAGTCATTTTCATTTAGATCTACTGAATGATTCAAACGTGATTTGCTTAAAAATCCATACAGGAAAAGCTAAATTGACAAAACAAATGTCTTTTTCCAAACATGGCATTTATTTGAAATGTGCAGACTCAGTACATAAGTACATACATTTGGCATTTGCAATTCAAATGTCACATAACTAAATAAAAGAAAGAAAATATTCTGGACTGTATTTGGCATGCTATGCAGTGCTTTTGAAGATTCCATCATGAATCATGATCAAATATAACCATTTAAAAAAAGATATTGTATGGCTGTAAAAGTTGGGACTCCCTAATTTTTGATGAATCAAATTTTGGGTAATCCAGAGACTAATGAAGAGAAGTTCATGTTATTTTTAAGAATGGTACACTATATTTTCAATGATAATCCATGTTTAAGAGGAAGAAGAAGGCAAATAAAATTTAAAGACATAATTGAAGAATTAAGTAGGTCAGTATTACTGAGAGCAACGGATAACACATAGAACCCTCAAAATATTGAAAAATAGTAGCGGAAACTCTTTAACACATAGATTTGATCTGCCAAGGAGAAAAAAAAATGGAAGAACAACAATCATACAAGAGGAGAGAATCATGAGCTATAATATGTACTCATTGAGAATCTAACATACATGAATTTTATGGATCCATTAAAGTGTTGATCTATTCAGTTTTCCAGTAGTGTATGAGCCCTATTGGATAGAAGATTTGAATCAGGTTTATTCAGGAGAATTATGGGTTATGCAGTGGCTATACCTTTAGCTAACTTTGAAACTTTGTTTTCTTTAACAAATCCTTTCTTAGATCTAAGCTTACTAAGATCAATTTTTCTTTTTAAATAAAAAGAAACACTTCACATATTATGGGAAAGAAAATGAAGTCTAAAATGTTCCCTTCACACATATTAATAACAATCATTTTATCAGCAGGACTGCAAATCTCTTCCAATGAATTTCCTATCTAAAAGTGGAGATTTTCAAAGATTAAGTGCAAGTGAAGTTCCTGAAGCCCTGACTGATGGATTAATTTAAGTTGTGAAGGTAACAAGCTCTGTGAATATATACAGACTTCTCACCCACAGTGAAAGCAGCCTTATTTTATTAACCCTGATAATTGAGTTCTGTTTGACTTGACATAATTTTTCCTACTTTTTTTCCCCCCTTAACCTTAGCTTCAGTGCTCTTAAAACCCAAAACTTATCTGTATTTTCTAAGATAAACTGTAGAAGGGCATTCTAGTGAATTAGCAGAGCCATGATGACCTGAGTATAAATCTTGCATCTAATATGTCTTATCTATGTGACCCTGAAAACGTATTCAATGAACAATGAGCTAAACATTATGGGAAGGCTTAAAATGAGTCATTTTGTAATAAACTATAAGTTTTCAAGTGAAAGGTGGAAAATTCAATTTATTTTGTCTATTCCAAAATACAGACTATATCAAAACAAACTTTAGTGCAGAAACTGTTCTATCTGCATCTTTAGTCCCCAGCTTCTATCCAACTGCATATGGTTAATAATATTTGGGTTTTTTAAATAATATTTTATAACCTCCAATTACATGTAAAAACAATTTTAACATTCTTTTTTAAGGCTTTAAATTCAAAATTTTTCTCTTTACTTCCCCTTTCACTAATATCATTGCTGGATATTCAATATCATATAGGTTATACATATGCAGTCAAGTTAAACAATTCTATTAATAAATATTTGTTGAGTTCAATTATTTTTAAAGAAAATAATATGCAAAATACTTGAAATTTTCTCCTTAGTATGTCTAGTTATACTAGGATCAAATAAAGTCAATATTATAAATTAAAACAAGTTATTCACATCCTTAAAGTGTTTTCATGACTTTTAAATGTCTCTTATTTCAGAGTCTTTAAAGCCATGGATTCACAGTTTAAAGGGAACTTAGAACATCATTTAGTCCAAATTCCTCTTTTTTCTTCATCTTTCAGATGAAGAAACTGAATGTGAGGATCTCTATAATTCATCCTCTAAATAGCTGTAAACTCACACAATTTTGCTCATTTCACTTCCCTATTCAAGGATATATCTGAAAGTGACCATATTGTGAAAACAAAAAACATCAATAAAATAGAATAAATTAAAAATGGTGATACATCTGGGCTTTCATTAGAAACACATATTGGTAATACTTTCACGATCCAGGCTACTTATAAACATCGAAGTGAAACTTAGATTTGCTCTTGGAAAATTTAGAATATTATCTCAATTCTAAGAAACCTACTGATGTTTTTGTTTGTTTCATTTTTTAAAATTTTATTTATTAGAACAGTGTTCTGTGGATTGAAATCAGAGAACATGAATGTGAAAGTTAATTATGTTCTAACCTAATTCATCCTAGCAAGTATCAAATCTGGATCTAGAGCAGGTCTGTAAACTTGCTGGTTCGGTAGTTTGTCCATTTTTTATACCATGTTAACTTTAAAATTAGAATTTGATCTCTTGTTTTAGGAATCTATTCAATTCATGCTTCTGTTAAACAGAATTTCCCCTATTGCACTTAAGTATGTAATAGAAAACATCAAAAAGCCTCAATATGGTTTCTGGTTCTGGCATTGACTGTCTTTGTCACCCTACATAAGTTATTTGCAACCCAATGTACTCATCCGTTTTATAGGAATAATTATATCTAGGAGGCAGCATGCAGTATTAGAAATAACCTTAGAACTTAAGGTAGAAGAGCAATATTGGATTTGCCGATTGGAACTGTGATATACTTGAGAAATTTCATTCACCTCAGAATAACCATGAAGACAGTATGAATAAGCATCGGAGGGATATTTTTTGTTTGTTTGTTTTGCCTTAAATTTGTTTTCTTTCCATCTTTCCCATCAATTATTTACTTGCCTTCATACATATATTGTCATACTATATGTCTTATATAAATCATATCCATTTGGGAACTTCAATACATGTATGGGATGGAATAAATGGTTTCTGAAGCCCCTTCCAGCTTTGAGATTGTGCTATTCAATCCACTTCCTATAATTTCCTTCACCTTTTTCACTACCTTTTCTTCTATTTTACAAAAGTATCCACTTACCAAATGGTCTACTAATGATCCATTAGAGTAATTCACCCTGTAAGGCCATTTTAAGTGTCCCTGGGAGTATCACTGCTCTGGTGAATTAGGTTTGATCAAGACTTGCAGAATCTTTGCTGGTTCATATAAAAATTCTCAAGACTACTAATTTCAGGTAACCAAATATGAAAACTTTCTTTTCAATATATTCTGGAAAATAAATTTATCAAAAAGATCCTACCTTAAAGCAAAATAAAATGAAAAAAAACAATGTTATAAAAAATAGAGATGGACATTAGCTATTGCCAGCGCAAACCTAAATGACAACAATCTATTTCCCATAATAAAAGTGTCTTTACTAAACAATGTGATGGAATATAAACTGTTCAGTAATAAATGTGGGGCATTCTTCCTTTTCACAGTGTTTTCTATGTACTTGATATGCTATGTATGAAAATTGTACTAAGAACAATTGCCCATCTGCCTCTGTGTCTTTGTAAATAATGAAAAAAAGCTCCTCCTTTGTGAGGCTGCCCCTCTTGAATTTGTTAGGTCAAACCAATCCTGGCCTAATTTTCCAGTCTCAAAGGCCACCTTCTCAGTTTCATTTTATGATGTGAAATATTGATGAGAGGGGTTTGATGGGAAAAAGCTCAGACTATGTCAATGACAAATATGCTCTCCTTGTTTTCAGAACAACTCAATTGTGTGTAATTCTGTCACAATAATCCTGATTTCTGTTGCAGGAAATAAAGGGATTTGTGAAATGGAAGCAACATCATCTGCCAGGAAAGTGGGGCTATTATTTTCACAGAGCCTCATATATTTTGCTTATTTTGAGGACAAGAATCAACCAACCAGATGATTTCAGATTTGAAAGGAACCTTGGTGAGTAACTAGTCCAATGCAAACTTCAAAAGGGATTTCTTCTAACTCATACCTGGCAACTAATCACCCAGTTTATTCTCAAAGAACAACAAAAAAGAATTCACTACCTTCTCATGCATTCCATTCCACTTTTAGATAATTCTAAATATGAGGAAATTTATCTTCACATCAAGCTCTCTGTTGGTCTTTTGATCCTATCATACAACTCAAGAGAGTCACTCTCTATTTTGTAATGAAATACCATGATTTAAGATAAGAAAAGAAAGTTAAAGAAGGGGCATTTGAGATTATCTAGTCGAATCTTTTATGTGGAAATCTGAAGCCTATGAAAATGAAATGCATTATCAGAGGAATCATACTTTGGGGATAATGTTATTTAACTGTATGTACCTCAAAAACAATGCAAGGGGTGAATGGAAATGTTCTTTCAGGCATAGAGCCCTATATTTACCTGATTATTATAAACTAGTAGCAATACAAAGAAATGAGATTATGAATTATATAATTAATCTCTCTGTACAGTCTCAGGACCTCAGGGTACTGCTCACAATTTTGAGTACATGTAGCACTGTTCCTGAAAAGAAAGCTGAATTAATGCCTCCTAAACTTTCATTGAGGACTTTGCACTTAAGCAAATTGCTAGATAATAATGGCAAAGTTTACCTTACAAAGGTTTCTTTTTAAGCCATTTGCTCCCTTAATATTCCTTTCCTAAATGCTCCAAATATTTATCTTCATTTGCCTCGCTCATAGAAAAAACTTTATTCCAAAAGCCCTGATAAATCAATTCACAATGCCTTTGAAATATCAATTGATCTGTCATCTCTTTGATCATAGTTTAGATCCCTCATAAATGTTTTCTCATTCTTTGTGATTCTTATGTGTGATCTTACATAGAGCCTTCAAATTAGAAGCACCCATCATACTGAGACCTAAAACTTTTTGCATTATTTGGGTACCAAAGGAGAATACAGGTTGTCTGGAGAATACAGGTTGTCTGCTTAATATCCCTTTCTTCTGGATGACTTACTCAATACATTTCTGATAATATTTTTTAATCTTACATCTCATATAATATCTAATGTCCTCTTCTTGATTCTTATACTTCTTGGCTTCTGTGAAGTATTTGATATTATTGATCACTTACTTAAAATTCTCTACTTGCTGATTTTTTAAATAGTGTTCTTTCCTCAGTCTTTCCCTTTTTTTCTGGCCAATCCTTAGTCTCCTTTGCAAGATCATCATATTCTGTCTCATATATGTGGTTTCTCACAAGACTATTCTGAGTCATTATCTTTCTATTGGTCCTGTTTCTTTCCTTCCTTTAAGATCTCTTTGGGATATAGGCCCAATAGAAACACGGCTGGATCAAAGGGTATGCACAGTTTAATAAATTTTGGAGCAAATTGTTCTCCAGAATGGTTGGATCCATTCAGTTTCATCAACAATTTAGTTGTCCCAGTTTGTCCCCAATTAGTGTCCTAGTTTTACTACATCCCCTCCAACATTCATCATTATCTTTTTCTGTCATTTCAGCCAATCTGAGAGGTGTGTAGTGGTATCTCAGACTTGTCTTAATTTGCATTTCTCTGATCAATAGTGTTTTAGAACATCTTTTCAAATGACTAGAAATGGTTTCAATTTCTTCATCTCAAAATTGTCTGTTCATAATCTTTTATTATGACCATTTATCACTTGGAGAATGACTTGAATTCTCATAAATTTTAGTCAATTCTCTATATATTTTAGAAATGAGGCCTTTATCAGAACCTCTGAATGCAAAAATGTTTTCCCAGTTTATTGCTTCCCTTCTGATCCTGTTATCCTAACCTATCAGTACCAAATGTTTTTTTTTTTTTTTTTATGACCTCTGCTTTATAATGTAGTTTTAGGACTGGCACAGCTAGGCCACCTTCATTGGCATTTTTTTTTTTATTAATTCCTTTGAAATTCTTGACCTTTTGTTTTTCCAAATGATTTTTTTTATTATTTTTTTTCTAGATCTGTAAAATAATTTTGGGGAGTTTGATTGGTATGGCACTAAAGTATAATCTTACAATTTTCTGAAACAAATATTTTCATCCTACTCTCTCTACTATGTATTAATATAGAGTTTCAATTAAGAAATCTTGATCCTTTAAAATATATTTAAATTATGGATCTTCCAAAGGACATGTGGTCCATTTCATTACTCACATCAGGAAGGTTCAGTGATTTCCACTTACCTCAAAAATGAAATTCATGATGCTATGCTTGGCATTTTAAGCTTTTAAAATCTGAATACCATCTACCTTTTCCAGACTTTATACATTATTGAGTAATCCTTTCATTTGGATATGTATGCTATGACAAGATTAGAATATTTGCTATTCCCTGCATGTGACATTTCTTATTTGTCTTCTGTGCCATTGCACAATCACTTCTCCATGCCTTGCTCCTCATCTTTCCCTCTTGGAACCCCCAAGCAGTCAAACAATCTATTAGTGAATAGCTATTAAACACTTAGTATACTATAAGAACTATGCTGAGAATTGGGTATTCAGAAAAAAGGCAAAAATTCTCTCTACTCATATAATGTTTCAGAGATAACATGTAAATTATACAAGTTATACATGGAATAGAAGGAAAGTAATCTAAGTGGGAAAAGCATAAGCATCTGAGAGATTGGGGATTGCCTCCCAAAGTAGGTGAGATAGGCAATAAGTTTTAATGAAAGAAAGGAAATCCAAGGGAAGAGGAAAGGGGTATCCCATTCCATGAAAATGGGATAGCTCATGAAAAGGCACAATGATTGAAAATGCAGTTTTATGTTTGAAGAACTAAAAGTAATCCAATGTGGTTTGATTCCATTATGTGAAAAGAACTAAAGTATAAAAATACTGGAAAGGTAGGAAGATATTTTATTTGATTTTACTGATGATAAGAAGTCTAGTACCTACATTTTATAGAGTAGTGATATAGTCAGACCTGTTTTTTTTTTTTTTTTTGTTGTTGTTGTTGTTGTTGTTTTTTGGGGGAGGGGGAAATCACCTTAGGAGCTGAATGGGGATGGTCTGAAGAGGGGCAAAATGAGGCAGGGAAATTAAAGACTATTGTAGTACTCCTGATATAAGTCAATAATTAATTAAATTTTGATTGTAGCAGTGTGAGTAGAGACAAAGAGAAGTATATGAGAGACATTGTAAAGAACAGATACTGTAAAGAGATATTGTCACAAATCTGGCAGTAAATTTGATATATAGGGAAATTTGGAACCGAATATGAAAGCATGATTGTGAGTAAGGTGGTACTCTAAACATTGGTTCAGAAGAAGGACTTTTTGGGGGAAAGGGAAAATAATGATTTTTTTTAACCTATTGAATTTAACAGGACATCTAAATCAAAATGTCCAAAACACAGTTGATGTGTAATGCCAGAGAAATTGAGCAAGATAGAGATTAGAGAACAATTTACTGCATTTCTGTAGCTTAGGAGAAGTTTTAGGACTTGATAGATATGCAGATCATCTATGAAGTAATTGAATGCATTGATGAGATCATCAAGGGGTATAATATAAAACAAAAATTAGAAAACCAAGGACAAGAAGTAGGGGGCACTCAGGGTTATTGTACATGATATGGGTGAAGAACTAACAAAGAATGAGAGTAACATTCAGATTGATAGGAACACTATTAAAAGACAATGCCACAAAAACCTAGGGATAAGCTACATCTAGCAGTAGATAATGTTATCAAATATTGTAAAGAGATCTAGAAGGATCACAAGTGATAAAAAGTCATTAGATTTGACAATTAAATGACCACTTTTAACTTTCAGTTGAATGTTGACATCAGAAAATAGATTGTGGAGGTTTTATAAGAGAGCAATAGAAGAGGAAACAGAGGGATTGAATGTAAATGACTTCTATCTCTACCTCTCATAAGAGATCTTTTTGTAATGCTGGAGAAACTGAGGCAAGATAGAGATTAGAGAGTTATAATATTTTATTTGAAAGGGAGAGATTTACTGGGACCAAATGGATTCATGGTTTGGTCCCAGGGCTGAATGAGATTATCATCTCCAAGAATCCAGCAAACAATGTGAGATCTCAATGCCATATATACATGTGGCTCAGCTACAGGGGTAGACTGATACAGGGGTTCAATCAGGATGCTGAGAGCAGGAACATGGAACTAACAATCTGGATCTGACAGAGTGAGGGGAGGCATGGGGGATATCTGATAATTGAGATTACAGAATGGGGAGAGGCACCCAACATCCTGATGATGTCTAAGATAGAAGGTCTTTCATCTTATGTGGATCATCCATGATTAGAAGGGAGGGGTGGTGTTGCAGGATTGAGAACAATTGAGGCAGGACAATTTAGGGAAACTGAGTCAGGATAATAAAAGAGAACTGTGGCACAACATTTTATCTCTAGTTTTTTTTTTTTTTTTTCCTTTCCCACTGGATAATTTGGCAATCTGTATGCATATTGCCTTTCACCATGTCCCTCAGGTAAATGTAAGCTTCTTGTTAGCAGGGAATTGTTTGTTTTAATTTTAAATTTGTTAAAAACAGCCTATTAGACATTAGTGGATAAAAATATTTGTTGAAATAAATTAGTGAACATAAGTTTTAACTTGCCTGTGTTCATTACATATCTTTCCATTCCTTTTTATGTCTTATGTAACTCTGATTACTGGGAGTACAAAACTTGAAAGAATATTTGAGTCTAAAAATGGTTTTTGCCGTGGGGAATAGCTGGGAATGGTTAATGTCACTGTGCAATTTTCCAAGTACCATATGAACTGCTATTCAATTCTAGCCCCTATTAATTGGTTATATGCCATGCTTATTCCAGGTAATGGTCAATATACAAACAATAGAATAACAAGACATACTCTTGAATCTCCTTCTATTTGCTCTTCCTGCAGCAATTAGCACTCAGAAAAATTTGGCTCCAGTTATCTTTAGAGAAACTTTCTTTTTGAAGTTTACAAAACACTAAATGTTCCTGGTTCTTCCACTACCTTTCTGACTACTTTGGAGCCTTCTCCTAATTGTTGGTATAAGCATTAAAGTGTAAACTTTTTGAGCATAAAGGGTGCTTGTCCTTGTTGTAATTGTTGCTGTTGTTTTCTTTTGTTTTTTACCCCTTTTGTATCTCCAATGATTAACATAGTATCCAGCACAGAGTAGGCTCTTAATAAATGCTAATTGATTGATTGACTATGTACATAGAGTTGGAAAGTACCTTAGATGTCATTAAGACTAACCCTTTTATTTTAGGGATGAGAAACTTGAAGCAGGGAGAATTAAAGTCAATCAGTTATCTAGCATTTATTAAGTATTTACTATGCATAAATCACTATGCTAAACAGTGGGAATAATGATAAAAAAAAAAAATCAACAACATAAGCCATCCCTTCAAAAAACTGATGCTCTAATTTGATGAATAAAGTGACTTAACCAGGATTGCACAGCTGTGTCCAAGAACAGATATGAATTCAGATCTTCCTGATTCAAAATCTAATGGCATTATTACTATATAATCCTTTTCTTTTTGAGTACTTTTTTCTTCCCTTTATAATCTCATCCTTTGCTCTGACTTCATTTAATACCCTGAAGACAAATCAGTCTGTTCCTGATGACACAGCTGTGTTCTGTTCTCATATCTGCTGTTGCTGCTTATAAGAAATCTCTAATTGGATATTTCTCTGTTTGTTCATCCATTCATCTATCCATTCACCACAAGCTTATTACGTTAACATAGGATAAAGCCTCAAGGAAAAAGAATGCTTGTCTACTTATAGAATTTCAGACATTAGTCAGCTAGGTAGAGGAAGGTATTGAGGTCAACAGAGGCTGCCACTGCCTATTTTGCTCTACCCTAGGCAAGAAAGTGATTAGAAGCAACCTTTATGAAGTCTCATATATTATATCATTGGTTGATAGGAAAATTCTAGCTTACATCTGCTGGTCCCATGACACATTTGTTCTTTTGGAGCTCCCAAATCACATCCTCATATAGCCACTTCTTGTCAGGTCACCTCTTTTAAACTCTTCTCAGCTTTAATTTATATATGTATAATATATATGTGTGTATTTAATTTATCTATCTATCTATCTATCTATCTATATATATATATATATACATACATGAACACATATAACATGAGAAATTTGAAGGAGGAAAGCAGTAGAAAAAAGCTCTCTCTCTGGTGTGGAGTGAGAGAAATACCCCACTTCATCCCCTCCCACTCCCTCTAAAATTAACACTAGTGATACTTAGTAGTTCCAAGTCTACCCCTAAGTAGAAGATAGAGTCCTTTCTCCTCTTATATTCATTTCCTTGTGCTGTTGTGGCAGTTTTAAAAGTGTCAACTCATGTTTTGTTCTGCAACATTTTCCACACACTAATAAATTAAGGGCAGCTAGTTGGCAGAGTGGATTGGGTGCCACGCCTAGAATCCTGAAAACTTTTCCTGAGTTCAAATTCAGTCTCAATCACTTACAAATAGACATCAAATGTAAAGACACAAAATATATGCATATATGTATATATAATTTATAATATATTAGTGAATTCACTAATTATATTTAGTGATTATTATTAGTGATCACTAATAGATAGATATATTGATCTATTATTGATATTGATTGATATTGATATTGATATTGATTGATATTGATATTGATCAATATGATATAATAATAGACCAATAGATCACTAATAGATAGATATATTAGTGATTATTATTAGTAATATATTAGATCACTAATTAGTGAATGCTAAATAATTTATAATACAGTATATAATATATTATATAATTATAACTATTATATGATATATATCCAACTATAAAACATATTTAGCAGAAGACAAAGCCAAATAATTAAAGAAATAATGATTGTTTATGGGGAGGCTATATTATAAAAATCACAATACCACTTAAATTAATTAACTTAATTACTATTATCACACAAAGAATTATACATGTATAACCTATATCACTTTGCTTTCTGACTTGGGGAGGGAGGTAAAAAAGTGAGGGGAATAAAAGTTGGAACTCAAAATTTTACAAAAATGAATGCTGAAAACAAAGAATTATTTTACAGAGCTATAAAATAACACATTTCATACAACAAGTTAGCATTTTTAAGGCAATGATATTTAAAAAGTGTGAAGGAGAGAAGTCTATAATTACCATGTCTTAAACTATTATCGTGAACAGTAAACATTAAAATTAATTAAATTTAGAGATATCATTAAACTATAGAGAGATTTATTGGTAGAGCACACTAGGTACAGAATATATAGAAATAACTGAACACAGTAATATAACACCCAGCAAACTCAGAGATTCAATCAATGATATAAAGACTCAATTTTTGACAAAAATTGCAGGGAAAACTAGAAATTAATATAGCAGTTAATGTTTCATCAACATCTCACTTTATATACCAACGTGAACCCCAAATAGATAGACTCATATTTAAATGATTGCATAAAATCAAAGTAAATGAACAAGAAAGAAATAGCCTTTCAGATCAATTTATAGAAGCATTTATGACCCAGCATGTAATATAAAGGATCACAAAAATTAAATTAATAATTTAAATTATTTAAAATTGAAAAATTTTGTGAAAACAATCCTAATATTTTCAAAAATAGAAGACAAATGGGTAATCTAGAAAAATATCTTTGTAAAGTCTCTCTGGTAAGCAGCTCTTATGCAGGATGTATGACAAAATGAATCCAATTTACAATATTAAGAACATATCCCCAGTAGTCAAATTGTCGAAGGATAAGAATGGACCTTTTTCTTTTTTTACATTTTTTAAAGTTTTAATTGTATATTATTTTTATAATTATAAATAAAGATGATTTTCAGCATTCATTTTTTTAAGATTTTGAGTTTCAACTTTTTGTTCTCCCTTACTTTTTTAGCTCCCTCCCCAAGTCAACAAGCAAACTGATATAGGTTACACATGTATAAACAGTTATTAACATATTTTTGCATGAGTCATGTTGGGAAAGAAAAATCAGAGCAAAAGAAAAAACAAAAGAAAACAGCAATAAAAGTTGAAAATAGTATATTTTTATCAATATTCAGTCTCCATAGTTCTTTGTCTGGATGCAGATAGCGTTTTCTATCTGAAGTCTATTGAAATTATTTTGTATCACTGTATTGCTGAGAAGAGCTGTCTTGATAATCACACAATCTTACTGTTTTTGTGTACAATATTCTCCTGGATCTGCTCAATTCACTCAGAATTAGTTCATGTAAGTCTTCCTAGGCTTTTCTGAAATCAGCCTTGAATGGGTCCTTTTCAAAGGGAGCAGTCAAAAAGTATCAAGAACCATATCAACAATATGTCAAATCATTAATATTAGAGGAATTAAAATCAAATATACCTCATATTTATCAGATTTGAAAAGATATCAAAAGAAAATTTCAAAAGCTGAAAGGACTGTGAGAAAACAGATACACTTAAGCACTTGTTGAAGGTATAAGTACAAAAGGATTTGTGACTGTGTCTCCAAAGACATGAAAGAGAAAGTGAAATCATATATATATATATATATGTGATCTTTTTTTCATAGAAGCAAAAAAATAGAAACTAAGAGGGTATTTTCCAAGGAAAGAATTAAACAAATCATAATATATGAATTAATGAATTATTATGGTATCAAAAATAATGAAATAAACTATGTAAAAAGAAACTAGGTATATTTTTATGGAATGACAGAACTAAGAAGAACTTATATAACCACAACAATTGTAGAGAAAACCAATTTTGAAAAAAAAACCTTAGATCTGTGATTAATGCAATGAAAAATAACAAGTACAAAAGACTGAAATTGAATCATACCTCCCACCTCCTCCCAGAGGTGATAAATTAAAAATTTAGGCTGAGACATACTTTTTAGGTCATGGCAAATGTGGCTATTTATTTTACTTTACTACAAGAGCTTGTTATGAGGTCTTTTTGTTGTTGTTGTTTTCAATTGTCAAATAAGGCAGGAGAGAGATATAAGAAGACAGACATAAGAAATGTTTGTGCTACTAATTAATCAATAAAACATTTCTTATGATTGTACTATTAATGAATTAACATAGCAGAAAAACTTGTGTGATTTGTGATTATTTTCCATGAAAATATAATGAAAGAAACCATAACTGAAAATAGACTCTCAAAATAAGAATAACTGGAACTTTAACTCTCCTAAGATCTAAAGAGACATAAAAGTCTGAATTGAAAGATGAAAATCTGATTTTCATTCCTTTGCTTTAAATGGGCTTCTTGATGCAATCCTGAATGACAGAGGAGACTCAGAGGCAGATGGATGAGATGATGGCATGATAAATCTATTGTTTGAGTTCTTAGTTAATTGCCCATCATACTTGCATGTCTTAGCATGTCACATTTTCCACCCACCCCTTTACTTAAAAGGGAATGGAATTGTCATAAGCCAGTCTGCTCATATCTTTTATTTGATGAATCCTATAGATTCAGCAGTGTAATTGAAAGACAGGTTATGTCAGCATCTGGGAAACATATACTCTTATAGCTGAATCTTTTTGATACATCCCAAAGGGATATATCACCCTTAATAACTTTAAATCAATTTATCCATTTATAAAATGTGATAATATTTCTAGTAGTTAATAAATATCCTTTTTTTTTCTCCAATACAGGTTTAAAGTAGTTTTAATATTTTTAACATTCATCATCATCCATTATCTACTTTAATGTGTCTGAAAATATTGGTAAAGAAAAAAAAATGACAAAACATATAGCAACATTTATTATGTTTTAAGCACTATGATAAATGTTGGGGATCTAGAGAGATGCAAAAACAATCTCTGCTCTCAAAAAGTTTCACAGTCTAAAGTGAGAAAAAACATACAGACCACTATTTACAAATAAAATAAATAAAGGCTAGATTACTGACAATCAATGGAGGGAAGGCATAAGGATAAAGAGGGATTGGGGGGGTGGGGAGGACTTATACAATGTAAGATTTTACTGACATGTGAAAGAAGCCAAAGCCAAGAAAGCCAGAAAGCCAGGTTATAAAAATAAAGAGTAAAGAACTTTTCACACCTTAAATCGATATACTATTGATAGATATTATTAACTATCATATCAGGTTTTTTTTTCCAATTATACCTCCATCACCTCTTCCTGTTTTCATCTTATTTTTCATATCTAAAAATGAATAAATGAATAGATATATAGATAAATAAAATGAATAAATAATTTGATAAATAAAAATAAATGACTGGATAAACTAAGTACAGATATCAATTCTTTAAAAGTTCCATATTTTCTTCTTCATTGGAATTGCTCTTCTTTTTGTCTTCAAAAATTTTAAAGACTTTCCTTTCTCTCCTGGGATGATTTTTTCTATTAAAATTTTTGTACATGTAATTCCATTAAACTTTTCTCTGAATATTTTGAAATTTGCCATCCCCTCCCACCATGACTTAGGATTTATATAAAACCATGCTCTATTTTTCTATTTTTTCTTTATGATTTCTAAGTTATAATGACTGCTTATTTCCAAAGTATCTATTAGATTTAACTTCAAAAACCAGATCCTAGATTTTGATAAAAATCAGGTTCAGAAAAGCATTTTTCCCCATTAACTTTTTTGTAGAGTAGAACAGTATTTTTCTTAAAAAATATCAATTTTTAAAAGAACACTGTATTTTTTAGTAAATAGGATTTTATGTTTTCAATTACATTTAAACATAGGTCTTTTTTTACATTTATTTAAATAAAATTTTTGGTTCCAAATTTTTTCCCTCCTTTCCATTCCCCCCTCTCCAAGACAGTAAGCAATCTCATTGAGGTTGTATATGTGTAACCATGTTAAATATTTCCACACATTACAACATTTTAAGTTATATTGTAAAAGAAGAAACAACAAAAGGGAAAAGTCACAAAACACACACACACACACACACACACACACACACACACAATATAATCAAACCAAAAAGTCAAAATAATATGCTTCCATCTGAATTCATAGCCCATATTTCTTTTTCTGGATGAAGATAGCATTTCCCATCATAAGTCTTTTGGACTTGGCCTAGACCACTGTTGAGAAGAGCTAAGTATCCTACTTGATCTTAGCACAGTGTTGCTTTTACTGTATCTTGTATACTCCTAGTTCTGCTCACTTCACTCACCATTAGTTCATGTAACTCATTCCAGGATTTTCTGAAATCTACCAGCTCATCATTTCTTATACCACAATCGTATTTCATTACATGTTTATACCACAACTTGTTCAGCCATTCCCCAATTGATGGAGATTTCATCAATTTCCATTTATTTACTACTATAAAAAGAGCTGCTGTAAATATTTTTGTTTATGTGTAACATTTCCTGTTTTCTATGATTTCCTTGGGATGCAAACCTAGATCAAAAGTCATGTACTGTTTGATAGTCCTTTGGGCAAGTTTCAAATTGATCTCCAGAATGCTTGGATCAGAAGAACATAAAAGACTGTAAAGCGAACCAATAATTAATTAGCTATTCTGCTTTTGGAAGAAGGAAATGTCCCATAGATTTCCAATTATTTGAAGTTTCTCATCCTGACAATATGTAGTTTCAGTGCAAATTCTACAATCTCTTGCCCATTTTCAAATTCAACTTGATCTTCACTCAAATACACTGGTCCATTTGCCATTATTAGTAAATGGTATTGGTTACTGGTTCATATGTCATTTATCTATATGTCCTTTGAAAATTACTTTTTTCAACGTGCAAAGCAATCAGAACACTAATTATTCCTCTAATACCTATAATTTCTCATCAAGGACTTAGCAATCATATCTATGTTTCTTTTGCCAGGATCATTGCTCATAGAAATCACAAGTAATAGGCACTGATCATTAGGTTTGAAAATGGAATTTTTTTTTGGTCACATTCCAGATGGGTGCTTAAAGAAGGTAATTTTATAATTTCTGAATATTTTATAATCTCTATGAGCTATTCTCCTTAATTATGTCTTTAAAATTTCCTTGGAGATTACAAATTATTGTCTACTCCAAATGAATTTTTCCTGGCCTTATAAGGTATCCCATTTGTATTTTGATTGTTTTAGAAAGAAAAATAAGAATGCTTCTTTTTTTTACTAACAAGTAAATAAATGCCCCTTCTCCCTCCTCCAACACACCATACAACACTCAATAAGAAACTAGCAGTTATTAATATTTAGTGCTTCCTTATTTTAACCTTACTGAACAATGTCTTTCCTTATAGTATTTGGTGATATGATTATCAGGTATTACTGAAAACTGCTTTCTCCACAGAGGATTAACATTTACTGTGAGAAAATAGCCTTATTTCTATTACCTATTTCTCTAGTGTTCAGTGTCCTTTTTCTTCCCTTGGTCACCTATCTCATTTAATTCCACTCCTTTAAGCTTTCAAATGTTCTTTCACCTTTTCAGATACTCTTTTTTTTTTAATCTTGAAAAGATTTTGTTTATTTTATTCTCTAAAATACCATTCAGAATGAAAAGATATCCTTCAAATCAATTTCTTTTTACTTTTTAAATCTCTTTCTATGTATCTAAATGTGTATGTAAGTGTATATATATATATATATATGTGTGTGTGTGTATATATATGTATATAAGTGTATATATATATATATATATATATGTATATACACTCAGTCATTCTGCCCCAAACCCCAGGCTATCATACCACCCTATCCTCTTGATCATCAGAATAATTGATAAGGATAAAAAATCTTATATTTTAGAATATCAGAAGCTGCTCCTCCCAATCTATTAGAATTTGAGATACCCTTCCCCATAAGAATATCAGATAATCTTCCCATCTCAGGTGCCTCCCTATCAATTCACCCCATCCGCTCCCCATTATGTTATTGCTTTTGACTCACTTTAAAGAATCTCTATACCTTATATTCGATACTGGATACTTAGAGATGATAGTCTGATCCAGTCAATTGGTTTACTCTCCAATAAATTAAACAATTACAACTCTCTAACCTTTATCTCACCTCAGTTTCTCTGGCATTACATTCCCTCCCACGCTCCCTTCTCTCTCTCTCTCTCTCTCTCTCTCTCTCTCTCTCTCTCTCTCTTCCTCTCTCATTTTTTATACTCCCCATATTTTTCAATTTATTTCTCCTCAGTTTCTCCAACTTTTAGAGTCAAAACATATCAAGAATGGAAAAAGAACAAAAAAGTTTAATAAAATTGACATATACAATACAATACAATATGACATTAAAAGCAAGTACCACACAGTCTCCTACCTCTTTAAAGAAGGGAAGGATGAACATATATATATAAATATATATATATATACTTTTTTAACTAGGAATATGTTTTTTTTAATCACATTTCATAGAATTTATTATTTTTTTTATTCTCTGGTGGTATATATGGTTTCTTTGCACACGCACACACACACATGTGTGTGTGTAAATATATACATACATACATATATACATCTTAGGGATTGTACATAATTGTTTTCCTCATGTTTCTTATTCAACGTTGCATCATTTTATATTTTTTTCTGTATTTCCTTGCTCATAATTTAAAGTATTCCAAGTTCCTTAATATGATTAATTATTGCCTAATCAAAGATGAAATATGTTTTTCTGTTCTTTGATACCACCAAAAAGTGTGACTTTAAGTATTCTATCATATTAAAGATATTTCCTTTGATAATTGCTATGTTTGAAGCATATATCAACAACTAGAATCTGGGTTCAAAGTTTGTATTTGTGTGTGTGTGTGTGTGTGTGTGTGTGTGTGTGTGAAATTTGATTCCCATTTTTAAGTTTTTTTTTTAATTTGTTTTATAAGAAGTGAAAGGGCTCATGTTTTCTTACTTTTTATTTCATGAAGTTTTAAAATAGTTGTTAATATTTTATAACTTCTTTTGAGAATACATTTTGCAAATACATGATACAATGGATAGAATGCTAGGCCTGGAGTCATGAAGTTCATTTTCCTGGACTCAAATTTGGCCTCAAACATTTGTTAGCTATGTGACCCTGGGCAAGTCATTTCACATGTTTGCCTCAGTTTCCTCATCTGTAAAATTAGCTGGAGAAAGGAATGACAAACTACTCCAGTTTGCATTTAATCTTTTATCACTTTGTCATTGGAGGTTGGTTATCAATCATATATATTTGTGTCATTTCCTCCCATACCAAAATTATTAGATCATTATGAGAGATATGAGATGAAAATTCCCCCAACACACTGCTTATTTTCTTATTCTATCTGTGTTAAATTTACTGGTAGGGGTGAGTTGTTTGTTTTGTTTTGTTTTTATTTCACGCAATCAGAATTTGTTTGTCCAAAGCTTATTTTTAAATGTAATGCCATCAAAATTATCTATTTCATTTTTTATAATCACTTCTAGCCCTTTTTTGGTGAAAAAAATTCCCATTTTTCTATAGCTATGAAAATATTTTATTTGATTCATTTATAACTTGTTTTATATGACATGACCTTTTAATACACTTTTGGATATTTGGACATACATCCTTTTCGAATTTGTTATGGCATGTGAAATAAGACACTAATCCAAAGAGTTTCTGCTTGTTTCCAAGTTTTTCAAGGAGTTTTTTTTTTTTCCACATAGCAAATGACCCCCCCCAAACAAAAAAGCCACATACATGAGTTTATTAAATATTGTAATAATTGAGTTCATTTATTTTCTGATTTTTCATTATCTATTCTATTATCTAGATTTTTATATTTATCAACCAATAAGAAATAATTTTAATAATTTATATTTTCAATATAAATTTCAATATACCAGTACTATCACCCTTTTGCTTCATTTTTCATTTCCCTTAAAATGGTACATATTTAACTACAAATGAATTTTGTTAATATTGTATAACAATATAAAGAACATTAGGAGTTTGGTAGGAAAAAAATTGTGAATTAAATTGTGTACTTTTTTAAATGTTGTTACAATGAGGCAGCTGAGCTATGAATGAACTGTTTAATTATTACCCCTTCACATTATTTAACCCATCATTTATTTTACATCTGAATTATTTCATCTGAAATGATGAGATCAGTGTAGCAATTCCAAGTTCAAAATAAACATGTGACAAATTCATAATGGACATTCTATTTGGCAAAAAGTAAGTTTATTTAGAAGAAGAGATTATAGACAAGTAAAAAGGTAAAATAGGAACCAATACTGGTAAATATGAAATAGATTTAGAAGAATATAGGATTATCAAGGAGATAAGTTTGGAAGAATTTATTAAAGGAATATGCCTGAGTATGCTATTGACTGTCAAGTTAAATCCATAGAGGAGTTTAGTAGCCATACCACAATTAGCTATAGTAGGTAGAAAGATGTCTTTAAGGGGAAGACACTATGAGACAGACAGACAGACAGATAAAGACAAAGAGATACAGAAAGACACAGAAACATACAGAGAGATAGAGAGACAAAGACACAGAAATAGAGAGAGACGGGGAGTCAGAGAGACAGAGCCAAAGACAGAGAGACAGAGAAAGAGATAAAGAGACAGGGAGTGTGTGCCTCATAATGGTGTTAGTCCTGGAAAGAGCTTACACATAGGGACATAGAAGCTTGGTTTTTTTTCAGGGGAGCAGGGGAAGCACCAGAGAAGAATTTGATAGATAAGAGGGAAGGATCAAGGAGGAGCCAGTTGGAATAAAACTGACAGATCAGGTTCCCGTTCTGTCTAAAGAAAGATAAGCTATTCAATACTTTAAACACCATTTAAAGATGCCCAAAAATTTGAGGGATAGACAATGGAGTTTGATAAAGAGTTTCATTCTTACAAATCACTGAATACAAACAGTATAGTTTAGGACTTGGTTATTCTTAATACTAGTCAGATAGGCTTCTTTCTGACAAAGGAAGAGGATAAGCTCAAAGTCCACATCAACTTTCCTTAAAATTATAGCTTTATAACTTGAAATGAATTTTGCTAATATTCTGTAACTCTATAAAGAATATTCTTAGTAGTTTGGTAGAAAAAACTGTGAATTAATTTGGACAGTTTTGTAAATTATTACAATGAGGCACTTGAATCACAGATATGCTATTTAATTCATTTCCTCTTCACATTATTTAATCCATTATTTATTTTTAAGAAGATTTTTGTTATTTTAGCTGGTATACTGATGGGAAAATACATGGTGCAATAGATAGAATGCCAGGCCTGGAGTCATGAAGATTCATTTTCCTGAACTTAAATTTGGCCTCAAACATCTGCTAGCTATGTGACCCTGGGCAAGTCATTTCACTCTGTTTGCCTCAGTTTCCTCATCTGTAAAATTAGCTGGAGAAAGGAATGATAAACTACTCCAGTATCTGCCAAGAAAACCCCAAATGAAGTCATGAAGAGTTGTGCACAAATGAAAGACAAACTGAACAAATATTGATTCCAATATGTTTTATGCCTTTTAGTTATTGTCAATAGCACCTCTTTTCCTATCATTTCATCCTAAATTTTCAAATTGCTTTGTAAAAATGATGTTGATGCTTATGAATTTGTTTTATGTACAGTTATTTTAGCTGAGCTACAGTGTATTTATTTATTATCTAGATTTTCTAAACAGCCAAGTAGTGATGAGTAGAAGTAATGGATCCTCTGAGGAGGCTGCATTGTTGGAATTCTCACTAAATATTGGACTGGAACCATTTACCATATTCCAATTTACCAAAATCCATTTACCAAAGTTATTGTAATAATTTTATAATATTATAATAACTTTTAATAGTGCAAATTTAAATATATGCAATCCTTCAGGGGATTCATTTCTTTTGCAGAAATAAAAAAAAAAAAATTGCACTAATTAGAATTGCCATCATGTCATCAGCAAAAGAAATTTGTTTTGTCTCTTCCTTATCTATATTATTTTAATTTCTTATATTTTCTTGCCATCATTTTATTATTTATAATTTTTAGAACTTGGTCAATTAACAATGGGGGAAATTCTTTCTTTAACCCTTGCTTTAAACTTTAATGTGAAAAATTATGATATCTTTTTATTGCTTATTATGATTTTTATTTTTTATATTGTTTCTATATCAATATTTTATAAGTTTAAAAATGCTCCTTTTATGCCTAAACTTTTTTTAAGCTTATTAAATTAATGTTGTACTTTAATAAAGATATTTTTTCAACTGATTGATAAAATCATTTGGCTTTGAAGAAAAGATGAAAGTGTATTGTACACATGGAATATTAACTGTATACAGAATATTATATATTCAATATGTATCTGGTGCTGCAGAAATTCATTTCTTTAGGAAATAAAACTTAAATATGTGATGATCAAGTTTGGCACCCAGGATATTTTAAAATCAGTCAGAGTTAAGATAAGTGAAAGTCCTTGATCTTTATTCTTTGTGGAGGTGAAGGGGAATGGGATATGAAGTGAGAGCAATCACAACAGGAATCTGGCCAGCAGTGCCTCTGGCTCTCACATTCCACCCACCAAATCTTCTGCACAATCTCCTATACAACACATCAAACTTGCACAGAGAGTAGGCGGGGCCATTCTTTCTCCTAGCATATATTAATAGAGTATTGTCCAATTGCTAATTAGCCTTAAGTGCTCGGATCTCAGTGCATCTGCTCAGCTTCAGCCCATTACATAAATATACAGATTAACAAATTGAGACATAACAATTTAACCTGGCAAAGATGATAGTCCCTGAAATAATGAGATCTCCACTGATTCTCTAAAAGATTTTAAATATTTTGTCTTCTCTTTTAAATGGTTTTAGTGGTTCTTATGAATAACTACTGGATCAAAATTCCTCTTTGTCATCTTTTCTCCTTCAGCCCTCATGCTTTCCTTTGTTCATTAAGTCAACAAACAATTTAATAGTTTTCTATATATTAGTTTCAGCATAAGAGAGAAACAAAGATAAATGAGATAAATGCCTTGTATCAAATGAGAAAACATTTGCAAAGTGCTTAATACAGTACTTTACATAAAGTAGGCACTTAATAAATCTTTGCTTCCTATTCTTTCCCCTTTACCTGTCCTCAAAGAGCAAATATTCTAAAATGGATTCTACTTTAAAACTTTTTTTTCCAGTATTGTACTTCTATTTAAATTAGAAAGCTCTTTCTTTACACAATAAACAACAGAATGCCTTTATCTGGCAGAGTAAGCAAATTTGATGAATTTAAGAAAAGTGTGCAATGTATTCAGGGATTGGTAATATCACAAGTGCTATCTCTAGGGGCTTTAAATATCTATTAGATATTTCATTATAGCAGGAGGTGGCATTGTCTCCTGCTGTAAGAAGAAAAAATTATCTGCACAGTTGTTATGTGCCAGAATTCTGAACTTGAAACAAGGATTCTTACAAGGTACTAACTAAGTGGAATTGATGAGACAATGGTTATCTAGTTTAGCATGGTGCTTAATAGTTCTCTAAATTCAGTATGATTGATTTAATTTTACAACAAATAATGGTTTCCTAATGATATAATGATTGATTTATACTCAGTGTAGAGCATATAAGGCAAGCTCTTGGAGCCAAGGAGAGAGATTCATTTCCACCTTCAGTCAGGCTCCTGGTGGCTCTCCTGAGGGACTGAGAGGCTCAGAGAGAGAGCTAGGGAAGACAAGTGGACTGGAGGCTGAAGCACAAGCCCTTGGACTCAGATTCATTCATCACATCTAACACCATCTTGGTGGCAGGGCTCTCCTCCTTCATTTCTCCACTAAAACCAAGACTCCAGAAAGCCTTTAAGAAAGCTAACCAGGCCCAGGCTAACCAGGTCTTTGAAAGAGACAATAAAGGATTTGGACTTTAACCCCTGGTTGTTCTTGTGGTGATTACTCTACTGAAATGAAGACTGACCTGAGACCCCAAGAAAACCAAAATAACAACATTACACACACTACGTAAAAATTCCTCTGGGTACCAGCTACATATACAAATCCTTTATATTATTCATATCTGACTATAATGGTTGCATCATATGAGAACTCATAATAGTATCTTCATGAAAGAGTTGTTAGATTTATTTCTTTATGGTTCCTATGGTTCAATAAAGTGCTTTATACATAGTAAGTACTAAAGTATAACTAAATTAATTTCCCCAATTTCTAGATAGTGTCTTCATAATCCTAGAACACCACCTTTATTCCCAAAAGTTCACCCCTTAAACTTATCTTTTCACATTTGCAAAAGACAATCATTTCCTTGTGTCTAACAACTCCTCCATTCAAGTAAACCCAAATCTTTTTAAAAATCTTTCAGACTAAAGGAAAGGAACAAACGACCTCTGATGATGGACAAGGTACAAAAGAGAAAGACATTTGAGAATTCTATGCATTTCTGACTCAATAGCCAAAGACAATGAGAGTCTTATGTTTTTAAAAATAGATTTTTAATCAATTTAAAATTAATTTTTTCCGAGAAGAATAGAAAGTGGGTGATCAAGAAAAATTAAAATGTAATGGAGAATAAATATCTCCTCTAAGAACTGGATGCATTGAATTATTTTAACATATTTGGAACAATCACAAGAGTAAATTGCTTGAATCTGTAGATATATCTGCTTTGTCCTATTGTAATGGCAAGCCATAAAAACATACATAGAAAATCAAATGCATATTTCTATTTCTTTAAATAGGATGAATCACTACATGGATGCTCTGGTGATAAAAAATATTTTCTGTCCATTGAAGGAACAAATATCAACACTTGGGATCCAGAAGTCCGTAACCTGTGTATAACAAAATGTGCAAGTGGCAGGGACCAAAGAGATCATCTAGTACAAGTCCTTTTGAAAGAAGAAAAATAGGTCTAAAGAAAATAAATGGTCTTCTTAATTCTATCCTGATAGCATAGACAAGATTTGATCTTAGGCTTCTCCAACTCCAAACCCTGGGCTGTTTTCATGCTATTATGTTGCCATAGAGCCTGAAGTTTGGCACAAGATATATAGCATAGTAGTCAATGCATAAGAGAGGACAATTTATATATTTTTATATATATATATATATATATATATATATATATATATATACACACACACACATATAAATGTCCCTTTGATATTTATTGTTCCTTTAACTATTCTTATTATCTTATCTCTCTCCATTCTAGATTTCATGGAGCACTGTTAGAAGGTGTCATGGCCTCTAGGAGCCTCCAACCACTGCTCTGTTGATGAATTGATCACTGTTAGCTTTTCTGTCTATATAGGGAAGCACTTCCACTTCTCCCTAATATCATCATCCTACTCATCCTTCCTGAGCAAAGGATAAAAAAACTCATCAATATTTAAGTACTAGAGGTTGGTTTGTTTTCCTCTACTTGACAATAATTTGTGGGCTCATTTTGCTTTGCAAATGTAATTTTGCTAAGGATCTGTAAAACACACAAAGTTCTGAGAGGCATTATTAAAAAGAAAATAAAAGGCCCTATCTAGCTATACTATTGCTGTGGCATACATGTTAATCTTTACAGTAAGGACATGTCCAGTCCTTAACATGGAGAAAGTAATACAATTAATGTATAGATTTTGGTGCTTGGAATTATTTGTTTGGGTGAAAGAATTTTGCTCAAAGCACATGCACTGATCAAATTCTTTTAGATTCCTGAGGAAACAAGGAATAGCAAGAAATACAAATAGCAAGACGGGAGAAAAAATGGTATCAGGAAATTTATTTTAAGCCAATTTGATTATTGATGAGTATTTCTATGTATTTAAAGAGAATTTGTACTATTTATCAAGAATGTAAAATTAAAAATGATTGAATGAAACATTTACAAATAGTGATTATACAGAGACCAGAAAAATAGGATGGAGAAATTTATAAGGAAATTCTAGTACCTCTTTTTAAAGACACTTTTTAATCTGGTTCTGCAGATTGCTAAATCTAATATATACAAAGATAATTGATATCATTGCTTCCAGTCTTTCTCCTCTGCAATCTATCTATCCTTCATACAGATGACAACTTGATATCCTTAAATATTAAGCCTTATCATATAATTTCTTCACTCAAAAATCTCATTCTTGCCTCTAAGATTAAAAATGTTTTTTCCCTTAAGGTATTAACTGTTTACATGCAACTTTCTTCATATCCTTCCTCTATATTCCAGAAAAATAATTTTCCTCTGCACAAGAATTGGAAAGTCATATGGGATCTGCAGGATAATGGGGTAGGGGTGTTCATAGACTTAACTTCCCCATTCCAAAATCTTTATCATTGAGAGTATATAAGTGAGATATATAAATAATATCACTTTATTCAATCAATTAGACATATTGAATGAGGTAACCATAAGGCCTATACACTTCCATTGAATCAATCTAAAGACATCTTAACATTTTAAATTCAAATTGTTTGAAGGACTAGTTTTAACATGAGACATATAAAACATAAAATGACTTTGAAATGAGAAATTAGAATGAAAACCTAAAAGATAACTTTGATAAAGGCCTTGAGCTCCCCCACCTCAACTTCATTAATAATAGAAAGGTCTTACAAACTTCAAGAGATTTTCTGGACTTCTATCTATATCCTAGTGCTAGGAATATCTTCAATGAGTCTATATATAAAAAAATGAATAAAAATGATAAAGGGGAAAAGCTAGCTCAAAGCTCCATAAGGAGACTTGAAGAAAACTATCAAGCCTAAAGACACATAATGAGGACTCCACTAAAAACAAATAAACAAACAAACAAACAAATAAATGATTTGCCTCCTTTGTCACATGTATCCTAAGCAAGGACTCACTTTCCCTGGATTTTGCATATATTGTGTGAAAGTGTTTTACATATTTTTAAGAGAATATTTTCTATAGCTACTCTTAACATAGTCAATTTGGTTACTACCTTTTTCTAAAATAGAATTAGTTTAGCTGGCTAATTAATATTAATTGATAATTAGTAGGAAGAAGAACACAAGCATTATAGCATTAGGAAACACCACCCCAATCCTAGCAGCCTTGATACAGGGACTAGACCTGTCAATGTGTGTGGTGTTTGGGATAGCAGTTCAAGAGCCTGAATTAAACCATTTTTACTTTGCCTCTTTTATTGTCTACTAACTCCCTTCAGAGTTCAACTCATATTTCAATTATGAAGGATTTTTCCTGAACCTTTGTCAGCTATGCTCCAATTTGTTAGTGCCTTCTTCTGATTAAAATTATGTTCTTTATTTTTTATACTTATTTACCCACACAACAAGTAGAGGAATGTAAATACTCTGATAAGAAGTATCATTTCATTTTTTCTTTGTATCACTATAGCCAAAAAGCAAGGTGCCACAGTGGCTAGCATGCTATCTTAACAAATTAGTAGATCATTGGTTCAAGCCCTGTCTTTTATATATATGTATCTGCTTAGATGAACCAGTGCTGGTTAATTCCCTAAGACATTATGTTGCAAAGCATTTATTGCTCTGCAATGGAAGAAGGAATTTCTTATATTCATGAAATAGGGCAGGAAAAAGAGAAAGAGTCAAAGAGCAAAGAAAAACCGGTGTCTAGAAAGAACTGTTAAAATGTTCTTTTTAAAATGTATATTCATGGGTGGGGGAGAAAGGGTATGATTTATTTCATATAATTAGAAGCAAACTTGGATGTAATTCAAAATTCTGTTAGGGATATTCTTCTCTTTGAGAATAGCCACATAGCCTTACTTGTCATGTAGCCTTTCAATTTGGGTAGGGGAGGACCCAGGAAGTAGAAGGGGCACAGCCCCTGGAGGAGGTTTTGCCACATAGGAGTATAAGGAGCCTGAAGAGGTTCCTTGAGGTGGTGAGGGGTGTGTCTTCTTGCTAGATCTCCTCCTTTGGTGCAACATCATCTCCACATGCCTCCTTCCCAGTGTTTCACTTATGGTATTTGCCAAGAGGCTTGGCACAGGTAATTCCAGAAGAGAGAAAGCATAAGCAGATGACTTTGATCAGAACTATCTCTCTTGCTTCTTGCCTCACTTGCTGAGATGGTATCCGAATAAAGACAGACTTCTTGCACCTCCTGATCAGCTCATCTCTGTGTTTATCCGGGTGGTCTCTGAAGACTGGTAAGTATGACCCTGGCAGTCTGCTCAGTTTAGGAGAAAAGTGCTCAGACAGTCTGGCACAAAATTCAATATTCTTTCTACTGTGCCATGATGAATTCATAAGCAGTTTCATATCAAAACTTGTAAACTGAAAACAAACATCACTATTGACAACCAGATGCAAGCTGAGACATTTGTACAGACCATGACTCAAAAACAAAGATGATTCTTGAAAAAAAAAAAATCTCCTTCACTGTCATGTCCATGAAATCCAAACACATGAATCTCAACTTAAAACAAAATAATTATCTATGTGCATGGAGAGCAGAATGTTTTCAATATTGAAATTTGCATTAAAAAAAAATTAAGGGTTCAGCTAGTTGGCACAGTGGATAGAACAGCATCCCTGAAGTCAGGAGGACCTGACTTCAAATCTGGATTCAGACAATTAAGATTTCCTGCCTGTGTGACCCTGGGCAAATCACTTAACCCCAATTGTCTCAGAAATAAATCCATAAGCATTTCCTAGTTACCTACTACATTTTTTTTTTAGCATTTAGGGATACAAAAATAAGATATAACATTGTCCTTAAGAACTTACATGTAATTAGATGAAAAACACATGCAAACATTTTTACACAAAAAACTTCACCAAAAATAAAATAAATAAATAAATATAAGGCAAATTTCTTGGGAGGGTGGAGTATGGGAAGAAAAACACTAGAAATTGAAGGATCAAGACAGAGTTCCTGTAGAAGATAACACTGTAGCTAGATTTGAAGATAGGTTGGAGTTCTAAGATGTAATTTAGTAGTATAATGGATGGGAAGGGGTGGGAGGCTGTGTGCAAAAACAGAGACTGAATATGGAATGCTTTGTAAGGAAAATAAGACCAATTTGGCTGAGTTGTAAATTAATAAATAGTATTAAATGAAAAATAGAAGAATTTGTGTTTCTTTTAAAAAAATTGGTACTCCTAGGGGCCAAGAAGATGGACTAAGCTATACATTGCCATGACTCTCCCATATTCATTTCCAAACAACTATAAAATAGCCCAACTAGACAAAAATGGGGTAAAACAATATTTGAGTCCAAGAACATTGGAAGATCAGCAGGAAAGTTTTGTCTGATTGGGAGAAAAAAGCACATAGTCCAGAATAGGAAGCAACTCACTAAGCCAACAGAAAGCTCTTCCTTAGCAAACCAGAAGGATATCCTGAACCCCAGCACAGTAAAACAAAGGCCAACACCAACCTACCTCCCACCTATTTCACATAGACAGAAGAATGGCAGACTAACAGTGAGACACTAACCCTACAAATACCTAAGCAAAAAGGCAGCTATTGTCAGCCAGACCATTACATCCTTTAATGTAATCTTGAGGAAATGCAGAAACACCTCACCAGTTGGAGTACATGCCAGACATTAGCATTAAGACCCTGGCTTAGCATCAGGTAAGCTGCCAGACACCTGTGGCTTACAGCAGAACTAGGCAACCTTCAAACCACCGCTTCATCCCAGCACTGAAAACAGGGTTATCCCTTGTGGTCCTCAAGGCAGCATCAGTTGAGAATCAGGTAAACAGGCAGGGGCTGTATCCCCTTGCACAAGAAGTGTGATATAGGTTACAGGAACAGAGCTTAAATTTAAAAGAAAAGAAAAATAACAAAAAATGAGCAACCTCCCTCCCCCAACAAAAATAGAATCTGGCCATAGAAAGTTATTATGCTGACAGAGAAGATCAAATGCAAATTCAGAAGAGAACAATAATGTTTAAACATTTATGGACAAAGCCAAAAATATAAATGAGAAGTATTTTCATGCCCAGAAAACACTAAGAGTTCAAAAAGGATTAAAAAAAAATACCTAAAATATTATGAGAGGTAGTAGAAAAATTGGGGAAAGAAATGAGAATAATAGGAAAGAAAAAAGAGTGAACAGCTAGGGGAACAATAGTACTTAAAAAGTAAAATTGCCCAAGTGGGAAAGGAACAGCAAAATAGAATTAAGGGAAAAAATCCCTTAAAACTTAAAATTGTGCAAGTAGAAGCTAATGGCTCTATGAGATATCAAAATCAATCAAATAAATTCAAAAGAATGAAAAAAATAGAAGAAAATATAAAATATTTCATGAGAAAAGATAATATTCTGGCTAACTTTCTGGAGATCCTCCGAATGGGCCTTGATGTCAGCAGAATAATGACAATTAGAATAGTCAAGAATAAAGTCCAAATTCTTTATTGTCTCCTTCAGTCTTGCAGTCTATGCCAGAAGTCTCAGTCAGCCAATCTATAGTCTCTTGTCTCTTCCAGGCAGTCAGTCAGTCAGCAGTCTGCACATCTCAGTCTATGACTTTGGTCAGACCTCTTAAATACTCTATTACAATTACATTAATTCATCATATTGAGTATAAGCCAATCATTATATCACCAGGGAACCATTATCTTATCAATTTCACTGAGTTAATATCTTGTCATAAGATTACATTTATCATAATGAGTCTAATAATAAAGATTATAATCATACTCATAATTCAGAGTTCCTGCCCTCTACAGGAAAAACAACTGATTTTGAAAGAACAGACAATGTCTTTGGAAGGAATCTCTGGACTACCTGAAAGCAATGATCAAAAGGAGGACCTGGAGAGAACCTTTTAAGAAATTATCAAGGAAAACTACCCTGATGTCCTGGAATAAGAGGGTAAAATATGCACTGAAAGAATTCACCAATTATCTCAGGAAAGAGATCCCAAAATAAAAACTCCAGAGCAAATTAAGCAACCAAATACTCTTATATGCCTTAAATGTGACAAATTAACATTCTTCCCAATATTTAGAAGACTGGAAAAATGAGCAATAGGAAAATTAGGAAGAAAGGAACATTTTGGCAGGAAGATAATGATTTTAGATTTAGATATGTTGAGATTAAAATGTCTGAATATTGAATAGGCATTTGGAGATCTGAGGCAGGAAGTCAGATGAGATCTCAGAATTTGATAGAGTTGTGAATGATCTGTAAAATGATGATTGAATTTATGGGAGCAGATAAAAACCCAAATAGTTTAGAGAGATAAGAAGCAGAATATAATCATGGGGAACTTCAACAGTTAATACCACAATTTTGATAAAGATCCATTAAAGGTAATTGAGAAGGGCAAATCAGATAAGGGGTTGAAATCCATCAGAGAGTGAAGACCTAGAGTAAAGAGATTATCAGGTTGGAGAGTGTGATCAACAATGTCAATTTTTTTCAGAAACTCCAAGAAGGATATGAATTTTTAAAATCATTAGCAATTAGGAATTTGTTGGTAACTTTGGAAATCATCAGATTTAGAAATTTATAATGAAGTTCTTCAAAGTCACATTAATACAGACAGATGAAAATAGTAGCGCATAGGAACTCACATCTTGGCAATTAGACTCCCTTACCTCAGTTGGCACTCTTATACTTTTTTTTTCTTTGTTTTTGGAGGAATTGACAAGACTGATTGATTCTGTTTATTGTAGTAACTTAGGAACAAGATTAAAACATACCTGAATATTTCTGCCTTTGTAAATTGGCTTATGGTGCTAACCTGATAAGGATTGTTAGTGACAATTGCTGTCTTCCTGAACCCCAGATGAATTAATTTCTGTTACTGATTGTTTAAATACATAATAACTATGATAATCAATATGAAATCCATTAATCATTTCAGTGTATTCTAAAAAAAAAAAGGTGTTTACTTCATTATTTAATTTAATTGAATATAATAGTAATAATAGTAGTCATTATAATAACATTTTTAAAATCTAACTAATCATGTTGCCATGAAATGGGTAACAATGGCCAGTTAGGGGAATTATAAAGAGGGTGTTAAATATCAAGGAATTTGTAATCCCTAAGCTAACTGAAAAAAGCAAACAAACAAACAAACAAACTAGCAATAACCCTAAAATACTGACCAGAAAATAAATGATTAGGCTGGCATGCCTCCAATAAGACTTAACTGTTCCTATGAATCTAAAAAAAAATAAAGTGACACATGAGTTTAGAATACTCTGATTTATGTCTGTTGTGAAGTTTGACAAGGAGGACAGTAGGAACAGTAGCATTTTTTCATGTTCTGATATATCAAGAAGTCAAGTTACTTTGGAACAGGTCAATAATTCCATTTTCATTGGAAACTAGAAACATTTTTATTGTAGATGGTATAGATCACTAAAAGGAGCAAACCATGATTATAAATAATGGCCTGAAGATATTATGTCATATTATGAACCTACAGTACTACAATATGACAACTTGGAAATTAATCTTATTGTGATAATCAAAGACTTTATTCTATTTCTTTTCATTGACATCCATATCTCCAGATTACACAACAATATATTGCAGATCAAAGCATGAAAATTATTTTAACCATATTCACTTTTAAACCCAGATTAGATGACATTAGAGCAGGAATAAAAGAATAATTGAATTTAGAGGGAAAAAAAAAAAACCCTAAAAAATCAGGCAATGTTCAATGTGTAGATAGATAGTTATATATATGTATATGTGTATATGCATGTGTGCATGTGTGCATACACATATATGCATGTATACATAAGTGTATCATGAATCGATATGGTTGAACAAAATAATGAAAATGAGTTAACTTCTAACCAGTGTGTGGCAGGAGCTAAAACAGAGCAGGCTAGATATAGAAGAGTCAGGACACAAACAGAAGTGGGAATAATTTCACTGTAAGGAAGACAATAATTGTAGGCAGAAATCTATCCCCTCCCTTCTAAGAAGAAAGACTTAAAGATGCTGATGTGAATGCCATTTATTTAAATGAAAGAGGTTGATCCACAACATTTCTTTGTCTTGAGGCAGTTTTCATGGTTGGGATTTCTTGGGGCAATACAGGTTTCCTTGGATACTGTGGAAAAATAATTTTCTCAAGTCTTGGGAGTTATGATTACTGTGTGGGGCATAAAACCAGAATTCTGTGATGGGATGAGGAATACAATACAAGAACAGACATTTTGAACAAATGGTAGAAGGCCTTGGGAAATAGGGAGAACTAAATCCTTTAGTGAATACCTGGTGCTGGTCCAGCAATACACATTGCCAAGTAGTGATATACAGAGTAAAAAAGATTATTGTTATACCAAGATGAGGTCACAGCCTGCTTGCTGGGTCTTAGCTCTGGGAAACAGGTATCTCCAAAATATTTTGACAGTCTGATATATTTGAAAACCAAGAGCAAATCATTTAAGTCCATTATGGTTTTGTCTAGGTTTATATTCATGATTGTCACTGGAAAAAATAGAACTAGCTATTGTATTCCAATATAACAAAAGGATAATCATGTTAAAACATAATATTAACAACCTTACTTAAAGTTATGACAGTAAAATTGGTTCTATAAAGTATATTAACCACCCACTTTATTCTATGGAAATTTTCTTCAGTGATACATGAGGTGCTGGTGCTGCCGTGGAAGACTTGAATTCAACTCCTGCCTTATAAACTTATATTGCAATATATTCTTGCGTAAGTCATTTAACTTTTTTCTACCTCAGTTTGCTTATCTGTAAAATTAGTGTAATATAAGCCCTTATTTTATGGGTTTCTTATGAGGATCAAATGAATTAACATATGTAAACATACACAAAGCATAAAGCTTTATATAAATATATTCGTTTATTACTATGCCAAAACCTCATTTTATCTAATTGTCCTTATTGTGTACCAAATAAAAATAGAAACTGAAGAATTTGAATTTGAATCTTGAGGTCAAATTGAATCAATGGATTAAAACAATATTCAGATTTTGTACATTTTAATATGGCTAAAATGTGAATATATTCTTTTGATGCATGGGAGAGTCTTTTTGGTGAGAGGGAAGAAGGAATGATAGGCAAAAAAAGAAAGAAAAGAGTGATGAAATCATAAATAAACAATTTAAAAAACAGAAGTTCAAAAAGGATCAGAGACATGAGCAGGATTTTGTTGGTAGCATAATGTTAAATAATACACATATACACACTTCCACTAACAGAATTAAACATATTATCTACTTGAATTGATAGACTCTGAGAGCCAACTTTGAAGGACTTTTGCTTTATTTGGCAAAAGAAAGTAGTTCCTTAAAAACCTCTTGAGATGAAAGATTTTTTTATTCTTCCAGACATTGTTACTGTTTTTTCTGTTAAACTCAGCTGGCATCAATTCAATTCTATAGATAGATGATAGATAGATAGATAGATAGATAGATAGACAGACATAGATAGATAGATATAGATAGATTAGATAGAGATAAATATAGATATTTACCAAACACTAAAACATTTCTGAGCACAGTTATAGTTGCTGGAGAGAAAAAAACAAAAATAAAACAATGATTGCCATCAAAAATTTACATTCTGGCCCTCTGCAGCAGCTAGATAGTCAAGGAAGCAGCACTTTGCTTTCCTTTCTTTGAGCTCTCTGGTGACCTCCAAAGACAGCAGGAAGAAGACAGGACCAAGTGAAAAAAGTAGACTGGAATTTAGCAGATATGTCCAATTCTTATATTTGGCCTTTCTCCAGTCACAATATGTTAGCATAATAGTAGTAATGCCATGGAGCCCTTAGCACCCAACAACATGCAGGTTGTCTTGGTTCACAATAAGCTGCATTTTTTTGAGCTTGATGAGAAAGATTTGGCCCAAGTCTTCTTGCAAGACCACAATAAGATAGTGGTGTCAGAGTGGTCCACATATTCTGAAAAGGAAAGTCCTTTTCTAATTTTTTGACTTGATGCTTCATTATCTATATAATCAGATGAAAGATATTCATTAACAACAGCTGAGTGATGAAGCAAAATCAGCTAACATTTCTTGGCAAGGGGATTCTTACCCTGAAATCACTTGAATTCAGATCTGGAATGAAATTTTCAACATGAAGAAATATGGTGGGGAAAAGATTGCAATTATTCTGATGGATACTCAAGGTGTATTTGAGAGTCATTCAACAATGGAGCTTTGTGATTTTATATTTGCCTATAATATAATGACTTGCTCTATCCTGAATTATAGTCTCTTCCAAAACATTCAGGAGGATGTTACAATACTTTCACCTACTCACAGAATATGGTCATCTGGTAATTGATGAAAATTTCCAAAAGCCCTTGTAGACCTTTCTGCTTGTGATTCAAGACTGGAGTTTTCCTTATAAGTGGATTCCAGGGAGGATTGACATTTCTAGAGAATCACTTTCAGTTGAAGGAGCAGCAGCCTAAAAAAATTCAGAATGTCTTAAATTGCATTCACCTGTGTTTCATCAATGTCAACCAGTTTCTCTTCTTACATCCAAGACTCCAAGTGGCCATTAGTTCAAAATTGAGAGACACTATTTGTGAATTCAAGAATAATTACAGGCACTGATATTATTTGTGCTAATCAGAAGCAAGAGCAATAGCTCCAAAGTCACCTGTTGGGATCTGATGCAGTATTTAAAGGGACCTATTAACATTTAGCAAGGAGAAGATCTTTCTCACCATAAATCGATATTTCAGGTCACTGCTGAAGCCAACAATTAAGCTGCTGGAAGTTCTGCCAAGGACCTATATTATACAACATGAAAAAGGTCTGCAGAGAGGAGAAGGACTATTTAGCATCCAAAACACTGTAAAAGAAACATGAAATCAGATATCAGGCCATGGACCAGTTTAAGAAGAGAAAGAATTACGAAGATAGAGTCAAGGACTTCAGCCTGCCATACCAAAGTGGGTTGGACAGGGAAAGTCAGTAGCTGTACAGTCACTTCTCCAAGCACAACAAAAACATGTTCAGTTTCTTCCATACACAGGCTGTGCTCTCCAGCTTTATTGTGCTGCTCTACTTGACTTTGCATTTCAAACACTTGGTCTTAATGCAGTCAATCAGCTCTGCAGCACACTGGACCTGCTGTTCATAACCCTACTGACCTGGGGCTACATATGCTACTTTGGGTCAGTAGCAAGAGTCAAGCAGTATGCTAGCATCTTTGTCTTTGGGCAGGTTACTTCTTGCATGAGTAATTCAGATCACTATGCTGTTGGGAAAGCAGGTTTCAGTCTACAATTTATGGATAAAAAATGCCAATAAAGGTGGGGATTTGATTGAAGACCACCTTGCCAAGACTGACTCAATGGATCTCTTGACCAAGGCTTCTGCAGTATCTACAATATACATTTAAATATGATTCCATCCAAGAAGATTCTAAATACAATGCTATAATAAATGGAACAGGCATTTCTCTTCTTAACACCCCCCCACCACCACCACCAAAAAAAAAAAAAAAAGAAAAGAAAAAAAAAGAAAGAAAGAAAAGCCTTATATAATCCAGGGAAAGGGAAGATTTAAAGGCAAGAGGAAGCGAACAATTATTTGCTAAGCACTTAGTGTATTTGTCACTTTGCTAAGCACTTTACCCATATTTCATTTCACATATAAGTAAATATAGATGATAAAATAATTTCTGTAATAAAGAGCAATAGCAAGGGTAATGATGACCAGAAAACTTTTCCCTACTTATTTTTTTCCTCTCAATAAAACTCTTATACAATTATTATTTTAAGGATAAGGATAGATCTAAAACTATATTATGAAGCAGGGGTCATAAAAACCATTTGGTACTGGCTAAGAAACAGAATTCAGGGGTCCTCAAACTTTTAAAATTGGGGGCCAGTTCACTGTCCCTCAGACTGTTGGAGGGCCGGACTATAGTAAAAACAAAAACTTTGTTTTGTGGGCCTTTAAATAAAGAAACTTCATAGCCCTGGATGAGGGGCATAAATGTCCTCAGCTGCTGCATCTGACCCAACCCACAGGCCGTAGTTTGAGGACCCCTGGATAGTTGATCAGTGCAATAGGTTAGGTTCACAAGACACAAAAATCAATGACTATTGAAATCTATTGTTTGATGAAATCAAATATCCCTACTTTTGGAATAAGAATTTTTTGACAAAACTGCTGGAAAAACTGGAAACTAGTATGGCAGAAACTAGGCACTGACTCCCACCTGACACCATATATTAAGATAAGGTCAAAATGGGTTCATGATTTAAACATAAAGAATGATATTATAAAACAAATTAGAAGAACATAGGATAGATTACCTCTCAAATCTGTGGAAAAGGAAGAAATTTGTGACCAAAGAAGAATTGGAGATCATTATTGAAAATCAAATAGATAATTTTGATTATGATAAGTCAAAACATTTTTGTACAATCAAAATTAATGCAGACAATATTAGAAGGGAAGCAATAGATTGTGAAAATGTTTTTACATTCAAGACTTCTGATAAAGGCCTCATTGCTAAAATATATAGAGAACTGACTCATATTTATGAGAACTCAAGCCATTCTCCAACTGATAAATGGTAAAAGGATATGAACAATTTTCAGGTGAAGACATTGAAACCATTCTAACCATATGAAAAGGTGCTCTAAATCACTAATGATCAAAGACATGCAAATTAAGATGAATCTGAGACACCACTACACATCTCTCAGATTGGCTAGGATGACAGAAAAAGATAATGATGAATGTTGGAGGACATGTGGGAAAACTGGGACACTAATACATTGTTGGTGGAATTGTGAAGGGATCCAACCATTCTGGAAGACATTTTGGAACTATACCCAAAAGGTTATCAAACTGTGCATACCCTTTTATCCATCAGTGTTTCTATTGGGCCTGTATTCCAAAGAGATCTTAAAGGAGGGAAAGGGACCCACATGTGCAAAAATGTTTATGGCAACCCTTTTTTTAGTGGCAAGAAACTGGAAACTGAGTAGATGCCCATCAGTTGGATAATGGCTGAAGTTATAGCATGTGAACATCATGGAATATTTTTGTTATATAAGAAACGACCAGCAGGATGATAGCATGTGAACGTCATGGAATATTTTTGTTATATAAGAAATGACCAGCAGGATGATTTCAAGAGACCTGGGGAGATTTGCATGAACTGATGCTAAGTAAAATGAGCAGAACCAGAAGATCATTATACAAAGCAACAGTAAAATTATGCAATGATCAATTCTGATGGCTATAGCTCTTCTTAATAAGACGATTTAGGCCAGTTACAATGCTTTTGTTTTGATGAGAGCCATCTACACCCAGAGAAAGAATTGTGAGAACTGAGTATGGATCATAACATAAACTTTCACTTCTTTTGTTGCTTTTTGCTTGAATTTTATTTTCTTTCTCATTTTTTTTTCCTTTTTGATCTGATTTTTCTTGTGCAGCAAGATAATTGTATAAATATGTATCCCTAGATTGGACTTACATATATTTTTACCATGTTTAACATATATTGATTTACTTGCCATCTGGGGGGATAAAAGAGGGAAGGGGAATTGGAACACAGGGTTTTGCATGGGTCAGTGGTGAAATAATATCCTTGCATATGTTTCCCCCTCCCCCTGCCCCTGGAGACAATTGGGGTTAAGTGATTTGCCCAAGGTCACACAGCTAAGAAGTATTAAGTTTCAAAGTCAGATTTGAACTCAGGTCCTCCTGGCTTCAGGACTGGTGCTCTATCCACTGTGCCACCTAGCTGACCCCTTGCATATGTTGGAAATAAAAAGTTTCAATAAAAATTAGAATAATAAGATAAGGATATTTGGAGGCAAATACAAACACTGGGCAAAACAAACAAACAAACAAATAAAAAAGCATGATGAAGTGAGCCTTCATTCCACAAGAAATTAGTGTTCAATTAAACAATGATTGCTAATAGTTAAATTTTAGTCAGTCAGGTATCAGATTATATTTAAGTGTTTATATCTCTTAATTTTTATATCCAAACAGCTGCTTTGCTTTAAACACCCAGTGGATTCAGTGTAAAACTCAGTTAAATACATCAAGTCTGAACTAGCCCCATAAGCCTTGGTGACAGAAAGGGGCCCATCTGCTTGTTCAACCAGCTTTATATAAAGCACATGGTCTTACTTGCTAGCATTTAGAGATTTGACATATTGCTCATGGTAGTTCAACCATGGTCTATTTATTCTTTCAAAGCACTCTTTATGAGAGAAAATAAACCTGAAGGAAATGTATGTATGTATTCATGATCCTTGAAATTTTAAGAAAACTGTAACTACTGAGTTAATGTGCTCTGAATAAAGCATAAAGGAATCTTCAAGGACAATTTACACACACACACACACACACACACACACACATATGCATTCTTTTTAAAATTCTCAGTCCACTGAATTTTAACGTATCTACTGAAGTGGACCTGGGGTTTCATCAATGCAGGTATTCCCTCTGTCTTTCAGTGACAAAGATTGTAATCCATCCATGGCTGCCTATCATGTCAAATTTTTGTTCATGTCCTCTTATAAATTCATCATAAGAAGATTAGCTATACCCTGACATTCGGAGATCTCCTGTCAGTTATCGTAATACTGTGAGTATAACAGTAAGCAAAATAATTATACTTGAGTTGTCCTGAATTCTCAGGAGGGGACCAGCTTATCTCTATTTATTCTCATGCATTTCTTTAATGGCATCTTTTATACTATTTGTGCAATAGAATTATTTTTCTTCAGTATACTGTCATGGACTCATATCTACCATACTTCACTCCATTGACCTTTTGCTGAGCCTCAACTTCAGTTCTTCACACAAAACATTCCATTACTAATACCCATATAACATCATCAGAAGGACATTGCTACTAAAAATATAGAAAGAAAAAATGAGTAGAATTGTTTTGCTTCTTTTTAAGATATTGACTAGCTTTTTTGTTTTCCTAAAAATGATGTATTTGATATTTCTGCCTTTCTGCATTTGATTATGAGGCTGTTATTCCCTAATACAGGTTAACCTTTCAGATGCCATGAAAAGCATACTTATATTCTTTTCCATTCCCATTCAGTTTTTTTCCCAGGTGTCTATATCTAACTTTTCTAAAATGCTATTCACCTCCTTTACTACTTTCTTGTTTCTGTCATGAATAAATTTACCTACTTCTGAGAGAGGAGGTTGAGATCCCTCATTAGTGTAGTTTTGTTTTTCAATTCTTCCTGTAATTCACAACTTTTCCTCTAAGAAACTGGATGGTATGCAACATAGTGCATATATGTTTAGTGTTGGTATTACTTCATTGTATCTTCTAGCAAGATGAAGTTTCCTCCCTTATCTTTTTGAATTAGATTTGTTTTTGTTTTTGCTTTTTTGAAATCTGGTGTTGATCATTTTTTTCTTCCTTCCACTCTCCCTCCTTCCCTCCCTCCCTTTCTTTTCTTCTTTCTCTTCTCTTCTCTTTCTCTCTCTCTCTCTCTCTCTCTTTCTTTCTTTCTTTCTTTTTTTGCTTTAGCAAAAGCATAACGTGGTCTATTCCCCATCTTTTATCTTTACTCACTGTTTTAAATGTGTTCCTTGAAAAGAGCACAATGTAATATTCTGGTTTTTAATCTACTGTACTATCTGCTTCCATTTTATGGGAAAGTTCATCCATTCATATTCACAGTTATGATTACTGTGTATTTTTCTCCATCTTATTTTCTTTATTTATACACTTTTTTTCTCTTTGTCCTGTGCCTCCTCACAAGAGTTTTGTTTCTGCTTCCCTGAATCTGCCCTCTCTTCTATTACCACCCCCTATACACACACATTTTCTTTCTTCTTTCTCATACTATTTCCCTATAGGGTAAGATAAATTTATATATCCAACTGAGTGATCTTATTCCCTCTTTGAGCCAAATCTGAAGAGAGTAAGTCTAAACAATGCTTCCCCCTCTCTCTTTGCTCCCTCTGCTGTAATATGTCTTTGTATCTCTTCAAGTAATTTATTTTACGCTATTCTGCATCCCCCTTTTCTCTTTTCCCATTACAACTATTATTTTCACCCCTTATTTTTTATGTCATCACATCAAAGTAAACTTGTAGCCTATATACAGTCTATATAAACTCCTTCTAGCTCCTTTAATAGAGATATAGTATTTCAATTATAAGTATAATCTTCCCATTTTAACCTTTATCCCAAATGTGATATTTTATTCCAAATTTAATCTTAATGAATAACATATTTTCTTCACTGTTTGCCTTTTTATACTTCTCTTGATTCTTGTATTTCAAGACTAAATTTTCTGTTCAGCTTTGGTTTTTTTCATCAGAAAAGATTGAAAGTTCCCTATTTCATTAAATATCCATATTTTCTTCTGAAAGATTATGTTCATTTTTCTTGCTTAGTTGAATCTTGCTTGTAATCTAAACTCTTTGCTTTTTGGGATATCATTTTGGAATATGATATAGAAGTCCTATAATATAGAAGCTGCTAGATCCTGGGAAACCCTGACTTGTATCCTTGATGTTTGAATTATTTTTTTCTGATAGCTTGCATTATTATTTTCCTTGATAGACTAATTTTGGAATTTTATTCCAGCTAGGTTCCACAGTGGATAAATTACCAGCCCTCAAGTCAGAAGGACCTGAGTTCAAATCTGATCTCAGACACTTAAGAGTTCCTAGCTGTGTGATTCTGGGCAAGTCACTTAACCTCAAACACCTCAGAGAAAAAATAATTTTATTAAATTATTCCTTCAAGTTTTCATTTTAGAATCTCTTTAATGAAGTAACTGGTGGATTCTCTCAATTACTACTTTGCCTTCTGTTTTTTTTTGTTTTTGGTTTTGTTTTTGGTTTTATTTTTAATATATCACAATAGTTACTTCATAATTCTTGAAAGATGATGTCCAGGTTATTTTTTGATCACCACTTTCAGGCAATTCGATAATCATTACATTTTCTCTCTTGGATCTATTTTCCAGATCAGTTCTTTTTGCAATGTGATATTTCATATTTTCCTCTATTTTTTTTATTCTTTTGATTTTGTTTGATTGATTCCTGATGTTTCATAGAATCATTAACTTTCATTTGCCAAATTAATTTTTAAGTTAGCTTTTGTACCTCCTTTTTCATTTGGCCAATTCTACTTTTAAAGAAACAGTTTTCTTTAGTTTATTTTTTGTCCACTTGACCAATTCTATTTTTTATATAATTGTTTTATTATTTCTTCTTATTCCATGAATAGATTTTTTGAACTTCTTTTTCCAAGATTGACTTGTTTTTTTCATTATTCTCCTGCATAATTGTCATTTATTTTCCTAATTTTTCTTCTACCTTTCTTATTTGATTTTTTAAAAAATATATATTTTTCAAACTCTTCTAAGAAGCCTTTTAGGCATGAGACCAATTCACACATAAAGTCATTTTGATATTGTGTTTTAATCTTCCCTGTTGCATAGTAGCTTTCTATGATCAGAGCTCTTTTTTGCTCATTTATTTTTTACAGTTGATCTCTGTTTCTGGGGCATAGGGGACACCGTCCCAAGCATTTTAAGTTAGGGGCTTGGGATCCTATTTACTGATTTTATGCATTGAGGCCCCAGATGTTGGCAGCTTGTCCACTGCACTGGAATAGCCTGGGTCAGTCATGTATGTTGTGCCAGGCTTTTGATGCAGAAAATTTGAATTTTGTCCTAGTGCTGGAGGTCTCACTGCTAGCCTGCTGTGTCACTAAACTGCTACACCAGGATAGAGAAACTCTAGTTGCTGATCTTTGCTGTGGCTAAGAGTCTCCCAAATGACTTGCTGTTACATCATCTACACTGGACTATGCTCCCTTTTTACTTAAGTGAGATAGACCTTTTCTTAAGTCCTTTTAAGTTATTTTAAGCTGCAAAATAGTTTCCCTCAATCTGTTTGTAATTTCAGTCACTCTAGAATCTATTTAGAGACTTGACTTAACTTTGTTTCTGAAGTAAATTGGGGAGAAATAAACTGGCTTCTTTCTATTATCTTGGTTTCAACTTTGTAGGTCCCTTTTAATTCCATTATTATGATTTCATTCATGAAAGCAGAGAAATATTTACATTTATCAAAATAATATAGCTTCAGACACATTGTGAGGGTATTTTTATCTAGTTATTTAAAGCTTTAAATTAAGAGTAAATTGAATTTATTATTTATATATAAATCAAAGTAATTATCAATATTATCTAGGCAATTTGTTGTGTTTACATTGGAAGAATACATTTTTCTTAAAAGTTCATTTTCTCCTATTATTTGTATTTCATAGCATTAGAATGAGTTAGTTCTGATTTTACTTTCAAAGACTTTGAATTGGCTGAAGCTTCACAAGCAGTTCTTATAGCACCTTTATCTTCAAATATTTGCTAATTGATTTTCTTTGAACCAAATGAAAAACCTATGAGAACCACAAATTTGCCCAAAGGGAAAACATACATGAATGAACACTTGCTCTCTCCTGTCCAAATCTATTTTGAGATGTCCCTTTATAAAATCTTTTCTTTCAAGTAAATTGATTTATTTTGAATGCACATGACTTTATGAATCATGTTGGGCGAAAAAATGTTAACAACTTTTTTTGTTAGGATCCTAGTTTTGATCCATTCAGCTATTCCATTCCATTTCATTAGAGTCCATTCCATTCACATTCAGTTTCACAAATACAATTATTATCTATTTCCCTTCATTTTATTCTTCCTCTATTTTTCTTTTCTTTAATTCTCATTTCTTTATCTATTAATTCTTCTTTATTTCCCTGTTGCATGAAATCTATTTCTGTATCAAAGTATATATGTGTGTGTTTAGAAAAAACACACAAAAAACACAAAATCCTTTGACTTATTCAAATGAGAGTTTTATGTTTATGGCCTAGGATCAGAGATATCTTCCTCACATAACAGCATCATGTTTAGGTATACAGCCACTTTCAGATCAACCTTTAATCTATTACTTTATCCAGTAAATTAATTTATTTTTATTACACATTACTTTATAAATCTTGTTGGAAGAGAAAAATTAGAGCAAAAGGGAAAAACCATGGGAGAGAAAAAAACAGAAAAAAAGAAGTGAACCTAATATTTGTTGGTTTATAGTCAATCTCCTTAGTACTTTTTTTGTATGCAGATGGCATTTTCTGTCTAGTGCCTACTGAGATTGTTTTGGGTCATTGAAGCATTGAAGAACCAAGTCATTCATAGTTGATCTTTACACTTTTTTACTGTTGTTGTGTACAATGTATTACTGGTTCTGCTTGTCTCACTCAGCATCAGTTCACATAAATCTTTAAAGATCATTCTAAAATTAGCTTGTTCATCATTTTTAATAGAATAATAATATTCCATTATCCTCATATGCCACAATTTATTCAGCTATTGCTCAACTGAGGGGCATCTATTCATTTTACAACAATTTGATCCCACAAAAAGAACTGCTATGAACAGTTTTGCACATGTGCATCTTTTTCCCTCTTTTGTGATTTCCTGGGGGTACTGACCTGGTAATGGCACTGCTGGATCAAAGGGTATGCACAGTTTGATAGCCCTTTGGGCATAGTTCCAAATTGCTCCCCAGAATGGTTGAATCATTTCACAATTCCACCAACAATTAATTAGTGTCACAGTCATATCCTCTAAAACATTTATCATTTTCTTTTCCAGTCATCTTAGCCAATCTGAGTGGTATGAAGTGGTACCACAGAGTAGTTTTAATTTGCATTTCTTTAGTCAATAGTGATTTAGAGCTTTTTTCAAGGACTACAGATGGCTTTATTTTTGTCATCTGAAAATTATCTGTTACTATCCCACCATTTATCAATTGGGGAATAACGTATTATAAATTTGACAGTTCTCTACATATTTAAAAATGAGACATTTATCAGAAACACTGGTTATAAAGTTTTTTTCTCAGCTTTGTACTGCCCTTTTATTCTTGTTTCTGCTGATTTTGTTTGTACAAAACTTTTAAATAATTTCATAATGTTTCTCTAGTTTTTTCATAATGTTCTCTAGTTTTTCATTGTTCATAAATTTTTCCTTTCTCCAAAAATCTGATAGATAAATTATCCCTTATTCCCCTAATTTGTTTATAGGATCCTCCATATTTCTCAAAACATGTACCCATTTTGACCTTATTTGGGTATGGAGTGTGAGATGTGGGCCTATGTCGAGTTTCTGACATTATTTTCCAATTTTCTAGATTTATCTAAGTAGATCATCACATCATCTGCAAATAGTAATCATTTTATTTTTGCATTGCCTATTCTAATGCCTTGAATTTCTTTTTTATTTCTTATTGCTAAAGCCAGTATTTCTAGTTGAATATTGAACAACAGTGATGGTAATGGACATCCTTGTTTCCCCCTGATCTTATTGAGAACATGACCAGCTTCTCTCTATTAAGCATTTTCAGTGCTTTACTTTGGGTTGAGCTACACAAACAATAAATAAAAATTTGATAAAATTTAAGTTTGTGTACTATGTCAGTATTAAAAGTTTTGCAACTTGTTTTTGTTTTTTTTTTTTAACTTATAAAACAGATGAATCAAAGTTTTGGTTTGAAAGATGGAATGCCTATCTAGTTTATAAAAGCTTATAAGATGTTTAAGGGTTCTTCTATAATATACTATATTACATATACATATACATATATAGATATACATACATATACATATAATATCTTATATTACATATAAGGCTTGCTGATGGTTTAGGTAAATACTGCTTATTAGGTTAAGTAAGGAAGGTGGGGAAGAGAAATCTTACACATCCATATTCACATTTATGATTCCAAGCTCTGTATTTCCTTCCATCCTACTTTCTCCCCTGTATAGACTTTTGTCCTCTCTCTTACCACCCTATTCTCAGTAGGGTGTCTTTTTACTTTTCCCACCCATTATCTTATTTCCTATCACTCCTTACCCTTCTCCACATCTCTTGGTAATTTTATAAAACCATTCCACCCATTATCTTATCTTCTATCAACCTTTCTCCCCTTCACTTACTTTTTCCTCTAGTGTTTCTGCCTTCTTTTCTATCCAGTTTCTCCCTTTTCTTTTCCTCTTTCTCCTCCTACTTCTTATAGGGTTAGATAAATTTCTATACCCAAATTACTGATTAAGTTATTCCATTTTAGCACCAAAACTGATGAGTTCAAGCTTCAAACAATGCTCATGTTCCTCCTTTTTCCCCTTCAGTTGTAAGAGGTCTTTCACACCTCTTCGTGTGAATTAATTTTCCCATTATACCTCTCCTTTCTCCTTTTTCCAATACAGACTTTTTTCACTTCTAAATGTCTTTTTCTTTGATGTCATCACATCAGAATCCATTCAGAAGCATAACTTTATTTAATATGATGCTCCAGTATGTCTGCTCCAGTGACAGATATCATTCTCAAGAGTTACAGATACTGCATTCCTACCCAGGCATGTAAACAGTTAACCTTTAAATAATACATATTTTCCCTTTTTTTACTTTTGGTTCTCTTGAGACGAGTGTTTTTAGATCATATTTTCTGTTTAGTTCTGGTTTCTCCATAGAAATGATTGAAAATCTTGAACTTCATTGAAGTTTCATTGTGTACCCTGAAAGCTGATGCTGAGTTTCTATGAACAGTAAATTCTTGGTTGTAAATCCAAGTCCTTTGCCTTCCAGAATATGGTATTCCTGTATTCCTAGAACTCTGATGCTTTACTGTAGAAGCTGCTAGATCCTTGGTAATCCTGACTGTTGCTCCTTGATATTTGAATTGTTTTCATTTGTCTGCTTACAGTACTTTTTCCTTGAGATTGGAATTTTGGACCAATACTCTTTGGACTTCTCCTTATGGGAATCTCTTTACAAAGGTGATGGATGGATTTTTTCAATGAGTATTTTTCTCCTCTATTTCTAGAATATTGGGCTAATTTTCCTTAAAGATCTCTTGTAGAATGCTATTCAGACTGTTTTTTTTTTTTTTTTTTTTTTTTTTTTGGTCATGGAGTTTAGGTAGATCAATGATTTTTAAATTGTCTCTTCTGGTTCTAGTTTCCAGGGTGGGTGTTTTCCCAATGAAGTATTTCACATATTCTTCCATATTTTAATTCTTTTTGGTTTCTTACTATTTTACAGTCATTAGCTTTCATTTGCCCTGTTCTAGTTTTTAATGTGTCATTTTCTTCAGTTGGCTTTTTTACATCTTTTTTCATTTGGGTAATTTTACTGTTTAAGGGTTGTTTTCTTCAGATTTTTTTTTCCTTTTCCAAACTGTTGACTATCTCATGAATACCTCTTATTCCCTTCCTCATTTTTATTCTACCTCTTTTATTTGATTTTTAAAGTCTTTTATGAGCCCTTCCAAGAAGTCTCTTTGTGTTTGAGACCAATTCAAATCACTCTTTGAAATTTCCTCTCTGGACATTCTGTCCTCGCCTAGGTTTGTGTGTTGTGCTAAACTGTCAACATAGTAGCTTTCTGTTGTTAAGATTCTTTTCTGCTTCTTGCTCATTTTCTTTCTTTCTTTCTTTTTCTTTTTTTTTTTTCTTTTTTCTATTTCCTTTTTTTCTTTTACTTGTAAAGTTGAGCTCTGTTTCTGGAATATAGGAGGTGATGTCCCAAGTTTCCTGTGCAGTTCTGAGCCTTGGCTTTGAGCATAGGGTTCCCTTGTGTTTGCAGGGGGTAGCTTTGCCTTTTCTTCAGGAAATAGCCTGGTTTCCTAGTTTTTTTTTTTTTTTTCCTTCCAAGCTGGGACTAGAAGCTGCTCCACAGATTTGCTCCTCTATTGAGCCAGGAATGAGGATATTAGTTGCTGGTTTGCTGTGATTAAGACTCTTTCACCAGCTTTCCCAGAGTTTATCTGACCTGGGCAGAACATCCTTTTCACCTCAGTTAGACTGACTTTTCTTGAAGTTTTTCCAAACTATTTTAAGATGGAGAATGGTTTCATTCTGTCAGATTCCGTTCAGATGCTTGTTTTCATGTAGTTTTAGATGGAAACTGCAAAAGCTTGAGCAGCTTCCTGGCTTCATTCTGCCATTTTGGCTTCACCCACAAAAGCCTATTAAACCTTTTACAATTGGAGACATCACTAGAATTGATCAAAAGTGGGAACAGATAATTGCAAATTCTTAAACAAGGCCTTGAAAAATCATAGAAAAACAAAATAGAATGATCAGAAAACATATCAATGTACAAACCTATTCATAAATGAAATAACTATTAAACCTCTCCTAAATGAAAAATTCACTAAGAATTTGGGGATACACTGTTAAAGATCTAACAACTGGTGATCCAGTATTCACTTTAATGTTTTTCTTTAATCTTTTATTTTTTTAAAGATCTATCTCCCTAGTCAACCCATTTTCCATTTTGTTTGGTATTATACTTAAGATTTCTTTTTCTTTTCATAATTTCTTCCCCAACATCAAACTTAACTTTGCTTCCTTTCACCAACTTATATCTATTTCTCCTGATTCATCTCTTGTAATGAAATGAAACAAATTTATTTCCTCCTCTATAAGAAAACATATTATAATTTGGCTACAAATCATGGTTACAATCTTTTCTTATATAATCTGGCATTCAGAAATTCATCAAAATAAAATAATTTTTATACGTAGCCATACTGATGTTTACCCCCTTAACTCATTTGACTTTAGTTGGTGAATACTTCACTCATTGAGTTTGGTGAGAGAATGTTCTGCAAAACAAAAAGCCTGAGATCATGTGACCCTGAAAATCAAACCCCCTTCTTTGGCCTTTTCACTTGTTTTCTGCTTTAGGTGAAAAGGCTGAAATCTCAAAAACTAGTTGATTCAAGTTGCTTCAAGTGTTCGGGCCATCTAGTATCACCTTCTTGAAGTTCTACATTCATTCTACCAAAAACTAAAAAGAAACAATGATGTTACCATTAGTGTGAACTTAATGGGAGCAATGTTAACTAGTAACCGAAGTAAGTTTTTGAGCTTACAAATCCAGAAAGTGAGACAATATTAGGTAAATTATGTCCCAGAAGAATTGGATAGAAATGCTTATATATCTGTTCTTCCTATATCTTTGTTGTAAACATCCCATTTTAAAATCTACTTGAAATTAATTAGTGAAATAAAACTGTGTCTTATTTACTAAGCCTTTACAATGGGAAAACATGGCTCAAATTAATGACAGCAGATCCCAGTCTATCAGTTTACTCCTGGAACCCTAAAGGGACTTGTAGACTGCTTTAGGGAGAAAAAGTCAAGGAATAAGCACAGTATAGTATGATAATTTTAGATTACATTTTACATTTAACATCTAGCTGGAACTTTAAAGGAAGAGTTCAACCTTCTCCTTTTACATATGAGGGAATTAAAGCAAAAGTAATATTGATCATACATCCATTATTTATGTGTCCTTCTACATATATCATTTAATTGTGTCAACCAATATCATTGATGATAATGTGTGTGTGTGTGTGTGTGTGTGTGTGTGTGTGTGTGTGTTTTTTCAGGGAAATGTTTTATCCGTGCATCTTAAAAACTCTTTGATATTTAAAAATAAATTAATGGCCAAGTAAAATCATTGGATGGCTATTCTGTAGAGCAAATCATGTCTCCCATATGGATAGAGTATTATGTCACATCTTCTACACTAATAAAATATAAATCTGTTCAAAGGAATTAATTTTATTCCTTACTAACATTTTTAGAGTAGGATAAATATTTGGAAAATGATCCATACTAAATGAATTGAACAGTTGCTTAGAGAATAGAGATCATGTAGGAGTGTTGAGCCTGGAGTCCTCCATGGTCCTTTCTAATTGTAAATAAGTGATCTATGAACTTAAATAATTCACTTTATGGATGAAATAAAAAAAATGATATAGTTCAGATGATTTCCCTTGCACTCCTTCATATGTTGATTATTCCTATCCCTCTTCCCCACTATGGCATTAATCACTAATATAAATTCCCACATTAATGCTGCTCTGCTATCATTGGTTCCTTTTATCAGCTGGAAGGGAGAAGGCTAAATGTGTTTAAGGAATGGACAAAAATGCAAAAGGAGAGATCATGAAATCTTAGGGCCATTACATCACAGTTAATTGAGTTGCAATTGAAAAGGGATCTTGAAGACCATCTAAACTAATGTGACAAAAGAGGAAATTGACATTCAGAAAGGTTGAGTTATACACATAAGCTATTGGTGGTGATATCCAACAATGTCCCTAATACCCTCAAAAGCCTTTTTTTCCCCCAATGGTTTCCTCGTAGGAAACATAACCATGAAATCACAGCCCCTAGGACCAGGAAAAAACTCAGGAGTTAATGTACCAGCTCCCACCTATCATTCCATTTTAAAGATAACGTAACTGAGAACTAGAGAAGTGAAGTGGCTTGCCCAATATATATAACTAATATGTGTTATGAAAGAAAATGGAAATTGTATCACACCTCCTAGTAATATGTATTAGAATGATGACAGGACCTTGTAGTGACTAAACTGACACAATTCCAAATAAATATAAAGATTAATGGAATATTAAAGTTGAATATTAACCAGTTGCAGGCTAGGTGGGACAATCCACAGAACACTGTACCTGAAGCAAAAAAAAAAAAAAAAAAAAGTCAAGTTCAAATTCACTCTACCTCAGGTCAGTTAACCTGAATACCTGTTTCCTGTTTCCTCACTTGTAAAATGAAGATAATGATAGCATATCTGACTACCAAAGTTGTTGCAAGAGAAATGAGATATTTGCAAAGTGTTTCACAATTCTTAGAACATATAAATACAAACTATTATTAATATAATCATCATCATAAATAGCTAAAATAAAGCTCAGTAATCACCTCTTTTAGACAATTTAAGTGCTAAAGATGGAAAGGGAAGTGACTCAGTGAAGGTCACTTAGATGATGAATAGTATAGGACTACAAACTCTAACCAATAAATCTCAGTCTAGCATTTTGTCTCCAATGGGTCACACTACCTTTCCAATGAGTCTTCTCAATTTCTAGACTAAAATAAGAAATTTGAGGACCAGCAATATCTAGCAAATAACTTTTGAAGACATTTTATAGAAGGGACCCTTTTTAGGTGGGGATTGACTATTGGTTGTACAATGGATAGAATGCTGAATCTGAAGTCAGAAAGAACTGAGTTCCTCAGACACATACCAGATGTGAGAACCTAAGCAAGTCAATTAACCTCTGTCTGAATCAGTTTTCTCATCTGTAAAATAAGGATAATTATATCACATTTAGCTCTTAAAGTTGCTATGACAATCAAAATGAAGTAATGTTAATGAAAGCGTTTAACACAGTGCCTTGTTCACAGTATGTGCTGTATAAATTCTTATTCTCTTTCACCCCTCTTCTGAATCTCAAAATTCTGTGGATTTTCTCTCTATCTCTCTCTTCCTGTCCCTGTCTGTCTCTGAGTTTCTATCTTTGCCTCTGTCTGTCTCTCTCTTTTTGTCTGTCTCTCCATTTCTCTCTGTCTCTATTTTTCTGTGTGTCTCTCTGTCTCTATGTATCTCTTTGTCTCTGTCTCTCAGTCTGTCTTTCTGTGTGCCTGTCTTTATCTCTGCATGTGTCTGTCTCTTTCTTTCTTTCTCTGTCTGTCTGTCTCCAATAGCTAAAAGGCAATAAAGATAATACGAAAGATGAGACTAAAAATCAGGTCCCCTAATTACTAATAAAATTGGCCTTTCATTACATTATACATTTCAAAGCCAAAAGAGATCATGAAAACACTTTGAGATTTTTTATCTTTGAGATCATACCTTTCAGCCTTTGACTTATAGAGAAGAAAACTAAGGTCAAAATAATGTTTAAAGACTTGTTCAGGGTCACACAGGTAGCTAGTGGCAGAGACTGGACAAGAACCCAGATGTTCTAACTTTTTTTCAGTTATCTTTCTGTCATACCCCTTTTCTCTTAAGCCATAAACTTAATGTCAAGAAAAAAACATAAAGCACACAAATCCAAAAAGTGTAATTTTGGTTAACTAGTCCATTAATTGGATCACAGCACATATTCCCAAAGAAATAACATCACTCACATCCACATTTTTTTCATTGGTACGTGTCAGTCTTTCTTTGAAGCTTGAAAATAACTATGAATTCCCCACTGACTTTGCTCTTTTCTTCCCCTTCTTTTCTCTTTGCAAACACTGAAACTACTCCCCTGCAGTGCTAGTGGCATTCAAGCAAATACAATTTCTTTCATTTGCTGCCTTGCTGTGACCCAGCAACTTCAATGATATCTCCAGGAATTTCCACGGCTCGGGGATCACTGGGAATTTGATATTGCTAGACAGTTGGTACAATGATGCTCCTGAGAAGAAACATACACCACCTTACAGATTTTCTATCATTAGATTTTCTATAGTAACTGGTTCAGGTAAAAGGAAAAAAAAAAAAAAAAAAAAAAGAAAAAAAAAAAAGCCCAAAATCTTTACCAGATACCTTTGAGCAAAACTTTGATATGGGAATACATTTTCTACACAATTGTATTATTTTTCATTTTGTTAATACTATTTTTCATGACTTCCTTTATGGTATTATTTCTGCTTTCACCCCTTACTTTTGTTGTTCACTTCTTCAAGTATTTTGAAGACTCATAGATTCTTACAGAGAGAGCTACAAGAGAATTTAGGATTAATTAAATCAACCATTTCATTTTATAGATGAGAAAAATAAAAACCAAAGAAATTCACTCAAGAAGTTCAGAGTTGAATCAAAGTTTTCTGATATAAAATCCATTATTTTTAATATCTCTCATTCCTGTCTTTTCCATTCTATTAACATCTCCTGATTTAAGAAAATAGCATTTACTCTAAAGTTAAAGGAGATGGATTAACATCTTTCTTCTGATGCTCACTTCATGCATCATGTCGGGCAACACACTCCTCCTCCTTTGGGAACTTTCATATCCCATTAAATAGACCACCAGGCCTGAAGTCAAGATGACATAAGTTCAAATTTGGCCTCAGGTACTGATGTGTGACTTTAGACCAGTCATTAAACCTCTGTTTGTCTCAGTTTCCTCATGTATTAATTAAATGAGAATAATAGAGCACCTAATTCTTAGAGTTGGTGTGAGGAACAAAGGAGTGAATAATTGTAGAACACTTAGCACAGTATCTGGCACAAGAATTATATGAATGCTTCTTGTTGTTATTGTTGTTAAAATAAAGAAGTTGTATTGAGATGAAAAAAATTATAACCATTTTTAATCCTATAAAAAGGTGCTCTAAATCACTATTGATCAGAGAAAAGCAAATTAGGACAACTCTGATAAACCACACACCTCTCAGATTGGCTAATGAAGAATGTTGGAGGGGATGTGGGAAAATTGGGACACTAATACATTGTTGGTGGAACTGTAAATGGATCCAATTATTCTGGAGAGCAATTTGGAACTATGTTCAAAAAGTTATCAAACTATGTATACCATTTGACCCAGCAGTATTTCTTTTTGGCCTATATCCCAAAAAGATCTTAAAGGAAAGAAAGGACCCACTTGTGCAAAAATGTTTGTGACAGCCCCTTTTAATAATGGCAAGAAAATGGAAACTGAGTGGATGCCGATCAGTTGGAGAACGGCTGAATAAGTTATGGTCTATGAATGTTATTGATTTTTAGAGAGCCCTGGAGAAACTTACATGAACTGATGCTAAGTGGAATTTTCTTGTGCAGTAAGAGAATTGTATAAATATGTTTATACATATTGGATTTAACATGTATTTTAACATGTATAACATATATTGGATTGCTTGCTACCTATTGGCAGGGGGGAGGGAGGAGGGGAGGATCCAAAGCATAAGGCTATGACAGGGTCAATGTTGAAAAATGTTCTTTTTTCTTCTCCCTTCTCTCTTCTCCCTTCTCCCTTCTCCCTTCTCCCTTCTCCCTTCTCCCTTCTCCTCCTTCTCCTCCTCCTCCTCCTCCTTCTTCTCTTCTTGTTATTTCTAGATCATCAGTCCCTTCAAGAGCTATACTTCAAGAGCAACTACTAAACAATGATAATCAGAACCAAGAGTAAGTTAGGTAGATGAAATTTAATGGATGCTCCAAGATTAATATGATGAATTTTGAATTACAGAGATAAAGATAAGGGAAGAGTACATTGGTATCATAAATAGAGGTAGACAAGAAATTGTGTCTATGCATTTCTACCAAAAATAGGAGAGAAGAGAAATCACAGATTAATAGTTTCGTATCACTTTAGAGGAAAATTTGATCAAGCAAGTACCATAAGGTCCAATATTCAGTTTAAAACATCTGGAAATAGAACTAAGAAACAAAGTGAAAGTCTAATATCATTAATTTAGTACCTGAAGAACTGGATTTAAATACATTGTCATTTATTCATTCAACTTCTGGATCTCAGCTTCTTCATCTGTTAAATGAAAAAGTTGGGCTAGACAATAATGAAATGTCACATGTACATTAAGACTTTGTAGTTTGAAATGATTTTTAATGCTCCTTTTGTGTATTGGAATATGTGTTTCAAATATAGAGCTGAAGGTCAAGGGATAGGACTGAGTGAATACCAATTAGGTAATTCCTAGAAGCAATAAGAAAAGTAAAACTAAGTAGAGAGATATAAAAATATGGACACAGATCAGATCAGCTAGACAACAGGAAATTCTGGATGAAAAGAGATGGAAAATGGCACAATGAATATAGATCAATTAAGAAACAGATCAATAGAGAGATACATCTACCCATATGCATATGTGCATGTATATGTATGTACACACAGAAACAGAAATTATGTCTCTATATACCCTACACATACAGACACATACGTATCTGCATGAGTATGTATGTATACACCAACTCACTATGAACATATGCATATATATATATATACATACATGCTATCCCATAATATATAAATATATCGAGCAAACTATGCATAATAAATATATACATAATAACTTTATATATAGAAGTCATTCATTTGTCTATCACACACTATATATATATAACACATATGTGAAGTGTATATGTATCACATATATATGTACATTTGTATGTGTGATATTTAAAGATACTTGAACATTCCTGTATAGGTACACATGTGTGTGCACATACATGTATACACATATACAGAGATATTTACAACTGAAAAACTGAGTTTTAAAAAAGAATGGCATAGCTGTAGGATACAATGCTTTTCAAGCTTCACATAAATGTTTCAGTACAAAACTGCTCTATAAATAATATCCTCCTTATCCTTGGTTATATGAGATAAGGCTGTTTTAATAATTCTTTTGTAATATGTTTTTTCTGCAGATACATTTTCAATGACAGATGAAGCACTAAGAAACCTTCTACTGTGCTGACCAGTGCTTTTTTTTTTTTTATTTTCCTGCTCACCTTCCTTTCCAATTTAAACTACATCTACCATCTGGCAGAAAAGGAATCAATATCTTAGCGTTGTCACTTCTGAACATTCATAAGTATTAGCTTCCCAATGACAAGGTACAGAAGCAGACTTTAGTTCATGATTAAGGTCTTACTTTCAACTGAATCTAATTCATTCAGCACAATGGGGAATGACCTATATGGTTGGGAGATAGGCTGAAAGATGTGTCATGTTAATTGTTACATCAAATAATCATATAGTTTGGTATAAATTGTGCTTTTTTTTTTTTAGATAACTAAACTTGTTGCCTTTGTTAGTGCAATAAACAGTCAGCAAGCTAACATTGCAGGCTTATCTGAAGGGTACAAAAAATCATCTAATCTGTGGTAATAACTGATGCTTCATTTCTATAATGTCAAACTATAATGCTATAACCATAAATAAAGAGGTAGATTAATAGAATATGAGATAAATGAAAGATAGAAGATTATAAAAAAGAAATTAAATAGAATATATAAGGATAGATAGATAAATAGAAAATAGAGAGGTAGATGTAGAAAATAGAGGGATAGATGATAGATGCAATATGGCAAGTAACAGTGGAATATAAGAAATGCTACTTTATATAATTCTCCATGATGTAAAATCTTTCTCTCTTTACACACACACACAAACACACACACACACATACACACACACTACAGAAAAAGAAATGTGTACATATATATGTAAGCTGTTGGGTGAAGCTGTGTATGAGCACCAGACCTGGTGTCAAAAAGATCTAAGTTCAAAACTGGCCTCAGACATTTATTAGTTTGGAGCCCTGGGCAAATGATTTCATCCTGTTTGGATTATTTTATTCATCTGTAAAATGAGCTGGAGAAGCTACTTCTATAGCTTTGCCAAGAAAATCCCCCAAAAAAGTTACAAAGAATTGAGCTAGACTAAAAATAACTCACCAAGAAACATTTGACTATATATGCAAAACATGTATAGAGTTACATTTATTATCTGTATATATCTAAATATATATATATACATACATATATATATATATATATATACACAGATAAATATATTTGTATGTATATGTCTATCTCTTTCTGTCTGTCTCTTTCTCCCTTTCCCTCAAATCCTCCCTCTTCTTATCAATGTCAACAATATGTAGAGTTATGCATTATCAATATGGGAATGGTTTGATGTTATAAAAAGTCAAATAAGAATTTTTGGTTTATTAAAATAAAAATAACTAGAGAAATGTGAGTGTAAGAAAATATTTTTATAGGCATCTAAGAGATTGAGGAACTTGGTGAAGATTTTAGAAATAAAAAATCCAATAATACATATTAATTAACTTATATATACAAGTTATTATGACTAAACATAGTAAAATGCAAAGAGAAATTACAAATTTACAGATACTCGGAAAGGAAACATATAAGAAAGGAACATTCATGGCCTCACTAGTAATTTACAATTCAGGTCTATGATTTTGAAATAGCAGTCTAATTTCTCACATTAAACCTTAGATGATTCCTAGTTCAAAACTGCCTGAATATCATTGGAAAGCTGGGCTTCTTTGTTTATATATCTATATCTATATCTATACACACACATATATATGTGCATATATACATATATATGTATGTATATGCATATATATTTATGTATATCTATAACATATACATATATATGTATATATGTTTATGGATGTATGTATATATATATATGTCTCTATACACATATATATGTACTTTGAATATGTATATATATATATAGCCACATATATATATAAAAATAAAATTATTTTTCTATTCCTATTATTAAAATATCTATAGTAGGCAATATCTTCAATTTTTAGATTTATGTATATAATTTTGTTCATTTATTCAAAAATATTTTTCTTTACTTTTCGATCATAAATTGTTCCATTTATGTTAAACGGACAGCATATTTTACTAATAATTTCATTTTTGCTGTTTTAATAGGAAAAAAAGAATTATTTTTACATTATATGGAATTCAGAAAGACTCACTTTCTTGTTATTATTCTTTTATATTCACTATTCTGTGAATTACAGGCAGGGAGGTAACATAACTGATTTTTGGTTGAATAAAAGCATTAGATTATATGATCATCTTCTGTCAGCTCTCTAAAAGAATCTTATGTACAGTTCCAGAAATGGGCAGGGTGATGAGGATAATGCATTCCTCCTGTTCTTACTCTATGAGGTTGATTTATTCTGCTAGATCGCTATTTTTGAAACTTTTTTTTTTAAGAAATAAGAGATGAAGAGAGAGACAGACTCAGAAACTGAGGCAGAGAGAGCTAGAGAGAAACAGATAGAGACAGAAGTATTCAGTGTATTCATTAAGATCATCAAATTTTAAAAAGCCCAAATTCAAATTAGAAAAAAATGATAACAACCTACTCTAACAAGCACTGAAAGTCCTAAATTGAGAAACTAATGACTTGCCAGTTTTATTTTATTTTTTTTTAATAGAATTGATCTTGGATATCACTCAGCAAACAAATATGTATTAAATGCCTGCTATTAACTGGAGAAGGAAATAACAAGCCACTCCTGTATCTTTGGCAAGAAAACTCCAAATGGGTGATACAGAGTCAGAGTTCATTGAAATAACTGAACAACTGAACAATAAAATGTGTTTGGTAGCCTCTGTGACTTAGAGAAAATTTGATGAATAAGAAACCAGTGAAGCAAAAGATAATGAAAGCTATACTTGGAGACAAAGGACATGGATTCAAATCTCACATCTTACTATTCATATCACCTTAAGCAAATCATTTAATCTTTTCTGGACCACAGTTTTTTCATCTGTGTGAAGAAACTGAGGACTAGAAATAACGCTAATGACTAGATATCCAATTAGTGATTCCACTGAGAGTAGAATTTAGGATTTTTGTAACTCTGTGCTGTGCTCTATGCCATGTTCACTTGTTTATCTCATTAATTGCATTCATTTGTTCAATCAACCCAAAACTTTCATTTCCTACCCTTGGGAACATTATTGTTCCATAAAACATGCTATGCCTTAAATAATGATTTTTTTAAAAGGAGGAAGGAAAAGCCATTCCTTCAATCTTTAGATGATCCTTTCCATTTGGCCATGTAATTGGATTTCACTCTCAAAGTCTTTTACATTTATTTAGTCACAGAACCTCTCGATGCCACCAGGAAAAAAAATGCTTATGCAGAAATTCACTGTGGCAATCTCTAAATAGTCAAATGGCATGTCTATTACTGAAAACTCATTAAATAAATTGCTTATATCAGGGCAAATGTATGAATAGACCTTATCCTTCCCCTTTATGTTTCCTGCTGATGGAGTCAAGAGAGAGTGAGGTGATAAATGTATGTCATTTGCCTGACTAATGCTGTAATTCACAACTACCAATTCCTATAAGCCATTATACATTCTCATGGAGCAAAGCATGGGAATGATAAATTAATAACCCATAAAGCAACAATAATCCTGGATGGCTGCCTAAATTGTTTAAGAAAAGCACAGCTTTCAGACATTATTTATAAATATTCTTATTGTTCTCCAACATATACTTACTTAAATATTGCCTTTTATTGAATTCCTAGGTAACCAAGCAATTAAAAATAATCAAGTGGGGCTAAGCTATCATTACATTAATGGAAAATCAAGTGAGTAATTGCTAAAGTGTTTTACCACAAAGTTCTACATTAATAATTTGGGGAGAAACAAGTAGTTTGTTGAAGTATTTGCCTTATTGTATTTATTATTGTTGTATAATCACTTTAAAATTTTTACAGAAATCAATTGCTCTCTTGGATTCTCATTTTTCTTATGATAAAGATTTTTGTCTGACTCAATGATTTTAATAATATAAGGGGATCCTGATGAGACAATTCCTTCTATCAATGCATAGCATCACCTGATCTGTAAATTTAAAATGTATTTTCTTGATAGTGAGAATTCTGAGGACATAGCCTGAGCCATACTTTTAATATGCATCACAAGAGCCATATAGCTAAACATCATTGTGAAGTTATAATATTAGGCTTATATAAATCCTATTCCTTATCTTTGTTTTACTTTGTGTACATCTCTCAATTTTATAATATTTGCTGAAAGCAACATTTTGTTCAGTTCAAAATTTTAATCTACTATTTCCATTTTATAGCTAAATCCATCCAATTCACATTTTAAGCTGTAATCACTTGATGTTTATTTTCTTCATTTCTATTTTTTTCACTATCATTCTTTCCCTATTCTTATATCTCCTGATAGATTTACTTACTTCTTCCCACTAACTTTCCCTCCTATTACTTATCTTCTCCAAATATCCCTCTCTTATCTTCTCCCCTCACCTTATCACTTTGACTTTTTACTTCTTTCTGAATTTAGAAGACTTTTAAACTCTTTTAAAACTTTAAACCTCTTTAACCCATTCCTGATGAGAATAGGGTCTCAGCATACTCTATTTTTTAGTCAGTATCAAAGCATTTTGATGATTGCTCCTGTATAACATAGTTTTAGCTTTGATTCTGTTAAGGCACTGTCTTTATATATATATTTTTTTTCATCAATTGCTTTAATATTATTGACATTTTGTTTTTCCAGATGAATTGTAACTATTTTTTCAAGTTCTATAAAATACATTTTAGAAGTTTCATTGATATGGCACTAAATAAGTAGATCAATTTAGGCAGAATTGTCATTTTTTTATATTAGCTCAGCCTCCCCATATTGACATTTTTTCAGTTGTTTAAATCTGACTTTATTTGTATGAGAAGTGTTTTATAATTGTGTTCATATAGTTCTTGAGTTTGTCTTGGCAGCTATTTAAGTATTTTATTTTGTCTATAGTAATTTTAAATGGAATTCCTCTTTATATTTTTTTGCTGATGGACTTAGTAAGTAATATATAAACATTATGATGATTTGTGCAGGTTTATTTTATTTCCTGCAACTTTGCTAAGCTATGGATTATTTCCAGTAGCTTCTTGGATGATTTTCTAGGATTCTCTAAGTATATCATCATCTGCAATGAGTAATAGTTTTATTTCCTTATTGACTATTCTAATTATATGGATTTATTTTTCTTTTGTTATTGGTAATAATATGGATAACAGGCATTCTTGTTTTTCCCCTGATCTTATTGGAAATGTGTCCAACTTCTCTCCATTATGAATAATTCTTCCTATTATTTTAGATAGATAGTGCTTATTATTTGAAGGAAAGCTCACTTTGTTTCTAAGCTTCCTAATGATTTTTAATAGAGAGGGTTGCTATCTTTTATCAAAAACTTTTTATGCATCCATTGAGATTATCACATAATTTTTGTTGGTTTTGTTATTGATATGGTCCAGTATGGTGATAGTTTTCCTGATATTGAAGCAGTCCAGCATTCCTCATATAAATTCCACTTGGCCATAGTGTATTATCCTGCTCATAAATTACTGTAATCTCTGCTAATATTTTATTTAAATTTTTTGCATCAATATTCATTTGGGAGATTGGTTGGTAATTTTCTTTCTCTGTTTTGGCTCTTCAGGGTTTAGGAAACAGTATCATATTTGTTATATAAAAGAATTTTAGCAGTACTCCTATTATACCAATTTTTGCATATAGTTTACAAAGTATTAGAATTAATTGTTCTTTAAATGTTTGGTAGAATTAACTTGTGAGTCCATTTGGCCTTAGAGATTTTTTCTTAGGGAGTTTATCAATGGGTCATTAGATTTCTTTTTCTAAAATGGGATTAAGTAATTCATTTCATCTTCTATTCATCTGAGCAATTATATTTTTGTAAAAATTCTTCCATTTCAGTTAGATTATCAGACTTGCTTCTATACAGGTGAGCAAAATAGGTCCTAATTATTGCTTTAAATTCTTTGTCATTGGTGTTAAGTTCATCCTTTTCACTTTTGATGCTAGTAATTTGTTTTTTTTTTTTCCTTTCCTTATTCCAATCTAATTAACAAAAAGTTCATCCATTTTGTTGCTTTTTTCATAAAAGCAACACTTATTTTTTTATTTATTAGGTCAATAGTTTATTTTAGTTTCAATTTTATTAATCTCTCCTTTGAATTTTAGAATTTCTATTTGGGTATTTAATTTAGTTATCCCTTCTCTAGGGTTTTTAGTTTCATGTCCAATTTATTGATCTCCTGTATTTCTATTTCATTCATGGAACTATTTAGTGATATGAAATTTCCCCTAAAAACTACTTTGGCTACATGCTTTGATATGTTATCTTATTATTGTCATTCTCTTGGATAAAATTATGGATTTTTTTATTATTATTTGTTGTTTAACCCAATTATGTTTTATAATTAGATTGTTTAATTTCCAATTTGTTTTTAGTCTGTCATTTCCTGGCCCTTTATTGAATATAATTTTTATTCCACTGAGGTCTGAAAAGGAAGCATTTATTATTTCTTTCTGCATATGATTGTCAGGATTTTATGATTTAATACATCATCATTTTTTGTGAAGGTGGCATATATTGTTGAGGAAAAAAAATATTCTTTCCTGTCCTTACTTAATTTTTTCCCACAAGTCTATCACATCTAGGATTTCTAGGATTCTATTAACTTACTTAATTTCTTCCTTATTTATTTCATGATTAGATTTGTCTGATTCTGAGAGGGGAAGGTTGGGCGTTCCTCACTAATATACTCTTGCTGTCTATTTCTTCTTGCAACTGGGTTAAAATGTCTAGGAATTTGGCTGCTCTACCACTTGGTTCATAAACCTTTAGTATCATTACTATTTCATTGTTTATGATACCCCTTTATGAAGTTGTAATTTCTTTCCTTATATCTTTTAACTAGATCTATTTTTACTTTTGCTTTATCTGAGATAGTAATTGCTATCCCTGCTTATTTTTACTTCAGCTGAAACTTAATAAATTTTGTTCCAGCCTTCTGTCTTTTCTCTATAAGTGCCTTTCTGTGTCAAATGAATTTCTTGTGAACAGTATATGGTAGGATTCTGTTTTCTAATCCACTCCATAATTTATTTTCATTTTGTGGGAGAGTTCATCTCATTTACATTCACAGGTATAATAACCAGCTGTGTATTTCCCTCCTTTCTGTTTTCTACACTGTATCTACTTTTGTTCTCTCTTTTCACGCTGTTCTTAGTCATTTTTTTTTATTTACCTTCCCAACCCACTACTTCTTATCATCTTCCCTCTAAGAAGAAACTGATTTAGGAAAGGTCTGTATATCAGTAACAAGTCAATTTCTGTCTGTTAAATATAACAAATTTCATTTTGTGATATTTCATATAATCTTTGGACTTCTTTTTCATACTTTCCTCAGATCTGTCAAAATACATTTCACAAAATTGTAGTTTTACCATGTTACCCTAATTACTTCTAAGTACTACCCCTAGGATTAAATATAATTTTTTTAGGGCATTTAATGTACCTTATAAACTGTTCCCATTCTAATTTCTAAAACTACTATACCTCTATACTCTTTTTATTCTACAGGCAAACCATATGTTTTTTTCACATGAAAGGACTGCATCTCTCATCTAAGTGCCTTGACATTAACAATTCTTAATACTTAAATATTCTCCCCATTCTTCTCCATCTCCTGGAATCCCTGGTTTCCTTCCAAACAAAATTCAGGTACCAATTTCTGCATGATGTCTTATTTGTACCCCATTTTTCCTTGTATGTGCTTTGTACATCCGTATCAATATAGATAGATAGATAGATGGATGCATAAATGTTTGCTCCCCCATTAGAATATACATTCCTTGAGTGATAGTTTGCTTCTTTGTAAATCCATCAACTAGTACAGTGCTTTGCATATTACAGCTGTATAATTAGTGTTTATTGTTAAATTGTTGTTTCATTGATAGCCAAAATGTAGAGATCATTTTAATTAAATGAAAGATTTGTTCTCATTAGTGGTCATATCATAAGATTCTCACATATAGAGTCCCAACAACTAACACAATATTTATAGTTTAGAAACAGTATACTCGACCCTCTTTTATAGAAAACTGCCACTGAAATTACAGAAAGTGAATGGACCAATTTAATATGTGCCATTTCATATTTTTCTTGCTATCATTAGTGACCATGGTTATAAAATTTATCAAGTGACCATACCACTATTAGTGAATCTCTCTAACCATGGCTAGATTTTCTAGCCATGATAGATAGATTATCTATCTATCTAGGTACCAAGAGACTTAGAAACACATGTCTATTATACATTGTGTGTGTTTTTTTTCTGTGTATATGTATGTGTGTGTGTTTGTGTAAGTTAATTGACCAGGGTCACATAGTCACCCTATGTCAGAAGTAGGTCTTAAAATCGTCTTCCTGTATTTAATGTCATTACATTTAATGTATTTAATCCTTCTATCAACTACACAAAGTGACTTTCTAACTGATATTGATGTAATACTTTCAACACATAGACTTATATTTGACTCCTAAATATTCTGTGAAATGAGTTCCACATGTATAAACATTCCAGTTCTATAGATTAGAAAACTAAAACATGGGAGGGATATAGAACCAAGATGCCAGAGAGGAGATAGGTCTTTATCTGAGCTCTTCTTGGTATCCTTCAGATCAACACCAACCTCTGAACTGATTTTGGAGTGAAAGAACACACAGATATTTGGAGTGCAACAAATTCCCAGCAAAAATGTTTTGGAAGAACTTCAGAAAAGGTCTGTTTCAATCGGGCATGGGAGGAGGAAAGTTTGTGCAGGTGCAGCACAAGGACTCAGGACAGTGTAATGTCAGCACAATGGGGAGTCTTTCAGGAGGTTGTTAGCTAAAATACAGCAACATTAATTACTTGTCTGTTCAGAAGCTAGTAAACCAGAAGATTAGCTGTGAAAAATGCAACTCAAATATAAAAGGAAATAGGAAGTCCCTGAAGCACAGAATGAGTCACACCCACCCAGTACAGGAAGAAAGTCAGCATCACTAGCTCAGGGCAGTGTAAAATTGCTGTCACCTCTAGAGGAAGCTTGAGATAATCTGCTTTTTGCACTAAGAACATAAATCAACCTTTAAAAAATGAGCAAGAAAAAAAAACCCAAAAAGAACTCTGACCATAGAATAGTTTTAATGGAGAACAAAAAGAACAGACTTCAAACACAGAATACAGCTCCACAGTGTGGTATGAGTTGGTTCCCATATCGCAAGGGTCTGTTGGAACAATACAAAAAAAAAAAAAAAAAAAAAAAAAAAAAACTTTTAAAAAGAGATAGAGTAAAAATGGGTAAAATGAGTAAAAAAATAACTCTCTTTTAAGATTTTTTTTTTTTGAATGAGAAGTTTGCAGGAGAGTTTGGAAAAAGAAAAAACAAAAATTATCTGAAGAAAACTCCTTACAAAATAGATTTAGCAAAATGGAAAAAAAATATAACTCTAAAAATTACATGTGACAAAATGGAAAAAGAAAACAGCTCCTTGAAAAACAGAATTGGTGAAATGAAAAAAAAAATCCTTGAATAAAACGATTCATTTAAAAGAATTGTTTTGGGAAATCATCAAGGAAAACTGCCCTGATGGCCTACAACCAAAAGATAAAATAGCCACTGACAGAATTCACAAATTACTTCATGAAAGGGACCCCAACATGAAAACAAGGAATATTATAGCTAAATTTCATAGTTATTAAATCAAGAAGAAAATATTGAAAGCAGCCACAATGAAATAATTCAAATATCAAGGAGCCACAATCAGGGTTACCCAGGACTTAGCACATGCCACTTTAAAGTATCAAAGGGCCTGGAATCTGATATGCCAAAAGGCAACAAAACTTAGATTACAGCCAAGAATCAACTATCCAGTAAAATGAAGCATTATTTTAGGGAAAAAGATGGACATGCAATAAAATGGTAAATTGCATTTATTTCTCATGAAAAGATAAGAGATATAGAGAAAATCTGATCATCAACTACAGAACTCAAGAGAAATATAAAAGGCAAAAAGGAAAATAAAAAAAAACTATTTGTTTTCATAGTTAAAAGGCTTACATTCTTATATGGGAAGATGATATGATTAATTCTTGAGAATTGTATCTCTGTTATGGGTATACTTAGAGGGTACAGGTATAATTTGATTTTATTATGATAATATAATAAAAACTAGAGGTAGAAAGGGCATTGTACTGGAAAAAGAAGGAAAGGGAAGTAAAATGGGGTAAATTACATCTCATAAAGAGGCAAAAAAAGATCATTACAATTGAGGGAAAGAAAGGAGTGGGATGAGCATTGTGTGAATCTTACCCTCATCAGATTTGGCTCAGACATAGAATATGAGATATATTTAGCTTCACAAAGAAATTTGTCTCACCCTATAGGGAAGTAGAAGAGGAAAGAAAAGAAACAGGGAGTTAATAGAAGGGAAAAGAGAAATAGAAGGGAAAAGGTATAAGAAAGGAGGAAAGGCTGAAAATGGGGAGGGCTATTTGAGGGAGATGGTGTTCAGGAGCAAAATATTGGGGAAAAAAAGGGGAAAGGAAAGAAAAAAGTATAACTTGGGGAAAATAAGATTGTGGGAAATACATAATTAGTAATTATAACTGTGAATATGAATGTGATGAATTCTCAAATAAAATGGAAATGGATAGCAGCAGACTAGATTAAAAGGGAGAATCCTACAATAACACATTGTACCAAACATTTAAAAAAACAATTAATTCTAATACTATGCAAACTATTTGGAAAAATAGGGAAAGAAGGAATCCTAACAAATTATTTTTATGACACAATGACACAGATATAGTACTGATACCTAAGCCACAGAGAGTTAAAATAGAGAAAGAAAATTATAGACCATTTTCTATAATGAATTTTGATGCAAAAATCTTAAATATTAACAAAGAGATTATAGCAAGTTATTCCCAGGATAATACACCATGACCAAGTAAGGTTTATAACAGGAATTCAGGGCTAGTTCAATATTGGAGAAATTATTAGCATAATTAACTATATCGATAACTAAACTAATAAAAATCATATGATTATCTCAATGGTTGCAGAAAAAGCACTTTACCAAATCCCACATCCATTCTTATTAAAAACACTAGAGAGTATGGCAATTATCCAGATCTGCTCACAGGAGGATTTTGATACTAGCCCTGATCTTAGATGAGGAGTGAAGAGGTGGGATCAAGAACATGAGTCTGTTTATTCAAAGAAATCCTCAGCCTTATGTGACCTATGTTTAAGTAATATACTTACATAGCTATAAGATACTGTGAATGAAGTAACTATAGGATACTGTGCATTCATGACCACATAAACAACTTTGTGTATGTGTGTGTGTGCAGAAGTTTCCTTGACATGTCAGCATAACTCTGTTTTAAGTACATCACAGGTTGTCATGACCCATAACTTCTCAGGAAAGCTGAGATGCTCTCAGGGGAACATGGGGAGTCAAACCAGACATGTCACCAGGGTTCCTTCCTGGATTAAAAGGCTTTATCTTTGCCCAGGATTCCCCCCATCTGTGGCCCTCAAGAAGGAATGAACAGAGTTTTCCTTAAAATGAATAAATAGCATCTATTTAAAGCCATCAGTAAGCATCATGTATAATAGGGATAAACTAGAAGCATTCCCAATAAGATCAGGAGTAAAACGAAGTTACCCACTGTCACCATTACTAGTAAATATTTTATTAGAAATGTCAGCTGTGGCAAAGAAGAAAAAGAGATCAAAGGAATTAGAATAGGTAATGAGAAAACCAAATTATCACTCTTTGCAACGATATGATGGTATACTTAAAGAATCCTAGAGAATCCCCTAAAAAACTACTAGAAACAATTCACAACTTTAGCAGAGTTGCAGGATATAACATAAATCTGCATAAATCACCGGCATTTTTACCATGTACATGTTCATGTACCAACAAATTTCAGCAGCAAGAGATAAAAAAAGAAATTCCATTTAAAATTATTGTAGTGAATATAACATATTTGGAACTCTTATCTGTCAAGTCAAAGTCAGGAATATGTACACAATTACAAAAGATTTTCTACCCATATAAAGTCTGATTTAATCAACTAGAAAAATATCAATGCTCATGGATAGGCCAAGATTATATATTAAAAATGACACTACTACTTATATTAATGTACTTATTAAGTGTCAAACCAATTATTTTACAATATAATTATTTTACAAAAATCATTTTACAGAGCTAGAAAATATAATAGCAATATTCAGTTGGAAGAACAAAAAGTCAAGAAATTCAAAGGAAATAATGAAAATGCAAATAAAGGTGGCATAGCTGTATCACACCTAAATTCTGATAAAGATTCCATATCTATATTATATAAAGAATTGACTCAAATGTGTGCAAAGTAAAGCCATTCTCCAACTGATAAATGGTCAAAGGATATGAACAGACAATTTTCAGGTGAAAAAATGGAAATCATCTCTATTAATGTGAAAAGGTGTTCTAAATCAGTGTTGATCAGAGAAATGTAAATTAAGATATCTTTGAGATAGCACTTCTCACCTCTCAGATTGGCTAAGATGACAGGAAAAGATAATGAAGAATATTGGAGGAGGTGTGGGAAAACTGGGACACTAATATATTTTTGGTGAAGTCGTGAACTGATTCAACCACTTTGAAGAACAATTTGGAACTATGCTCAAAGGGCTATCAAACTATGCATAGCCTTTGGGCTAATAGTGTTTCTACTGGGTTTGCATCCCAAAGAGATCTTAAAGGAGGGAAAGGAACCTGTACGTGCAAAAATGTTTGTGGCAGCTCTCTTTGTTGCGGCGAGAAACTGGAAACTGAGTGTATGTTCATCAGTTGGAGTATGGCTGAATAAGTTATGGTACATAAATGTTACGGAATATTATTGTTCTATAAGAAATGATCAGCAGGATTATATCAGAGCTGTCTGAAATGACTTAAATGAACTGATACTAAGTGAAGTGAGTAGAACTAGTTCATTGTACATGACAACAAGAAGATTATATGATGATCCATTCTGATGGATTTGGCTCTTTTCAACAATGAGATGAATCAGGCCAGTTCCAATGCTCTTGTGATGGAAAGAGCTATCTCCACCCAGAGAGAGGACTGTGGGGACCGAATGTGGATCACAACATAATATTTTTTTTAACCTTTTTTTGTTTGCTTTCATTTTTCTTTCTTTCTCATTTTTTTTTTTTTTACCTTTTTGATTTGTTTTTTTCTTGTGTAGCATGATAATTGTGAAAATATTTATAGAAGAATTGTGCATGGCTAACATATATTGGATAACTTGCCATCTAAGGGAGGGGATGAGGAAAAAGGAGGGAAAAAAAATTGAACAAAAGATTTTGCAAGGTCAATGTTGAAAATTATCTGTGCATATATTTTGACAGCAAAATAAAAGCTTTAATAAAAAAGAAAACTGAGGAACAGAGGGTTTATTTTGCATGTGGAAAAATAGCTATGAAGTTTCACAAGTCAGCTTTGAATGTAGGATGCATTGAAAAAAAATTGTTTAACACCTATTACATGCTATCAAATGAGACATTGAAGTACCGCATAGGTACAAGATATGTTTCTGCCTCTTTTCTAGCAGCATCATTATTTCTAGTGATGCTATTTCTAGTCTTTTCTAGCCAGCATCATTATTTCTAGTGAAACTATTTCTAGTCATTATTTCTAATGATGCTCAGCATTCTTTGAAATCTTTCACATTGTCCAATCAAGCTAAAAATATTGCAAAAGATATGACCTCTTAAATGAAATCTTATAGTTCTCTAGCCATTACAAAGAAAGATAACAGACAGATGAGTGGATGAGAACTCAAATAAACAAAATAAGCAATTGACTGATTGATAAATGAAAATACACATGAATAAATGAAAAAACAACATTGATAGGTAATTCATATCAATTTAAGTTATGGTTGAAAAAAAATTGAAGCAATGGGGAAATATAGTCCTTAGTTAACCAAGACACTGCAAAAGAAAAGGCAGAGATATTAGAGACAGACAAGAAAGGGAATTCATAAAACTTTTTTTATTTAGACTTTTTTTATTAGAGCTATAGTGCTAAATTTTGGCATTTTTACAGTTCATCTTGCAAGATTTAATTCATCCTGACTTAGCTGTTACAGTGACAGAGAAACATATGGCTTGCCGCTACTTTTGAATATTGATTAATCCTTTTTTTTAGATCTAGTATTTAAAAGAAAAAACAAAAAACTAGTAAAATTCTTCTCTGAGTAGACATGGGAGGCACTGATTAATTCTCCTTGTCATGTTGTCAGTGTTGACTGTTTATCATGGTCAACTTCCCAGCCCAACCCTAAAACCTTTGAGGAAACCCCGGTGAGCTTTCTGGGATTGTATAAATATAGGTATTCATTAGTAAATATTGACCTCAACCAATGTTTTTCCTATAGAGAATGGAAAACAAAGTGTGAATTCCCTCTTTCAGAATTTTTCAGAAGGCAGAGTCAAGATGGCAGGGAGCAGACACGATTTTCTGTGATCTCTTCTCACCTTCTCTCAAACCAAGAGCAGATCAAGTCTCTAAATTGGTTTTGAAGTGATACAACCCACAAATATTTGGAGTACAACACATTTCTAGAAAAAGATACCTTGGAAGAACTTCAGTACAAGTCTGTTTCAATCAGGCAGGGGGATGATCTGCTGAACCCAGACTGCAGGACAGGGAGCCCAGAGCTAGGAGCTGGGGTGGGGAGCCAAAGAATTGTGGCTTCTGCAGACCCTGAAACTTCTGTGAGTTTCTAAAGCTCACCACACTGGTTGTAGATGGCTTACTTATTAGATTTGCTGCAAGACACCCAAAAGCCAATACACAAGGCAAATTGTAAGCCTCTGAGGCCCAGAAGAACTCAGAACCTGGTTGTGATTACTCAGCAGCACAAGTCAGTCAGAAATACTGGCCCCAGGGCAAACTAAAGCAGCTGTTACTCTTTTGCCTTTAGAGAAGATCTCAATCCTTTTAAAAATGAGCAAAAAAGTAAAAAGAACTCTAATCATAGACAATTTTTATGGAGGAAAAAGAACAGACCTCAAACCCTCAGGTTTCCAAAGGCAAATCAACTCCAGATGAAGTCTCAAATAGAAATATGAGCTAGTCCCCATTTCACAAGGCCTTCTTGGAACATCTCAAAAAGGATCTTAAAAGAGAGTTAGAAGGAAAATGGGGAAAGAAAATAAAATCTTTGTAAGAGGGTATGGGAAAAAAAAACAGAAATCATCTGCAGAAAACACCTTAAAAATAGATTTGATAAAATGGGAAAAGCATATACCTCCCTACAAAATTGATTTGATGAAATGGGAAAAGCATATAATTCCTTACAAACTAGATATGAAAAAGATACCAATTTGCTGAAAAACATAATTTGTAAAGTAGAAAAATAAAGCAATGAACAGAATCTTTGCATCTCCACAGTTATGGGTTCTCAAGAGGTCAAATTCATCAGTAAAAGTTAGGTATTCATCTATATATTACATATTTGTGTGTACCCAGTTAGTTATGTCCTGATTAGTGTGAATAATGAAACTCATGGAATTGCCATGTTATTTGAATTTTCTGTACATTGTATTTTCATTGGACTAAAATTAAAAAAAAAAAGAAACAAAAAAGAAGTAGAACATAAAAATGGGCTACATAAGAAATTGCAGATTCTTACTATGTATACTTTTTTTCTTAGACTATTGAAAAAAAATTGTTTTTGACTGCAGTAGTAGAATACAAATCAGTGTTATTTTCAAACTTTCCTTGACTGTTTTTTTTTAATTTTATTTTTTTATTTTCAAACTATCTAAGCAGCTAGAATTCTAATCTTGTGGTCAAGAAATTTGAGTTCAAATTTAGCCTCAGACATTAGCTGTGTGACTCTAGACAAGTCACTTAAATGCTATCTACCTTAATTTCCTCAAATGTAAAATGAGAATTATAATAGAATCTATCAGCATTATAGTCAAATTGCATATTTATAAGTCACTTAGAACAATTAATAATACCTAATGGATGATTAATTAATGTTTGTTTCTTCCCTTCTCTGTGAATTGTTAAAACATATCAGTGAATATAGTGAGTATATTTTCTTTTTTTTTTTTTCCTTTTATTTGAATTTTCTCTGCTTCACGTATCTCTATCTACAAAAGAAAAAAATCCTTACAAAATTGCTAATAAAAATCTCCATGTTTTGAATGTACACTTTTATCTTCACTATCACCTTTTACTGATTAAGGACAATGTTCTTCATTGACAGTTCTCTGGAGAGATGCTTGTTCATTACTTTGATAACAGTACTAACATCTTTCAAAGTTTCATCTAAAGTTTCTCAAGTACCCTCTGCGTGAGTAATATGGTTTAGCACTTCTCAAAACTATGTGATATTTAGGGAGGGGAAGCTGTATGATATAAATGGAGAAAAAGCTGGATGAGAAGCCAAATGTCTTTCATTTGGTCCAGGCTAGCTCTCTGGAGGGCCTCAGGATAATCAGAGTCAGCATCAGTCAAAGTCCTTGGTCTTTAGGAGGAGAAGTGAAGGAGTCAGGCAAGCTGCCACGTGGCTCATTAAAGATGAGTCCTGGACTCTTGAGTCTGGAGCCAGAAGTCCTCTCTCCTCAGCATGCTTCGATAGAGAGGCTCTGACCTTTTCCCTCAGCCTTCTAATCCTTGCCTCTGATTACCTCATCACAACACATTTAGCAAGTGCCAATCCTGAGGAGAGCCATCACATCACCATATGTTTATGGAACCTTGAGTAGATAATTAAACTTAAGTGCTCTGCTGTCTTAGATTTAAATACACCTTTTCAAAGTTCCAGCCCTCTACAATTTTAATTCCTGTACTGCCATTTATTATCTGTGTGATTATACATCTCCCTCATTAGCATACTTTTAAAAAATGTATTCATTAATTTCTTTTTTTTTACATTTTTATTTTAATTTTATTTAATATATTCTCCAGTTGCATTATAATTTTTTCATTTCTTTTTAAGATTTTTGAATTATAGCTTTTTTCCATCATCCTACCCAACATTAAGAAAACACATGTGAAGTTATGCAAAACATTTCCATAAAAGTCAAGTTGTGAAAGAAAACATATATCTCCTACCTTATTGAAAATAAAAACTCTCAAGAAAAATTAAGTTAAAAATAATGAGAAAGATAGAAGGAGAAATAGAGAATGTATTCAGACTCAATCAATTCCTTCTCTGGATATGGATAGGAGTTTTCATCATAAGTCCTTCAGAATAGTTGTGGATGTTTGTACTACTGAGAATACCAAAGTCATTTACAGCTGATCATCCTAGAACATTGCTGCTACTTTATATACAATACATTTCATTTTTTCTTGGAGGACTTTTCAGGTTTTGATGATTTGTGTGTATGTATGTGTGTGTGTGTGTGTGTGTGTGTGTGTATGAGAGAGAGAGAGAGAGACAGAGAGAGAGAGTCTCCTGCTCATCATTTTTTAGAGAACAGTAATATTCCATTACTCCCATCCATCTATCTACTCTTCCTTACCTCTCCCTCTTCTCCTCCACTGTAAAAGCTTTTTCTTGCCTCTTTTTTATGCTAGATACTTTTCCATTCTCTTTCTCCCAGTACATTCCTCTCTCATCCTTTCAATTCACAAAAAATTAAAAAGTTGTTATCCCTTCACATTTAAGTCATACCTCTGCACTCTCTCTCTCTCTCTCTCTCTCTCTCTCTCTCTCTATATATATATATATATATATATATATATATATACACCTTCTGTCATAAAAATGACATTTTCATGAGTTACATGTACATACCCCATGTAGGAATGTAAACATATAAAGCTTATTAAGTCCCTTAATATATCACTTTCTTGATTATCTCGTTATGCTTCTCCAGAGTTCTGTATTTGAAAATCAGATTTTTCCATTCAGTTTTGGTCTTTTCTTCACAAATGCTTGAAAATCCTCTGTTTCATTAAATAGCCACTTTTTCTCTGGAGGATTATACTTAATTTTTCTGGATAGGAGATCCTTTGTCACAATCCTAACTCCATTGCTTTCCACAATATCATATTCCAAGCCCTCTGCTCGTTTAATATTGAAGCTGCTAGATCTTCTGTTATCTTGACTGTGGCTTCACTGTACTTGAATTGTGTCTTTCTGGGTGCTTCAATATTTTTTTCCTTGACCTGCGAATTCCAGAATTTGGATATAATAGTTATTGGAGTTTTTATTTTTGGATCCCTTTCATATGATCAATGGATTTTTTCCATTTCTATTTTACCCTCTGTTCTAGAATATCAGGCTAGTTTTCTTTGATAATTTCTTGAAAGATGATGTCAAGGCTCCTTTTTTGAACATCATTTTCAGATAGACCACTAATTTTAAAAATATCTTTCATGGATCTGTTTTCTAGATCAGTTGTTTTTCCAATTAAATATTGCACATTTTTCTATTTTTCATTTGTTTTTATGGTTTTGCTATATTACATCTTGATTCTCATGAAGTCATTAGCTTTCATTTGTTCAATTCTATTTTTAAGGAGTTATTTTCCTCTGTGAGCTTTTGAACCTCCTTTCCAAATTGGCTAATTTTACTTGTTAGGGCATTCTTCTCCTCATTAGCTTTTTGTATTTCCTTTTGAACCTATCTCAATTTTCCCCTAATTTTTCCTCTATGTCTCTTACTTGATTTTCAAAGTCTCTTTTGAGCTTTTCTATGGCCTGAGCCCAATTCTTATTTTTCTAGGAGGCTTTGGATATAGGAACTTTATCTTTGTAATAATCTTCTGAGTATGTTTTGATCCTCCTTGCTACCATAATAACTTTCAATGGTTAGAAACACTTTTTGTTTTCTGCTCATTTTCCTAAGCTATTACTCTGGTTTTTACTCATTGTTAAAGCAGTTTTCTGTTTCCATGGTGGAGAGGTGCATTGCCCCAGAAATTTTCTAGGAAATTATTTTTCAGAAATCTTTCTAGGAATCTGACCTTTTCTGCCCCTGGAGTTGGTAGTTGTGTCCCAGTTCCAGTATAGCTGATAGATCTAAGTGTGCTGGTCAGAATTAGGGTAATTAATTAAAGGAATTTGGAGCAGTTTGGGGGAGAGATTGGGCAAGTTCCTGCCTTTATTCTGTCATCTTGGCTCCATCTCTCAACTAGCAAAAACTGGATTTGCCAACAAATACATTTAAAACAATTTATGAAAAGGCTGCTTTGTGTCAAGCACTGTACTAAAGCATTTGATCTTCACAATAATATTGTGAGTTTGGATCTCTTGTTGTTATTTATAGATGATATAGATTAGTATACTAAGGTTAACATTTAAATTACTTCATTAGGATCACACGGCTAGTGAGAGTCTAAGACCAGAAGGAAATTCAACAATTTCCAACTCAAGGTCCAGTGCTCTATCCACTGAATCATCACTTGTCTTTGGGAAAATGAAGAAGATTAAAAAAAAAAAATGTTCCCTGCCCTAAAGGAATTCACATTCAAATGGAGGAGACAACATTTATATACACTGGCACACACAAAATAAGTATAGAGGATAGGGAAGACACCTTTAGAAGGAAATGATTCCACCAATTTCAGGAGAGAACTGGGAAATACCACAGAGGGAAGAAATTGAGTTGATTCAACTTGTCATGTATGGTATCATTAAAATGCTTTTTTTTTCTTTCATTTTGTTTTAGTCTTGCATCGGATTAGTCTTGGATTCACAGAAGTTTATTCTATTTCTGAAGTATTGCTATTAATGTAAATTCCTTAAGTATCTAATTGATCATCTTGAAAAATGTTGATAAACATATTTAGATGGCATAGTTTGAAAGTCTGACTTAGGAAAATGCAGAAGCATAAGTTATCATTATATCTAGGACAAGAACAACCAAGTAGGATAGAGGTTGGGGGCTGGGTTTTAACTTCTAACTTATTTCTTCTTTCTTTCTCCCTTACTCTTACTCTCTCTCACTCTTGCTCTCTGTAAAATAAATCAATATATATGTATATATGTATTTATACATACATAAGTATGCATACATTTATACATATATACATAGGTGTATGCACACATATAGACATACATACATATCTACAACTGTGTATATTTAATTCCACAGCAGGAGCTTTGACATAAGAGAAGGGAGATCTGATACTTCATTGTAGTCAATCAGCAAATGTGCCATAGTCAAAAAAATTAAAAAACTACAGTTAAGCTTGATATCAGGCAAAAGAAATGCTAACTATTAAAGTTGTTGAGGGATCAAAATGGCAATTTCTTTAGAGCCTTTTAAGCAGATGTTGGTACCTTTTTGCCAGTGTGTATCATTGGGTGTCACTTTAAATTACAAATAGATTAGATGATTGCTTTGCTTCTTTCCTGTTCTAAAATCTATTATTCTCAATATTGCCCTTTTAAAAAAAGGAAAAAATGTCTGCTGACTAACCAATATAGAGACCATAAAGTCAATTTCCTACAAGTTATATATGTTTATTTTTAGCAAAGACCTTTAGACTCCTTCTATAATCTACTTATTAGTTTACAAACAATTCTTATGGAATAACTTGGTTTCTCTTGCCACAACAGAAAAGAAATTTTAACTAATTAGAAAGATTTCTTTCTAAAGGCAGAAAAAGTAACATTAAAATTGATATGTGGAAACTTTAGAGAAAGGTGGGACTACCAAAAAACAATGAAAGAATTCTAAAAAATATATAAAGGTGGGACCATCTATTGAAGACAAACATCTTTACAAAACTATGTTGACCTTGACTATTTTACAATTTCAATTTCATCATATGTCAAAAGAGAAAATGAAGGTTGATTAATAAGAACAAGCAAATATTAATCTTTTACTATGTGTCAGACATTTTAATGGTCCTAGGGACACAAAGATGAAGAATGAAATGATTCCTTTTTATATGTAGCTTTCATTCTATGGGATACTCTCATTCTTTCTAATTTTTGCATCTTATTATTCTACAATCAAAGTATATTTGTTATGATGACCCTAAATCAATAATACAAGTTTAAACATTTTTCAGTTTATGATGATTGTTTCTATTCAAAATACTTGACAGGCTAAAAGTTTAGGTTTCAAGTTTTAAGCTCCAATTATTTGGATAATTTCCTTATCTGAACTAAGGAAGAATTCTTTCCCTGCTGATGAAAAATAGATCAGCTGCTACTATATCTTGGCTAGGATAATAAATTATCAATTGCAAAATTCTAACCTTTTTATTTAAGAAAAAATATTTCATCAAATCTCAATGATATGGCCATACTTCCTAGACACTAGGAAAAAAGAACCCAAATCTTCAACAAATCAATGACTTGATACAATGGGAAGAGATTGGGAATAAAAGCAGGGCACACAGATTGTCCCCTTCTTTCTGATACTAACTTTGTGACATTATCTATTTTTAGATCTGTAATATGAATAAGTTGATAAATTACATGATATGTAAGATAGATTCCGGTAGTTACCTAGAACATGCATGAAAAACTTTGTCTGGAGAAAACATCATACCACCTTAATTAAATCCATTTTGAAGAATAGTGATCATAGAGAGACCTCAGAAATTCAAGATGAAAGCTCCTTATGAGGAAAAATCTTGGGACACCACAATTCACTTCTATGTAAGGCCATTATTCTATAGAGTGATTTAATATTTTATTTAGTTATTTTTACTAACTACATTCTAAGCAGAGTTCTTTCTACCTCTTGACAACAAAAGTACTATAAATGTTGCTTCCATTTTGGCAAAGACCTGGCTTACTCTATTATACTTGAAGATTTCTTTGAATACCCCTTGAATTTCTATTGTTATGTCTGCTGTTTACCTGACATATCAATAAAAAAAAAATACCATGATGCAAGTGAATACTAATTATATACTGAGTCATTTACTCAAAAAAAAAAAGTAAATGCTGGGGAAGTAGAGTGATGACAGCAATCAATATGAATTCTCACAACATTCTTTACCAACAAACTTTAAAATAAAGTATATAAGAAATTTCTAAACCATCAAAAAAGCAAGGGTAAAACACTTTTCTAGCCCAAAATACCTTAGGAAGTCAGCAAAAGATGCCTGTCACATAAAGGTGAAAGGCTAGCCCAGAACATATAAACAATGCAACCTGAGCTGCAGACCTTAGAGAAACCAATTGCTTTGAAAATTCTGAGCCAAGTAATAGTGGTACGATTGAGAAATTGGTCAGAGAGGGAAGCCTGAGCTGACATTGAGTGCAAAATGTGGCATTGTTATGGACAACTCCATTGCACACAAACAGTTCTAGGTTCTAATTCTGGGTTTCAGTTTCAAGGAAAAAAGAATAGATTGTGGGAGGTCACAAAGGAGTATGAGTGCTAGGTGCATATAGTTCCAGGGCAGAAAGGAAAACTAGCATTTATGGTTGCAATGGAGCATTTGTCTTTCTTGGGTAAAGACTCTGAACACATACCAAATCAGTGCTGACATGTCTCTTAGGATAGTACTGCCATGGATGCATCACAACTTGCAGACTTCCTGAACTATCTCTGAAAACAGCAGATAATATAATCCTTCAGCGGAAAAGGTGTCATTCAATGAAACAGGATTTTCAAGAATTCACAGTGAAAAGACTAGAGCTGAATGGAAAATTTGATTTTTCAATTACAAGATTCTAGAGAAACATAAGGAGGTTACCAGGAAAGTGGTGACTTAATAAGATTTATCTGTTTATATTCCTACATGGGAAGATGGTACTTGTAAATCATGAGAACATTATATTTATTTATGGCAACTGAATAATATCTAGACAGAGGACATGAGTGTGAGTTGAATATGATGGGAAAATATCTATTTTTTAAATGATGAAATTAAGCAGTGAGAGGGCAATGGCCGGGAGAAAGGGAAAGGAAGAAGTAGAATGGTGCAAATTATCTACTATAAAAAAGAGTCAAGTAAAAAAAAAAATACTTTTAGAGTGGAGGGAAAGAGAGGGAGAAAGGGGTGAGTGAACTTTACTCTTATCAGAATTGGCTCAAATAGAAAACATACATACACAATTGATGTATAGAAATCTGTTACCCTGCAGGAAAATAGGATGAGACTGGGATATAGGAAATGTGGTGGGTGATAAAAGAGAGAGCATCTTGGAGGAGGAAGTGGACAGTAACACTGAGGAGGGACAGGGTGAAAGGAGAGAGAATAAATTGGGGGGGGATACAATTAGCAATAGTAATTATAAAAAATTTGAAGCAAGTTTTTTCTGATAAGGCCTCATTTCTCAAACATAGAGGGAACATAGAAGAAAAATACAAGAGCTATTCCCCAACTAATAAAGGATCAAAAGATATCATGTAAGCTCATAAGGCAGTAATTTCATGCAAATCCCTTGACCTAAAAACACCACTTCTAGTCATGAATATGAAAAGAGAATCATAAAATGACTTATATGTGCAAAAAATATTTACAGCTGCTCATTTCTAAGGGCAAAAATAAATGTAAATTGAGGGGATGCCCATCAGTTGAGGAATGACTGAATAAACTTTGGTTTGTGTTTGGGATGGAATATTATTGTTCTTTTGGAAATGATGAGCAGGATACTCTAAGGGGAAAAAAAACCTAGAATGTCCTCCATTAACAAAGTGAAATATACTATATAAAAAGTAATAGAAATCTTGTATGACCAGCAGCAAATGAATTTGCTATTCTCAGTAATAAAATAATCCACAACTGCTCTGAAAAACATGATGAAAAAATTCTGTCCATTTCTAGAACAGAAAATGATTGTGTCTGAAAAAACATTGAAGTATTCTATCTTTGTCTCTCTATCCCTTTCTTTTTAACTTAATTTTTATTGAGGGTTTTTATTTTTATGAGGGTAGCAGATCTATGTTTTATTTTACAACTTGACTATAATGGAAATATTTTGAATTTCACATGTGGTTTCTTAACTGGCGTGGAGATGAGGGAAAGAATCTATAATTCAAAAATCTTAAAAACAAACATAAAACAATTGTTTTGAATGTAAATGGGGAAAACTATTAAATAAATTTTAAAATTTAACAAAAATTACTACTGGGCAATGGAAAATTAATGACTCCATGAGACATCAAAAAACAAATGAACAAAGCCAAAAGAATTTAAAAATAAAAATAAATGTAAAATATCAAAAAGATAAATGATCTGGAAACAAGATTAAACAGAATTAATTTAAAAGTTATTGGATTTCCTAAAAGCCATTATAAAAAAGAGTTTAAGAATTGTATATTAATAAATTATAAAGGAAAGTTATCTTGATACCTTAATACTAGTTGGCAAAATAAAAATTGAAAGAATTCTCAAACATTCCCTGACAGAGATCTGAAAGGAAAACCCCCAGGAATATTACAATCAAATTTAAGAGTTCCTAAATCAAAGAGAAATACATTTCAAGCAGTCAGAAGAAAACAATGACAATATTGTGAACCCAAAGTCGCGATCATACAACATTTCGCAGCTTCCACCTCAATGGAGCTGATAGCTCAGAATGGAGAATGGAAAAGAGTAAGCATGCTAGAAATACAACAAAAATATCAACAACAAAATCTACTTAGGGAAAAAAAGCTGTGAGAGATTAATCCTTCAAGGAAAATGGAGGACTTTCTGAGTATAACTGATAAAAAAAAAACAGAACTGAATAGAAAATTTGATTTTCAAACACAAGTTTCTTGAGAAGCATAAAAAGGTAAACATTAAAAAAATCATAAAGGACACAATAATTATAACTGCTTATATTCCTGTATAAAAAGGTGATGTGTGGAAACTTTTTCACTTTATTTACTTTTACTTTTAATTATTTTATTTTGAACTTTAAAAATCAATCATTTCCATAATAAAATAGAATAGAAAAAGATTTCACATGAGACTGCCCATCTATTATGGAAAAATGGCTACTCTTTTTAAATAAATAAAAATATTATGCAACTTTCCCTTTCTCCCCATTTTTCTTTCCTCCCCCCTCAACCTCGATTTCACTATCATTATATATGACTAGGTAGATGAGTTGACATAGACAGTGAATAAAATTATGATAAACATATTTCTATTTATATCCCTGAATGCATAGTCTCTTTCTTCACAGATCATTTATTGTTAATTTGGATTTTTATAATACTCAAAATTGACTTAGTCAAAGTTTTTCATAAAATAATATTGTTATTACTGCACACAACATTTTGGTTCTACACATTTTGTTCTTCAATATTTCATGCAAATCTTTTTGTTTTACTAAAATCATCAAACTCATCATTTCTTATTGCACAGTATTATTCTATCACAATCATAAACAATGACTTGTTTAGCCATTCCCCAACTGACAGTTTCTTACAATTTGCAGTTCTTTGCCACCACAAAGAGAACTGCCATAGATATTGTAGAACATATACTTTATTTTTCCTTTTCCCCTAATAACCTTTGGAAACAGACCTTGTAGTGGTATTGCTGGGTCAAAGGATATAGGCAGTTTAATAACTCTTTAAGTATAAATCCATATTGCTCTCCAAAATTGTTGGATCAATTCACTCTTCTACCAAAAGTTAATCATTATCCCACTTTTCCCACATCCCTTCCAACATTTATTACTTCCTTATCAGTAATTTTAGCCAATTGGATAGGAATAAAATTTGTAATCGATTATGATTTATGGTAGTTTGTATCTGACAATAACATTTTTATTTCTTCATCAGAAAACTGCTAGTTCATATCCTTCAATTATTTTCAGTTGGAGGATGGCTTATATTCTTATACCTTTGACAATGTTCTTATATTTGAGATATGAGAATTTTATCTGGGAAACTATCTAAAGATTTTCCTCCCTTGATTTTCTGCTTCCCTTTTGATCTTGGCTACATTTGTTTAATTTGCACAAAAACTCTTTTAAAAAAATAATGTAATTGAAATTATCTATTTTACATCTCACGCTGCTATTTCTTATTTATTCATAATTTTTTCACCTATCTTTAAGTCTGATAAATATTATGTTCTATTTTTTTCAAATTTTCTTATTATATCTTTTTATATGTAAATCATGTATCCATTTTGACCTTATTTTCGTAAATGGTATACATATTAGTCTACATATTTTCTCTCATAGTGCTTCCCAATTTTCCTTAGAATTTTTACCAAAAAAATGAATTCTTATCCCCAAAACTTGTCTTTACACATCTGAAACTTTACTATAGTCATTCACTACTATTAATTTTATATCTACAGTGTTCCACTGATCTACCCTTCTATTTCTTAGTACAACGTAGTTTCGATAATTACTGGATTACTATATAATTTAAGACTTAGTACTTCTAAAGTTCCTTCCTTTACATGTTTTCATTAGTTTCATTAATATTATTGACTTTTTCTTCTTCTAGATGAATTTTGTTATAATTATTTCCAGCTTAGTAATTTTTTTTTAGTAATTTACTTTGGATAGCATTTAATACATAAATTGGTTTAAATAAAATTGTCATTTTTGCTACATTGTCCCTGCTTGCCCATAAACAATTAACATTTCTCCAATTATTTAAATTTGGTATATTTGTATTAAAAAGGGTTTTTAAAAATAATTTTGTTCATATCATTTCTGAATTTGCTATTGAAGATGTACTCCCAGGGATTTTTTTTTTTTTTTTGTCTTTCTAAATTATTTTAAATAGATATCTCTTACTATCTTTTCTTGCAGGATTTTATTAGGGATATAGAAGAATGCTGATTATTTTTATGTATTTACTTTATATATTGCTACTTCCTAAAATTATTCATTGTTTTAACTATTTTAGTTAAGTATTTGGGATTTTCCAAATAGCTTAGCATAATATCTGTGGGGGGATAAGGAAAATAACTTTGCTACCTCTTTTCCTATTCTGATTTCTTCTATTTCTTTTTCTTCTCTTATTGCTATTGCTAAGATTTTCAATAAAATATTAAACAATACTAATAAACAAACAACTGTGAGTATCATTGTTATACATCTGATTTTACTGGGAATGCTTCTAGCTTAGCTTCATTACAAATAATATTTGCTTGTAACATTTGGTAAATTCTTTTTAAAAATTTATGGAAAATATATTTTACCTATATTTTTAAATGTTTTAATAAAAAGAGTTGTACTTTAAATCTTTTCTACATCTATTAATATAATCATATTGTTTTTTGTTATTGATACAATCCATTGTGTTAATAGACCTCTTTATTTTAAACATCCATGAATTTCTGATATAAGTACTACTTGGTCACAGTGGATAATCTTTGAAACTAAAATACAACAATAAGTTGTTTAGAAGAAAGACTCTTGAAAGAGAAACATACAAAGCTAAATAAAGGGCTGGAGCAGAATCTATTATGCTTCAGCTGTGGTAATAAATGGTATGGATAGGAATCATGATCTTACACAAAGCAAAAACAAAAATAAACACAGTTAAAGGATGATCAGAAAAACTACATTTTATAAAAGACCCATAGACAATAGAGTAATATCAAAACTGTTCACAGCAAGTTTCTTTGACAAAGGTCTCATATCTTAAGTTAATAGAGAACTGAATCAAATTTATAACAATAAAATAGGAATTATTTCTCAGTTTACAAGTAGTCAAAGGATATTAACAGGCAAATTTCAGAAGAAGAAATCATTATCTAAAGACTTGAAAAATACTCTATTTATCAGAGAAAAGCAAATTAAAACAACTCTGATATAACCTCACACCTATTATATTGGCTGACATGACAGAAAAGGAACACAAAAAATGCAGAAAGGGATGTGGAAAAAACAGGGACACTAATGCACTATTGGTGGAGTTTTAAACTAGTTCAACTGTGAAGAACAATTTGAAACTATGCCCAAAGGGCTATCAGACTGTGTATAATGTTGATCCTTTACTAATTCTGTTTTCCAAGGAGATCAAAGAAAAAAAGGGGCCTATATGTATGAAAATATTTATACTAACTTTTTATGGTAATAAAGAATTGCAATTTGAAGAGATTCCCACCAGTTGGGGAACCGCTGAACAAATTGTGATTTATGATTTTGATTAGAATACTATTGTACTATAATATATGATAAAGAGAATGGTTTCAGCAAGACTTAGGAAAACCTATATAAATTGAAGGAGAAGGAAATGATCAAAACCAGGAGATAATTATACATAGTAAGAGCAATTTTTCCCAGCATTACAACTGTGCATTTATTTTTTTCCTAATAGTATTATATTTTACCAATTACATGTAAAGGTAATTTTCAACTTTCATTTTGTAAGATTCTACTAGCAATTTGTAACAATGATTAAATATGAAAAACATAGCTACTCTAATCAATAAAATGGTCCAAGACAATTCTGAAGGAATTATGAAAAATATTTTCACCTCTAGAAAGAAAATTGCTGAAATCTGAATAAAATTTGTAGTTTTTTAAATATTTTCTTTACTTTTCTTGTATTTTTTGGAAGGAGGCAGAGTTAATATGACAATAGGTTTTGCATGATTTCACATATATAGTTGATATCAAATTACTTGTCATCTCAATGAATAGGGGAGTATCTATAAGGACAGAAATAATTTGAAACTCAATATTTAAAAATAGAATGTTAAAAATTAATATTTTTAAAAAGACAAGAAAAGTAATAAATACTACTTGCGCTGAAGGCATTGTTCTGACACCAGAAATTGAGTGTCAGTGATAACTTCTTTTCCCTTTGGAATGTGTTTATATTGAGTTTAAGTAGAAATTTTCCTTTGTAAATTTTCCTGAGACATACTTACTAGCTCCTCTTTGAAGACATCATTCTTCATGTTGGCACCAGAAATATATGGGAAAACATGAAAAAATACCAAACTGGTGTGTCTTAGCACTTTGCCTTACTGCCAACATAGAGAATAGTCAAATCCATTATTTCGAGAGCAGAGCCAACTCATGAATCAGATTCCTTTAAGCATCAGATTTGCTTTGTTATACACCCACTAATTGTATATTTACCCATAGTCTGCTCCCTTGAAAGTGTGAATCATGGTTCATAATAGGAGCTTGGTATGAAAATATGATGATAGATTTATGGACCATGAATGTGGAGTATCCTGAAGACCATTTGGTCTCACATGTTACTTTTTTAAATGGAGAAATTAAATCCCTAGGAAAATAAATTATTTGTCTGAAGTCATATAGGTAGTAATTTTCAAGATAGGACTTGAATTCAGTGTCTCTCACTCCAGAGTCACTGGTTTTTTAGTTGTACTTTCAACATCATTCAGTTAGAATCCTAATTCCACCATGGAATAATAAATTCAAGCTATCATTCAGTCAACTGTAGATAATTTCTAAATGAAGGACAGACTTTGAAAATGTTGACATCTTTTCTCAAAGTTTACAAATTCATTATTAGTACGAACAATTAAAGAAACCTAATGACTAATACAAGAAACGAGTAAGGGCTCATGGATGTGAGAAAGGGAAAGGGAAAAGAAGGGATGGAGAATTATATTACCTGTAATATCTTTGAAAGGGAATACAGATGGAAAATCATTAGAAAAAGGAAAAGAACAGATTATTATTTGGAAAACTTTACAATGAGAAGCACACATTGAATTTAATTATAGGGACTTCTCTTTCTAGTATATTTAGTTCCCTTCCAACATAGCTTATCTGCCACCTCTTTTATGAGGAATTCTTTGAGTTTACTTTTCCCCTTCTCCCAATTGTTATTGTTCTCACCTGTGGACATTATTTTTCTTTATCTTGAATAAACATTGTATTTTCTTTTATGTGTACATTTTAGAATCATCCAGTATAATAAAAGGTCTTCAATTGGAAAAATATTAAATGCTCTTGGATAGGGCGAGCAAATATAATAAAGATGACAATATTACCTAAACTAATCTATTTATTTAGCGCTATACCAATCAGACTCCCAAAAAACTATTTTTAATGACCTAGAAAAAATAACAACAAAGTTCATATGGAAAAACAAAAGGTCAAGAATTTCAAGGGAATTAATGAAAAAAAAATCAAATGAAGGTGGCTTAGCTGTACCAGATCTAAAATTATATTATAGAGCAGCAGTTACCAAAACTATTTGGTATTGGCTAAGGAATAGATTAGTTGATCAGTGGAATAGATTAGGTTCAAGGGATAAAACAGTCAACAAATATAGCAACCTAGTCTTTGACAAACCCAAAGTTCCCAGCTTTTGGGATAAGAACTTACTGTTTGATAAAAATTGCTGGGAAAATTGGAAACTAATATGGCAGAAACTAGGCATTGATCCATACTTAACGCCGTACACCAAGATAAGGTCAAAATGGGTTCATGACCTAGGCATAAAGAATGAAATTATTAATAAATTAGAGGAACATAGGATAGTTTACCTCTCAGACCTGTGGAAGGGGAAGGTCTTTATGACCAAAGCAGAACTAGAGATCATTACTGATCACAAAATAGAAAATTTCGATTATACCAAACTGAAAAGTTTTTGTACAAACAAAACTAATGCAGACAAGATTAGAAGGGAAGCAATAAACTGGGAAAATATTTTTACAGTCAAAGGTTCTGATAAAGGCCTCATTTCCAAAATATATAGAGAATTAACTCTAATTTATAAAAAATCAAGCCATTCTCCAATTGAAAAATGGTCAAAGGATATGAACAGACAATTCTCAGATGAAGAAATTGAAACTATTTCTAGTCATATGAAAAGATGCTCCAAGTCATTATTAATCAGAGAAATGCAAATTAAGACAACTCTAAGATACCACTACACACCTGTCAGATTGGCTAAGATGACAGGAAAAAATAATGATGATTGTTGGAGGGGATGTGGGAAAACTGGGACATTGATTCATTGTTGGTGGAGTTGTGAACGGATCCAACCATTTTGGAGAGTAGTTTGGAACTATGCTCAAAAAGTTATCAAACTGTGCATACCCTTTGATCCAGCAGTGTTACTACTGGGATTATATCCCAAAGAGATTATAAAGAAGGGAAAGGGACCTGTATGTGCACGAATGTTTGTGGCAGCCCTTTTTGTAGTGGCTAGAAACTGGAAACTGAATGGATGTCCATCAGTTGGAGAATGGCTGAATAAATTGTGGTATATGAATATTATGGAATATTATTGTTCTGTAAGAAATGACCAACAGGATGATTTCAGAAAGGCCTGGAGAGACTTACACGAACTGATGCTGAGTGAAATGAGCAGGACCAGGAGATCATTATATACTTCAATACTATATGATGACCAGTTCTGATGGACCAGGCCATCCTTAGCAACGAGATCAACCAAATCATTTCCAATGGAGCAGTAATGAATTGAACCAGCTATGCTCAGAAAAAAACTCTGGGAGATGACTACTAAAAACCATTACATTGAATTCCCAATCCCTATATTTATGCCCACCTGCATTTTTGATTTCCTTCACAAGCTAATTGTACAATATTTCAGAGTCTGATTCTTTTTGTACAGCAAAATAATGTTTTGGTCACGTATACTTATTGTGTATCTAATTTATATTTTAATATATTTAACATCTACTGGTCATCCTGCCATCTAGGGGAGCGGATGGGGGGGTAAGAGGTGAAAAATTGGAACAAGAGGTTTGGCAATTGTTAATGCTGTAAAGTTACCCATGCATATATCCTGTAAATAAAAGGCTATTAAATAAATAAAAAAAATATTAAAGCACAATACAAATGCAAAGTAAAACTTTTAGTTATTATCTGTAACTCACTTACAATATTATTTTACATTGTTAATTCTTATTTATATTTTTATGTATCTCTTATCTCCGTTACTGTTATAAGATGCTTTGTGTTAAAATTGGGGTCTTAAACATCTTTGTATTCCTGATTCATTTTAACCCTATTGTGTCCCTGATATCCTTTAAATAGAGTGAATATTGAGACATTTGTGGAAGCTTTTTTTTTTAATTATTCAAACTTGACAAAAACATTTAAAAAATTTAGTTAATTTACACTTTTAAACAAATTTTCAGTTTCCTAATGCAACAACAGACATATATATGTGTGTGTGTGTGTGTGTGATACACACACACACACACACACACACATATATAGATAGATAAATAGATACATACATACAAATATTTCCATGTGTGCATTTTTTTTGTGTGTTTGTGTGTGAATCTCCATTTATATGATCCATTTTATCAGTCTTCATCCCTTGGATGAAAGACTAAGCCTGCCCATAAAACTTTCAAAATGGAGAGGCTCATTCATCTTCAGCTAATACAAGAACCAAAATAAAAGATATAAGTAAACTATGGTGCAATTAGGTAGAAATTTCATTGTGTAGAGACTCAAAGATTCAGAATTTCTTCTTATTTCTTCTTGTTCTTCTCAATCTTATTCTTGTTCTTGTTCTCCTCCTCCTCCCTCCTTACTCCTTATCCTCTCTCTCCCTCTTTCCCCCTCTTTCTCTTTTCTTTTTCCCTTTCCTCCCTACTCTATACTCGTCTTGACTATAACATTGTTAATGAAGAAACAATAAGGTTCTGATAAACTTAAACCTATGAGCCAGCAGAGAAGCTGTCTTGCAGGCCCTCGCACTCAGCAAGGGCATTTTTTTTTTTTCCACTCAGGAAAAATCAGTATCAGTAAGTTGTCAAAGCAGCAATATCAGGAACTAGTTCTGGTTCCTCATTTTCCCAAATGTTTGGAATTTTTTAAAGGCAGATGGCTGAACACTTGTTAGTCCCCAGTGGGAGGGTCTAAATTTAAGAAATTGAAGTATGTCTAGAAATCTGTGTTTCACACACACACACACCCATACACACACACAACACAGACACACATATAGACCACTTAAGAACTTTCTGAATTTTAGCATAGATTTTATCTACAGTAGAAATTCTATATTTGATCTTATCCCTTTTACTTTCACAAATACATGGGGGCAAACATAAATTAGACATCTAAGATTAACTGTTCTGTACCATGCACACATGAGCAAAATGCATTAAATTTTCAACATCAGAGAAAGGAGAAGGATGGAGTTTACTGGTGGGTAAGAGTACCAAATCTGATTTAATTTGATATCCACACAGAAAATGCTCTTAGACTATGTTAACAGACACCAACACTCACAAAAAAGCACTATTTGGCAAATAGAGTTTCAGTTCTCACAGATCCTTAGAGTGTATTTGTTAATTGGAACACATAGGAAGTGCTTGGAATTGTGATCTCTTGGCCCTCAGAACACAATGGTACTGCAGAACTGAGTGACACTACCTTCTGTTGGTAAAATTCATTTTAAAAATCAAGTATTTATAAAGCAATCTGTGGTTTGGAAAGCATTTGATTGATATTATCTAATTTTAGTCTTATAGATATGTTGGGAAATCTGTGCTACTTATTATTACCATTTTACAGATTTAAAAAAAACTTAGTGCAGTCAGAAGTTAAGTAATTTGCCTAGGTCACACAATTCATTTTTGAGGTTGGATTTGAATTCAGCTCTTCTTGAATCTAGGCACATTGATCTATTCACTTAGATACCTAGTTACTTAACAAAGTTTAAACTATTTTCTCATTGTAATCAATTTTTCAAGAAATATATTTTTTTCAAAAAGAAATATCATAATGTTGAGAAAGTAATAATATTTAATGAAGAGTTTGTTTTGATCCAAAGTAGAGTATATCCTTAAAAAAATGTTCTAGAGATAAAATGCATTCACATTCATTTGACTAAATTAAAACCTATCAAATTTATCAAGAATAACCAAAATTCCATCTTAGTAATGTTGGGAAAATAATAATATTTTCTTATATTAGCAATTACTTATTTTTATTGTTTAATATTTATACTGTATATCTCTTCTCTCCTTAACTAAATTGGAAACTTTTTGAAGGCAATGGACTATATTTTGACAGTATCTCACTCTTAGGACTTAAGTTTGTAGAATGAATATATGAACAAAGGGAACAGATGTTTTAAAATGAAGTGTCATCATCCATTGGATATTTACAAGGAGTGTTTTTGCTTTCTGACTCTTCCTAAAAAGATACAGCAGCTTTCAAGCTCTAGATAATCTCTCTGACTTGACATATTCTGAGCAGATACTGCCAATTGAACTGAATTATTTATGACTCTAAATGGAAGTGCTGTCCTACAGAGACCAAAGCAAAGGCAAGCAAATGTTCATGTGTTCAGATTGGCCTCAGACCCTACTCCCCAAAGGCAGCATTGTTTTTCATGTCCAGCCTGAAAGTGATTCTCAGTAACTTTTCTTGCTTTTCCAAGGAAACTTAGATTGACTAGTACTTCAGTTCAAATCTCCTGCCAACAGCTCATTATAAGATCCTTAGATCATTGATAGGCTATAGTCTTTGTTAGGGAAACAAGTGTTTGTGAGATGGATTTAATCCCTGGAAAATGGGAAGATTTCTCACCCATACCTAGGTCTAGGTGGTGTGAATTTTAAAAGATGAAAGCCATTAAGAAAACTGTTGGAGATCATGTATGAACAAATACTGTTTCATAGCAAAATCTTAAACACTCTTAAATAGGAAAAATCCTGCACTGGTAAATGATCTTGCTTTTTTTCTCATAACCTTTGTAATTGATGTATGAAAATCAGTAAATTAAAAGCACATATTGATTTCCAATTACACAAAAGGCACTGGACTAAGTTCCTTTCTGGGTACAAGGATGAATAAAGAACAATTTCTTCCCTCAATGACCTGATTTGCATAGAGATGATATCAAATTTACAGGTTTAAATGTCAGAAAATTGTTTTAAATTCATAAAATAAAATCTACAATATTACAAAAGCAAACCAATTATATCAAAATATAATTTAAATATTTTAAATGAATTTATAAGTTCCAAGTTATGAATTTCTGATATAGAACCATCTTTTCATTTTATTGATAAAGGAAGAGAGGCTCAGAAATTTTAACTGACTAGCCTAAAGTCACACCAGTACTAATTATGAGGAGGAGGTTTCAAACCGATGTCCTTTGACTCAAATCTTAGTGCTTTTGCTACTGTGTCATGAAAAATTGCTTTAAAAAATCATTTCCAAGTCATGGCTAGATAGGAAATCCAAGGACTTTGTTTTATTTAGAGTTTTATTTATTCATTCATAGCACATTGGAAAATTAAGGTAATTTTCTAAATTCCTCAGGTTCCTGGATCAGCATCACTTAAATTTATAGATAAATTGAGACAAAAGTGCTTCTCTTGTAAAGCACTAAAATATCTCAAAAATATTCTGGTCTATACTTTTAGTATGCAATCAATGTTTCTATTTTTCAAATTATTTATATATTTTATTTTTATTCCTTTCATTTCTTAATATCTCTTTCCCCTATAGCCTATCCAGTGAATCACTTTTAACAAAGTATTTTTTTAAGAGAGAAGAGAACCATTTTATTGCCAATATCCAGAGTCTACAGTCCTGCAAAGATGTGGATAAATGTGTTCATTACAAGTTGTATTTTTTAAACAATGCAATTATTGGCAAATTAACAATACTTTTTCATTCCCTTTTCTTCATTACTTCCTCTAATAGCAAATTGTGTATAGAATCAATCCATTGAGACATTAGTTGAATATGGAAACATACTTATTAACTCAAAGTGGTCAAAGGTATAAGAAGGAAAATCCTATCTACCTTATGCCATTCTCCCCACAGTGATCCAAGTCTTTGGGAAGCCCATCTTTATTTAACTATTGGTTTCTGTTGCTTCTCAGCATCAAGTCTCAAAGAATTCAAAATATTTCTTTAAAATCACCAAAAAGAAGGTTAGGCAGTGGACATTTGATTTAGAGCCACACAACTTGGATTCAAATACTATGTATGTGTGTGTCCTTAAGCTAGGCACAAATATTAGGATTCATTTTCACATCATAAAGAAGGAATTAAATTAATTTTACATCTACAGTAAAACTTTACCTCCCATCAAAACTACAACAACCTGATTTCAAGGGAAAAGTGATAAATGTGGTTGCTTATGGGAGTAAGTGATCAGCTCATTACTGCCCTGAAGAAGCCAGATTTTAGGTAAGGTCTGTATTGGAGCACAGGCTTTTTTCTTAACTGAAGGGCTGCTCTAATATCAGAATCTTCCTACTAATTCCAGTTCTTCTTTTCTTGCTATGTAAGGAAAGCAGCAAGATATAGTGGGGAGAGTCAAAAGGACTCAGCTTTACTTCTCATTTCAATCATCACATAACCCTGAACAAATCAATTATACTCTCTGACCTTCAGTTTCCTTATCTGTAAAATAGGAGGTTTCTTTTCAATGATCTTTGAAGTGCCTTCCAGATCAAATTCTTTTTTTTATTTATTTATTTTTTTTTTATTTAATAGCCTTTTATTTACAGGATATACACATGGGTAACTTTACAGCATCAACAATTGCCAAACCTCTTGTTCCAATTTTTCACCTCTTACCTCCCCCCCACCCCCTCCCCTAAATGGCAGGATGACCAGTAGATGTTAAATATATTAAAATATAACTTAGATACACAATAAGTATACATGACCAAAACATTATTTTGCGGTACAAAAAGAATCAGACTCTGAATTATTGTACAATTAGCTTGTGAAGGAAATCAAAGATGCAGGTGTGCATAAATATAGGGATTTGGAATTCAATGTAATGGTTTTTAGTCATCGCCCAGAGTTCTTTTCTGGGTTAGCTAGTTCAGTTCATTACTGCTCCATTAGAAATGATTGGTTGATCTTGTTGCTGAGGATGGCCTGATCCATCAGAACTGGTCATCATCTAGTATTGTTGTTGAAGGATAATGATCTCCTGGTACTGCTCATTTCACCAGCATCGTCATTGTAAGTCTCTCAGGCCTTTCTGAAATCATCCTGTTGGTCATTTCTACAGAACAGTAATATTCCATATTTCTATACCACAATTTATCAGCCATTCTCCAACTGATGGACATCCATTCAGTTTCCAGTTTCTAGCCACTACAAAAGGGCTGCCACAAACATTCGTGCACTACAGGTCCCTTTCCTCTTTATAATCTCTTTGGGATATAATCCCAGTAGTAACACTGCTGGATCAAAGGGTATGCACAGTTTGATAATTTTTGAGCATAGTTCCAAACTACTTCTCAAAATGGTTGGATTCGTTCACAACTCACCAACAATGAATCGATGTCCCAGTCTTCCACATCCCCTCCAACAATCATCATTATTTTTTCCTGTCATCTTAGCCAATCTAACAGGTGTGTAGTGGTATCTTAGAGTTGTCTTAATTTGCATTTCTCTGATTAATAATGACTTGAGCATCTTTTCATATGACTAGAAATAGTTTCAATTTCTTCATCTGAGAATTGTCTGTTCATATCCTTTGACATTTTTCAATTGGAGAATGGCTTATTTTATAAATTAGAGTTAATTCTCTATATATTTTGGAAATAGAGGCCTTTATCAGAACCTTTGACTGTAAAAATATTTCTCCCAGTTTATTGCTTCCTTCTAATCTTGTCTGCATTAGTTTTGTTTGTACAAAACTTTCAGTTTGGTATAATCGAAATTTTCTATTTTGTGATCAGTAATGATCTCTAGTTCTGCTTTGGTCATAAAAACCTTCCCTTCACAGGTCTGAGAGGTAAACTATCCTATGTTCCTCTAATTTATTAATATTCATTTTTATGCCTAGGTCGTGAACCCATTTTGACCTTATCTTGGTGTCGGTAAGTATGGATCAATGCTAGTTTTCTGCATATTATTTCAATTTTCCCAGCAATTTTTATCAAACAGTAAGTTCTTGTATCCCAAAAGCTGGGAACTTTGGGTTTATCAAAGACTAGGTTGCTATATTTGTTGACTTTTTTCTTGCCCAACTATTCCACTGATCAACCAATCTTTCTTAGCCAATACAAATAGTTTTGGTAACTGCTGCTCTATAATATAGTTTTAGATCTGGTACAGCTAAGCCACCATCATTTGATTTTTTCATTAATTCCTTTGAATTTTGACCTTTTGTTTTCCATATGAACTTTGTTTATTTTTTCTAGGTCATTAAATGGTTTTGGGAGTCTGATGGTATAGCGCTAAATAAATAGATTAGTTGTAATATTGCATCTTTATTATATTTGATCGCCCTATCAGAGCATTTAATATTTTCAATTGGTTGATCAGACTTTTGTGTGAAAAGTGGTCTGTATTTGCTCATAAGTTTCTGATTTCCTTCAGATGATTCCTAAATATTTTATATTATCAGTATGTTACTTTAAATGATTTCTCTTTAACTTTGACTAGTTTGGATTTTGTTGATATGTTAAAATGCTTGATGACTTATGTGGGTTTATTTTATAAACGCTAAAGTTGTGGATTTTCTAATAACTTTTGCAGAATTTCTGGGGTTCTTAAGTATACCATCATGTCATCGGCAAAGAGTGATAATTTGGCTTCCTCATTGCCTATTATTATTCCTTTAACTCTTTCAGCTCTTATTGCTATAGCTAGCGTTTCTAATACAATTTAAATGTAATGTGATAGTGGACCTTTTGTTTCATAGATCTTTTGGGAAGTTAGTTTGTCTCATTACATATGATGTACTGATGGTTTTAAATAGATGCTGCTATTATTTTAGGAAAGTCCATTTTATTCCTATACTCTCAAGTGTTTTAATAGGAATGGATGTTGGATTTTATCAAATGCTTTTTCTGCTCTATTGAGATGATCAATTGTTTTTTAATTTGTTATTAACGAATTATATTGATAGTTTCTATATTGAACCAGGCTGCATTCCTGGTATAAATCTACTTGATCATAGTGTTTATTTGGAGATGATTTTTCTGTAGTCTTTTTGCTAATATCTTTTTAAGATTTTAGCATCAATATTCATGGGAGATTGGTCTATAATTTTCTTTCTCTGTTTTCAGCTACTGGTTTTAGGTATCAGTACCATGTCTGTGTTCATAGAAGGAATTTGGTAGGACTCCTTATTTCCTATTTTATCAAATAATTATTAGCATTAGGGCAATTGTTCTTTAAATGTTTGGTAAATTCATGTAAATCATTGGTCCTGGGATTTTTTTGGGAGTGTTTAATTGCTGTTCTTTTCTTTTTCTGAAATGGGACTATTCAAGCAATTTACTTCTCCTTTTAGTCTGGGAAGTCTGTATTTTGGAGGTAGCATTCATTTCATAGTTATCAAATTTATTGGCTTAAAGTTGAGCAAAATAACTCTTTTATTTCTTAATTTCTCTTCATTGGTGAAGTTCTCCTTTTCATTTTTAAGATACTTTTCATTTTCCTCCCTCCTTTTTCTAATCAGATTTCTAAAGACTTATTTTTTATTGGCTTTTTCATAGAAAAACTCTTAGTTTTATTAATTAGTTCATGTTTTTTACTTTAATATTTTTAATTTTCCTTTTAATTTTAGAATTTCAATTTAGTATTTGATTAGGGTTTTAATTTTTGGTTTTTAGTTTTTTTTAGTTGAAGCCAATTCATTAATCTTTTCTTTCTCTGTTTTATTCAAGTAGTTTAAGGATATAAAATTTCTTATTACCTCTTTGGCTGCATCCACAATTTTGGATGATGTCTCATCATTGTCATTCTTGAGTGAATTATTAATTGTATCTATAATTTGCTGCTTCACCCAATCATTCTTAAGATGATTGTTTAGTTTCAATTACTTTTTGGTCTATTTCTAACTTTTGTTGAATGTAGTTTTTTTGCTTGATCTGAAAAGAAAGATTTCTATTTCTGCTTTCTTGCATTTAATTTGAGATCTTTATGTCCTAATATATGGTCAATTTTTGAATAGGTTCCATGAACGTTGAGAATAAAGTATATTCCTTCTATCTCCATTCATTTTCTCCAAAGATCAAATACCTAATTTTTCTAATATTCTATTTACTTCTTTAATTTCTTTCTTATTTGTTTTGTGGTTTGATTTTCAATTCTGAGGTGCAAGGTTGAGATCTCCTACTATTACAGTTTTGTTGTCATTTCTTCTTGCAGCTCTCTTAACTCTCCTTTAGGAAGTTGGATGCCATACCACTTGGTGCATATATGTTTAATATTGATTTGCCGTTATTTATGCTTACTTTAGCAGGATGTAGTTACCTTCCTTATCTCTTTAATTAGATCAATTTTACTTTTGTGATCTGGATAGGGATGGTACCTCTTTTGACTTCTGAAGCATAATAGGATTTTGCTCCAGCCTTTCTTTTACCTATATGCATCCCCTGCTTAAATGTGTTTTTGTAAACACTTTTGTAGGGTTCTACTTTTGATCAGTCTGTATCTGCTCCTCTTTATGGGGAGTTCATCCATTTACATTAAGTTAGGAATTACTAAATCTGTATTTCCTGCCATCCTAATAACCAGATTATGCTTTTACTTATTCTTGCCTCCCCAACCCTCTTTCCCCTTTAACTTATGTACCCCTTTGTATCACGATTTATCCTCTTTATAATCCCTCCTCCCCCTTTGAGTCTTTTCCCCTTCCTTCCCTTATATACTTTTTCTTTCCTTTCTCTCCCCGTTTTTAATGAGGCGGAGAGATTTTCTCTAAAACAAATGTCATTATTTTTCTTTGAGCCAACTTTGATGAGAGTAGATTCACAATGTTCCCTCTCTAAATTCCTCAGATGTGATAAGTTTTTAGCTCTTTGTGGGATGTGGTTTCCTCTTTTTTATCCCTCCTTCCACTTTTCTGCCATCATCCTTTTCATATCTACTTTTTATGTTATATCAGTACAATCAAATTATACATGTATTCTTTTGTATATCCACAAAGAAATACAATTCTCAGAGTTATTTTACTTTTCTCGTCTTGAGTTCTATTCTTGGAGATCAAATTTTTGTTTAGTTCTGGTTTTTTTCAGAAACAAATGGAATTCATTTGTTTCATTAAATGTCCATCTTCTTCCTGGAAGAAAATGCTCACTTAGCTGGTGTTTATTCTTGGCTGCATCTCAAGTTCTTGTGCCTTTTGGAATATCATATTCAGGCCCTTTTTTCCTTTAGTGTAGAGGCACAGATCTTGGGGTGATCCTTGTTGTGGCACCTCAGTATTTAAATGGTTTTGGCTGCTTGTAATTTTTTTCCTTAATCTTATAGTTCAAATTTTGCCACAATATTCTTGGGTTTTTATTTTAGGGTTTCTTTCAGAAGGTGTTCGATGAATTCTTTCAATGCTATTTTACTTCATTCTATTACATCTGGGCAGTTCTCTTTGATGATTTCTTTAAAATAGTATCTAGCTCTTTTTTTCATCATAGTTTTCAGAAAGTCAATAATCCTCAGATTATCTCTCCTGATTATTTTCCAAGTCTGTCGTTTTGCAAGTAGATAATTGTGGTCTTTTCAGTTTGTCATTTTTTTTTTTTGCTTGACTGATTCTTGCTGTGTCAAGAATCATTAGTTTTCAATTTGTTTGTTCAATTTTAAAGAATTATTTTCTTCAATAGCTTTTACTTCTTTCTGTATATGTCAATTGAGTTTTGAATGTATTGTTTTGGTCTGTGGAATTTTTTTCCATTTCACTAATTTTTTTTAGTGATTATTTTCTTTCATCACAGATCCTACTTTCTTGCTTGTTCTTTGTCTTTTCTTCCAGATCCTACTTTCTTGTGAGTTCTTTGTCTTTTCAATTCACAAATTACTTTCTAGTGATTTTTATTTTCAATTCACAATTTTACTTTCAGGATTTTTTACTTTTCCAATTCGTATTTCAGGAAGTTGTTGCTTCTTGTAAAGGCTTTCTTTCCTTTCCCATTTATCTTCTAACCTCTTTTGGGACTTTTAATGGTCTCTTCTATGAGAGCATTATGTAAAGGGAGGACAGTCTGATGCATTTTGCTGGTTGGAGGTCTCTTCAGGTTTGCTGACCTGCTCTTTTTCTGCATAGAAGCTGTCGATTGTTCTTTTCATCTTTTTTTCATGTTTTAAAGTTTTAGGGTGGTCTCCTAGGCAAGGGGTTACCAGCTTCCTCTGCAGAGCAGGGAAAGTTAAACCGATTCCGGCTCAGGTATGGGAGTGCTCTGAGTGAGGTTTTCCTTCCCCAACAGGAGGTGGATTCAGCACTGGCGAGCTTATCAAACTGCTTAGTAGGGGCTGAGTGGATTATCGATTGCCCTGGGCTAGAGACTAAGTGGTGAAAGTGTCACCGCCCAGGCCAGAGCCTCTTGTGGGACTGTGAGTATTAGCAGCTGACTGCAGACCTCCACAAACTCTGCCCAGTGTCTCTGCCTGATGCAAATCAGCCCTGGAAAAGCTCTATGGCCCCAAGCCGAGCTCCCCACTGCTCAGATTGGAGGCTAACCCGGGCTGCGTCCTCCTGCTGTGCAGGATCACAACTGCCCAAGGAAAAGCCCGACTGGGTTGGGCTCGCCCTTGTGCTGAGATCTGTGCCTTCACCCTCGGTTTGAGACTCTCCTCAGAACCCAACTCTCCCCGCCTGCGCCCGATCTCCCCCTGGCCCCGGAACCAACCTTTTGGGGAGACTGCAGATTTTCTTGACGGTGAGTTGTTCTTCTTATCTTTACGAACTGTAGCAGTCAAGACTATTTTTGAGGCTCGATATAATATTGATAAAGAGGGTAAGAGAAGAGCTTAGAAAGTTGCGTGTGTCTTCTCCGCCATCTTGGCTCTGCCCCCCAGATTAAATTCTTTAATAAAATTATGACTCCTTATCCAGATCAAAGCTTCTTAAGCTTCATCCATTTTTGTCTGAGAATTATTTATGCTACTCAAGATATATAGGTATATAATGTATATATACAAATCACACATTTACTGATAATAATACATAATTTTGTGACTCCCACATTCAGTTACATGATCTCATATAGAGCCACATCCCACAGTTTAAAAAGCTTTGATCCATTCTGTTCTTGACCTCTTTCCCACCCAGAAAGGATCTTCTATTCATGCCAGTTGATTGTTAGTAATTATCTGAATAAATTAGCCCCATATCTATTAGAGCCCAGGGACTTTTAGAAAAAACAGTGTCATAAAAGAAATCTCTTTTTTTTTCCCTAGCATCAACAGAGTTGAGACACTGTAGGGCACTAGAAAAAAACATGATAGGTTTGGAATTTGGGTTCAAATCCTGATTTGGTTATTTATTACCCATGTGTCAGGGTAAACCATTCAAACTCTCACTGCTACTCATTTTCTTGATCTACAAAAAGGGGAGAGGGGATATAGAAACCAGTTGTTTTCTAAGGTGCTTTCTTATAACAGAATCAAGAGCAAATATTCAAATGCCATAATATCCTTACAGCTTTTTTGGAAGGAGGAAAAGGGAGATGAGAACAGAGCTGATGCAAAAGGCATTACTACGCCAATTTTAAACTGAAGTTTTGATGCTGAGTACAATGCAAGGAAAACTTCTACTAATCATATGAGTTGAGAATTGCCAAGTATATAATTTCACATATAAAAGGAAAATAGTGGTAAACGTCCCTTGGATTTTGTCTCTGCAACACAGTGAGATTAACTCTGAAAATGGTATTCACTGCCCCATTTAGCCTCTGGATTTATTCTGGTTTCCATGGTGATCTTGTCCCATAAACCTGCATTACTCCTGCTCATAGGAGACCATTCATTTGTCATGTAAACCTGTAACCCAAATGGTTCCTCTAACTGCTAGGTCCAGTTCCAAATGCAGGGCAAACTGGCTAATATATTTATTTTGAATCGATAGTGTTGCTACATTTTAATAACAATGACATTCTTATTTGGCATTTTATTTGCTACATCAATTCTAAAGTCTTATTTTATTAGCTAGTATGGGCCTTTTGAGGACACCCATTCTGGTGCTGCAGAAGTCAATAAAAGTAATAAATTAAATGTACCAGTCACTCATTTTTTTCCTTTACACAGCACCACAAATCCCTTTGCAATCATGCCAGTGTTGAGGAGAGGGGGGCAGGAAGGAGGGAGAAAAGGAAACATGCTGATGGTTCCTACTTGTGTCACTTTAATAAATAAAAATAAAAAACCCTATTATGCTGGTATGTGACTCCAAGATCTATTTGAATATATTTGCTACCACAAAGAAATTTTATCATCAAATTATTCATATTTCTTTAAGCAATTCTTGTCTAATAGTATTAGTGGCCAGAGAACCCTTCCATCATCACTATACAACGCCTGTCATTTGTTCATCTCTATAAGAAATTCACAAACATTTTTTTTTGAGAGCAGAAGGGATCTTGGAATCCATGCAGTGGCATTAGCACTAGATATGAGTTCAAATCCCAGTTTGTCTGCAATGTATTGGTGGAACTTAAAGCAAAAGAATCTCTCTTGTTCTCAGTTTCTAATTTGTAAAAAAAAAAAAAATCTAGACTCTAATAATTTTTTTTTAAATAATGTATCTTCTAGCTCTCAAATGTATGGCCCCAATGTCTGCCCAGTCTAAACTGGATTAAGAGAGAGATGAGAAGAACACTATATTTGGCATCAGTAGACCTGGACCTAAATTCTATCTCTGCTAATTAGAACCTGTGTAACTTGGGGCAGCTTCTCTGGACTTCAGTTCTTCATTTATAAAAGGAAGGATTTAGATTAGATAGCCTCTAGCTCTCTTTCAGCTTCAGATATATGATTCCATGATTCATAGTTTGCTTTTCTTTTGTTTTGTTTTTTTGCAGATTGAGAGAAAGAGGCAAGGGAAGTGAAATTACATATCCAAAATCACAGATGCTTGGAGACATTCAAATTTAGAATTAATTTCTTCTTAATATCAATGCATGTTGTTTTCCATTATATATAAACTTCCTTATACATTGAGCAAGATGATATTGCTTCCATTCATATGTTTCTAGGAATTAAAGAATCTTTGATTCAGTACTCACAGAGTCATACATACTTCTTGTCAAACTATATGGTGTCTCAGTCTGTGTCCATTTCCTAAGATAAGACAGACTGGATTATTTAGAAAATTTGCTACTAGGAAAAAGAAGAAAATCTGAAAATAGAGGCTCATCTACCTTTGTTGGGACCATAGCACTAAATAAATACTAAACACAAACACACACACACACACATCTATGATAGAAAGCCACTTCATCAATACTCTGATGGGAGCTTATTGAGTTAAAAGACCAGCCTTTTTACTACTCACTTCTCATTTAAATTGTTAGAAGGTATCATTTGTCAAACAAAGATACTACCAAGGACACCAACAATGGAAATGGAGATATATTAGTTTGTGGCCATGACATTACCAAGGAAAGACAACTTTTAAAAGTTTCCTTATTGGTGGATTGATGATATCTATGATCATACATATCTACCATTTTTATAAAGTATGGAAAAAACTGAGAATAACCCATAACATTTTCCTATGTCTTCCTCTGTGTCTCTGTCTCTCTCTTTGTTTCTCTCTCTCTCTCTCTCTCTCTCTCTCTCTCTCTCTCTTATTTCTCTTTTTCTCTCCTAGAGTTCTTCTTTCCAGACTGGTAGAATCAGAATAGGTAACAATACTGATGCATTTCTATCCCCTTTAAGTGAATAATTTTACAACTTATGTACATTGGGTTATACTTATGATTCTATTTTATTATATAGAAGTTATAATAAATAAATCTTTATGCTGTTGAATTTAAGATTCTGCTGATTGCCACTGTGCTTACTTAGATGTTCCATATAGTTTACTCACACGGTTTTGGTATTCTTGTCACTGGGCTAAGAATTTTCCTATGGTGTAGTACATATGCTGATGATCCCTAATGAAAACCTCTTTTTAGAGCAACACATTTTTTTTGGCTTGGCTTTGTAAGCACACTAAGAATAAAGTCCAAAGATCCTAGCAGTCCTGGTATAGCATCCCCAACATCAAAATGAGGTAGACTCAACAGCTGGTGAGTAGTAAATTTCCCTCTTTTTGCTTAGTCTTGTTATTAGAGGTTTTCTGACATGTTATTCAATGTTACATTCTCAGCAATACTATACTTCATTGTATGTCAGATGAATTCTAAGGTGCTCCATGAGTGAGGCATATATTACAATGACTGGTACAAGGTATTTGATATACCATGATGTTAATAAATCTTCTATTGACAATCATCTTTATGAAAAAAAAATTTTAATAACATTTCTGCTATGATTTTAATCAGATATTTCATTTGCCATAATTCTCTGAAAATCACAATTTGCAAATAAATAAAACATAAAAGCATTCTAATATCCTATTAAATTACATAAATACCCAGCATTTGTTTATAGTAATTCAGTAGGTTTTAGACAATCCCTGAAAGTATTTGTTTGCCAGCCCTGTTTTCTTCCTAGAGGTTCTAGAAGGATCTGAAATATTCAATATTACAAAAACATTCTATACTTATTTAGAATACTTGTCATTTTATATTATTATGGTTTGAAATTTTCTTTAGAGTTTTGCTCAGAAGTGGATATCTATCTCATAAATTATTTTCTGGGTCATCTACCTTTATTATAACTAATAGTTGGGTGACCCAGGCATAGTCATTTAAGTTAAGAACACCTGAATTTAAATCCTGCCCCTGAAACTTACTGGTTATATGACCTTGAGCAAATCAGTCAAGTTTAATATTTGTTTCTTGCACTGTAAAAGTAAGAACTCTATATAGTAGTAGTAGGAGGAGTGGAAGTAGTAGTAGTAGTAGTAGCAACATCAATAGCAATAGTAATCACTAGCATTATGTAGTGCTTTAGAATCGATAAATCACATTACATATGATATCTGATCTTCTCTATGATCCTGAGAGGTATTATTGTTATTACCTCCATTTCATGGATAAAGAAACTGAGGCAGAAAGAAGCTACATGATATGTTCAGTTCACATAGCTACTAAGCACCTAAGGAAGCATTGAAAGCAGCTCATCTTGTTTCTAAGTTCAATATTTTAACCACTGTTCTCCTTAGTTGCCTAGATGAATCTAAATTATTATTATTCTCAAATATTTTTCCTATGGATTTGTATTCTAATTTACATTACAATCATTTATATATGTGTGTTATGTGTATATATAGGCAGAGACTGCCTTAAATTATGACTTTGTATCCCCAGTAGCTACAACTGTGTATTACATAAAGTGGTTGATTATTAAGGAATTGATAAATATTTGCTAAACAACAATGGACATGCTCTGTAGACTTATGATAAGTTGACTCTTTAAAATCTCTCATCTTAGAAGACATTTCCAATTCATATGTCAAAGCCATATCTTATGCACCTATGCACGAGAGACTTTTTTCAACAACCCTCTGATTATTCACATCAATTCAGGCATCAAAAAGGGAAATAGGCATGCTCTCCAATTATGTTTGTTACTTTAAATAGCATAGTTAGGCGGTATATTAGAGCCTTGGGCTTAAAATCAGGAAGACTTATTTTTCTGAATTAAAATCTAACTTCACAAACTTGCTAATTGTGGGAACTCAGGCAAGTCTCAAAATCCAGTTTGTCTCAGGTCTTTATTTTGTAAAATGAGCTAAACAATGGCTTTAAAATAACTGCAGACAATATAAAATATTTGAGAGTCTACCTGCCAGATAAATCCATGTATTGCATAAACACAATACAAATACTTTTCACACAAATAAAATAAAATTCAAATAATTGGAAAAATATAAATTGCTCATGGGTAGACTGAGCTAATAAGATAAAAATCAAAATTCTGCCTAAATGAATTTGCTTATTCAGTACTACACCAAAGTGCCAAAAATTATCTTGTAGAGCTAGAAAATAGAATAACAAAATTCATCTGAAAGAAGAAAAAATTAAAAATATCAAGGGAAATAATGGGGCAAAATGCAAAGGAAGGTAGCCCAGCTGTACTAGATCCAAAACTATTATAAAGCAGAAATCATCAAAACTAGATTGCACTAGCTAAGAAATAGATTGCTAAATTAGTGAAATAGGTTAGGTATAAAAGACAGTTGTCAATGACTATAATAATCTATTATTTGATCAACTTAAATACTTTGCTGAAATACTGAAAAGTAATATGGCAGAAATTAGGCATTGACCACATAACAAAACAAGCTCAAATGAATACATGATTTAGACATAAAGGATAATATCATTAGCAAATTAGGAGAGGAGGGAATAATTTACCTGCCCGATCTATGGAGAAAGGACAATTTTCTAACCAAACAAGAAATAGGGAACATAATCAAATGCAAAATAGATAATTTTTATTCTATTATATTAAAAAGGTTTTGTACAAACAAAAAAAAATGTCAATGGAACAAAGTTTAGAGGGGAAGCAGAAAGCTAGGAAACAATTTTTACAATTAGTATTCCTATTAAAGGCCTAATTTGTAAAATATAGAGAGAACTAAGCCATATTTCTAAAAGTACAAGTAATTCCTCAATTGATAAATGGCTAAACGATATGAACAGGCAATTTTCAGATGAAGAAATTAAAACTATCTATAGTTATATAGGAAAAATGTTCTAAATGATTACTGATTAGAGAAATGTAAATTAAAATAACTCTGAATTAGCTTCTCACACATATCAGATTGGTTATTATTACAGAAAAGAAAAATGATAAATATTAGAGAGGATGTGAGGATGTGAGAAAATTTGAACACTAGCATGTTGTTGGTAAATTTTTGAACTGATCCAACTATTCTTCAGTCCAATTTGTAACTATGCCTAAAAGGCTATGCAATTGTGCATACTCTTTGATCCAGCTACGCCATTTCAAGGTCTACATCCCAAAATATTGTGAAAAGTGGAAAAGATTCAAAACTATGAAAATGTTTTTGGAAGTTCTCATTGTGGTGGCAAAGAATTGGAACTATGCCTAAATGACTAACAAATTGCATATATTCTTTGATCCAATATTCTTTCTATTGAGTCTGTATCCAAAAGAGATCATAAAAGAGGGAAAAGGACTCACACTTGTAAAAATGTTTGTAATTGTTTTATTTGTATTGGCAAGGAATTAGAAATTGAGTGGATATGTATTAGTTGGGGAATGGCTGTGTAAGTTATAGTATATTAATGTAAGGGAATATTATTGTTCTATAAGAAATGATGAGCAGGCAGATTTTGGGGAAACATGAAAAGATTACCATAAACCGATGCTGAGTTAAGTGAACAGAACCAGTAGTACATTTTTGTTTAATAGTTTTTTATTTACAAGTGATATGCATGGGTAATTTTACAGCATTGACAATTGCCAAACTTTTTTGTTCCAATTTTTCACCTCCTTCCCCCAATCCCCTCCCCTAGATGGCAGGATGACCAGTAGATGTTAAATATATTAAAGTATAAATTAAATACAAAATAAGTATACATGACCAAACCATTATTTTGCTGTACAAAAAGAATTGGACTCTGAAATATTGTACAATTAGCCTGTGTAGGACATCCAAAGTGCCAGCAGGCAAAAATATAGGGATTGGGAATTCAATGTTATGGTTCTTAGTCATCTCCTAGAGTTCTTTCGTTGGGTGTAGCTGGTTCTATTCATTATTGAACAAATGGAATTGATTTGGTTCATCTCATTGTTGAAGAGAGCCATGTCCATAAGATTTGATCATCATATAGTATTATTGTTGAAGTATATAATAATCTCCTGGTCCTGCTCATTTCACTCAGCATCAGTTCATGTAAGTTTTTCCAAGCCTTTCTGAAATCATCCTGCTGGTCATTTCTTACAGAATAATAATATTCCATAACATTCATAGACCAGAACTTATTCAGCCATTCTCCAATTGATGGGCAGCCACTCAATTTCCAGTTTCTAGCCACTACAAAGAAGGCTGTCACAAACATTTTTGCACATACAGGTCCCTTTTGCTTCTTTAAGATCTCTTTGGGATATAAGTCCAGTAGTAACACTGCTGGATCAAAGGATAGGCACAGTTTTATAAGTTTTTGAGCATAATTCCAAATTGTTCCCCAGAATGCCTGGAACCACTCATAACTCCATCAACAATGTATCAGTGTCCCAGTTTTCCCACATCCCCTCCAATATTCAGCATTATCTTTTTCTGTCATCCTAGCCAATCTGAGAGGTGTATAGTGGTATCTCAGAGTTGTCTTAATTTGCATTTCTCTGATTAATAATGACTTGGAGCATCGTTTCATATGGCTATCAATAGTTTCAATTTATTCATCTGAAAATTGTCTGTTCATATCCTTTGAACAATGGTCAAAGCTTGATTTCTTATAAATTAGAGTCAATTCTCCATATATTTTGGAAATGAGACCTTTATCAGAACCTTTGATTGTAAAAACATTTTCCAAGTTTGTTGTTTTCCTTCTAATCTTGTCTGCCATTAGTTTTGTTTGTAGAAAAGCTTTTCAATTTGATATAATCGAAATTTTCTATTTTGTGATCAATAATGATCTCTAGTTCTTTTTTGGTTACAAATTCCTTCCTCCTCCATCTAATTGATTTATAATCTCATTCTTTATACCTAGATCATGAACCCATTTTGACCTTATCTTGGTGTACAGTGTTTAGTGTGGGTAAATGCCTAGTTTCTGTCCTACTAATTTCCAATTTTTCCAGCAGTTTTTCTCAAACAGTGAATTCTTATCCCAAAAGCTAGATCTTTGGGTTTGTGAAACACTAGATTATTAAAGTTATTGACTACTTCCACTGATCATGTAGTTGATCATCTAGTCTATTTCTTAGCCAATAACAAATGGTTTTGATGACTGCTGCTTTATAATATAGTTTTAGATCTGGTATAGCTAGGCCATCTTCATTTGATTTTTTTTTTTTTCATTTAGTTCCCTTGAAAGTCTTGACCTTTTGTTCTTCCAGATGAATTTTGTTGTTATTTTTTTCTAGGTCATTAAAATAGTTTTTGGGAGTCTGATTGGTATAGCACTAAATAAATAGATTAGTTTTGGTAGTATTGCCATCTTTATTATATTCGCTCAACCTATCCCAGAGCACTTAATATTTTTCCATTTAGTTAGAACTGACTTTATTTGTGTATAAAGTGCTTTGTAGTTTTGCTCAAATAGTTCCTGACTTTCCCTTGGCAGGTAGATTTCCAAATATTTTAAGGTATCGGCAGTTATTTTAAATTGAATTTCTCTTTGTAACTCTAACTGTTGGATTTTGTTAGTGATATATAAGAATGCTGATGATTGATGTAGGATTATTTTATATCCTGCAACTTTGCTAAAATTGTGGATTATTTCTAATAGCTTTTTAGTAGAATCTCTGGGGTTCTCTAAGTATACTATCATATCATCTGCAAAGAGTGATAAATTGGTTTCATTCCTTTAATCTCTTTCTGAACTCTTATTGCCGAAGCTAACATTTCTAATACAATATTGAATAGTAATGATGATAGTTAGCAAACTTGTTTCACTCCTGATCTTATTGGGAATGCTTCTAGTTTATCCCAATTATATATGATGCTTATTTGATGGTTTTAAATAGATGCTGCTGATTATTTTAAGGAAAAGTCCATTTATTCCCATACTCTGAAGTGTTTTTGATAGGAATAAATGTTGGATTTTATCAAATGCTTTTTCTGCATCTATTGTGATGATCATGTTTTTTTTTTGTTGTTAATTTGGTTATAGATATAGTCAATTATGCTAATAGTTTTCCTAATATTGAGCCAGCCCTGCATTCCTGATATAAATCCTACTTGGTCATGGTATATTATTCTGGGGGTGATTTTCTGTAATCTTGTTGCTAATATTATATTTAAGCTTTTTCCATCAATATTCATTAGAAAGATTAGTCTATAATTTTCTTTCTCTGTTTTCAACCTACCTAGTTTAGGTATCAGTGCCATGTTTGTGTCATAAAAGGAATTTGGTAGGACTCCTTCAATTCCAATTTTTTTCAAATAGTTTATATAGCATTGGAGGTAATTGTTCTTCAAATGTTTGGTAGAATTCACATGTAAATCCATCTGGTCCTAGGGATTTTTTCTTAAGGAATTGATTAATAGCTTGTTCTATTTCTTTTTCTAAAATGGAATTGTTTAACCAATTTACTTCTTCCTCTGATAATCTGAGCAAGCTATATTTTTGAAGGTATTCTTCCATTTCATTTAAGCTATCAAATTTATTGGCATAAAGTTGGGCAAAATAACTGCTAATTATTGCTCTAATTTCTTCTTTATTAGTTGTGAGTTCTCTCTTTTCATTTTTAAGACTAACAGTTTGATTTCCTTTTTTCCTTTTTTAGTCAGATTTACTAAAAGTTTATTTGGTTTTTTTTTCTCATAAAACCAAATCTTAGTTTTATTTATTAATTCAATAGTTTTTTTTTCTTTCAATTTTATTAATCTCTCATTTTATTTTTAGAATTTCAAATTTAATGTTTGGAGGTTTTTTATTTGTTCCTTTTCTAGCTTTTTTTAGGTACAAGCCCAATTCATTAATCTTCTATTTCTCTATTTTAAGTAAGTAGGCCTCTAGAGATGTAAAATTTCCCCTTATTGCCATTTTGGCTGCATTTCACACATTTTGGTATGTTGTCTCATTGTTGTCATTTTCTTGGCTGAAATTATTAACTGTGTCTATGATTTGCTCTTTCACCCATTAATCTTAAGGATAAGATTATTTAGTTTCCATTTACTTTTTTGGTCTATTTATCCCTAGCTTTTTGTTGAATATAATTTTTATTGCAGAGTAATCTGAAAAGAATGCATTTACTATTTCTGCCTTAATTTTGAGGTTTTTATGTCCTAATATAGGGTCAATTTTTGTATAGCTTCCATGAACTGCTGAGAAGAAAGTGTATTCATTTCTCTCTCCATTCAGTTTTGTCCAAAGATTTATCATACCTAACTTTTCTAATATTCTATTTATCTCTTTAACTTCTTTTTTGTTTTGCAGTTTGATTTATCTAACTCTGAGAGTGCAAGGTTGAGATCTCCCACTATAATCGTTTTGCTGTCTATTTCTTCTTGCAACTCACTTAACTTCTCCTTTAGTAAGTTAGATGCTATATCACTTGGTGCATATATGTTTAGTGTTGATATTGCTTCATTATCTATGCTACCCTTTAGCAAAATATAGATTCTTCTTTATCTCTTTTAATTAGATCAATTTTTGCTTTTGCTTGATCTGAGATAAGGATGGCTATCCCTGCTTTTTTGATTTCACCTGAAGCATGATAGATTCTGCTCCAGCCTTTTGCCTTTACTCTATATATATCACCCTGCTTTAAATGTGTTTCCTGTAAACAATATATTGTAGGGTTCTGACTTTTGATCCAGTCTGGCTCTCTGTTTCTGCTTTATGGGAGAGTTCTTCCCATTCATATTTATGGTTAAAATTACTAATTCTATATTTCCTGCCATCTTATTATCCCCAGATTATGCTTTTCTTTTTCTTTCCCCTTTTCTCTCTCCCTAGTATTAAACTTATGGGCACCACTTACCTCACACAGTTCTCCCTATTTAGAATCCCTCTCACCCACTTTGAGTCCTTTTCCCTTTCTGATACATTTCCCTTATTACTCTTTTCCTTTTCCCTTTTCCTCTCCCACTTTTTAATGAGGTGAGAGAAGTTTCTCTGTAAACCAAATATGTCAATTATTTTCTCTTTGAGCAAAATCTGATGAAAGTAAGATTCACATAATGTTCCTCCCCTTCACTAATTTCCCTCAGATATGATAGATTTCCTTTGTGTCTTCATGGGATGTAGTTTCCCTCTTTTTATCTCCCCTTTTCCCTTTTTCTGATACTATCCCCTTTCCACTTTCTCTTCCCTTTTTTTTATATTATATAAGTAAAATCAAATTATACATGCACTCTTTATGTACGTTTATAACAGAAATACAGTTCTCAAGAGTTCTTTTTACCTTTTTCTATGTCTCTTGAATCCTATAGTTGGAGGTCAATTTTTTTTTTTTTTTTTTTTTTTTTTTTTTGTTTAGCTCTGTTTTTATCATTAGCAACAAATAGAATTCACCTGTTTCATTAAATGTCCATCTTCTTCCCTGGAAAAAATGCCCAGCTTAGCTGGATAGTTTATTCTTGGCTGCATTCCAAGTTCTTTTGCCTTTTGGAATATCAGATTCCAAGCCCTTTGATCTTTAATGTTGAAGCAGCTAGATCCTGAGTGATGCTTATTGTGGCTCCTCAGTATTTGAATTGTTTTGTTCTGGCTGCTTGTAATATTTTTTTCTTTTGTCTGATAGTTCTGAAATTTAGCCATATTATTCCTTGGAGTTTTTATTTTAGGGTCTCTTTCAGAAGATGTTCTATGAATTCTTTCAATGTCTCTTTTACCTTCTGATTCTATTACATCTGGGCAATTCTCTTTGCTGATTCCTGTAAATAGTGTCAAGGCTCTTTTTTTCATCATAATTTTCAAAAAGTTCAATAATCCTCAGATTATCTCTCTTAGATCTATTTTCCAGCTTTGTTGTTTTTCCAAGTACATATTTAACATTTTTTCCTATTTTTTTCATTTTTCTTTGGTTTTGCTTGACTGATTCTTGATGTCTCAATGAATCATTCATTTCTATTTATTCAGTTCTGATTTTTCATGAGTTATTTTCTTCATTAGCTTTTTTTTACTTATTTTTGTATATGTCCAATTGAATTTGTTAATGAGTTATTTTGCTCTATGGAATTTTTTTCCCATTTCACTAATTTTTTTTTTTTTACTTATTTTCTTTTTCCAATTCACAAATCCTATTTTTCTGGGAGTTATTTATCTTTTCAAATTCACAAATTGTGTTTCCCTGGGAGTTTTTTACCTTTTCTAATTCACATTTCAGAAAGTTGTTTTCTTTTCCCACTTTATTAAATTTTTCTTTTAGTGAGTTATATGCCTTTTAGAGAAAGGATGAGATGTAAGTGTAAGATCAGACTGCCCCTGCCCCAGGTTCACTCAGTGTGCTAGTCTCTGTGTTCTGTCTCCCTGACTGCACTGGCCTGCTCCCACCAATCAGGACATTTTTTCTGGCAATCTTCCAGATTATCTTCAGCTGGTAATTTGTTGTACTCACAATAATCGTGGATTTTACCAGTCAAGCATGATTTTTGAGGCTGAATTTGGTAATTAGTAGTGAGGGTACAAGGGGAGCTTAGAATGATGCATGTGTCTTCTCCGCCATCTTGGCTCTGCTCCCTCCTTAATATTATTTTTAATGTACAAATTAGAATAAGATGGAGGAATCCAAGTTAACTACAAGATCATGATCTTGGAGGACTAAGAAAATGGAAATAACCTTAATAGAAAATGTTTTGAGAGGATTCTGGAAAGATGTGAAATAGGTTAGAAAATTTCAAGCTCTTCAGATTTCCCTCAGAAAAGAGATAAAACTGAGCCTAAGGGCTATTGTATATGAATTAAATAATAAAAACTGGGATAAAATAGAAAATAAAATAAAATAAAAAAGAAAGATACCAAGATGGTGGTTTTGTCCCTTGAGAATTATAAACACTTTCAGGTTAGTTCTCATGAAACTGAAATCAAGGTTTTAGGAGTTAGGAAAGTATGATTAACTGGGTTAGGAAGTAGCCTCAGTCCTAGCCAAAGGAACTTCCACTTCTTAGACAATGTGGGACATTGGGAATCTAAGTCTGGGAAGACTGAGGGAACCTCTCCCACAAAGGAATACCAGGATCAGTTGTGCAGTTGGTGCAACCCAAGGAGAGTTGGCCTTGGGTGAAAAGAAACCAGCGCAGGCTCAGTGCATGCAAAAGCAGGAGCAAGGTCTTTAATGGCTGAGAAATTCTTGGTTTTGGATTCAAGGAGAGGAGAATTGAAGAAGAACATGAGGCCAGAGGTACCATCCTCCTCACACTAATACTAGAAGTGCTTATATCTACTACAAAATGAGTAAGCAAAGGAGAAAGAATCCAAGCATGCAAAGTTATTATGGGAAAAGGGAAGATCAAGAAGATCTTCAGAGGTAGATATTGAAGTAAAAGTAAAAAGCCTCTCTTACACCAAAGAGTAATGTCAAGTTGTTACTTGGCCAAAAAGAATTCATAAAACTTGAAAAAGACTTCAAAAACCAAATGACAGAAATTGAGACAAAAACATTTTTTAAATTAGAAAAATCCAAGAAAAAGAAGATTATATAAAGAAAGTAAATCAACTAGAAAAAGAGCTCCAAAATATGAAGGGAGAAAATTACTTCCTGCAAACAAGAATTGAGCAAAGGGAAGCCAGCAAGTTATAAGACTGAGAAATAATAAAACAAAATATAAAGAAAAAATGGAGGAAGATGTGAAACATTTCATAAGTAAAACAACAGATCTGGAGAACATATCAAGAAGAAAAAACAAAAATAAGTGGACTATCTGAAAGCTACACCCAAACAAAAGAATCTCAAGATAAAAATATAAGAAATAATTAAAATTGCCCCAAAGTGTTAGAACAAGAGGGGAAAGAAGAAATAAAAAAAAAAATCCCCCAAACATCATCGGAAAAACATCTTATGAGGAAACCCTACAGGAACATCAAATACAATTCACAAAACTCCAAAAGTAAGGTGAAAATATTATGAGTAATAAGAATAAAATAATTCAAATACAATGGAGCCATAATTAGAATTACACAAAAAGTAAGAGCAGCTATATTAAAATATTGTAGTTCATGGAACACTATATATCAAAAAGTAAAATAACTAGAGTTGTGGCAGAATATATCATACCTATGAAAATTAAGCATAATATTGAATGAAAAAATAGATTTTGAATGAATTTAGATTTCAAGATTTTGTTACAAAAAATGAACTTAATAAAAAATTTAAAATATCAGATTCAAGAAAAATATGAGGTAAATATCAAAGATTAATTTCAAGGAACTCAATGATTGAAGATTTGTGAAAATATAAATCATATTTCTAAGATTTCATTAGTAAAAGGGTACTTTGAAAGAAAGATTAGAATAGAACAGAGAATGATGTGATCCTAAATGGCAAAACTATGTAGGCAAAGGTAAAACAGAGTAATTAGATCATGCAAATAAGATATGAGAGCAAGAAGCAATAGAAGAATTAGATGGTGGGGTGGTCTGGGACTTCTAGAATCCTAGAAAGAGGTTAAAGAGGGAACAATACATAGATATCTAGAAAGATATAAAAGTCGTCTAATTTATTAAGAAATAAGAGGGCAAGGGAACAGGTTAAGGAGGTGAATAAGAAATGTCTTCTTATTAATAAGTTCATTTCAAATCATTTCAAGAACGTGACTCTCCATGGGAACTTAGCCTTTCTTTAACCCTATGAGATCGGGAATATGCCACATGTATTTAGCTTCACCTCTACAGTCGCAGGAACTAGCCACTCTTTGGGACACAATAGGTGTCCGGGAGGGTTGGCCCCCTCCCTGACATCTACATTTATCAAGTCATATCTTGGAAGCCCATCTGGCATTTCCTTCTCCTATACTTGCATTTCTAAAGATAAACGGGTTAGCTCTTTTTCCTATAAAATCAGTCCAGGTTTATTCCTCATTGGGCTTCACCCATGGGGAGACTATTCTGCCTGGAATAACACTTTTCCCAATTGAGCTGCAACAGGGCCCCCAGCTGTGTTCCTAGATGGATGATGTATACTATCTCTCTCTCTCCTACCTTAATCATAGTTTTCCTTATTCCTTGTCTTTTATGTATTATTTGCTGTATTGGTTGTTATTGTAGGCAATCTATTCCGTGTATTGTGTAATTAAACTTTATGTCCACTTTAATTGAGTTATAATTTTATTTTCATTTTAATTGAGTTAAAAAAGGTTATTCAAAGGAGTGTTCTGAACCTATTCTTAAATTAACAGAACAAAAATGTTGTAAAAGGAATGAATAGTTTAATGGGAATGGGATAAAGTGTGTAGATTAACAGGCATGGGGTAAAGAGGGAGATAAAAGGTAAGAAGAAAGGATAGTAGAAGAGATAAGGTATAAATCCTTATAGGGGAACTAACTAAAGTAATACAAAGTAAGGTAGTAGGTAGAAGTAAAGCAGAGGAGGCAGAAATTATAGGAAACAAGACATACACAAACACAATAATGATCAGGAGTAGGATTTATTAAAAAATCACTGATCCCAGATTTAATTATAAAATTAAAGTTAAAATACATTCAATCAAAAGAAAATATGAGGAAACTATATTATATGTCAGTCATATTAATTAATATTGTTAGATTATTTAAAATAACTAGGCAGTATAAGGTTGGAATGTTGTGGTATAGGAACTGCTGAGTTAGTGGAATTAAAAAATATTGAAATCCTTTGAATTGTGAAATATAATATATCCACCTTGATAGAAACAGAAGACAAACAAAAATAGTACAAACTTACGTAGATGTATATGAATGTATATGACTATAGATATCTATGTATAAGTGTATGTGTTTATGTATATAAGCATATGTACATGTGAGGTTCTATATTATATATAATATATGAAAACACATACAAGTACATATATACATATATGTGTGAATACATACATACACATATCTGTGATTCACTGTAGCTTGCTTCAGGGAAGATAGAAGAGGAGAGAAAAAGTGATAAAAAAGAATAAAGTAAAAGTGCATAGCTGAGAAGGAAAGAAAACTTCAGGGAAGCAAAGAAAAGGTAGAGAATTCTTCATATAATGTATAGGATTTATGTATGTTTTCTTGAAATGGAAATGTATTATTTTATATTTTGAATCCTCTCACATTCTGTTGTGCTCATATTTTTTGTCCCTTTTTTCTTTTTCTATCTTTTTTTTCTATTTTGTATTTGAGTTTTAAATAAATAAATACATTTACAAATAGAAAATATTTTCAGGAAACAGAAGTTGATCAAGGAAATTTATTGCATTTAGATGGCTCAGTGAATTGAGCAGACTGATGGACTAAGAATCAAGAAGGTCTTAATTCAAACCTGATCTCAGACATTTACTAGTTATGTAATCCTGAGAAAGTCACTTAAACTCTTTGTGCCTCAGTTTCTTCATGTACAAAATGAAAAAAAAACATAATATAGCTTTCCTCACAGTATTGTGAGAATCAAATGAGTTAAAAAAACAAACTGCTTTGAAAACTTTCAAAAATTATATAGATAGTAGTTGTTGTTATAAATTCAGATTTAGATATGTAATAAATACAATGTAACTGTATTCTATGCCATCTAGGTGATAATCTCCCGTCTTGAATAGGACCATGGTCACAATTCACCATAGAAAATGTCCCAATTTCATTTTACTATCCTGAACCATTTTTCCTCTTTAAATATAATTTATATAATAAAATATAGAGAAATAGAGAAATAGGATAGGAAACATTTTACTGTCAATTTCATATGTTAAGGGATATATGTTGAATGGATTTTTTTTTTATTTCTTCAATCCAATATATCTCCTAGAAAAGGAGATAGCAAGGCAGGGAAGATTATCTTATGTGGTACAAATATGTCAAGATACCAGTGAAATGGAAACATTATCTCCTGATCCTTCTCACTTTTTGAATTATAATAAACTGGACTCTAACCAGCATTATAATCTATAAAGATTCAGGAAATAGATTTCTCTGTCTATTTATATATATAATATAATATTATTATTTATAATATAATATATCAAAACACATATAAATACATATATACATATATATGTGAATACATGCATACACATATCTGTGATTCATTGTAGGTAGTGAATCTCTCTCTCTCTCGAGAGAGAGAGAGAGAGAGAGACACACACACACAGAGACACACAGAGAGAGAAAAAGAGAGAGAGAGAGAATGAACATTTCTATCATTGTAACTTTCTGATCACTAAACTGCTTATGCTTCATTAATATTGTGAAGCATTAATATTGTATTTAACAAGAAACTTCAATGTTTTCTGACTCTGTTATTTCATGTAATTTATGACTAGGATTACTACTGGTCCAGTTCAATAATTGGGCTATAATGTTAATGAAGTTGTATTGATTTGCCATGATGTCGACTGCCATAAACCTATCATTATAAATTCTGGGGTAGTGAGGCAGAGAGAGATAATCCAAGTTCCTCTAGGGATCCAATATGTGTGCATCTGACAAAGCAGAAAGACCTGAAAGATGCATTGAGTGTAGCAATCAGTTTGGAACTTAAAGAGATTTTCCTGTTGGAATTATACCAGGTATTTGAAGTATTCCTATATTTCAAATATTTCAGGTAAAGCTCCATGATTTACTTGAATATACCCAAGATTCAGAATGAGGAAGGGAAGCCAGGGGCAACAAGAGCTATCCCCACAGTTGAAAGAACTTTTGGCAACAAGCAAGCATTAATATAACAAATAATATGAATAAAAGATTCTAAAAAAGACTTCCATGAGTTCCAGAAGGAAGATATAAAAAGTAACAATCACACATACACCTCCTTCAGCAGTCAAGAGATAGTCTAAAACCAATCTATTGTCCATCACTTCATGTGTCAGGATCCAATGATTCCTGCAGGCTTTGAAGTCCTGCATCAAAATTACTTTTTGATGTTCATGAGTCAATTTCCATACACACAGGATTAGATGCCATGTTCTTTCAGTGGTGGACATAATCAGAGATGGAACTTATTCTGCTGAATAGACTGAAAGTAAATTCTGACTACTCTTTTTATAGCTAAGTCAGGAGAATACATAGGACAAATGGTATGTTTGGATGAATCTGTAAAGATGTTTGGTCCTTTAAGAGGAACTTTAGAAACCTTTTCTTTAAAAATACATGGCCAATTATGTAACAGTCAGGTTATTTTTAAGGGGGACCTGTGTGTAAAATCTGGAGGTGTGACCAATGAAATTTGGCACTCTGGGATGGTTTCACAGCATATACTAATTTGTACATTGGTATAAAAAGTGTGTATCTTGTTGGGTCCTATCCCAGATAATTTTAACAGATAAAATAACAGAAATATAGTTCCCAAGATTTCTTTTTACCTTTTTATATTTCTCTTGAGTCCTATATTTGGAGATCAAACTTTTTGTTTAGTTCTACTTTTTTCATCAGAAATTATGAAATTCACCTATTTCATTGATTGTCCATCTTCTTCCCTGGGAAAAAAAATGCTCATTTTGGCTGGATAAATTATTCTTGGATGCATACTAAATTCCTTAGCCTTTTGGAATATCACATTCCAGGTCCTTTGGTCCTTTAATGTGGATGTTGCCAGATCCTGAGTAATCCTTATTGTGGCTCCTCTATACTCGAATTTTTTTTCTAGATGCTTGTAGTATTTTTTCCTTGGTCTGATGGTTATGGAAATTAACCACAGTTTTCTTGGAGTTTTGATTTTGGGGGTCTCTTTCAGTAGGTGATCAATGAATTATTTCAATGTCTATTGTACCTTCTGTTTCCATAACATCTAGGCGGCTCTCTTTGATAATTTCCTGGAAAATAATGTCTGGGTTCTTTCTTTCATCATAATTTTCAGGAAACCCAATAATTCTCAGATTATCTCTACTAGATCTATTTTCCAGGTCTGTTGTTTTCCCAAGCAGGTATTTGACATTTTTCCACTGTTTATTATTATTATTATTATTATTATTATTATTTTGGTTTTGCTTGAATGATTCTTGTTGTCTCCTCAAGTCATTCATTTCCATTTGTTCAATTCTGATTTTTAATGAATTATTTTCTTCATTTACTTTTTAAAATTTCTTTTTGTAATTGTCCAATTGAGTTTTTAAGTGAGTTGTTTTGTTCTATGGATTTTTTTCCCATTCTGTCAATTTTATTTTTTTAGAGAGCTACTTCTTTTTCCAATTCACTAATTCTGTTTTTCTTGGAATTGTTTACCTTTTCCAATTCACTAATTCTGGTTTTCAGGGATTTAGTTTCTTTGTCTACTCTATCTTTAAATGAGTGGGATGATTTATCTAGACCCTCTTGCCAAGTTCTCTTTCCTTTTCCCATTTTTCTTCTAGCTCTCTTGTAAGCGCCTTTTAAATTTCTTCCATGAAAGTCTTGTTTTATGGGGACCAGATAATATCCCCCTTTAGGAATTCATCTGGAGACAATCTGTTTTTAGTCTCATCAGAGTTTGAAGTCTGCTCTCTATTCATATAGAAGCTATCTATACTTAGAGTCCACTTTAATTTTTTGCTCATTTTTTCAAAGAAGAATCAAAGAAAACAAACAAATAAAAACAAGCAAATGTGGTCTGTTTTTTTGGGCAAGCTTCCTCTACAGACTGCCAAAGGTAGCAATGAATCAGTGGAACAGCAATGGCTGCGCTGCCTGCACAGCAGCCACTCTCTGGGACTCTGAGAGTGTGCTGAGTCACTCTGGGTGTTAGGTGCATGTGGCCAGACACCAAGAGACTCTGGCATTTTGGGGTATTTTATTACAATGCTCAAATTTGGAATCATGTAGCAGTTGTGTTTATAACTTCTCTTCTGATCTACTAGTTTGCTGCCAGGGCAAAGTAGTCACACTGTGGTAAAGTTCTCCCCAGAGATTTTCTGCTGGTTGAGATCACACCCACCCCCTTCTGTCCTGCTCAGTTTGAGCTGCCTTCCATGCTCTCGGTGCCTGTAATGTTCTTCTCTGGGAGCAGATTTCTTGGGGGGCTTCTGGAAGTAGCCTTCCTTTCAGTTTCAGAGTAATGCAGCCAGGAGTTAAAGTCCAAATCGTTTATTGTTTCCTTTTAAGTCTTGTCTCCTTCCTGGGCCCAGTTAGCTTTCTTAGAGACCTATCTTTCTCCTTGGTTCCCAAGAGCTCTTGCCACTAGTTCTTTGCCTCTCCAGCTTCAGGCTCTAGCTCCCTCAAAGTCTCCAGACAGCACAAAGGTAGAATATGGAATGAATCTGACTCCACCTCCGAGAGTGGGCTTGTCTCTTAGACTTGTGAATTTCCTGCACTCATTCCTGGTTGGGGCTCCTAGCTTATATATGATCTCTTAAAGGTGTGAATCTTAAAAGTGTGAAAGGTGTGAACTCTAATAAGTACTAAGTTCATTTGTGAACTGAGAACTGTTAAATACCATGCTAAATTAGATAATTATTGCCTCTTTCAATTCCAGTGACTTAGCACCTTGTAAAAATTCTAACAGGTGCCTGCCTGCAATTTGCACTTGATGTAACTGTCCTTGCCTGCAAGGAGGAACAGACCTTTTCTGGCAAATTTTGAGGATGTCTTCTGTTGGTAATGTATTTGTGGATTTTTTTTCAGTCAAGCACTAATTCCCAGGCCTTGTCATGAAAAAAAATATTCTGAGGGCAAGAAAGAACTTAGATAGATGTGTGTATCCTCTCCACCATCTTGACCGGAAGTCCCTAGGAGCCTCTTTTATATCAAAAACTGATATTTCCAAGGGATTTTGCATGACTCTTTCAACCACATTGAATAAAGCCAGTTCAACTTCTCTCAGAGCCTCTTGGGCTTCTGTTGTAAGCTGGCATGGTGAATCTAAAGCAGTGTCTTCCCTTAAAATGCCATAAAATGGTTGCACTAACACTGAATGCATCCAACGGATATCTCCTATCAATTTCTGAAAGTCATTTAAGGTATTCAACTTCTCTGTTCTTAAAAGAAAGTTTTTGTACTGTAATTTGTACTGTGAGTACCTTGAGATATACTTCATATCCTAAATATTGAAAAGGAGTGTGCCTTTGAATTTTTCCTGGGGCTAAATACAATTGGTAGTTTCTTAGAGTTTCTATGGTCTTTTGTAGTCATGCTTCTAACATTTGCTCCTCAGATGCACACACCAAAATATCATCCATGTAAGGTAGTAACATAACTTTTGGAAATACTTTTCTTACTGGAGTAAGAGCACCAGCCACATACATTTGATGAATAGTAGGACTATTTTTCATTTCCTGTGGCAAAACTGTCCATTAAATTCTTTTATAAGGCTTAGCTTAATTAACACTGGGCACTGACATATCCTCCTTATACAGAGGGATAGAGTAGAAATAATACTTAATGCCTATAACCCAAAGAGGCTATTCCCTAGGCAAAAGAATAGGAGATGGAAGCCCAGGCTGAAGAGCTCCCATTGCTTCCATTTGTTCATTTATTTTTTCTCAAATCAATCAGCATACTCCATTTTCCAGATTTCTTTTTTTACAATAAATACAGGGAAATTCCAAGGACTTAGAGAAGGTTGTAAGTGTCCTTTGTTAAATTGTTCCCATAATATATCTAATAAGGCCTGCATTTTTTTTTACTGACTAAGGGCCATTCTTCCACACACACTGATATATTAACTTTACATTGAATAGGGATAGGTGTAAGAGCTGGCAGGCTTTCACAGTACCCTTGCATAAAAAGCCAAAGTGCTCAATAGTAATCCTAACTGATGTAAAATGTCTCTTCTTTTTTTGTCTTGCCTGGGGACATAGGAGGACAAAATTGTGCTAGAGGTGCTGATGGTGTCACAGCCCCTTCTCCTCCTTCTTCTCCTGACCATGAAAGTGAAGTTGAGGGAGGAGGAACTGGAAGTAAGGACCCTGCATGGGTTTAGGGGCTTAGGTGAAAGTGAAGGTGGACTGAGAAACCGAGAAGTGCCTTAGTACTCAAACTTCTCAATGCAGTCCTTATCTCTCTTCAGGCCCAAATCTCTATGCTCCTCCAACTTCCTAGTGCAGTAACAAACAATATAAAAGAACAAAATACTAAAAAAGACTTCCTGAACTCTGTCCCATGTGCTGTACCCTCCAAACTACAGGCACCGACCCTCTGCTTGTTTTTCTCCTTATACTTCCTTGTTTGACACCCTATGTTAAAAGCTTTCTTTTTCTTTTTTTATATGTGGGATGCTTTAAAACCAATTTTATCCCATTGTATTCACTTAGTTGATTTCCTACTACCTTGACATTTCTGGCTCCAAATTCTCTTCCTTAGAGAGCTAAGGAGACCTGCACTCCAGAGCATTTGAGAACTTGGTGATCTGCTTCTGAGTTACCAACAAACTTTGCTTCTCTACTAATCTAAGCATGTTTCATACTTCCCTTGGGAGGGAGGCTGTTTTGTTAGTACTTGCCCCATTTTGGTTGAAAAACAAAAGTGACTAGATTAGCGCTTATTGAATCTTTCTCCTTGTCTATTTTTATACATACCCAAAGGATCACAGGAACTTCTCTGCTGAACTTTCTGGTTTCATTAGTCGAGCTGCTGTGTACCATACTTTCTAGGGCCTCATCTTCTAAGGCCCCACATTTAGGTGCCAAATGTTGTGTCCAGACTAGCTCTCTGAAAGATCTCAGTACCAGCCTGAGTCCTTGGTCTTAGAAAAGGAGTGATGAGGCAAGACTCATGTGAATGGTCAAACATGGAGTCTGTTTATTCCAAATTCTCTCAGCCTTATATACCCTAATATCCTTACATAACTATAACACACTGCACATGCACTGAATATATACTGCATATGCAAGACCACATAAACAACTTGCTATTGTATGTAGATGACTCTTTGCCACTTGGTATCACTCTGCTTCAACTACAACACAGGTTGTCTTGGCCTCTTGAACACTCAGGAAGAACAACAGACCTAAGGGGAGATGGGAAAATGAAGCAGATACTGTTAGGAGGGTCCCTCTAGATTGAAGGATCTTATACCTCACCAACAATTCCCCCAGTATCTGTGGCCTTCTATAGAGAATTATGAGGTCCAGAAGAGGCCTCCTTACATTGAAGATATAAGAGGGACTCCCTACTGTTTAACTACTATTTGATCTAATAAGATAGAGGCAGACGATTCAGGGACAGGGAATATTGAGAAAAGCATTGACATGATCAATAAATAGCTGTTGTTTCTTTAAGGTTTTATGATTTGTAAAAACAAATCTTTATAAGTATTATCTCATTTTATGTTCACAATAAGCTAGCTAAGTATGTGAAGCTAAATTTGAACTTAGATTTTATTAACCCCAAGTCTATTCACCCCATCATCTAAGTGCCTATAAACGTATCACAATGGGTTTAGCCATTCCTTAATGATATCTAATTTTCATTCTAATTATTTGTTCTCCTACCACAAAATGTTCTGCTAAAAATATTTTGGTATTTTCTTTTTTATCTTTAGTTTTTTGGGACTATATGGCCAATGATGAGATGACTATGTTAAAGACAAAGTTTAGCATTTTATCAATTCAAAATGTATTTTCCCAGATTTTAATAAATTTGGATCTCCAGAGTCACAGAGATACAATCAAATCTTTTCTGATTTTTTTGGAGGCTATGGTTTAGAAATCACTTTAATACATTATCTCACTTGATATTCACAGACGCTATGAAATAAAAGCTTTATCTCCATTTTACAAATAAAAAGCTGATAAGTTTCAGAAATATTCATAACTCTTTCAGTGTTCCAAAGCTTAAGAAAGAGGCTAAGAACAGCTTTTAACCTAGGAGTAAGAGAGAGAGAGAGAGAGAGAGAGAGAGAGAGAGAGAGAATGAGAATATAGGCAAATATTTATGTATATGTATATTCATCACTGAAATCTAAAAATTCCCAAATCTAACACCAAAAACTGTTTTTTTCTATGCTTCCAAGAGTAACTAAAAGAATTGTATTACTTCAATATGAATGTTTCTTCAATGCTATTTTCTCATCATAGTCCCTGGAGTTCTTTTATCTTCTAGGCCTTTTGTTATTCTGGTGGGTTCTTTTGAATTTCAAAAGTCCCCTAGAAATAGAGACATTCCCAATGGACCCAGATACTGATTGCCTTGACTGAGAATGTTTATTCAGCACAATTGATCTCACATTCACCAGGTAACTCTCAGCAGCCACCATATTAATGAGAGAGAATAGCATTTTCCCCTATATGAATGGGGTAGTATAATATCACTAAATGAAGAAAGTATTTGAATTTCCACATTGAATTGATTTTCTCAATTACTGAAAGGTTTGGTTTGGAAAATCTACTCTGTCTTTCTAATAACTTATTTTTTGACAATCACTATTTGAAATAACTTTTCAGATTATTTAGCAACACTGCATCCAACTATAGTGAGTATATGGTGTTATCACTGAAAATAAATGGTCTAAAATATAAGTTTAAAGATTTGTGTGAAAAGTAGCAATTCACTCAAGAGTTTGTTTTTACAAAGAATATGAAGACTTTTAAAGGCAGAACTTAGGCCATATGAGAATTTGAAAAACAGTGTCTAGAGGTGTCATAAAATCACTTGTTCTCTATGCTTTTTTATTTCATTCATCTATTATTTAATTTCTAAAACTATAATTTAACATGGACATTTGAAAACATTTAAATTCCTGTCACCACACACAGATTCACACACACTTTTCTTTCTATAATGAAGCTTCTTCATATTTTCCATATCATATAATACTCTAGTAATCTCTGCTAAAGTAAATGTATCTTTACTCAGAATAAAGGTTTTAAATGACTAAAAGAATCATGTGATTACAAGGTAAACAAGTTATATTGAAATGAGCTTATCAATATACATTTTTAAAAACAGCTCTCAGACATAAGTTTGAGAACTTTTGTTCTTTTGAATTCATTGAATTCAGGTAGACCTTGTGAATTTCTCTTATCATTTTTGATTTGGCAAAATATAAATGATTTGAAATTTAGATGTGGGACATCATAGATTATCAAGCCACACTCCATCATTTCACATGAAAAAAAAAAAAAACTGAGATACAGGAAGGTTCATCTTTTCCCAAGATCATAGAAATAGGGCTCTATTTCTCAAATCAATTGAACTCTAAAATTGAAAATATAAGTCCTTAGCTATAAAAATAGTACATTAATGCTATTGACTAAGGGAAGGTAGCTAATGTGGCACTATAGATTTGGTCTCCAGAATTTGTGATTAAGAAAATAATAAGAAAAAATAAAAATTAAGAATAAATTAAAATGTTTAAGATTTTATTAAAACAATTCATTCACTTGAGCAAAATCTTTTAAAAGTAAGAAAATGAATACAAAACAATGATCAAGAAGTATACTATTTTGCAGACGAAAACGGGGAAATAGAAATGTGAAAAAAGTACAAATGAAAAAAATGTAGGAATTTCAGCAGAATTCAAGTTCAATATAAAACAGAGCAACATGAGACAATAAAATGTGATTATATACAGTAGTAAGAAAGGCAGTGTGGGGGCGGAGCCAAAATGGCAGAGAGTAGACAGATGTTTATCTTAATCCTTCCTAGCATCCTTCATATCAACACCAGATCAAGCTTCTGAACTTGTTTTGCAGTGAGAGAAAACACAAGTATTTGGAATGTCAAAATTTTCCAGCAGAAGATATTTTGTAAGAATTACAGAAAAGATCTGTTTCAATCAGGTGGAGAGAGGTGGGGGGAGGAAAGTGCTGGGGAATCTACCAGGAGGTTCTTAGCCAAACAACTCTGTGTTGGCTACTCTGTCCTGGTTAGTAACCAGTGGATCAACAGATTATCTATGACACATCCAGTGCAAATAACAAAGATAATTAGTGAGCCTCTGAACCCTAGAATAAGGTGGGACTTGGCCATACCTACCCAGTACCAGAAGGAAGTCAGCAGCTTCAGCCCATATGTGTAGAGAGCTGAAACTTTGAAAAAGTGTACTTGAATCTGGGACAGCAGAGCACTTAAGGCTTATTATCTATTCGATGTGAGATAATGGTTCTATATACATATATTTAGAGGAGATGGTGGTAGACACCATTGGTGCTTGCTGAATGTGAGGTGGTGAGGTAATCATAGGCAAGGATTGGAGGGTTGCGGGAAAGAGATCAGAGTTGCTCTACCACAGGATGAGGAGGAGAGAGACTTCAGGCTCCAAACTCCAAAGTCCAAGTTCATCTTTGGCAAACTGTATGGCAGCTTGCCTGTTTCCTTGACTTCTCCCCCTAAAGACTTTAATTAATCCTGACTCTGACTGACCCCGAGGCTCTCCAGAGAGTTAGTCCAGATATTATCACAACTGAATAAATCCACTTGTAGAGAAAGTTTGGGACAACCTCTTCTTTGCCCAAAGAGCAGGCCTCAACCTTTAAAAAATGAGCAAAAAAGGCAAAAAAAGTCTGACTTTGGATAGCTTTAATGAAGACAGAAAACAGACCTAAAATGTGGAGGATAATAAAGGCAAATAATCTCCAGATGAAACCCCAAAGGGTGATATGAGTTAGTACCCATCTTACAAGGCTCTCTTGGAAGAATTCAAAAACGATCTTAAAAGAAATAAGAAAAAATATGGAAAAGAAATGAGAACTTTGCAAGAGAACTTGGGAAAGGAAAAATAGAAATTATCTGAAGAAAACTCCTTAAAATAGATTTAGTGAAAAGGATAAATCATATAACTACTCACAAAATAGATCTGATAAAATAGGAAAAGGAAATAACTCCTTACAAAACAGATATGATAAAATGGAAAAAGCATATAAATATAAATAAAATAAATCAACCAAACTAATAGAAATCATATAATTATATCAATAAATGCAGAAAAAGCATTTGAAAAAATCCTACACCTATTCCTATTAAAGAAAAACATTAGAAAGCATAAGAATAAAAAAAGAAATTAAAGATATTTCTAGTCATATGAAAAAAAATGTTGTAAATCACTATAGGTAAAAGAAATGTAAATTAAGACAACTCTCACATAACCATCTCACATCTCTCAGATTAGATTAGATGAAAGAAAAAAAATAATTATATATGCTGGAGAGGATGTGGGAAAGAAAAATGGGTCACTAATACATTGTTGGTGGAGTTGTGAACTGATCTAGCTATCTGGAGAGCAATTTGGAACTATGCCCAAAGGACTATCAAACTGTGCATACCCTATAACCCAACAGGTCTCTACTGGGTCTATAGGTACAATGATATATGTATATACACATACTGTGTAATAATAAAGGCCTTATCAACAAGGCTTTACATATGAGAAGAAAACTGAAGCTCACAAAATTGAAGCGCTTTGCTCACTTATTGATTATCCTCCCCCCTGAAATGTTAGCATTCCTTATTGAAATTTTATTTGTATTTCAATAGTTAAAATTATTTTATGATAATATTATATTATAATATATTACATATTTTATACTATATTTATAATGCTATTATATTGCTTTAAAGTACATTGTATTTGTAATATGTATATTACAATATATATGACCAATACATGTATATATTACATTATTACATTATAAATACATATATATTACAGTATTCCAAAATAAATACATTATACAATATAAATGCATACATATAAATAAACAAATTATTTAATCTGCACCTCTCCGAGTCATCATGAGGATGAAAAAGGATGTTATTTATAAAGTACTTAGAACAAGAGTTAACACACACCAAGTTTAATGCAAATACTAAATATTATCATGATTAATGATTTTATTATTAGGAAAACTATGTCTATAACCAGCTTTTCTGATAAGAAAAAAAGATCAGGCCAGTAAAGTTGAAATACAGAGAAAGAGAGTTAGGAAAGGTCTTCCCAAGGTGATTACTCCACAAGGCAAACTTCAATTGATCCAATTATTTTTCAAGCATCTAGAGACCAACATAGAGACCACTGGAAGAGAGGTGACAGCCCAAATGAAGGTAGGTGAAAAGAAGAGGCAAACTTTTACAATCTTGCTCATGACTAATTAGATGCTCAATTTTTTCATCTTATTTTTTTTTTATTATAGCTTTTTATTGACAGAACATATGTGTGGGTAATTTTTCAACATTGTCCCTTGCAATCACTTCTGTTCTAACTGTTCTTTTTCTTCCCTCCATTCCCTCCCCTAGATGGCAGGCAGTCTCATACATGTTTAACATGTCAAAGTATATCTTAAATATAATATATGTGTACATATTTATACAGTTCTCTTGTTGAACAAGAAAAATCAGATTAAAAAGGTAAAAATAAGCTGGGAAGAAAAACAAAAATGCAAGCAGTCTGCATTCATTTCCCAGTTTTCTTTCTCTGGTTGAAGCTGTTCTTGACATCACTGATCAATTGGAACTGAATTGGATCTTCTCATGGGCAAAGATATCCACTTCCATCAGAACTGATCCTCATATAGTAAGTATTGTTGTTGAAGTGTAAAATGACCTCTTGGTTCTTCTCATTTCACTTAGCATCAGTTCATATAAGTCTCTCCAAGCTTCTCTATATTCATCCTGCTGGTCATTTCATACATAACAATGATATTCCATAACATTCATATACCAGTTTACCCAGCCATTGTCCAATTGATGGGCATCCATTCACTTTCCAGTTTCTAGCCAGTATGAAAAGCACTGCCACAAACATTTTGGCACATACAGGTCCCTTTCCCTTCTTTAATATCTCCTTGGGAGATAAGCCCAGTAATAACATTTCTGGATCAAAGGGTATGCACAGTTTGATAACTTTTTGAGCATAGTTCCAAATTGCTTTCCAGAATGGTTGGATCTATTCATAACTCCACCAACAATGCATCAGTATCCCTCCATCCCCTCCAACATTCATCATTATCTTTTCCTGTCATCTTAACCAATCTGACAGGTGTGTAGTGGTATCCCAGAGTTGTCTTAATTTGCATTTCTCTGATTAATAGTGATTTGGAACACTCTTTCATATGAGTGGAGGGAGATGAGGTCTTTATCAGAACCCTTAACTGTAAAAATGTTTTCCCAGTTTATTGCTTCTCTTCTAATCTTGTTTGCATTAGTTTTGTTTGTACAAAAGCTTTTTTAACTTGATATAATCAAAATTTTCTATTTTTGTGATCAATAATGATCTCTAGTTCTTCCTTGGTCAAAAATTCCTTCGTCCTCCACAAGTCTGAGAAGGAAACTATCCTATGTTCTTTTAATGTATTTATAATATCGTTCTTTATGCCTAAATCATTGAACCCATTTTGATCTTATGTATATGGTGTATGGTGTTAAGTGTGGGTCCATGCCTAGTTTCTGCCATACTAATTTTCAGTTTTCCCAGCAGTTTTTGTCAAATAGTGAATTCTTATCCCAAAAGTTGGGATCTTTGGGTTTGTCAAACACTAGATTACTATAATTATTGACTATTTTATCCTATGAACCTAACCTATTCCACTGATCAACTAGTCTATTTCTTAGCCAATACCAAATGGTTTTGGTGACTATTGCTTTATAATATAGCTTTAGATCAGGTACAGCTAGGCCACCCTCATTTGATTTTTTCCCTTTAGTTCCCTTGAAATTCTTGATCTTTTGTTCTTCCATATGAATTTTGTTGTTATTTTTTCTAGTTATAAAAATAGTTTCTGGGGAGTCTGATTGGTATAGCACGAAATAGAGTAATTTAGGTAGTTTATTATCTTATTGTAACTTTTCTTATAGCTAAGTGTCCTTCCAGCAAGCAGTTTTGATAAAAGAATTAGGATTCCTTAATTGTCATAGTTACTATTAGAAGGGATATCAGTGGAAAACTATCAATGTTAGAGGAATCAGTAGCACATTGCTAAAGGGAAGCCATGGTGGACTGAGGGCCACAATAATAAAGGAGCCTCCACAACAATTTATTGATCTTCTATGGACAGTTTTTCCCCATGGAAATAGTAAGTACAAACTTCCAAAAATAGATTACTCCACTGGTACATTTGAAATGTTATTAGAAGTTGAAAAAAAAAAGCATGAAAGACAGTAAATAGTTTCCCCTGTGACCAAGTTGAGGGAGAGCATAGCCAAAAATGGCATACGATGAGCCATTAAGAATGAATTGTAATTTTGCTTTTTGGAGAGTACTCCCACATCAATGAGGTCATAAATCAATTGTTGCAATGACAACTAGAAAATGTCAGCATATTACCTTCATGGTTTTGGGCAAGACATTTCTCCTCTAGATTTCTTTATTTAGAAAATGAGTCTCATATAGATGTAATTTCTATAAAGTACCTCAAAACTTTGTATTTTTGGTACTCTAATAGATAGTATGTTATGATGTTAACAAGACTGCAAAAGTTTATTTCATGCCACTACAGGACTAACTGTAAGCTAGAGTGTTAATATATTGAAGCTTCAGAGTCATTAAACATTGTAGATTTTAGAAAGAGCCAGAAAGGAATGGATAATTACCCTATGAATCATTCAATTACAATTAGCCAATCAAGTCAATAATAATTTTCAACCAATTATAATTTTGATGTGAGCAATTTGTCTATAGGGTGGGGGAGGAAGGGAGGAACTGAGAAGTGAAATAGAGTCCTTAAGTCTTTGACAGGGCCGTTTATATAATGACAGGGCCATTTATATAAGCATAGCTAATATCTAGACAGTTGTAGAAATTGTAAAATTCACCCACTTAGGTAAAATCTTATGAAGCTGGAATTTTTGGAGTCCTTTTCTAAAACAGTTTTATTAACAGTAGATGAATACTAAATAAAACTAATATCCTGAGTTGGTATTAGCTACAGGAAGAACAGAACTTAGAAAAAAAAAAACCTGCCATGCAGAAATAGGAACATTTGACTTATTAATCAAAGATCCTGGATTTGAATCCTATTGTTGGATGCTTCTTTTTGCAGCCCAGATCAAATTATTTAACTCCTATGAGGTTTAGTTTCCCTAGCCAAAAAAAAAAAAAAAAAAAAAGTGGATTTAAATAGATGATCTTTAAGGTTCTCTTGAGTCAGGACTGTGCTAGTAAATGTTTAACAACAAGCTTTCTGAAAAAAAATACATGACACACATTTAATGTGATTATAATATTTTCTCCATCTCTGCCTTGAGTTCAAGCAACCAACAAAACAATAAAACAAGCTCCAATTTGTGACTTTTCCCAAATAATTTAATTATCTATAAATCAATAAGAGCTGATTTCGTATACCTCTCAATCTAATTTAAAATCAAGAATCTAGTGCCACTTTTTCATTTTTTCAAATGATGAAAATGAGACTCAGAGAAATCAAATGATGTGTACATGCTCATATAAGAAGGGATTGAAAAAACCACAATTCAACCCCAGGTCCTTGGACAAGAATTGATTGATAAAATTTTCATTAATTTCTTCCTCAAGCAAACTGATAATTATGTGAGTGTGCATGCATATGTGCCTATATCTATTTGATTAAACTGAGGAATGTATTGAATTCCAAAGATCCAACAGATATCAGCCTTTTCTTTTAATGATCCCAGTTCTCCCTTTGACTCAACTCCAAGGAATTATATCATGATTAGCCAGATCTTCAAGCACTGGGGTTTGTCTTCATGCTTTCCAAATAAAACAGTATCATTTGTAAATTAAAAACTAAGGATAATTTGAAATAGGGCTATGCATTTTTTAATTAATTTCCCCCTTTTCAATATTGCATTTTTTTCTTTTAACTTGAAAAGACACCCTGACAGCTCTTAATTAGAGACCTCCATATTCAAGTACAGATATAATAATAAATATTAAAATGAAGCTATTAATTATTCTGAAATGCTCTTATGTGCAATATTACACACCATTTAGAGGGCAAAGAAGTATCAATATTTAATAAAATAAACAAATTCTGTGCTTGGGAAAAGGCTGGGATATTAAGCTTTAAAATCTCAAATGAAAAGAGGCATGTGCTTCAACTTGGGGAGAGAGAGGAGGCCATAGATACTCACTATTAAGCAACCTAGTTTTCTTTAAAGATACAACTCAGGTATTATTTCTTAATTAAACCTTTCTTCCTTCCATTATTGGTTTCTTCACTTCCCCATTTCCTTTGTTTTACTTTATATTTTTTGTAATTATCTGTATAAAAATAACAATTTCAAAAATCAATGAAAATATTTAAATTTTTAAACGTTTTTCTTTATTTATTTTTGGTTTGAAGTGGGGAGATGGAGAGGAGTTATTGTTAACTCTTTTCAGTAAGATAAGCTCATTGATTTCAGAGGGAATTTCTTTTTGTCTTGGTATCCTCCAAACATTGTGTATGACAAGTAATTAATATTTATTTAATCAAATTATCTTCAAGTATTTGAAAGGCTATACTGCAAGAGAGGGTCAAGCTTTGCTCTGCTTATCCCTGAAGGCAGACTTAAGACGAGTGGGTGGAAGTTACGAGGAGAGATAAAGAATTATGTCAAATAAAATCTTCTTAACAATTAGAGGTATGGCAAAGTGGAGCCACTGCCTTAGGAGATGGTGGGAATTTACTAATTGGAGTTTTTAAAGAAATACTGGAAGACAATTTATTGGGTGTGGAATGGATTGGACTCTTGGTGAGTTGAAGTAAAACCAAAAACAAAAGTCTTGCAACTATTTTTATTGTTTTTTCTTGATAGAGCCATAATTAATAATTTTGATATCTATATAAAAGTCATTTTATAAATGATAGGAGAAAGTGGTTTGAAGTAAAGGTGTATGAGTTTCTCATTCAATTGAAAGTAGTAGAGAGAATGGGAATAGGGTAGACAAAGAGAACTATGGGAAAATGGGCCCCACAAAAGAGCCTAGACTTTTCCCCTAATTCTTTCCTCCATGGTTTTACAATCTTATAACAAAATACAGTTTGCCTGTTTGTTTGTTTTAATTAGCTCTACTTTTTTCTACTTTATCTGAAAAATTATCTGAAATATGATTGCTAGCCCTTACTTTTTTTTTTACTTCAACTGAAAAATAATAGATTCTGCTCCAAGTCCTTATTTTAATTTTTTTGTATGTTTCTGTTTCAAGTATGTTTCTTGTAAACAACATATTGTTGGATTTTAGTTTCTGATTCATTCTGCTCTCCTCTTCCATTTTATGGTTAAGGTCAGCACATAAACATTTATAGTTTTGATTGTTAGTTCTATATTTCCCCCATCCAATATTCTTTTATTTAACTTCTTTTTAACCCTGTACCATCCTCAGGAATGTTTTACTGTTGATCATTGCCCTATTTAATCTGCCCTCCTCCTTACACTGCTCCCACTCTTTTTCTCAGTTCCTTCATTTCCTACTTCACTGTTGGGCAAGATGAATTTCTGTATCCTCCTGTGTATATCTAACTTATTTCCTCTTGAACCAGTTTAGATGAAAATGAAATTTGATCTTCATCTGTCTCCCATTCCCTCTTTCCCCCTTATATAAACTCTTGTTTACATCTTTTATATGAAATAATTTCCCATGTTTTCCCTCTTCCTCCTCACTTTCCCCTTTCTTTCCCTTTCATTTCTTTTTTTGCCATCATCCCAAAGTAAATTTAAACCAATGCCCTCTATCTGAATAAATCCATGCAAACTATCCTAAAGATTAGAATAAGGTAAGATCTGAGACATGTAAGTGAAATAGCAAGCTCTTTCAATATTTCAGGAAAAAAGTAATGAAAAATGTTGGCAATGTGAGTGCAAAAAATGAATGTGGAGATATAGATATAAAAATGACTTCATTTGACAACTGATTGAACTGTGGTGATGAATGACAGTGGAGAGTAGAGGATAACATGGAATCTGTTAACTTAAATGAGTGACTAAGAAGATAATGGTGCTCTCAAAAAAAAAAAAAGAAAGCAGTTTAGGAAAAGGGATTTTGGGGCAAAATAATTAATATTCCAATTAAAGATGTTCATCTCAGTTCTTCAGTTATTTTCAGTCGTGTCTGACTCTTCATGACCTCATTTAGGTTATTATCAACAATGATACTAGAGTGGCCTTGCTGTTTACTTCTCCTGCTCATCTTATAGATGAGTAATTGAGGTATAGATGAATAATTGAGGTTACTGGTTAAGTGACTTGTCCAGGGTCACACAGCTGGAAAAGTTCTAATATCAGATTTGACTTAGAAAGATTAGTTTTTTTTTTTTTCTTTTTTCACCTAATTTTAAATGATAGGATTTTGAGGAAAATTAAAAGGGGAGGGAAAAATTGGAAAATTTTTTTTAAAAAAAGGGGATAATTTTTTTTTTAAAACTAATTCAATTTACATTTTATTTCAAAATTTTAAGAAGGCAAGTAGAGTTAAATTCGAAGACGGTTTTAAACAAAACCAAAGCATAATAATTTAAAAAATGAAAAAAACTTTAAGCCATTTTTTTAAATTTTTAAACTTTGAAAAGAGAAAGTAAATCCCTTTTGTTTCCTATTTTCTAAAAAAAAAAGCAAAAAATTTTAGATATTGATTTTATCTGGGAACCATATTATAAAAACTTTTGAATAGATTAATCAGCCTGACCCTTTTATTTTATTGATATTTGGGCCAAAGATTTTTCATTATTTTTTGTCCTTTCCATTTGGGGAGGGGGGGGTTTTTGTTAAAGTTTAAAATAGGGCACCAAGGTTTTTTTGTAAGTTTGTCCACTGTTACAGGTAATACAAAGAAAAATTACAGAGCTGGTATTAAAAAAAAAAAGTATGAAGAATCTTTTCTTAAGCCTTTGAAAAGCAGTACCCTGAGAAATGAGGTGCCAAAGTTGCCATGAATTTATTTACAGGAAGCAGAATAGAGCAAGCTTCCTGACCACTGAACAAACCAATCTTAAGGCATAGTTAACATTCATTTCTCTTTTTTTTTCCTTTTTTTAAATTTTTTATTTAATAGCCTTTTATTTACAGGTTATATGTATGGGTAACTTTACAGCATTGACAATTGCCAAACCTCTTGTTCCAATTTTTCCCCTCTTACCCCCACCCCCTCCCCCAGATGGCAGGATGACCAGTAGATGTTAAATATATTAAAATATAAATTAGATACACAATAAGTATTCATGACCAAACCATTATTTTGCTGTACAAATAGAATCAGACTCTGAAATATTGTACAATTAGCTTGTGAAGGAAATCAAAAATGCAGGTGGGCACAAATATAGGGATTGGAAATTCAATATAATGGTTTTTAGTCATCTCCCAGAGTTCTTTCGCTGAGCGTAGCTGGTTCAGTTCATTACTGCTCCATTGGAACTGATTTGGTTGATCTCATTGCTGAGGATGACCAGGTCCATCAGAACTGGTCATCATCTAGCATTATTGTTGAAGGATACAATGATCTCTTGGCCCTGCTCGTTTCACTCAGCATCAGTTCGTGTAAGTCTCTCCAGGCCTTTCTGAAATCATCCTGTTGGTCATTTCTAACAGAACAATAATATTCCATAATATTCATATACCACAATTTATTCAGCCATTCTCCAACTGATGGGCATCCACTCAGTTTCCAGTTTCTAGCCACTACAAAGAGGGCTGCCACAAACATTTGTGCACATATAGGTCCCTTTCCCTTCTTTATGATCTCTTTGGGATATAAGCCCAGTAGTTTGATAACTTTTTGAGCATAGTTCCAAATTGTTCTCCAGAATGGTTGGATGTATTCACAATTCCACCAACAATGTATTAGTGTCCCTGTTTTCTCACATAACCCCTAACATTCCGCATTATCTTTCCCTGTCATTCTAGCCAATCTGACAGGCGTGGCATAGTTAACATTCAAATAAGTTCTGTTAATTCCTTCATTTTCAAAGAAGTAAGTTTACCTGGTAAATGATTCCCTCTAGTAAACATAGGGGAAAATATGTAATACTGTAATGTTAGTGAGAGGATGCACAATCTTTGTGACTCACTCTAACTTCTATCCAGGGTTATGGTTCTACATAGGTTTCTGGGTAATGGGTTACAGGCAGAGGGAAAAGACCCAAATGTTCTTCAAATCTCTCCCAAGTATATACAATTTGTAAAATTCCACTATTACAGCTTAATGTAATGTATGCAAACTCCCTTAAAGACAGCTTGAGGATGATTTCTTTCTCCCTTCCTTCCTTTCTTCTTTCCTTCCTTCCTTCCTCTCTTTCTTTCTTTCTTTCTTTCTTTCTTCCTTTCTTCCTCTTCCCTTCCTTTCTTTCTCTTCCTCCCTCCTTCCCTTCCTTCCTTCCTTCCTTCATTTGTCATCTCTAGACACAATTTAGCCTCTAGAGTAAAAACCAACTTCTCCATTAGGTATCTTTATGTTCTTTCACAGTCCAGCTCCAATCTTTCTTTAGAGACTGATTTCACATTGCTCTTCCTCAAAGATTCCATCTTCCAACCATATTGAACAAATTAATCTTCATACTCAGTAGTCTATATTCTACTTCTGGGCCTCTGCACCTATAGCCTATTCTCTATGTCTGCAATCCAACCTCACTCCCTCATTTACTCTACTACCTAGAATCCTTCTTTCAGAGCTCATCTCATGACTCTTCTGATATGAAGCTTTTCCTGATGCTCCAAATGCTTATGTTCCCTATCACTTTGGAAAGGAAAGGAGAAAGACAGTCAAGAATGGAAGGAAAGAAGGAAGGGAAGGATAAATAATGAAGGAAAGAAGGGAGGAAGGAGGGAAAAGAGGGAGAGAGGAAGGAAGAAAGGAAAGAAGTTAGGGAGGGAGGAAAGAAGATGGGAAGGAAAGATGGGAGGGAGGGAAGAAAAGGAAAGAAGGAAGGAAAGAAGGAAGGAAGGAAGGACGAAAGGAAGGAAGGAAGGAAGGGGCGGAGAGAGGGAGAAAGGGAGAGAAGGAAGAATTGAGTAAGAGAGGGAGAGAGAAAAGAAGGAGTCAGTGTAACATAACTTTGGTATGTATTATCAAATTGGAAATGGATTGTTTGAGCACTGCACTATGCTAATAGGTCAGACAAGCTTCATAAAAGGTAGTATTAACTTTGCATACAAAGTGATAAACTTTCTGACCACAACAATTCTTGAACAACACCTGCTAAATCATAGCCTTGTTCCTTGTATGAAGGGAAATAATACTTACAAAAATGAAAACAGATATCCTGGAAATAAGTAATTCGGACAAGTGACTTTTCTTGGCCTTGCTGGCCTCATCTATATGTGAAGGGTTACCTCTTTTAAGCACTGACAATAGTTTTTTGTTAAAAAAAAAAAAAAAGTAAGAAATACATAAATAAGAACAGCCCTGAGGAAATCTTTGAGAAAGGATTTCCTCAGAGAAAACTACTTGTTGAGAAACATAGGCAATTCTGAAAGGATCTGAGAAAAAAAAGAGCCCTCAGAAAAGATGCACTTAGGAAAAGTAAAGGGAATTGAAATATTTTGTTTCTTAGCAGTTAATTTTCATCTGATTGTTATTTAGACTTTGCGTCTGGGAGCTGGGAAATACTTTGGTGACTTGGAGCCAATTTCATGTTGCTTATTTGTTTAACATATAACTTAAACATGAATTTTAGTTACTTACCCTAAGATACAGGAAAGTAATTTCACACAAAGAGATTTTGTTTTGAAGCAGGGATATTTCAGTTGTGGAAGAACAGGAAGGAGAAAAGACTCAGGGGAAGAAGTCATAAGATAAAATGGCAGAATTTTGGAAAGTCTCCTTCAATGTTTGGCAGAGTCTAAATCCAGGCCAGAGAAGTTGAGCATATGGCTAAAAGAAAAGCTGTTCTACTCAAAGTCAAGAGAAGAAATTAGAGCTCAATTTATCTTTCCTTTTCCAGTTTTACACAACAGACACCCTAGCATAGTACAGTGTTTAAATAAATTGTTTCCAGCTTGATGATATATGCCAAAGTTATGTTACACTGATACGTCCTCCCTCTCTCCCTTGCTCCCTTCCTCTTTCTTGCTTTCCTTCCTTCCTTCCTTCCTTCCTTCCTTCCTTCCTTCCTTCCTTTCTTCCTTCCTTCCTCCCTCCCTTTTTCTTCCTTCTTTCCTTCTTTTCTTCCTTCCTTCCTTCCTTCCTTCCTTTCCCCTCCCTCATTTTCAACAGTTAAGCTGGTAATTCATAGATTTACTGCCTGAGACTGGTTGGAAGAAAAGCTGTGCTAATTGTATAATATGATTAAAAGAAAAGAGTTCTCACTTGGAGATCAATGGAAGAGGAATAGGCTGTATAATAGGTTTTACTGGGAAAAGGAGAATATTATCCACTTTTCCTTTTAAACCTATGGCTTATGAGGATGGCTCTAGAAAAGTACAGAGAATACTTAACAAGCTCCACAGATCCTGAATTAAGGGGAACTTCTTTTCCTAAAATTAGAGTCCAGCCAAGGAGAAAATGGTATGGAGCATTTCATGGAGCAGTAGCTTCTTCCAGGAAATGAATGTGGGGTATTCTATTCTTTAAGAAGATAAACATCAATCCTTACACTCCAGAGTTGTGAGTTGTCCAGGGGATAAATATTTCCTAAATAGATGGTTCTTTATTATGTTTCAAAAATTTTCTATCTACTCTTTCCCATGCATATGTACACTGGATACATTACTCAGCCAGTATGATGCAAGTTTAGAGTGTTATCATCTATTGTTCTCTTTTTATTCATGCTGTGCATTCTGTTTATTAAATGTTGTATGATTCATATTTAATGTTGTTTTCTTGACTGATGTGTTTAAATGGAAATAATGCCAGTGGCGGCTTTGGAGCCACTGTTGTAAATAGTAAATGTACAATTCTTCTCTATCAGAATCATATCTAGGACTCTTGAGTCTCAGATATTGCAGCATTGCCCACCCATCTGGGTAGTTAAAAGTTAGAGAGAGAGAGAGAGAGAGAGAGAGAGAGAGAGAGAGAAGAGTAGAAAGAAGGGGAAGGAATGGGAGAAGAAGAGAAGAGAGGAGAGGAAAGAGAGGGAAGAAGGGAAGGAAAGAGACAGAGAGTGAGGTATACACAGATAAAGGAAGATATACACAGACACACAAAGAGACTAAGAGATAGACAGAGACAGATAGGCAGAGAGAGACAGAAATAGAGACACACACAGAGACAGATAGAGACGGAAAGAAAGGGACAGAGAAAACAAAGACAGAAACAGAAACAGATAGACAGAGACCCAAAGAGAGACAGACAGACAGACAGATACAGAAACAGAAAGACAGACAGAAACCCAGAGACACACAAAGAGACAGAGAGAGATACAAAGAGGGACAGAGAGGGAAAGAGACATAGAGAAAACTTGGGAAGAATTAGGTGTTCACAACAAGGTAATTCAATGCTTATTGTACATATAAAATGTTTTTAAGTTCTATCATTTTATAATCCTATGAATTTATCTTCAAGACCACTTCTTTTTTCAATAATGTTCCGTTTTTATTTCATCTCTTATCCCTTCTCTGCCATAGATATCTACTGACTTTGAAATTATACCTATTTTTTCAGAATGTGGGAAGGTGTTTCTTGCATTTTTATGGCTATAACTGGCATCGTGTCTATGAGTATCATGCATTCCTCATCCAATAACACTATTCATCTTGTTTCTTATTTCTTAAATAGTTTTTTTAACTGTTGAAATTCTATTCATCCCATAAAGTCCTATGCAAATGCTATTTTCTCCAAAAAGAAAAATGTTTTTTAATCTCCCAGTCAGTAGTAAATTATTCTTCTCTGTTAACTCCTGTGCTAAACAAAGAAAAATGTTCTGTCTGTATTCTTTGTTTTTAAGCCATGGAAGAAATATAAACATTTAGGAAACAATCTATTCAAGCAGGTCATTGAAAAATTCATTTTATTTCCAAATATATTGGAATCAACATCTTTACTCCTCAATCTGTCGTTCTTATTCCTCTGCTCATTAACCTATATACCTACACAATATAATCAGACATTCTGAGAATAGCTGAGTGTGTCAAAGAAAGCTAAGTTTATGTTGTGGTTTTGGCATTCTGAAAATGTCTTTTTTCCAAAATTGAGAGGTAATAGATATAAAGAGATGGAAATACAAAAGTGAGATACAAGGAAATGAATGCATGGATCAATGAACCAGATTATGTGTGTAGTCTGAGTTTGAGAGAGAAAACTACCTATGGTAAATGAGATTTACTGAATTTGGAGGGGCAGGGATAGTGCTGAGGCAATCACAAGGAGAATATCATCAATTCCTGATTTACTCTGGGATCTTGTAAGACAAAATTTATAAGGACATGAGTAAGCAGAAAATTTGAGAGTGAAACTATTTTACATTTATCTCTGAATGTATTATTGATAACTGACTATCATACCCTCCTCCAAGAAACCATTCATATGAAACTCAGTTGATAATGATATTTCCAATTCGGCCTTCATTAATTATCTTGTTTAGGTCTCCAATGCATTTTATGTCATGTTTTATATTACGGTTCAATGAACCAATAAAAAATATGAAGTATTATCTGCTACTATGCTATGCATAGACATATAACAATTTACTCAAAAGAATCTATGATCTCATAGATTTAAGAGTTTTTTCTGACTATTCAGATCGCAACTCATCATTTCATTCCTGTCCATTGTATACATCTTTTGTTTCATCAAAAGTTTACCTCCAGGATTCCATTTTCTTTAATTCATTGGAGATGGCAATATTCCTTAACTCACTGCAAACAGTTATATGGATAATATGCTTAAAATGAACTTTGTTTTTATGGAAATTTAGGATCAATATCAGAGACAATTTTTTAAAACTATTCCCCTTTTTTGTGTGTATGCAAGTATGACTGCAGGTATGACAGATTCTTTGGGAGAATCAACCAGGCTTATAAAGTGTTCTAGCAGTCTGTTGTAATTTTGGTAATCTAATAAAGCCTGAAAAAATTGTCATATCACTAGGAAAGTTGGAAGATAATGACATGTCCCAGATTCAGCCTATTTGCATAAGTGACTATTTATTACATTCACTTTCATGTGCAAGAGAAACATGAGCCAACTGATATTGAGGTATAGTAAGTTTACTTTGTCTACCTCTTATGGAACTAGGTCTATTTCATCACCCTTGAGGATTCCAGGATACTCTGAAGGGCTTGGGAAATACTTCTTCATTACTGTCATTATCTTGAGATTTTGGTGTCTGTATAACCATCATTTTTAGTAATCTATGATTACTGACCTAGCTGTATTCACAATTTAACATGAATTAGTTTTTACAAAGAGGTATTTAGTTACTTAAAAGTATAATGAAAACAAAGTACAAACATTTCCATAGTAATTCAAAAGCATAATCTCTCCTACACTTACTTTCAGTGAAGGATTAGGAGTAATGAACAGATATAATATTAGCTTCATAACTTAGGTCTGTTCCTAAATACCACTGGTCCCATCAGGTTCATGTGCAGATGAAGCATGATTTGCTAGATGACTTGGGAATTCAAAAGTCATTCCTGAAGATGATTCCTTGCTCTCCAAGGGAATGATGTTTCATTGACTTTAGAAACCAACTGGGTTGTTATAGTGCCCTAATAACAATCCCTGGATTAAGAGGTTACATTCTTTTCCCCTAAAGCATAAAAATACATTGAAAAGTTCTAGTACCAAAGTTTGATTCTTCAGGTCACAAGACATCAGAGGAAAGAAGATCTTAAAGCTTTTTCTCTGCAGTATTTTCTCTCATTGAATACTATGAGCAAAAAATCCATTCAGTGAAGCAGAGGAATTGGAGCAAAAGCAAAAAAAAATCCCCAATTGATAAATAATCAAAGGATATGAACAGACAAGTTTTAGATGATGAAATTAAAGCCTTCTACAGTCATTTGAAAGAAATGCTGCAATTCACTATTGATTAGAGAAATGAAAATTAAATCAACTTTGAGGTAGCACCTCACCTTTCAAACTGGCTAAGATAACAGGAAAAGATAATGACAAATGGAAGGGATGTGGAAAAACTGGGACACTAATACTTTGTCTGTGGAGTTGTGAAGTGATATAACCATTCCAGAGAGGGATTTTGGAACTATGTCTAAAGGGCAATAAAACTGTGCAAACCTTATCATCCAACAGTGTCTCTACTGGGCCTCTATCCCAAAGAAATCATAAAAAAGAGAAAAGAACCTATGCATGCAAAAATTTTTGTGGCAGCCCTTTTGGTAGTGTCAAGAAACTGGAAACTGAGTGGATGCCTATCAGTTGGGAAAATGCATGAATAAGTTATGGTATATGAATGTTATGGAATATTACTGTTCTATAAGAAAAAAATCATCAAGATGATTTCAGAGAGGCCTGGAGAGACTTGCATGAACTGATGCTAAGTTAAGTGAGTAGAACCTGAAGAACATTGTACATGGCAACAGTAAGATTATATGATGATTAATTATGATGGACAGCTAGGTGATTCAAGCCAATTCCAATGATCTTGTGATGAAGAGAGTCATCTGAACCCAAAGAGAAGATTGTGGAAACTCAGTGTGGTATTTTTACTTTTTTGTTGTTGTTTACTTGAAATTTGTTTTCTTTTTATCCTTTTTTCCCCTTTTTGATCTGATTTTTCTCCTGAAACATGATAATTTTGGAAATATGTATAGAATTGCATATGATTAACATATATCGAATTACTTGTCATCTAAAGAAGGACATAGAGAGAAGGGAGGGAAAAATTGAACACAAGGTTTTGCAACAGTGAATATTCAAAATTATCTATGCATATGTTTTGAAAATAGAAAAGCTTTAATAAAAAAAAAGACTGTTCTTTTCAATGATTCAGTGATCCAAGGCAATTCCAATAAACATGAGATAGAAAACATCATCTGCATCCAGAAAAATAATAATGTAAATTGCCATATGTTATGTTCACATCTTTTTTCTGTTTTTTTTTTTCCCCTCTCCCCTAGTTTTCCCTTTTGCTGTGATTTTTCTCTCATAACATGATTCATAAAGCAATATGTATTAACAAATAAATAAATAAATAACAAATAAATAAATGAAATGTAAATGAAGAAAATAAGAGGTCTTTTGGAATACTACACAACCAAAAAAGGTACTTATTTAAACATGTGCCTAATCAACTACTTATAGGATGCAAACATCTATACTACAATCTATCTATAGCATTCCATTCCCAGAAGTGACATCCCTAGAATCACAATCTGGAGAGGTCACATCATTCAAGCAAACCAATTGACTCTCTTCACAGGGCAATTCACCAAATATCAGTAAATTTCAGCAGTGGATAGGCTTGAAAAATAGAAATATAAGCACTTAAGCTTATGAAAAGATAAATTTTATAGTTCATTGAGGATCTAACCTAGAAACCAGGAAGCACTCCTTCACATAAAATCTCACTTCTGACAAATACTGTCTCTGTGGCCTCTAGGCAACTCTCTAAAATTAAGCATTTAGAGAAGGTGCTGACCTACATAGATAGGTTGAATTTCCTCACCTGTGAGATCCTTAAGCCAATAAAATCACAAATCTAAATCTAAATTATTTACAATTTATAAATATTCCTTAAGTAGACTGCAACATTCTTAAATGTGTGTGTGTGTGTATAAACATATAAACATATAATTTAGTTTTGTTTTAAGTGTCAGAAAGTGTGAGTCTAAATTTTTCCTTAGATACTTATTGTGCAATCCTAGAAAAGAAAATCTTGGCAGAGCCAAGATGGCAGAGAGGACACTTGTCCTTTTCTGAGCTCTCCTCAATGTCCCTCAAATTAACAGCAAATTAAGCCTCTGCACTGGTTTTACAGTGATAAAACCCACAAATACTTGGAGTGTAACAAATTTACAGCAGAAGAAAATTTAGAAAATCTTCAGAAAAGGTTTGTTTCAATTGGGCATAGAGGAGGGTAGGCTAAGTGCAGATAGGCCAAGCACAGATGCCAAGTGCAAGTATTTGAGCACAGTCAGTGTCAAGATGTAGGGCAGTGTGACATCCTGTGCACCAGGGAATCTACTAGGAGGAATTTACAACACTATTGGCTACTCAGTCCTGGTTGCAAGTCAGTAGATCAGCAGATTAGCTGTAAGATATCCAATACAAATACAAAAAGTTAATAGTGAGCCTCTAAACCCCAGAATATCAAGGGATCTTGCCACACCCACCCAGCACTCAAAATTAGTCAGCACCTACGCAGGACACCCATTGTTGCCTGTAGAGAAAGCTTAGAAAATCTCCCCTTTGCCCTAACAGTAGATCTTAACTTTTTGAAAAAAAAAATTATCAAAAAACCACAAAGAACTCTTATCATAGATAGATTTTATAGAAAAAGAGAATAGATTTCAGACCCTGAGGATACTAAAACCAGATGAACTCCAAATGAAAGACTAATAGTGATATGAATGGGTCCCCATCTCACAAGGCTCTCTTGGAAGAATTAAAAAAGAATCCTAAAAGAGAGTGAGAAAAAAAATGGGAAAAAGAAATGAGAACTTTGCAAGAGGGTTTGGGAAAGGAAACATAAATTATATGAAGAAAATTATTTATGAGATAGATTTAATGAAATGGAAAAAAAACATATAATTCCTTACAAAATAGATTTGACAAAGTGGAAAAAGAAAATTAATCCTTGGAAAAACAGAATTTGTGAAATGGAAAAAAAATCCTTAGAACAAAACAATCAATTTAAAAATTTGATTGGCCAAATACAAAAAGAACTAAAAAAGGTAACTAAAGAAAATAATTAACTAAAAATTAGAGCTAAACAAATTCAAATGAATAACTTAATGAGACATGAATAATCAGTCAAACAAAGTCAAAAGAAAGGAAAAAAATAGAAAAAAATGTAAAATACCTCATTGGACAAACAACTGACTTGTAAAATACATCAGGGGAGACAATCTAAGTATTATTATTGGACTTCCTGAAAACCATGATGATAATAAAGAGTCTAGACATTATCTGTCAGGAAATGATCAGTAGCATTTATTTAAAACCATTAACAAGTATCATATATAATGTAAATAATTAGAACCATTCTCAATAAGATCGGGGTAAACAAATTGCCCACAACCACCATTATTATTCAATATTGTATTAGAAATGTTAGCTTCAGCAATAATAGAAATAAAAGAGATTAAAAAAATTAGAGTAGGTAATATAGAAACCAAATTATCACTCTTTGCAAATGATATGATAGTATAATTAGAGACACCTAGAGGATCAACTAAAAATTACTAGAATCAATTTACAACTTGGCAAAGTTGTAGGATACAAAATAAATCCACATAAATCATCAGCATTTTTATGCATTAACAACAAAGTCCAACAACAAGAGATACAAAGAGAAATTACATTTAAAATAATTGTTGATAATATAAAATATTTGGGAGTCTATCTGCCAAGGTAAAGTCAGGAACTATATGAACACAACTAAAAAACACTTTGAAATCAGATCTAATCAATTTGAAATATATCAAGTCCTCATGGCTAGGCTGAGTGAATATAACAAAAATGACAATACTACCTAAAATAATCTATTTATTTAGTACTATACCAATCGAACTCCCAAGAAATTATTATACAGATCTACATAAAATAATAACAAAGTTCATCTGGAAGAACAAAAGATAAAGAATTTCAAGGGAATTAATGAAAAAAAATGCCAGTGAAGGTTTCCTAGCTATGAAAGATCTAAAACTATATTACAAAGCTTCAATCATCAAAACCATTTGGTACTGGCTAAGAAATAAAGTAGGCAGTCACTTGAATAGCATAGGCTCAAAGGACAAAATAGTCAATGACTAGAGTAATCTAGTGGTTGACAAATCCAAAGAGCCCAAACTCACTATTTGACAAAAACTGCTGAGAAAGTTGGAAACTAATATGGCAGAAACTAGGCATTGACCCACACTTAACACCATATACAAAGATAAGATCAAAATAGGTTCATGATTTAGACTTAATGGGTGATATTATAAGCAAAATAGAAGAACATAGAATAGTTCACCTCTCAGATCTGTGGAGAAAGAAGGAATTTGTGACTAAAGAAGAACTGGAGTTCATTACTGAACACAAAATAGATAATTTTGCTTATATCAAGTTAAAAAAATTATACTAACAAAATTAATTCAGACAATATTACAAGGGAAGCAATAAACTGGGAAAATATTTTTACATTCAAGGGTTTTGATAAAGATCTCATTTCTAAAATATATAATTTATTCAAACTTATAAGAATTCAATCAATTCTCCAATTGATAAACAGTCAAAGGATATGATCAATTTTCAGATGAAGAAATAGAAACTATTTCTAGTGATAAAAAGGTGCTCTAATTCACTATTGATGAGAGAAATGCAAATTATGACAACTCTGAGGTACCACTACACACCTCTCAGATTAGCTAAGATGACAGGAAAAGATAGGAATGAATGTTGGAGGAGATGTGAGAAAACTGTAACACTGATACATTGTTGGTGGAATTGTGAATGGATCTAACCATTCTTGAGAGCAACTTGGAACTGTGCTTAAAGGGTTATCAAACTGTGCCTACCCTTTCATCCAGCAATGTTTCTACTGGGCTTGTATCCCAAAGATATCTTAAAGGAGGGAAAGGGAATCACATGTGCAAAAATGTTTGTGGCAGCTCTTTTTGTAGTGGCGAGATCCAGGAAACTGTGTGGATGCCAGTTAGGTGGACAATGACTGAATAAGTTATGGTATATGAATGTCATAGAATATTATTGTTGTATAAGAAATAATCATCAGGATAATATCAGAGAGGCCTGGAGAGACTATTAAAAAGTTATGCTAAGTGAAATGAGCAGAACCAGGAGATCATTGTACATGACAATAACAAAATTATGCAATGATTGATTCTGATGTACATGGCTTCTCAACAATGAGATGATTCAGGCCAGTTTCAATGATTTCATGATGAAGAGAGCCATTGTATAAGATAATTGTATAAATATGTATGGCTATATTGGATTTACATATATTTTTACCATGTTTAACATTTATTGGGTAACTTGCAATCTTGGCGAGGAGTTGGAGAATAGGGGAGAAAGTTCGAACACAAGATTTTGCAAGCATCAATGTTGAAAAATTATTTTTGCCTATTTTTTGAAAATAAAAAGCTTTAATAAAAAATATCTTCCAGACAAAAAAAAAGAAAGAGGATGATTTCTGCTCTTACCTCACAAAGTTGTTAACAGGATCTGTCAGTCAATGGAAATTTATTAAGCCCTTATACGTTTTAGGAAGTGTACTAAAGATAAGAATAAAAAGACAGGAATAATACCTGGAGAACTATACATTCCTTCCCTTAAATGACTCAAATATGATATGTAAAGTGTTTTTCAAAAATTAAAAAAAACTATATAAATACTACATGTTACTATCAGTAGTAGAAATAGCAATTTTCCAAACAGAATTTGGTTGAACAAAACAAAAGTCATGTAAATAAAGCAATAAGTACTGATTTGTTTATTCTCAGTGGAAGAAAAAAAATAAAGGTAAGTGGACCTGATGACTCATTCTGTGATACATATTCCATTAAATCAGGTCTGGAAAAAATGACCCATAATAGCTCTAGAGAGATTTCTGTGTTAGAGGCAATATATATTTTTGATGAAATTTAAACTGCAACATTAAAGTTCTCTCCCTAGTCATGAAGGAATACATCAGCCCTGGCCTCCTGCCAAATCCCAGCTAGGTGTTCAGTCTTTCTGCCAATAATACCATTTCAGGTAGAGTACAGAAAATTATCTTACCACTTTGAAAATGGAAATGTGACACTTAGACAAAATTTCTTACAAACCACTATTTGAGTGGCCAAATCTATTTTGATTCAAGATATCTATGTTATCACTTTTGTATTTAAGAATTAACTTGGTAAAAGCTGGAAAGAACTAGTATAAAACTACTACAATCCTCTCATAACTAGTCTTTCATACCAAAGATCAGAATTATAACTGGGGCAGGGTAATAAGGATTCCCCCGCCAAAGTGCCAACTTTTAGAGATCAGGAACTCCTATAATTATAGTACACTCTTCAGGCCTAGTAACTAATACTTAGGAGAACTTCTCTCTGCCTGATCTCATTCATGATGATCATTACCTGGCAACTACAATCCTACCTCTTAGGTCTTACCATTCTGTGACCCCCACCCTCCAGAGAAACTGCCCATTCTTCAGAAGCATAAATACTTCATAGTATCCCAGATTTTACTTCCTTTCTGTGTCAGCTCCAAGGCAAACTCAATCTAGTTTCCTTTCCCTGCTTTTTTTTCTTAAGGTAAAAGTTTTGCAGAATAATCAATACAATCCCCATTCTATGTTCTCCCACTCCCCAAAAGTTATCACACCAGCCATAATAGCAAAAGGAATTGCCAATGGAAATTCTGCTAGTAAAACCCAATTAGATCCAGTCATTTTTTATCTCAATTAGATGCATCACAGCGATTGAAAGCTTATGTCTTTAAATACACATGAAGACATTAACTTATAGGTTTGCATAATAGAAATGACTCATGTATAGATTTGGTGGCACTAAGCAAATACTAACTGGGTACTAACCAGTTTTTTTTTGAATTGACTATTTGTTTGGTTAATATCCACTTTAAAAATATAACATGATTAAAGTGAGAATAATATGCATTTATAAGGAATTAAAAATCTTCTAAATTTAGGAAGAAATAAGAGGGTGAAGGAATAGGATGAGGAGGGTATAGAATGGTGTGTAGATTAAGGGGAATGGAATAAGGAGAAAAGTACTTATTTATTTGCAAGGTTATGAAAATCTTTTAAATCCAGATAGGAACAAAGAGAAAAAAGAAAGGTTTAGGTGAGAAAATAATGGTGGGATTGTGGGAGCAGGGGATGGTTAGAGGGCAAAGGAACAAGTAGAAATAAAGCAAAGAAGTTGAGAGGGGTAGGAAACAAGAGGTACATGGGAATGTAAAATAAAAATAAGGAGATGCAAAATAAAGATAAGGAACAGAATATATTAGATTAAAAAAGGCAAGGATAGTAATCATGATCTTAGATAAAGTTAAGTTTAGAATAGATTTAATCAAAACAAAAAATTAAGGAAATTAAAGTACATATCAGCTATATTAATTAATATTTTTAGACTACTTAAAATGACTAGAAAGTATGAGGTAAAATATTGTTGTGGTTTTGGAAATAATGAGTTGGTGGATATAGAAAAAATGGAAACACTTGAACTTATGAAGGAATATATTATACACTTTCAGAAAAACAGAGGATAAATAAGCAGAGTACAATATTATATCATACAAATGTATCTATGTATATATGTGTATGATTATCGATATCTATGCATATGTATGTATATATTTGGATATATGTATGTATGTGTACGAATGTGTGAACTGTGTTTAACTGTAGCCTTCTTAGGGAAGAAGAGGAAAAAAGATTCAGGCAAAATGTGCATAACAGGGAACAAAATACAAGAAAATAATGATGGCTAGTTCTAAGCATAATGTGTAGTATTTATTAAATAGGCTTTTTAATGGATATTTATTGCTTTATATTTTGAATCCTCTCTTTTGTTCTGATATTCACATAACAATTTTACCCCTTTCTTATTTTTTTAAGTTTTTAAAATAAATAAATAAAATACAGCATGATTAATCCATTTAATCAAAATTATGAAAATGGTTTATGTATATCCTGGTAAATGGTGGTGCTTGCCCCATGGTCCTTTGAGGAATTATATTTTTTGGAAAACTATTTATCTCCTCAGCAACTTATGGCACAGTCTGAATGGCTGATAAGAATGTGGAATGAGTAGAAATAATTCTAAGAAAATAGAAAGTGATAAGCAAGGCAGAGATCTGGGGAAGTAATAGCAAGTACAGCGTGACCCTCATATTCTATTTGATTATAGTTTTAGATCTCTGTAACTTCCCCATTTTTTCAGGCCCACAGTTGTCCAGGAGTAACCATAGTCTGTATGTTGTTTAACAGAATCAGCAGGACATTCCTAGAATTAATATAAAGATAGAAAGCTACCAGGACAGAACTCCCCACTAAAACATATATGTGAGGTAATAGGAACTGGAAAAATAGATGGTGGATATAGGAACTAGTGCATTGACATTTGCATTGTTGTTTTCTTTATGTTCTAAAAGCCAACATACATTCGAGCAAAGATAATAGAATCTACAGTCAAGAAGACCAGAGTTCAAATCCTACCTCTGACATTTCATATTTTTATGTCACTGAACAAATTGTTTAAGCTGGACATGCCTCAAGAAACTCTCTAGAGTTATTTACTAAGCCAGAGATAAGTTGCCATCTGTAATATTATCCCATTTTCAGTAAATTTCCCTTGCTTTACTTTGATGTCAAATAATCCATACTGTCTCAGAGGGAAAATTCAGTAGAAATAGGATTTGTGAATTGCAGATTGACATAGGTGATCATTCATTAAATATCATGGACTTAGGAGAATCTGGAAAGAAAGCCAATAGGAGCATAATATGTTCAATGTATATAAATAATACCCAAGTGGTGGAAAATTCTTAGGAATTTGCTCCCTGAACTGCCAGGGTTAATGTGCTATATGATAAAATTCTTATTTTCAAGGTTCACCTTTCAGTTGAACAGTCTTGTTCTGAATTGAAATATAGAACAAGTTCTCAGCCCCAGAGAATTCCATTTTTGTTTATCGTCTATTTCTAAGTCAGATGAAGGCCAGGCAAAAAGAAATCAAAAGTTACTTTTCACATATTAAATACTCTACTCTAAAAGCAGAAATAAAAAAACCAACAGATTAGCAACCAATAAAACATCAAATCTAGAAGAAATTTTGAGAAATAATCAGGAAGCATAATTTTTACTCTCTTTAAAGATAATCTGCAGATCCTGTGAGGTTTCTTGTTGCTTCATTTTGTAGAGACTTTGGTAAGCATTCTTGCCAACAATTAATATGATATACCCTTGGTCTTTTAATTACTACATAGAGTGAAGAACATTGTATCTAATGAAACTAAGAGAGTGGAGAAAAGAAACTCATCTAGATTGTGTAGGGTCATGAGAATTGATGCACCCCATTGATTATATTTTAAAGAGAACTTCCTGTCTAACCTGGAACAACATGTTCCATTTTTAAAGCCAAGGGAATGCTCTGATATTTAAGGGTTTTCTTAATATTTAATCTTAAAATTTAGCAAAAAAGAGCTTGATGTGGGATTGAATTGTGACCATTAACTTCAATATCTTACAAACATAAAGAAATAAAATAGACCCATGTCTTATAAAGTGGGAGTAGCTGTTGTTTCTTGACTATGACAACATTATGCAATCTAAGGCAGGTCTTAGTGAATTCAAAAATTCTAAATACTACTTAAGCAGCAGATTAGTATATGAGGACTAGTTTAACCAGGGATAGAGAATTTCAGTACCAAAAGATTAGAGGCTAGGTGCCCGTGAGCAAGAGATAGAAAGAGAAATTCCATTTGAAATAATTGTAGACAAAATAAATTACTTGGGGTCTACCTGTTAAGATAAACCCAAGAGCTATATGAACACAATTACAAAAAAATCTCACATACAAATACAGCCATATCTTAAACAATTGAAAAAATATCAGTTGCCCATGGGTCTACTTATTCAGTGTTATATTAATCAAATTGCTAAAAAAAATTATTTTTAGACCTCGAAAAAAATAATAAAATTAATCTGGAAGAACAAAAGGTCAATGATATCAAGGGAATTGATGAAAAAAAAAATACAAAAGATGGTGGTTTAGCAATACCAAAGGTAAAACTATATTATAAAACAGCAGTAATCAAAACCATTTGGTAATGACTAAGAAATAGAGTGGTGGATCAATCTAATAGATTAGATACATAGGACATAGTAATAAAGGCTTATCATAATCTTAAATTTGATAAAGCCCCAAACTCCATCTTCTCAAATAAGAACTCACTATTCGGTAAAAATTTCTGGGAAAACTGGAAAATGATATGTCAGAAAAGCGGCACATCCCATACCAAAGTAAGGTCAAAATGGGTACATGATTTAGGTATAAAGGATAATACTATAAACAAATTAGGAAAGCAACCTATTAGATCTATGGAGAAAGGAGGAATTCATGACCAAAAATGAACTAGAGAACAATATGAAAGGCAAAATGGACAACTTTGGTTACTTTTTTCCCCTCAATATTCTTTTATTTTTACAATTACACATAAAGATAATTTTCAATATTAATTTTTGTAAGATTTTGAGTTCCAATATTTTTCTCTTTCCTTCACTTACCTCCTCCCTCCATAATACAGCAAGTAATCTGATATAGGCTATAAATGTAAAATTATCTTATTCTGTTTTTACACTAATTAATTAATTTTAACAGCTTTTTATTTTCTCTTTTTAATATTTTTAAAATTTTATTATTATAGCTTTTTATTTACAAAACATATGCATGGGTAATTTTTCAATATTGACCCTTGTAAACCTTCTGTTCCAATTTTTCCCCTCCTTCCCCTCACACTCTCCCCTAGATGGCAGGTAGTTCAATATATGTTAAATATGTTAAAGTACATGTTAATTTCACTATATGTATACATATTTATAGTTATCTTGCTGCACAAGAAAAATAGGATCTAGAAAGAAAGAAAAAAACCTGAGAAGGAAAATAAAATTGCAAGCAAACAATAACAGAAAGTGGGGAAATGCTATGTTGTGATCCACACTCATTTTCCATAGTTCTCTGAGTGTAGCTGATTCTCTTCTTTACTGAACAATTGGAACTGCTTTGAATCTAAATCAACATATGCTATGTTCACTTCTTTTTTAGGATTTTTTTTTTATCTCTCCCATGGTTTTTACCTTTTGTTCTGATTTTTCTCTCCCAACATGATTGATAAAACAATGTGTATTAAAAATAAATATTCTTTTTTCAAAAAGAAAAAAATATATACCCTGAGGGGATACAATGCTTAAACAGGGATCCTTGAAGTTATAAAAATGGCACTCTCCATATGAATTCAAAATTTGTGATGAGATGGTGACAAGAAGTGAGGAGTGAGACACAGAAATGGTGGAAGGATACTGCATGTAGGGTTGAGATTATAGATGGAGATCAGCATCCACAGAGGCAGTCATAAGATTACTTTCTTTGTGCTATGATAATCTAGCTACAATAAGACAATGTGAGAAATTTTCCCCCAAGTTTAGGAAGCTGAGATGAAACATAATACTACTTAGAAAGCCTCTTGTCTCTTCAAGAATCTACCCAGCTTCTGATTTTTTCTGTTTCATCACATCCAAGTCCAGGCTTTCTTTAGGATTTTGACATTGGCAGAAAGTTTTAGTTAAAGCAAATCCCACAGAAAATGATGTTTACATTTCTTTACCCACTTGCAGATGTCAGATATCAGGAATTAAATAATCTTAAATTATACATTTCCGAGAATATTTTTAAATTGATTCTATTTGTGGAGGAATTCAAAGATTTTAGAGAGTGATGAACTTTCAGTAACTCATTAAATATTTTTATTATGCATTATCTACTTGTTATAATATACCATTCATTTGCCCATGAATTCTGTGCTAAGAAGTAATATTTCTGACAGTATTTACACACATGTGTCTCCTTCTATGGAGAGCCTACAACAATGATCACTTGAGCATTCTCAGTCAAATATAACAAATCACAAGGAGATGAGTGTGGCCAAGTGGACAGGAGCTCATAGCTAAGTTCCTCGTAGAGATTCCACAAAACAAATATTCTAGGAAAACAAATGAATGCTTATCTACTATGGAAGAAAATCAGAAGTATGGAAGAATCTAGTAAGCACAGGGAACTCAAAGGTCCTAAGTTAAAATAAAATCAGTAATGAATCCGAGATGTTTCCAGCATTGCTTTTTTGATTGCTACAATAAACATGATACATATTTAGTTGGCACCTCCTATGTTACAGGCATTGTGCTAAGCAATAGATATAAAGGCTATAATTATGGAACACTTTTTAAAAATTATAAAGTTGGTCTTGGTTGAAATTTCTGAGAGCTTTTGGTCTGTATCTGGTGGAAAAAAAGTTTATATAAATTCTATTTCTATATCAAATGGTGGAAGTAAATGCTTTTCCCTTTAGATAGTTTCCACTTCCCAAAATTGATACTACCTTTGAATATTAAAGGTTGTGTTAAGGTTGTTGGAATTTTTCACAATATCTCCATCTTTATTTTTTTTCTATTTATATAGTGATTTTGAGCCTCCTTTTAATAAATAATAAATTAATAAATTTCTGAAAACATTATTAACATTTTACATGAATATGAGTTATTAGTATCAAGTTATTATTATTGCATTGTGACCCCCACATTTTCATTACATTTATCACAACAATCCTGCAAGTTAAAAAGTAAGAATACTGTTATCTTCACTTTTTCTGATAAGAAAATTGAACCTCTGAAAGAATCTGAGGCAGGTCAAGACCTAGTTGTATGTTCTTAATAGAGTTAAGTAAACTAAAGAGATACTTGTTTAATATTAAATGTCAATTTGGGAATATTTCTCCTGATAAGTGACACTAATTCTCTGTTTCACTACATGTAGTTTCAACATTTTGATCAATAACTTGGAGGATAGTCTAGATGACAAACTTCTTAAAATTATAAATGACACAGAGCTAAAAGATGTAACTAACAAGTTGGCTGGTAGTCAACATTTAAATACATTCCCATCATTTATAACATTTGGTGTAAATGTATGGTGAAGAATTTCATAATAGTAAATAAAAGAACAATGTTGCATTTGCATAATACTTTAGAGTTAATTAGATAGCAGGTCATGAAATTTAGCGATTTTAGTGATCCAATTCCCAGCTGTTTTTTGGCTTTTCAAACTATTCATAACCTATTCCTCACTAGTTTTCTAATCTACTTATATCTTTTTCTGTTTTGAGTATTTTGTTATGCAGTGACAATGGGTTACCCTTGCTATTTCTTGCAAACAATACTTTATCTCCCAATTCTAGGCATTTTCACTGGTTGTCACTCATGCTAGGACACTTTATGTTCCTGAATTCTGTCTCCATATTATCTCTATTTTATCTTGAGTGTCTCATTTGTACATAGTTGTTTGTGTATTGTTTTCCCCATTATGCTGTGCTTTCTTTGAAAGCAGAGGAAATTTTTGACTTTCTTTGTATACCCAGTGCCAAGTACAGTGCATGGTATACAATAAGTCCCTAGGACTGATTTACTACAAGCTCAATATATGTGAAATGGCAATCAAAAAAGTTAATATAAGCTCTAGCGTTAAGAAAGGCATAATGGGTTGAAGTGGAACAATACTGATTTTGACTTCACTGGTCAAAATACAGTTCAATTAGTTCAATTGTCAAAAAAAAAGTTCAATTAGTTCTATGAACCATATGTTAAAAAAAAGGCACTGATAAGTGGAAAAGTATCATGAGGCAGACAATCAAGATGGAAAAGGCCTAGAGCTAGTTGATGAGGTATGAGGATTACTTGAAAGAATTGAGAATATTAAGCTAATAGAAGGAAAGATTTTATTTCTACAACCTAACTGATAAGTGATCACCTCACTCAAGGGTCCTTGCCTAAGGGTCCATTTACTGGTCTGCAATACATTTTTGACATTTGTATTTTAATATATTTGGTTTTCATAGAGTTTTATTTCATGCATTTAAACATTATCCTGAGAAGAGGTTTATAGATTTCATCAGACAATTAAAGGGGTTCATGCTTTCCTCCCACAAAAATGTTATAAACTCTCAATCTAGCTTTTTCAGTTACATTGTGCAGGTAGTTCTTGTTTAGGTGTTGGCTAGACTCAATGACTATTTTTAACCTCTGGAATTTTGTTATTCTGAAAATGCAGTATTTATAATCTGCTACTTCACAATACGTTACCATAAATTGGATAATCACTTATAAATTAAAGAGAAATTATGAAGTAATAACAAATTTGATGATGCTCACCTGCAAATTCTTTATTTTAAAGATATTTCCCACATTTTATTTCTAATTCTTGCTCTGAGGTTGAACAAACATAAAATTTATGTATATAAAAATGAAGAAAAAGTTATTATGAAAGTATGCATCTATTACATGCAAATTTTGTGTGTATATATATCTGTGTGTATGTGTTTAAGTACATAAACAGAATCAATAATTCCAAATTTATCCTGATAGCTTATGCTTTTCCTTTGAACTCCCTTTGATTCTTTTCTGTGTATTGTTTTAAAATTTTAAATCAATCCTTCTATGTAGGAGTGAAAGAGTAATGTCAAGTGAAAGTTAAAAATCCAAGTTTCAAAGTGGAGGTTTTATGACTAAGGCAACTGGATCATCTAAGAGAAGATAGCTTATACCTTTCATCTACCTCATATTACAGAACTCAGGATCAGTTATAAAAGAACACTGGTTAATATTAGCAGGGTATGTTTGGTCAACCATTGCTTAAAACTCTTATTCCTTGAGAATGAGCTAATTGTGAAAAGGCATCAGTGATCACTCCTAATAACAAAATCTGATTTTTAAAAATCATTAGCCATCATCTATCTTATTGAGAATACAAATCCATGCTCCTTAATGACCCAACAATTCTTGAATCTTACGTAATAACTATTCCTTCTACACATATGTCATAAATTGGTTGAAAACTGAATAGTATTTTTTTTTAAATAGCCTTTTATTTACAAGATATATACATGGATAACTTTACAGCATTAACAATTGCCAAACCTCTTGTTCCAATTTTTCACCTCTTACCCCCCCCCCCTCCCCTAGATGGCAGGATAAGTGATTTAAATATATTAAAATATAAATTGATACACAATGAACCCAAAAAAGTTATTTTGTGTACAAAAGAATCAGACTCTGAAATATTGCAAAATTATCTTGTGAAAATCAAAATGCAGGTGGCATAGATATAGGGATTAATTCAATGTAATGGTTTTAGTCATCTCCCAAGTTCTTTTTCTGGCATAGCTGGTTCAGTTCATTACTGCTCCATTAAATGATTTGGTTGATCTCGTTGTTTGGGGATGGCCTGGTCCATCAGAATGGTCATCATAAGTATTTTTTGAAGTATATAATGATCTCCCTGGTTGCTATTTCCTCAATCAGTTTTGTAAGTCTCCCAGGCCTTTCTGAAATTATCCTGTTGGTCATTTCAATAACAGTAATATTCCATAATATTTATATACCATAATTTATTCACATTCTCCAACGATGGACATCCATTCGTTTCCAGTTTTACCACTACAAAAGGGTGCCACAAACTTTTTACATACAGGTCCCTTTCCCTTCGTTATAATCTCTTTGGAATATAATCCAGTGTAACACTGCTGGATCAAAGGGTATGCACAGTTTGATAACTTTTTGACATATTCAAATCTCCAAAATGGTTGGTTCTTCCAACCCACCAACAATGCAAATGTCCCGTTTTCCGCATCCCCTCAACAATCATCATTATTTTTCCTGTCATCTTACCAATCGACAGGTGTGAAATCATTTAGGTTGTCTTAATTTGCATTTCTTGATTAATAATGACTTGGAGCATCTTTTCAATGATAGAAAAGTTTCAATTTCTTCATCTGAGAATTGTCTGTTCATATCCTTTGACCATTTTCAATGGAGAAGGCGATTTTTATAAATTAAGTTAATTCTCTTAATATTTTGGAAATGAAACCATCAGAACCGACTGTAAAAATATTTTCCCAGTTTATTGCTTCCCTTCAATCTTTTGCATTTTTTGTTTGTAAAAACTTTTCAGTTTTATAATCAAATTTTCATTTTGTGATCATTGAACTCTAGTTCTGCTTTGGTGATAAAGACCTTCCCCTTCCTAGGTCAAGGTAAACATCCTGTATTCTTAATTTATTAATAATTTCACTTTATGCCTAGGTTGAACCCATTTTGACCTTATCTTGTTTACCGGGTTAAATGGATCAATGCCTAGTTTCTCCATATTATTTCAATTTTCCCAGCAATTTTTATCAAAAAAGTTCATCCCAAAAAGCTGGGATCTTTGGGTTTCAAAGACTATTGCTATTTTGGACTGTTTATCCCTTGAACCCCCTATTCCACTGATCAATAATTATTCCTTAGCCAATCAAATTTTTGGTACCCTTACTCATAATATAATTTTAGATCTTAATTAAATTCATTTGATTTTGTTTTCATTAATTCCCTTGAAATTTTGATTTGTTTTCCATTGAATTTTTTTATTTTTTCTAGGTCATTAAAATAGTTTTTGGGAGTCTGATTTATATAAATAAATAGATTAGTTTAGGTAATATTGTCATCTTTATTATTTGTCGCCCTATCCAAGGCATTTAATGTTTTCAAATTGGTTGACAGACCAATTTTTTGAAAAGTGGTCTTAATTTAGTTCATAAAGTTTCGATTTTCCCTTTGATAGATTCCCAAATTTTTATATTTCAGTATTACTTTTGGAATTTCTCTTTGTAACTTGGTGTTGGATTTTTTTGTGATATATAAGAATCTGATGATTATGGGGTTTATTTTATAACCACAACTTTGTAAAGTTGTGATTATTTCTAATAACTTTTAGCAGAATTTGGGGTTCTCTAATATACCATCATGTCATCGGCAAAAGGTAATTTGGTTTCCTTTGATATTCTTTTCCTTTAATCTCTTTCCGCTCTTATTGCTAAAGCTTTTTTTACAATATTAAATAGTAACGGTGATATGGGCAACCTTGTTTCCTCCAGATCTTATTGGGAAGGTTGCAGTTTGTCTCCATTACATATGATGCTTACTGATGGTTTTAAATAGATGCTGGATTATTTTAAGGGAAAAGTCCATTTATTCTATAATATCTCAAGTGTTTTTTAATAGGAATGGATGTTGGTTTTTCAAATGCTTTTTCTGCATCTTTGAGATATCTATGGTTTTTTGTTAATTTGGTTGTTTACCAATTATATTGATACTTTTTCCTAATATTGAAAACCCTGCATTCCTGGTATAAATCCTACTTGATCATAGTGTATTATCTGGGATGATTTTCGTCTTTTTGCTAAATCTTATTTAAGATTTTAGATCAATAATCTGGGGAGTTGGTCTATAATTTTCTTTCTTGTTTTCGACCTCCTTTTGGTATCAATTACCATGTCCGTTAAGAAGGAATTTGGTAGGACTCCTTCATTCCCTATTTTATCAAATAATTTATATGCTTGGGGCCAATTGTTCTTTAAATTTTGGTAAAATTACATGTAAATCCATCTGGTCCTGGGTTTTTTCTTGGGGGTTTTTAATTGTGTTCTATTTCTTTTTCTGAAATGGGACACAAACAATTTACTTCCCCTCTTTAGTCTGGGGTTATATTTTTTGGGGGTAGTCATCCATTTCATTGGTTATCAAATTTATTGGCATAAAGTTAGCAAAATAATCCTTATTATTTCTCTAATTTCCTTTCATTGGTGGAAAGTTCTCCCTTTTCATTTTTAAGACTTAATTTCTTTTTCCTCCCTCCTTTTTCTAATCAGATTTCAAACATCTATTTTATTGGCTTTTTCCTTAGAACCAACTCTTGTTTTTTAATTGTTAATAGTTTTTTTTTACTTTGATATTTTTAATTTTCTCCTTTTAATTTTAGGTTTCCAGTTTGTGTTTGATTGGGGTTTTAATTTGGTCTTTTTAGTTTTTAGTTGCAAGCCAATTCATTAATCTTTTCTTTCTTTTTATTTAAGTGTCTAAGGATATAAAATTCCCTTTTCCGCTTTGGCTGCATCCATAAATTTTGGTATGAGCTATTTGTCTTATCTTGGGTGAAATTATTTTGTATCTATAATTTGCTGCTTCTTAATCATTCTTTAAGATGGATTTTTTATTTCAATTACTTTTTTGGTCTATTTCCCCCTTTTTGTTGAATGTAGTTTTTATTTGCAAATGATCTGAAAAGAAAGCATTTACTATTTCTGCTTTCTTGCATTTAATTTTGAGGCTTTATGTCTAATATTGGTCAATTTTTAATAGGTTCCATAACGTGGAAGAAAGTATATTCCTTTCTATCTATTCAATTTTCCAAGATCTAACATACCAATTTTTCTAATATTCTTTTACTTCTTTAATTTCTTTCTTATTTGTTTTGTGGTTTGATTTTCAATTTGAGGTGGATTAGATTCCCACTTTACAGTTTTTTGTCTTTCTTCTTGCAGCTCTCTTAACTTCTCCTTTAGGAAGTTGGATGCCATACCACTTGGTGCATATATGTTTAATATTGATATCGCTTCATTGTTTATGCTGCCCTTTAGCAGGATGTAGTTACCTTCCTTATCTCTTTTAATTAGATCAATTTTTGCTTTTGCTTGATCTGAGATAAGGATGGCTACCCCTCCTTTTTTGACTTCACCTGAAGCATAATAGATTTTGCTCCAGCCTTTTACCTTTACTCTATATGTATCTCCCTGCTTTAAATGTGTTTCTTGTAAACAACATATTGTAGGGTTCTGACTTTTGATCCAGTCTGCTATCTGCCTCCTCTTTATGGGGGAGTTCATCCCATTCACATTTACGGTTAGAATTACTAAATCTGTATTTCCTGCCATCCTAATAACCCCAGATTATGCTTTACTTTTTCTTGCCTCCCCCAACACTCTTTCCCCTTTTTGAACTTATGTACCCCACTTGTATCATGATGCTTACACTCTTTATAATCCCTCCCTCCCCCCTTTGAATCTTTTCTCCTTCCTTCTCTTATTACTCTTTTTCTTTTCCCTTTTCCTCTCCCCCTTTTTAATGAGGCAAGAGAGAATTTTCTCTAATACAAATGTCAATTATTTTTTCTTTGAGCCAACTCTGATGAGAGTAAGATACACACAATGTTCCTCCCCCTCTCTAAATTTCCTCAGATATGATAAGTTTCCTTTGCCTCTTTGTGGGATGTGGTTTCCCTCTTTTTGTCCCTCCTTCCCACCTTATTCTGCCATCATCCCTTTTCCATATCTACTTCCCTTTTTTATTTTATATCAGTACAGTCAAATTATACATGTGTTCTTTTTGTACATCCACAACAGAAATACAATTCTCAAGAGTTATTTTTACCTTTTCTGCATCTCTTGAGTTCTATGGTTAGAGATCAAATTTTTTGTTTAGTTATGGTTTTTTCTTCAGAAACAAATGGAATTCATTTGTTTCATTAAATGTCCATCTTCTTCCCTGGAAGAAAATGCTCAATTTATCTGGGTAGTTTATTCTTGGCTGCATCCCAAGTTCTTGTGCCTTTTGGAATATCATATTCCAGGCCCTTTGTTCCATTAATGTGGAGGCAGCCAGTTCTTGGGTGATCCTTATTGTGGCACCTCGGTATTTAAATGGTTTTTTTTGGCTGCTTGTAAAATTTTTTCCTTAATCTGATAGTTCTGAAATTTGGCCACAATATTCCTTGGGGTTTTTATTTTAGGGTTTCTTTCAGAAGGTGTTCGATGAATTCTTTCAATGCCTATTTTACCTTCTGATTCTATTACATCTGGGCAGTTCTCTTTGATGATTTCTTGTAAAATAGTATCTAGGCTTTTTTTCATCATAGTTTTTGAAGAGTCCAATAATCCTCAGATTATCTCTCCTAGATCTATTTTTCCAAGTCTGTTGTTTTGCAAGTAGATAATTCATGTTTTTTCAGTTTGTCATTTTTTGTTTTGCTTGACTGATTCTTGCTGTCTCAATGAATCATTAGTTTCTATTTGTTTAGTTCTAATTTTTAAAAATTATTTTCTTCATTAGCTTTTTACTTCTTTCTGTATATGTCCAATTGAGTTTTTTAAATGTATTGTTTTGGTCTGTGGAATTTTTTTTCCATTTCACTAATTTTTTTTTAGTGAATTATTTTCTTTTTCCAATTCACAGATCCTACTTTCTTGCGAGTTCTTTGTCTTTTCCAATTAGCAAATCCTACTTTCTAGTGAATTTTTTATTTTTTCCAATTCACCAATTTTGTTTCCCTGCACTTCCTGGGAATTTTTTAACTTTTCCAATTCATATTTCAGGAAGTTGTTGCTCTCTTGTAAGGCTTCTCTTTCCTTTCCCCATTTATCTTCTAACTCTCTTTTGAGACTTTTAATGGTCTCTTCTATGAGAGCATCATGCAAAGGAGGACAGTCTGATGCATTTTTCCTGTTTGAGGTCTCTTCAGGTTTGCTGACCTGCTCTTATTCTGCATAGAAGCTGTCCATTGTTCTTTTCATCTTTTTATTCATGTTTTAAAGCCTTTAGGGTATGTCTCCTAGGCAAGAGGTTTACCAGCTTCCTCTGCAGAACAGGGAGAGATGTAAACCTATTTCTGGCTCCGAGGTATGGGAGTGCTCTGAGTGAGAGTTTTCCCTTCCCCCAACAGGAAGTGGATTCAGCACTGGCCAAGCTATGGAAGTGCCCAGTAGGGCTGTGTGGGTTAGCAATTGCCCTTGGCTAGAGACTAAGGGGTGAAAGTGTCACTGCCCCAGGCTGGAGCCTCTTGTGGGACTGTGAGTATTAGCAGCAGACCCCAGACTGCCAATTCCACCGAATTCTGCCCCACTGTCTCTGATGCAAATCGGCCCTGGGAAAGCTCTATGTCCCCAAGCCAAGCCCCACACTGGGCAGATTGGAGGCTAACTCGGGCTGTGTCCTCCTGCCGTGCAGGATCGCAACTGCCCCAAGGAAAAGCCCGTACTGCGGGTTGGGGCTGCGCCCTTGTGCTGAGATCTGTGCTTTCAGTTTAGGTATGAGACTCTCCTTGGAACCTAATTTCTCTCCCAGTCTGAGCTGATCTGCCCCCTGGCCCCGGAACCAACCTTTTTTGGCGAGACTGCAGATTTTCTTTGGCTGGTGAGTTGTTCTACTTCTTATCTTTATGAATTGTAGCAGTCAAGACTATTTTTGAGGCTCAATATAATATTGATAAAGAGGGTAAGAGAAGAGCTTAGAAAGTAGTGTGTGCCTTCTCCACCATCTTGGCTCCGCCCCCCCAGAAATGGATTCCAATGGGATCTATATTGAGTTAGAAACCACAAATTAACACAATCTTCACTGTATTGTATTTGTATTTGTTTTTGTATACATTTCTCAATTATATTTTAATCACGTTCAGACCACTCTGGAATTTTGCAGCCATAGGCTCTGAGTTTGACACTACTGAATTATAGACAATAAATTATAGACAAAATTTTAAGGTCTGTGACAATAAAAGTTTTCAAACCACTTGAATCTACTACGTTTATGTCATGTAGACATTACCTTTAAGATGGATTCTCATTTTCCTGACTTGGTTACTTTTGGGCAGTGGTAATTTAGGTCTGTGTTTGTTTTCACCATTTTTTTCTGTATATCATTACTAAGTTTTTCATTATTTCCAAGTGAACATGTGTTTATTTTACTGGTTGAGTTTTATTTTCTCAGTAAAAAAAAAAATGATGTGAATTCAGTGCAGGAAATGTGCCTAACTTCCACATTCAAAATTATGTTGCCACAGAAACAACAATTTTTCAACAATGCCAAAGGGCTTCCCATATTCAGCTAAAAATGTGAATCCCTCTTTGAACTTTCCACAATAATGCGTTTGACAATTTGAATTTAGCAGTCAAATGTAACAAACATTTTTTTTTTTTAAGAAATACTTTTCATGACATTGTACAGGAAATGGTGCATCCCAGGGTTTATTAGAGGCATTGTCATTGGGAGCAATAATCAATTCAGAATCAGACAGATATTGTCAGAGACATTTTCTGGGCTAATCACCAATAACAGAATGCATAATTTCAGTTTTAGTTCTACCCCCCTCAAAGTGAATTTTATTTTTTAAAGAAATTTGTGAAACAAGGGGAGTTTGGTAAGTAAAACATTTAGAAATATAGCTTATTCTTTTGTGTGTTCTATAATCTTCCTTTCCTCCTATCCTCTCTCCTAGAACCAGCCCTAGGCAAAATGAAATAAGAAAAATTTATTTCTGCCATCATCTCTTCTGACCCTTTAACTATTTCTTCTCTTTTTTTAGTGCCTCTAGAGCCCCATAATTTTTTATATTTAATGCTTTAAGTGCCCTTTAATTTTTAAGGTTGATATAATACCCATACCCCTTACCTAACCTATTAAGTAAGCCAACTGTGGACTTCTGTTTCCCTATGCTACTTCTATGCTTCATTACTGGAGAGATATTCTCATCTCTCTGACATTGGGAAGAATCTTATAAATTCATTTAGGCAGTAAACAATCAATTATTAGAAGCCCCTTACTGTGCCCTGAAAGCCCTGGAAATGCAAACAAAAGCAGAAAGAAAAGGAGTCTTTCCCTGCAAGAAGCTTCTATCCTAAGTAGAGGGAGGAAACAAAAAAGAGGATGGAGAAAGTATAGTAGAAAAAGTACTCAAGTAAAATGGGAGAGGAATGAAGAAGTGATAGGCCTGAGAGCCCTCCTAAAATGGAGATTCTCTGAGAAGCCATCCAAACAAAGGAGGTGACTGCTAGATGTGAGGGTACTTCAACAATGTGAATTTTAGGGCTGGGGTAATCTTTTTGAAAGAAGAGGTTTCTGCAACATGGTAAAGGAAGTCCAGATTAAAACCAGTAAAGCCATGCTTGTTATGTGTCTTTATTACATTTTTACCTCAGCAGGCAAAATCCCTCTCATTTCAAGTTCTTATTAACTCTATTTCCAATGACTACACATTGACTAGCAGATCATAATTGCTTAAAAATATTTGTTAACTGACTAGAAAGTCCTTATTAACTCCAACGAATTTATTTAAAATGTTGAGATTTGGGAGGAGAGATTATTTAAAAGTAGTAGTCCTTTCTGGTGCTTTTCAAATCAACTTGTGTCACCTAGTAGCTCTATTTCCCTCCTTAGTTTTCTCTATTCTAGGCACTTTGAAGATGGAAACTCATTTACAAAGCTGTGCATGCATCATGGCTATTGATAAGTTTTTTTTTTTTCTCTAGAGTGAGCAAGAAGGAGGATTCTCTACCTTTGATGTCTTCATTGTAGATAAATGGTCTAACACATCAGCTCAATATCAATAATAAATTTACTGAGCATCTATGTTTTCATAACTAAATAGAATTGGAAGGAACCTTAGATATCTTTTACTCCAATACCCACATTTTTCAGATGAGAAAGTTAAGATGCAACAAAGGGAAATGATCTGTCCAGGTACACACAGGCAGCACAGCTGGAATTTGGACTCAAGTCCTTTGACTCAGATTTCAATTTTTTTCAATTGTTTTCCATTGTACAAAACTTCTCCTCTTTTGCTACTAATTAAGAATCCTAAATTTATAAAGTTAATCTTATACTCTGAATTGGGAAGAACGGTATGTGGTCAAAACTTCATGGCTAATAGAGTTGTCCAGACCAAAACTCAGAGTAATTACACTCTCTAGTTATGCTAGAGTTAATTTCTACTTATCATTATTCCACACATTTATACCACATTGGAAAGATAGTACTTGAACTAGGTCTTGAAAGTCCAGGATTTGATTCTAGAGGCACAAATGTAAAGGATCCTCTTTTGGAGATTCACAAAGGCAAAAATACGGAAGCCTGAGATAGAATATCAGGTATAAGAACCCACATAGCTAAATCAGAAGCAAGATTTGAGCCCAATAAATCACTCTTTTCCTCATCATTTCTGAGTTATTTGATTCACAATATTCCTGTAGGAATCAAATGAGATTATGGATATAATGGATTTTACAAACTGTAGAATGTTAACTACATGTCAGCAATCATTACTATCATCCTAACAAATTAGGACAATAAAAACAACAAGTATGTATTATGTACTTATCGTATTCAGACCTTGTGCTGTTACAAGGAGAAACAAAGTCCCTTGAAAATCTTATTTTTAATTAAAAAAAATATAACACATAAACAGGACTTCAAGGCAGGGGTAGGGGCAGTCCCTTTGTTGGGACATGGTTAAGAAATCTGGAAAATCACAAGTAGAGCTAGAAGAGGAAGGAAGGGGTGAGCATGAATGACTTTGCAACTTTTTAAAAATATAAATTACTGGAACAATTTGCCAATTGGTGGAAAGGTCTGTACATGACAAATGATCTCCCAGGATGTGAAGGCTTCTGGAGAATGGTAGACAAGTACAGAGAGTCAATTTTCTCCCATTATTGTGGCCTTCACATAAACATTTAATGGTCTTTGAAATCTTTAGTATAAAGTATAGTAACTTCATTAGGGAATCAGTTTTTTACAATTAACATTATATTTTTGAAGGGCATTAGAAGCCAAATGTTCAAGAAGATTATGTATTCAACAAACTGCATGATCATCACCTTTCTCATTAACATCACAAGCTTTGAAAGAAGCTGTGTATTAAGTTTAAAGTGACTTAAATGTACAAGTACTACTAAATCTAAGACAAATGAAATATACAGTCTGCCATTCATATTCACCTGTGTCATATTATTTGACATCACTAGATTCCTGAGAGTTTCTAATACAAAAGAGATGAGTCATCAAAAGCCAGTCATATTTGATATAAACTGTAGCTAATTGATATAGTCACTTAGTAAACCAGAAGGCCACTAACTAGTAGAGCTAGATTTCCAAGAACCATGTAAGACTATTTTGATGTACTAGCTAAAGCATTCCATATAAAGGCAAGAAATCCAAGTTTGAATTCTTGTTTGTCTACTAACTGAAGGTGGGAAATTGGGCAGGTCACTTAATTATACTGGTTATGAAAAATCTCTAAGGCAATTTCCAGCTTTATATTCTATATTGGCAAGAAATAATAATGACTCTTTCCTTTGTGCTAATCGGGTAATAATCTGAAATACTCTGGTAACCTGGGAATGTCTCCATTTTAAGAGGAATAGTGGTCTATTTCCAAAGGAATAGGAATGGTATGGAAACTATGCCAATTCAATTTGCCAAGCATGTAAAAATCTTTGTCATATATATATATATATATATATATATATATATATATATATATAAATACTGGAAATGCAAATCTAAAATCATAAGTATTCTAAGTAATGTAGATAGAATCAAGTCCTAACTAATTTCTTTACCAAAATGTTTGCTATCATTTGCTTCCCTGCTGTGAATATTACTGCCCAAAATAATTAATAAGCATTCCCCTTAGGCCAGGCATCATTGTGCTATGAAATGAAGGTATAATTGGGTGTAATGGCTAAAAAGATAGATTAAAAAGTTGCTTTCTGAAAAGCTTTTAAAATGCACACCCACCCCCCCAACTTTCCACCCCCCCACACACAGAGAATTCCAAAAATAACAGTCACTGAAGTTTACTGAGAATGAGAATGGCAGAGCCAGACTTTTATTTTAGGAAATTTAGCTCAGGAGGCACATGGAGTTTTGATAGGACTCAGTAGAGCTTTATTGAGAGATATGGGAGATTCTTCTAAGGACTAGGAAAGAGGTGATGATAGACTTATTAAAGATGATAACTTACCTTTTGAGGAAGTCAACGGGGACAGATACAAGAAATATTATGGAGATATAATTTATATGACTAGACAACTAATGGAATATGGGGGTGAAGAAGAGTGATAAGCAAAGGACAGAAGAAGACAACAAGCTCACATTAATGAAAGAATGCTGGTTTCTCCCCTCAACAGAAATAAAAAAGAAAATGAATATGTAACTGTTAATTTATCTACAAATGAAAACTATAAAAAAGTGTCACTGTGGCATAATTAAGCAATGAAAAAATGGTACGAGGGCAGAAATTCCTAGGTTCAAGTCTTGCCTAGGATTCATAAGGATTATGTGACCCAGCACAAGTCACTTAGCCTCTAAGGGCACTAGAAAATGATATGACTATAAATTGCAGAGAATGTGTCAATCAACATTATTAGAAGAGTATTTTAATATTTTGTTTTGTTTATTTTTTAACCTGTCATTCCTGATACCTGTGAAATCTCAAATCCTGTCTTTATCCCTACAAATATGAATATATGCATAGTACATGAATTTCAGTTTTGCTAGTCTAAGGACTATTTATTTTTTGTCTTTATTATCCTCACCACCTCTGTGTTATAGACAGTAGGTACTTGATAAGTGCTTAGTGCATTAAATTAGATAAAGCTAGTCTTAGAAGATTTCTTTAACTTTTTAGGAGTTGGAGGAATGATTTTGCTTCATGTTCTTTTCCAAAGATCTATTGCAATTGTCAGTAAATTCCAAGATTGTATTTCACAAAGCAAAAAAAAAAAAAAAAAAAAAAAGTTCCCTCCAATTCCTGAATTTATATGGGTTCATCTTTATTTGTATTTGAATTGTGCCTGATAGCAAACTAAATTTGCTAGTCCAATTCTCCAGTTATATGCAGAAGAGAAAATCCTTCAGTAGAATCATGCCAAAATTGAATGAGCTATTCCAACTTTTCGTACTGTCAATTTTGGTTTCTTTCCCATCCTTTCCCCATAAGAGAGAAAAGAAAACTAGAGGCTTCTCTTTCCTATTGCTGAATTTCTATTCAAAAATGATCATATAAAAAGCAATTTATTTCTCTAGTTCCTGTGATAATAACATGCTTTCAGTCAGTACAATATCAAAACTGGAAAAACATAGCATATAAAGTTGACTTTCTGTGTACTGATTGACTCAATTACAGGAACAGAGATTTAAATCTGGAAGGGCACTTCAATTCTATGAAGTCTAAACTCTTCATTTTTTACATGAATAAACTGAGAACCTGACCAGGAGTCACATGAAAAATGATTTGAACCCAGGACTCTAATAGCAAATCCAAGTGCAGTGTTCTAATCATTACAATTTAAATGGGCATTTTAATATTATAAAAATGAGGACACACAAGAAATTTTTGGTTTCTCAAGTCTGGAGAGCTCTCGTTGTCAAAAATCTATCTAACAATGTACCAACTAAAATGCATCTATGGCTTAGTAGCTAAATCCTATTTTTCCTGAGGCACAAATAAGCTGAAGAATTTACCTCAGGTCACATTTCTTGATTTAATCATAGCAATCTATCTATTCTGATACATTGTCTGTGTAAAAAGAAAAGAAGAAGATACAAAGAAACAAACCAATAAAGAGAGACAGAAAGATAGGAAGGCAACAGGAAGAGGAAGAAGATGAAAAAGACAAAGAAGAAGATGAGGACGAAGAGGAAGAGAAAGCAGAAGAGGAAGAGAAGAAGAAGAAGAAGAAGAAGAAAGAAGAAGAAGAAGTAGAAAAAGAAGAAGAACAACAACAATAAGAAAAAGAAGAAGCACCTCTATATTCAATCAGCTCCTTTTCTAGATTACCTTCTTAAAGCAAAGCCAGTGTTTATCATTACTGCTACTGCTGAAATGGGGGGAGGGGGAAATGACCTTTGATGTTTGGATCCAAAACCAAACACAACAGCAAAACTAATATGTTTTAGAAAAGAGATTAGTTTAAGATCTTTAACATATCCTGGGCAGAAAATACCAATTTGTATTGAAAATACCAATTATGTCTAGATTGAGGAAAACATTTTTTAAAAATAACAATTGTGAATAATTGAATAATTTCATTGCAAGTGTAAATTGGTATATGCATCACAGAATGGGTGGGACATTAGTGGTAATCTTTTCCAATGGACACTTTGAATGAATTTTCATAATACCATAAGGGATTATCTAGTCTCTTCTAAAAGACCTCCAAGTAGAAAGTATGCACCACTTCTCAAGGAAACCATTTCCATATTTTTTTAAATAAATTTTAAAGTTTCCTCTTTACAAGTTCCATTCATATCTTCTGGAAAAAAAAATAGAAGTTTAATCTGCTTTTCTTCAAGATTTTCCTTGAAGCTAGCTATCATACCTTCTCTGAATATATATTTTCCTCCCTAGGTCCAGTTCCTCAGAACTCAAATACAATATTCCAAATGAGAATTTGTTAGAGCAATGCTCAATGAAATATCAAATTATGCCTTTTTCAAGCAACACAAGTTTATAGTATTGTGGCTATTACATAACACTATTGTCTAATTTGCACTTATGCACTTACAATTCAACAAAATACTAAGGTATCTTTTTCAGAACAATTTCTTTCCATCTATACTTCCCCAATTATATGGTAGTGAAACTGATTTTTCTACCTACAAATAAGACTTTATGTATTATCTTTATTTCATTAAATTTAACCCAATATTCTATTCTGTTAAAATGCTTTGGGATCCTGATTCTATAATCTGTTGTGTTGACCATCAATCCCAGTTTTGTGACATCTACAAATTTAGTAATGAGGAAAAATAATTTTCATACTGTACCATTTGAGTAGGACAACTAAGTGGTACAGTTGGTAAAATGCTGGGTCTGGAATCAAAAGACCTATCTTTCCTGCATTCAAATCTGGCCTCATACACTTACTAACTGAGTGATCCTCAACAAGTCACTTAACTTTGTTTTCTTCAGTTTCCTCATCCATAAAATAAACTATAAAAGGAAATAGCAAGGCAACCTATATCTCTGCTAAGAAAATCACAAATGGAGTCACAAAAAGTCAGAAAAATGACTGAACAATATTGTTTGAATATTAATATGAATCTGTAATATTCCCTTTTCTATCAAAATATTCATCTCTTAGCCTAGCTTCTAAGAGACCTATCTCTCTGATTTTAGTTGAGTTTATGCTTCAGCTGAAGTTTAAAAAAGCAGGGGTAGTAATCTTAATCTCTAATCAAGCAAAAGCAATAAAACATCTATACAAAAATTGACCATATATTAGGGCAAAAAGATTTCAAAATCAAATGCAGAAAGACAGAAAGAGTAAATGCATTTCTTCAGGTCATGATGCAAGGAAAAAATGCATACAATAAAAGACCCGAGGAAAATACATCAAAAATTAATTGAAAACTAAATAATCTGCTCCTTAAGAATGAGTGGGTGAAACAACAAGCATAGACACAATCAATAATTCCATCCCAGAGAATGACAATAATGAGACAACATACCATACATAGTTTATGGGATGCAGCCAAAAATGTTCTTAGGGAATGTTTTTATCTCTAGATGATTACTTGCATAAAACAGAGAAAGAGAAGACATGAATTTGGCTTGCAACTAAAAAAGCTAGAAAATGAAAAAAAAATTGAAACATCCAATTAAATATCAAATTTGAAATTCTGAAATTAAAAGGGGAGATTAATAAAACCGAAAGTAAGGAAACTATTGAATTAATAAACAAAGGTAAGAGTTGGTTTTATGGGAAAAGAAACACTACGATGGATAAATATTTACAAAAATATAGATTGCCAGATTAACAGAAAAGGAAATAAATAGTCCCATTTTATAAAAAGAAATAGAACAAGCTATTAATCAATTCAGTAAGAAAAAAATCTTCAGGGCCAGATGGATTTACATCTGAATTCTACCAAACATATAAAGAACAATTCATTTCAATAGTATGCAAACTGGAAAAAATAGGGAAAGGAGTCCTAATAAATTCCTTTTATGATGCAGATATGGTGCTGATACCTAAACCAGGTACGGTTAAAACAAAGAAAGAAAATTATAGAACAATTTCCCTAATGAATATTGATGCAAATATATTAAATAAAATATTAGTAAAGAGATTACAGCAAGCCACCCCCAGGATAATACTCCATGACCAAGAAGGATTTATACCAGCAATGCAGGGCTGGTTCAGTATTAAGAAATGTATTAGCAAGATTGACTATATCAATAATGAAACTAACAAAAAAATATGATTTTCTCAATATGTGAAGAAAAAGCATCTGACAAAATTTGACAACACACATTCCTATTAAAAACACTAGAGAGTATAGGAATAAATAGTTTTCCTTTAAGTGATCAGTAGCATCTATTTTAGTATCTAAATCATTAGCAAACATCATATCTAATGAACAATAACTAGAACCATTCCCAATAAGATCAGGGGTGAAACAATGTTGCCCACTACCATCTCTACTATTCAATATTGTATTAGAAATGTTAGCTTTGACAATAAGAAAAGAAAGAGAGACTGAAGGAATTAGAGTAAGTAATGAGGAAACCAAATTATCATTCTTTTCAGATGATATGATGGTATACTTAGAGAATCAACTTAAAAACTACTAGAAGCAACTCACAACTTTGTCAAAGGTACAGGATACAAAATAAATCCACAGGAATTATTATCATTATTATATATTACCAACAAAGTCCAGCAGGAAAAGATACAAGAAAAACAACATTTAAAAGAGCTGTAGATAATATAAAATATTTAGGCATCTACCTTCCAAGGCAAAGTCGGAATTATATGAACACTACTATAAAACATTTGCTACACAAATAGTCAAAACTAATCAATTGGAAAAATATCAAGTGCTGTTGGGTAGGCTGAGTAAACATAAGAAAAATGAAAATACTATTTAAACTAATTTACCTTTTTAGTGCCATACCAATGAAACTCCCAAGAAATTATTTTACAGATCTAGGAAAAATAATAACAAAATTCATCATGTGGAACAAAAGGTCAATTATCTCAAGGGAATTAATGAAAAATGCAAATGAAAGGGGTATAGCTGTACCAAACCTAAAACTGTATTATAAAGTAAGGATCATCAAAACCATTGGTGCAATCTAAGCAACAGAGTAATCAATCAATGGAATAGATCAGGTTCAAAGGATCAATGACTATAGTAATCTAGTGTTTGATAAATCCAAAGACCCCAACTTTAGGGATAAGAACTTACTATTTGAGAAAAACTGCTAGGAAATTGGAAATTAGAGATGACTGAGGTCAGTTCCAATGATCTTGTGATGAGCAAAACCATCTACACCCAGAGAGAGAGAGAGTGAGAACTGAGTGTGAATCATAATATTGCATTTTTCCTCTTTTTGTTATTGTTTGCTTGTATTTAGTATTCTTAATTTTTCCCTTTCTCATCTGATTTTTCTTGTGTAGCAAGGAAATTTTATAAATATGTATACATATATTAGATTTAACATTTATTTTGAACATATTTAACATATATTGGATTACTTGCTATTTAAGGGAGGGAATAGGGGAAGGGAGATTCAGGTTCAAATCTTGACTCTCTCATCAAGAAGTTCTATAATCATGACCAAGTTATCTTTTCCTTCAAGATTAAAGTTTTTTCCCTCTAATAAAAAGACGTTAAGACTCATGTGCTCTACATCCTTTTCCAAAGGTAACCCAGTTATTCTAACTCAAAAATTTAGAATTCAAGCCATATAACATTGAAGGGTCCTTCTACCTCCCAGAGCCTATTTTATAACATGGGTCTTGTGGTTGTATCTCATGGATATCTTTTGAGGTTGCTGTAAATAAAGTACTTTTTGAAATGTATCCTAACTAAATTTGTTAGTTGCTAATGATGAGGTCCTAGGTAACTAAGTGGGTTTGGCAGACCAAAGCTTGAAGTACAGATAAGATTATAATCCTCCCTGAGTCAAAGAGGAAAGGCACTAATGGGCATTAGCTCAGCCTTACAATCCCATACCAGTGGAGGTCTTGGAAAGTCTCACCTTACAGGATCCAATCAGAAAATCAAGTTAGGATGTCAAACCCTCAGGTTAAATTAACGCTATAAATCAGCCTTTTGCCTATGCCATATTGAGGTTAGCCCTTCACAGTGTTCTTCATGATATCTTTCTCCTATCTCCTTCTCCCATACCTTGTAGTTTCTTTCTCCTTGTTATAGCTAACTCTTTTAGGTACTAAACTCATAAATTTAGCTTGTGGATTTAGCTTGCCAGTTAATGTTGTACTCCCGTCTCATGGCATATTCTCTTTCTCTGGGCTAATTGTGAGTTCCACTAAAGAACTTGGCTTTTCTCTTGTTAATTCTTTAAATCCCTTTCCTTGCTAACTATATGCTCTCCTGATATTATTTCATATTTATGCCTGTTTTATCTCCAAATTTTGTCCATAATTTCTTCTCATAAATAAATGTTCCTTTTGGCAAAGAGAAAGGCATTATGAATTCTTCACATGTGCCTTGTATCTTGCACCTCATATTTTGAAGTAGGAATTGCTACTTAATGCCATCATTTGGTCCCTAACTTCATCATTATTGTTACAAATTCATTGAAGTGAGCCTGTAAACTATGTGTCACTTCTTATCTTGACCAATGCAAAACTCTTATTTGGTCTCTTCAGGTTTCTCCCTTCTGTGATCGATCTTTCACAAAGTTATTAAATGATTCTACTGAGGTCTGTCTGCCATTTTTTCTTACACCCTTTCCCCTTCAACAAACTTCAGGGATTCCCTGTTACCTGAAGGGTCAAATAGAAAGTTAGAAATTCCTATATGTGAGATTCAATGTTCTTCAGAGATGTGTCTTTTTTATCTTTCTAGGCTCCTAATTGTTTTATTGACCTTCACATATTCTACAGTACAGCCATAATAACTTCTTTGGTATTCCTCAGAAAGGATGCTCCCATCTCCTGTCTCTGCTTCTTTGTAGTCTTCCGATCTTTGAATAGTCTCTATTTTCATTTATTTCTCTTGGAATCTTTGGATTCCTTCAAGGTCCAGTTCCAGTGTTACCTTTGCTGAATGCCTTTACTAATTCTCCTTAGGGGCTCAGCACTTTAATGTCTAAAGTTACTTCATACTTTCTCAGTAGGTATCTTCTATTTACTTGTGTGCTTATTTCCTCCCCTATTCAAATGTATGCTTTCCAAGGGTAGAGGATGTTTAAATTATTTTTTTCTCTGCATACCATTATCACAGTGCCCCTCACTAAGCAAATGTTTTAATAATACTTGCTGATCAGTGTTACTACTGGGCTTATATCCCAAAGAGATTATAAAAAAGGGAAAGGGACCTGTATGTGCACGAATGTTTGTGGCAGCCCTTTTTGTAGTGGCTAGAAACTGGAAACTGAATGGATGTCTATCAATTGGAGAATGGCTGAATAAATTATGGTATATGAATATTATGGAATATTACTGTTCTGTAAGAAATGACCAACAGGATGATTTCAGAAAGGCCTGGAGAGACTTACACGAACTGATGCTGAGTGAAATGAGCAGGACCAGGAGATCATTATATACTTCAACAACAATACTATATGATGATCAGTTTTGATGGACCTGGCCATCCTCAGCAATGAGATCAACCAAATCATTTCCAATGGAGCAGTAATGAACTGAACCAACTATGCCCAGAGAAAGAACTTTGGGAGATGACTAAAAACCATTACATTGAATTCCCAATCCCTATATTTATGCCCACCTGCATTTTTGATTTCCTTCACAAGCTAAATGTACAATATTTCAGAGTCTGATTCTTTTTATACAGCAAAATAATGTTTTGGTCATGTATACTTATTGTGTATCTAATTTATATTTTAATGTATTTAACATCTACTGGTCATCCTGCCATCTAGGGGAGGGGGTGGGAGGGTAAGAGGTGAAAAATTGGAACAAGAGGTTTGGCAATTGTTAACGCTGTAAAGTTATCCATGCATATAACCTGTAAATAAAAGGCTATTAAATAAATAAAAAAATAATAATACTTGCTGATTCAATTCAACTCTATTCTTCAAATGATAATGAATAATAATTAAATAGCTGAAATTTATAGTATTTAGATGTTTGCAAACTGCTTTCCATGCATTATCTTATTTGATAAAGAAAATGAGGCACAGGAAGGAAGATAAACTTTTTCCAAGATCACAGTTTGTAACAGTTGAATCAACTCAAACTTGATCTCAGATTCTTTGATTCATGATTTATCACTTTCTATTATAATACACTTACCTGACTTCTGCTTATATATCCAAAATTCAAGTGACCAATAATTTCAGCTGGAAAGCAAGTTAATTCAGGCAAAAATGCTCAGATGATGAAATCTATGTCTACATGGAACAAACTGATTCTATTAATTCAATAAAACAATTGGTCAATTGGATGGGGAAAAATCAGTCAAACTAATAATTTCTCAGTTGACTGATTTAATAATTCTATTTTGTTGTCTACAGCCCATATTATATTTCCAACAATATGCAGTTAACCAAATCACTTAAGGAAAGGCACTCAAAATCTAATGAATGATGAATAAATATGAATATAAAATAATAATATTGTTTGCTTGATTCTACTAGAAGCCACATAATCTGTATGGTATGTGATATATGAGGAATGATACAGCCACCATTCTATAGCAAATATGCTCTCTGTCCTTATTATAATTTACCATTTACTGAGCACCAGCCCTGATAATAATTTTGAAAATAATTAGGGGATATTTAGTGTCAAATATAAAAACACAATGCAGTGATAATCATAATGCTTATGCTCCTACCAGTTAATAAATCTTAAGCACAATAGTGCTATTTCATAGAACATTTTACATGTCAAAATGATTAATTGTAAATGACTCTCTATATCCCTTGTGTACAGTGCAGAAAGTCCCACGGGAGAAGCAACCCAATCTCAATGTTACAATGGCACTGAAATAACATATTATCGGATTTTCTGATGACTCAGAGGAGGCGGATGGCTCCTACGGGACTGAAGAGTTAATTAAAATGACTATAGGATTGCTATACTCTATTATAGCACAATTATGCATTTCCTAGAAGACGTTCCCATGGAAGTCATGCTAAAGAAGAAAAAAAAATTACAATTTTTTTTTTCCCAATTCAGCTCCCTGATGGTAAAAAAAAGTTTAACTGTTTTTGAACAAAATGACAATCAAAATTTCTAACTTAATAACTTTCCATTCCTTGATTATAATTCCTCTGAAATTCAGCAGGAAGAGAATTAGGAACATTGAGTGAGGAAGCATTCCATCAGTGCAGAAGAGTATCATGAACTCCTGAACACTCATATGTCATCTTCTAGAAAGAAGACATAGACATTACATAAATATTTCACCAGGAGGCTGGATATTTATTGTTTGAATTTAAGTATGGTGGAATAATTGATGTTTTATAGGGGAAACACATTTGTAGCTTTGCATGCTTCTTTTTCCTTTCTGATGAATGCAAACTTAAACCAAAAAATTCATTTCTATTGCTCAAAGACCTCAGATATTAACTTCTTGATAGAACCGGAGAGCTGATCAGGGAAGATGGAGGTGTGTGGGGAAGTCAAAGCCTGTAGAGGGCATGGAAAGCACCTATATCCTTTCAACAACAGCACATAGTAATATTTGGGGAAGGATGAGATTTGATATAGGTGACACAAATTTGTAGATTCTGTGATTTAATCATTTAATATATATGAGGAACTTTTTATATTCAAGCTACCTCCCAATGATAACATAAATAGGCAACTCACCTGAAACCATATTAGAGAGTCTCCTAAGGCACTGAGAGATGTCAGGATTTATTATATAATTTGCCTTTTATGGGTAAGGGATAGAGTTTGATTAAATAAATAATTCAAATTATTCCACCTTATATAAGTATTAACTTTTGATGCCTTGTTCACTTAAACAGATGAGAACATACCTCAACTAATCAAATATAGAATTTGGAATAAGTATAAAACAGTTCTTGATGAGTTAAAGTTATTTGCCCAGGAAGAGTATTACTATTAGCTTAGAAAGTTTGGAAAAGATGTGTGGTACCACAAAACCAGTGGGAACTAGTTCAAGGCCAGAGAAATTTAAATAAATTGTGAGAAAACAATATTCTAGCTAAACTTCCATAGAGAAATCTATTATAATGGAAACAGTAGAGCTCTGGACCCTGGAATCAGCACCTTCACAAAACTGAATCCTAACATGAAACATTGAGTCCACCTGCTTTTCTTCTCTCTGCCCTTGGCTGCAAAAGTTCAGAGCTCTACCACATTAAATTTCTGATTCCCTCTCTTTCCTCTGTTTTATCTATTGTCACTGTCACTAAATAGCCAAATTTAGCATTCATTCTTTTTTGCCTTTTTATTTCTATTTGCTACCTTCTTCTTAGGTGGATTTTTGGATAGAGTGCTGGATTGGAATAAGGAGGGGTTGAGTTCAAATGTAGCTTAGACACTTACTAGCTGTGTGACAATTCTTCCTCAATTTCTTTATCTGTAAAATTAGTTGGAGAAAGAAATGACACATTATTGCACTATCTTTGCCAATAAAACCTTAACTAGGGGTTGGAAGAATCTAAATGATTTAAATGACTGAAAAACAATCTTCCAAATCAAAAATAAGCATTTCCTAAGATATTAACAGAATATCTGAATTCAAATCTGGAGTCTGCAACATAATGAAATGTGTGACCTGGACAAGAAACTTTATCTCTCATTGTCCCAAGCAAATATAATATACGTTTTGTAGCAGTTACTTTATGCATTGATAAATAGAATATTCTAGCAAGAAGTTCCTTACATGAAATCAAGACTCAGTCCTCTCCCAAATATTGACATAGTAAAATAAACTATGCAAATCCACAAGCTTCTGATTGTTGCTTAATTTTTAATGTGTTCTGTCTTGGTAGTATTTCTTAGAAGAGATTTGGACTTGATTTTCTCTAGGCCCAGAGAATCTTAATTTTAACCAAAGAATCTCAGAACGTCCTTAACCAAATACTAATATTGCCCACTTGGGGTCAGATGGTACTCCTTTTCCACTTCTACAATCATGGCCTCATTTTCAGCCAATGATATAACCCTTATTTCATGGATTTTGGTTTCTATGTTTTAATATTCCACCTACATTCCTATCTAATCATTAAATAATCCCCTCCACATATTCAAGAAAAAGACAAGGAAATACTTTTACAGACAGTGTTCGTATCACTTCAAAAATAGAGTACAACAGTGTCTCAAAAGTATTCAACAAAAAGACTATCCATCACAAATATGTGCCCCATGTGTTCCTGCAGCATTTTCTCGTCAGCACACTGCTATGAACTCATTTTCCACCAGGGAAATATAGAAGAAGTGGGTATGAATCAAACTTGTTGACTCCTTTTTGAGAAACACCATAGAGTTTCTAGAAGAGAATGCTATAACCAGTTTGGTATAATCAATGAACTATTTGATTTTAGCACTAGAAAATACTTTAGAGATCACATGCCAAGAGCTCTTAACCTAAGAATTATGAATCTCTTATCTGTCTCTGTTTCTCTTTATCTCTGTTTCTATGTATTTATGTAAATATATATTTACATATATATATTAATGTGGAAATATAGATATCTGCAGATGTGTAGATGATATTTAAATATATAAAATATAACATTATAAAACAACTAATCACATCAAAATATATTGAATATTCTATATATTTTGCAATAATATGGATATATATCATATATACATATACATATATATATATATATATATATATATATATATATATATATGTGATGACTGCATTTAGCACCCAGAGTATATTAAAATCAGCCAGAGCAAAATAATGTTTATATGGTATATGCAAAATCAAATAGCTACTATCACAGACAGGTTAGTCACTTAACATTACTATAATCCTTTCCACTTAACAGCTCTGAAAGAAAAAATGAAAACATTATTGTTTCCATTTTGTAGATGAGGAAACTCAATCTCAGAAAGTTCAGATGACTCACTTAAGTTCATCCAGTTGGTTAGGTATCTGTACTAGAACAATAGCTTAATCTTCTGTGGAACTTTTCCTAAAACAGGCTTGTGAAGGGAAATAATAAATGCATTTTAATAGTCTTACAAATGGAGGATTTGGAACCCAGAAAATTCAAATGATTTTGCTCAAGCTCTACCTAACTTAATGTTGGTTTAAAGGCTTAAATTCATGTCTACAGAACAATCACCACTTTACACCCTACTACTCCAAACTGTTGTTCAGGCACCATTTTACTTCTCTGATAAAGTCAAACGGAAAATAACGATTTGTACCTAGAAATAACATGATATCCAGGAGTGGGAAAGCAGAAGCAATGGGTTTAGAACGTTGAAAGACTTGAATTGGGATCGCTAATTCTGCCATGTTTTAATTAGATTAGATGTTCTCTACATTCTCTTGTCTCTTGAAGTTCTCAGTCTAAGATATTTTGGCAGATACTGAAATCCATCAGTATGCACACCTGCTTTCATTTTGCAGAGTATTTACAGATCAAGAAAGACTGGCAACAACATAAAAATGAAATCAGCATCCAAAATTCTTCTATCCTAATGTCTGTGGTCAGGCAGTGAATGGAATTTTTTAAGTAAAGTCTCCTTGATTACAAAAATGTGAGAAAGACTCACTTAAAAATGGACAACTTTAATAACATCACATTAAAAAGGTTTTGCACAAACAAAATCAACAGAAACAGAATTAAAAGGGAAGCAGATAGCTGGAGGAAAATCTTTACAGTCAGCATTTCTGAAAAATGTGTCAAATTTATATGAATAAAAGTCATTCCCCAGTTGATAAATGGTCAAAGGATATGAACAATTTTCAGATGACAAAATTAAAGTCATATGTAGTTACATGAAAAAAATTTGTAAATAACTAGTGATTAGAGAAATGCGAATTAAAAGAACTCTGAGGTACCACCTCATACTTCTCAGATTGACGAAAATGACAGGAAAAGATAATGATAAATGTTAGAGGGAATGTGACAAAATTGGGACACTAATGCATTGTTGGTAGAGCTGTAAAATGTATTGGATGCTGAGTAAAACAAACACAACCAGTAAAGCATTGTACACAATAACAGCAAAAATATTCAATGGAGTCTTTATTCTTATCAGTAGTTCAATGATCCAAAACAATCTAAATAAACTTTGGATAGAAACTGTCATCTGCATCCAGAAAAAGAATTAAGGAGACTGAATGTAAATCAACACTTCTTTTTTCTGTTTTTTTTTTTTTTAATCTCTCCCATAACTTTTCCTTTTTGCTCTAATTTTTCTCTCACATCATGATTCATAAAACAATGTGCATTTTAAAAAGGGAGGGGGGAGAAAGAGCCCTCATACAGGAGCCAGCAAATCAACTAACTCCAGAGATCAAAATAAAGCATGATTAATGCTGGATTTAATTCAGCACCTTTATAGAGCATTGTTGGACTTTAGAGACAGTAAGTAATATGGCGGGGGGGGGGATGGGGGTGATTTGGACTTTATCAGAAGATACTTTCATACAATTTTTCTTTTGTTTTTACCTTAAAATATATCTTGGTAAAGTATGGAAAAATCTAAAGCTATGTAATTGAGCTTCAAAATGAGTCTTGCAGAGCCTCTAAGATAATGTTTGTGTTTTTGAGAAAGAGCAAGCAGCAGAGATAGACAGAGCCAGAGAGAGAGACAGACAGATACACACACACACACACACACACACACACACAGAAAGAGAGAGAGAGAGAGAGAGAGAGAGAGAGAGAGAGAGAGAGAGAGAGAGAGAGCCAGACATAGAGAAACAGAGAGAAGGGAGAAGGAGAGAAAGAGGGAGACAGAAAGACAGAGAGACAGAGACAAGGAGACAGAGAAAAAGATACACAGAGAGATGCAGACAGAGAGAAGAGAGAAAAGACTTGAGGCATACTTCTTATAGTGAAATCTATTGAGCAGTGCTTGATGCATTGAGAGATAGGAAATAAAAGCCTATATTTGAAGCATCTTTGAAAGAATAAGTAGTTAGACAGAATTAAAAAGTTTTTTCTTATTTCTTTTCAATGCTCACATTTCTTCTAGAAAATAGAATCTCCATGACTTCAAGTCAAACAATCATCTGAGCAGTGTCATTCTTTTAATAAGATGGAAAAGTAAAAGAATTACAAAAAATATACTTATTTATTTAAGACATTTCTCTGTTTTCCTTAAGTTTCTCAGTCAATCATAGTCTTTAACTGTTCCTTAAAGCAATCTATGAAACTAGCTATAATCTCTCCTCCAACCCAACCACAAAAATATCTTTCTTTTCACCATTAAAATAAAATGAAATCTTTCTTATCCAGTAACATATAAGAAATTTCAGCATTAAAAACCTAAATTAGGTCAAACTGGAAATGAGTGCTCATCAACAAAAGAGGAACTCAATATGAGTGCAGTGATTTCCCAAACCACCCACTCCCACTTTATGCCAAAACATTCACAAGGTTCTACAAATAGGGAAATGGTAGCTTGGGTATCTTGGTGTCAGAGGATTCCAGAGCATAGAGATGATGTTGTTTACCTAGGAGAGGTTTGTTCAAGTAAGCTTTATTAAAAGATCCAAGGAAAAAACAAAAAACTTGATCTTAGATTGGAAGAAATCTGTCTTTGGCCTTCGCTTAATGTAGTGTCTCATAACTTCATAACTATCATAGTTATAATTTAAAAAATAGTTATCCTGAACAGCTTTTAATAATGAACATTCCCCAAGTCCCTTAAGGTTTACTAAACACACAAACTTCTATGGGATTATAATGTTAAGAATTATCCTCTTACTTGAGAAAATTGCATTATTTCAAAATATTCTCAAAAAAAGTTAAAGTGCACAAAGAAGGTTGTTATTTTAAAAATATTTTTCCCTGATGCAATTGGGATTAAGTGACTTGCCTAAGGTCACACAGCTGGAAGTGTTAAGTGTCTGAGACCAGATTTGAACTCAGATACTTCTGACTTCAAGACTGGTGCTCTATTCACTGTGCAAGCTAGCTGCCCCTTAAAATAACTTTCAAATCACATTTTAACCCAGGAATTAACATCTGAATGAAATTGCTTTTCAGGCAGTACCTTTTTTTTTAGCTTGATTATATGTATCTGTCTATATCTGGAAGAATTTCCCTCCTTTTCTTCATTCTTCCTAAGCATGTATGTGTATATGGGTATGTACGTGAGAATTCTTCATGAATTATTACACTTGTGCATCTATTGTTAATAATTGTACAGCATTTTCAATTCTAAATAGAGCTAGAAGTAAATCTGAAGTTCTATGAATTATGGTGACTGTGGATGTGGAAAAAACCCTGGAAATCCTAGTCTCTTTTCTGAGAATTAAAAAGATAGTTCTTTTAATCTTTGTGCTTTGGGAGTTATTCTGTTTTCAAAGCAAGTGTAAACCCAAGCAACCTCCTATGGAATCAAATAAATCAAGGGCAATCTTCTCACAGATCTAGAAAAGGGAAAATTGATAATAATTTGTAAAGTGAAACAAATATAATTACAAGAAGACATTAAACTCATCTAATGGTAAAGCACATCAAAAATGAATAGTGATTGAAGTAGGATTTTTTTTTTCTAGGAATTATGTAGCTACAAAAAAAGGTAAATCAATAAAGTCATGGGGAGTTAGGTAGAAAAATGGATAATATATTTGACCTGGACTTATGAAGACTTGAATTCAAATCCAGACTTGAACATTTACTACTTATGTGATCTTGAGCAAGTCATTTAATTTCCAGCTCAGTTTCCTGACCTATAATGGGGATGGTAACAACACCCACCTCCCAAGTTTGTTATGAGATCAAATGAAATAATTTGTTTAAAGTAGCTTGCAAACCTTAGAGTCCTACATATATGGTAATTATCATTATTCTCATTGTTGTTGGTTTTGTTAATGCTGCTATTCCTGCTATTATTGTGTCAACATTCTTAATTCAACATCTCATTTTATTGCAGAGTTTACTCTGAGTTCTTGAACACTCTACCAATGGAATGTAAGATTTGGAAAATAGCATTAAACCAGAAAGTTTTCAAGTAAAGAGAAGGCACCAAAGTTTTTGTGTCTATTATCCAAGCATTATTCTAACAAATTTAGGGAATCTCTTCACTAAATGGCTGTCCAGTGGGTACTAATATTTCAAAAACAGAAACATTAATGAAGAAACACCTAGTATCAAATTAAGAGATAGAAATTCCCCTTAATAATAGGTTACTAGAAATGAAATCATGAATCTTTGAAGTCTTGAGGTAAAGTACCAAATAATCATTGATTATGGCTACCAATGAATCAACTGATATCATAGCTTTGTGAATGTCTATATTATATCTTTAAAGTATGAACAAATAAAAAAGAATTTCATATGTCTGGAATTGTAATCTATATTTTGGAGTTTAATTTGTACTTTATCCTTTCTTAAAATCAAATGAGGTTAAATAATATTTTTAAACACAATGTGCCAGTTCTGTGCTAAACTGTTGGGATACAAATTCAAACAGTCCTTGGATTCATGGTAATTATATTCTTTTGGTGGATGATGACATATAAAATGGAATTGAAAAATGGGAAGGAGGGCATAATTGAGCTATCTGCAGAGTCAGAAGCATAGTGAGGAGTGGGATGAAAGGTAAATCTTTCCTTAAAAATGGAGATTCTTGAAGGAATTTATGAGGGAAGGAAGGAGGTTCCAATATGGTAGAATGTTGTGTCATACATATGGGCAGGCTATTTGTGTTGACTCAAAAAAGTTCATTTCATCATCACTGAAATGCTTCTAATTTGACCTTGTTAATATCTAAAATCATAGGGATATATAATATCACAGGAAGGATATAAAACTCTGAAAAGAATAGAGCTAGTGAATTATAGTATTCTTAAAAATCATTCATTTTTAAACTTATTAGAAGTCATCTAGTCCAAACTGCTTCTTCCAAAGGTAAAGAAGTGTTGGGAGGGAGAAACAGAACTAGGAGTAATATCAATATTCTGTGAATCCAGGGCAAATAATCATTCTCCCCCTACTCTTTTGTCCTTAATCTAGAATAGAATCATAGTGTTGAATTTTTAACTCATTAGAGCCTTCAGCTAAGTCATACAATAAAAATATCTAAAAGTTGAAATGGAGAATCCACTCTTTAACAGAACTACCAACTCAGATGGTTGATAACACTCAGATGTTATGGGCCACTCTGAACCTGAAACAAGGATTCTTACAAGGTACTAACTAAGTGGAATTGATGAGACAATGGTTATCTAGTTTAGTTATTTGGGTGCCTGAATGTGGGACCAAGGACCTACATCTGTGACCCAGAAATTAGGGTGAGTACAAAAATATACAAGGAGGAAACTTTGTAAAGGGCTAAACTAGTGCTTCAGTTGAAATGGGACAGATGTGTAGAAAACAGCCTACTTTTCCACCTCAAGGAAAATGTATAAAGAGCATGGTTAGACTCATAAAAAGCCAAGGTTTTGATTGTAACTTGGGAGCAAATCATTGAACTTTTAGAAACAATACAGTTTACATCTCCTTGGTTCTCAAAGTAAAAAGAATTAGATCCAGAGGAATGGAAATTAGTAGGAGAACAATTAAGTGAATATTACAATGAGAATGGTACTAATTCAATTCCTAAAGAAACATCATATCTATATCTATATCTATATCTATATCTATATCTATATATATATATATATATAAACAATACAATTGGCTTTAGTAAACTACATAAATTTTAGAATAAGGAAAAAGAAAAAAAGTGCAGGAGAGAGAGGATACAGAAAAATTAATAAGACATAAGACACTGTGCTACAGTGGGCAGAAATACCTTTCATACCCAGACTATGATGTAAAACATGGGAAGACAGGGTACCTATTGTTAAGGGACTTCCAAAGAGACTTGTCAATGCTTTCAGTGTGGAAAAATAGGGCATCTGAAAGCTCAATGTAGGCACAGAGATAGAGTGAGAGAATTAGGGTGAGATAACAAGACCCATGTATCCCATGTACAAAATGCCACAAGGACTTCCACCGGGCCTCAGAATGTAGACTGACCCAGGGAAATGAGAGTCAGGGCCCAGGTCCCAGACTGCAAACAAAAAACAGGTGGGGCATGATGGCAGCAGACTTACACTCAGAGAGTCTTTAGAAGCTCAATATTCTGATATGATCAATCAGCAGAGAAATAATATGATAGAAGAAAAGGATTACATGATCAATCAGCCAAAAAGCAATCAGATGGCAGAAAAGGATTACATGATCAATCAGCCAAAAAGCGACCAGATGGGAGAAAGGGATTACAATTGAAGATAATATAGGCTTTTTAACCCAATAGAAGGGCAGTGTCCAGTCAAAGCAGCTCCAATGTAATTGCCAGGTGATGAGAAGAAATCTAGAAAGTGATCAATGGATAGGTTAATTGCTTAGGAGAAAGGATTTGCTTGTTTTTCTACAGATGGAGAAGGAATCAGATGGCTGCCAATGAGCACCTAGAGAGAGATAGAAAAAGAGAAAAAACCTCAAAAGAAAGAAGGTTTAAGAAATATCTGACACTGAAATCGTTGGATTCCCTAAGATGAAGAATTGTTGATAAGACTTTTATAGAACTTCAAAATCTGCAAGAATCATTGGATTCCCTGATAGATGATGGGACTATTGCAGGACTTCAAAACTTGCAGTAAATTATTGGATTGCTGGCACATGAAGTAATGGGCAATAGATTGGTTTTGGACTATTTCTAGGACTTATGGACATGTATTATTCCTCATGTTGATTTATGTTATTTGTTACATCACTACTAGCCTGTGCTATATTGCTATGTGCTTATCTAATAACTCCCATGTTGGTGGATTTATGTATACCTGTTTCAAGTGAGACCCTTTAGAAACCCATCTGATTTGATTCCCCAGTTTCCTTTGGTGTTTTCATCTCCCTTCCTGAGATGTGAGGGAAGGTGTGATCACCTCCTTTTTGGAGGTTCTCACCTCCTTGAGAAGTCAGGGAGAGTGTGACCACCTTATGTTCTAAAACAAAAGAAAGCAAGAGATGTTATGGGCCAAAATTTTGTACTTGAAACAAGGATTCTTACAAGATACTAAGTGGAATTGATGAGTCAATGATTATCTAGTTTAGCATGGTACTTAATAGTTCTTGAAGTTCAGTATGACTGATTTAATCTTACACAAATATTGGTTTCCTAGTGACATAATGATTGGTTTATATTCAGTGTGGAACATATAAGCCAGAGGGGATGCAGGGAGAAATTCAATTCCATCTTCAGTCAGGCTCCAGATGGCAGGCCTGACTTCCTGCACTTCTCCACTGAAACCAAGACTCCAGAAGCCTTTAAGAAAGCTAACAGGGCCCCAGGTAAGGAGACAAGACTTTGAAAGAGATAATAAAGGATTTGGACTTTAACCCCTGGCTACTCTTGTGGTGATTACTGAACTGAAAAGAAGGATGCCCAGAGACCTCCAAGAAAACCCACCAAGAACACTACACTCATATAACAGAATTATCATCTTATCATGTTCATTGACTTCTAGTGAAGACACTATTTCTAAAATAGCTCATTGCATTCTTGGAAGGTTCTGATTATTAGGGTTAATAAAACTTTTGTCCTAAAATCAAGGCTAATGGGATTTCTGTAACCTCCATCCAGTGATCCCAGTTGTGCTATCTGGGGCCAGTTAGAACAAATCAAATCTCTCTTCCATATAATTACATATATCTTATACCATATCTTATACCATAAATATTGCCAAAATGTTAATATTTGAAGCTTATATTATCTTAAATAACATTTAAGATTATAGAAATTATATTCCCACTGAACTTTGCCATGATCAGACTACAAATGGAGTATGGTGTTTCTGTTTTTTGTGTCACATTTTAAGAAGGATATTGATAAACTTAAGGATATCCATAGGAGGAATGTCAATATATTTAAGGGATAAAATTATTTTGAAAAACATAATGTCTTGTGTTGTTATTAGCAGTTGAAAGAACTGATGATGTTCAATAAGGAGAAGAAATGACATGAATGTCATGGGAGATTTGACGGGCTGAATTATAGAAGAGGGATTAGATTCTCCTGGCTTGATCACACACACAAAAATTAGGAGCAAATGGTGGAAAATGCAAAAAAGCAAATTTAGATATTATTAGAAACAAAATTAGGACATTATAAGAATATTCTAATAGCAAAATGATGTCTGCAGCAAAGAATAAACTGAACCTCAGAAAAGTATTTCATGCAAAAGCAAAGAGTAACTGCATATCAGGCATCTTACAAAAGACATTTTTTTTCTCAAGTATTGTTTGAATAGAATAATTCCTGGTGTCCCTCCATATTCTGCAGTTCAGTGATTCTATAGGGTATATATTATAAATATTTTATGATGTAGTAGCTGAAATTTGGATTGAGATTTTGGGACATCTCATATAATCCATAATCAGCCCAAACACTAAAACCATTCTTTTCCATTGCACTACATGACTTCTCCTTTGGTAGAGGCACCAAGTATTGGATTTGAAGATTTCCCTTCAGTGGATGTCATCAGCAATGTTGCATGATACATTGTCACATATTTTATAGGGGGGAATCTATGTTCAGTTGTTTCTAATAGATTTCTCCTGATATAACTTTCTCTTCTAAAATTCTCTAAGTCTTTTACTATTATTTTTTTAAATACAAAGGAAATAGATATACATACATATAGGGAATATATATATATATGTATATTTATATACATATATATATATATATATATATATATATACTACATACCATGTATGCATGTGTGTGTATATATATATATGTATATGTTGGTAAATTGCCTTTTAAAATTTTTACAAGATTTATATTTTTAATCTAAAATTAAGGAGAAATGAAGACCAAAATATAATTAAAAGTCTAGAGTGTCTCACTCTAGACTATTCTAGTTAAGGTAGTAGGAGCTTTGTTGATTTCACATAATAATACCAGCCTGACTAAAGATAAAAACTGAAAATGTTTTAAACTAAAGCAGTCAGTTGTGTTTTTCCCCAGACTATTACAAATCTCATTAAAGATATTTACCTTGCTTTTAGTGCCTGGCAATCATTAATTTACAATGGAACCTTTAATAACTCTGGGCTTCCATAAAAGATAAAAGTATAAGGCAATTGTCAGATGGATATATGATCTGCATTGATACCCACATTCTGAGATGACAGTGGGTCAGAAACATAATTTTCCATAACATATAACTATGATATATTCCAATCTTCTAATAAGGAATGGTCAAAATTTTATTATTTTAACATAAACTACCCAAAATTAAACATTGCAAGGGTTATAAATTATCAGACTCACACATTTATTAAAAGCAATTATTTCTTATTTGTAAGCAGTACACCTTCATCCAGTGGTGTCACAAATAGTTCCAAATTTTCTCAGAAAGTTGTTCAGTCACTGATTAAAGTTAGCTAAAATTCATGGGCTATCTCATGGAAAAGGATGGGGTTATGTAAGAAATTAAAATAAATTCTATTTTTCCTTAATTCCTAAATATGATTAGAATTTGAAGTTAGAGATGATTGATAAGGGAAGAGAGTAGAAGTAGTTCCAGAAAAAGAAAAGGTCAAAACAATTCATATCACTTAACCCAGAGAGTGGAAAGCAGAAGGGGAACAAATAATTTTATTAAAAAACGAGGGTTAAGTGGGAAAGAAACCAAAACCTTCAACTTAAGCACATTAGGATTATTGCCAGATTAATAGGTGAATTCCTGTTCTCAGATCTTGTATGGAGCACAAATAGGAGTATGCCAGAATGTTTCAAACTTATCAACTCACTCCCTGAACTGCCTTTTCTCACTCCTATCTCGGCCTTTTCAGTGTCTTCAGTCCCAACATACTACGACTATTCTTTTTCCTAAACCTTCACATTCTATAAGAAATATTCATTCTTGAAACTGCAATTTAAGATCAAACACTTGTACCTGTGACTTTAGACCCAAATATGATGAGTTTATATACTTTGTGACTTTGCATAAATAATTTCACTTCTATGGGCCTCAGCTTCTTCTTAAAAAATAAGTCTATAAAAATAGTTATAAGGTCCTTGGTAGTTCCAAATCTTTGGTCCTTAAAGGCCTTTCGTGATCTGTCATTAGTGCTCTCCTCAGAACTCAAAATTACTTTCCATTTGCTTTTTACATACATATATAAATGTATCTATTTCTATAAATGTCATCTACTTCACATTAGATTCCCCATCACTCAGTAAGTTGATAATAAAATATCACTTATTAATTAGCTATTGATAATAAATCAATAAACATTTAATTAGCTCTTACTCTGTGCCAAACATTGAACTAGACACTAAAAATATACAAAGATCTAGGAAAACAGAATTTGCTCTCAAGAGGTTTACTTTCAAATTATGGAGATAAAATGTACATTAATACATACACACACATATATATATGTACATGTATTTATACAAATAAATAAAAATAGATATGAAGAATGTTAGATAAATAAGCCCTAACATCTACAGGAAACTGGAAAAGTCACATGGATATCAATGGATATCCCTTCAGATATCCATTTGTCAAAAGCAGATTGATTGTTAAAAGCAGATTGATGTTAATTTATTAACTGATATTAAAGAGAAATCAGCCAGTTAGATTAACAGTAGGGCACTAACCCCAGATAACTATATTAACGGACACTAATTAGGTGATATTGAAAATTAACCAATTAATGATGAGGGCTTGAGCCAACAATATGAAAAGAACCTTAAAGAGCATCTCTCAGATGCTCTTTCATTTTCCTTAGAGGAATCAGTTTACCTTTTCCTCAGAATTGGACCCATCAATTCTAGCATGAATTAGGAGAAGAAATTCAAAGCCTGGTAATATTATCTTAGTGGACATTTGCATAAATTTGATATTTAAATCCACTAAAACTGAGAACATTGGTACAAAAGAAATTGACTAAAAATTCCAAATACGGCAAAGAAACCTAGTTTTAGTAGTGTTTGGTAGTTTAATGCTTGATTTCAGAGTGGGGGAGGTATCTTCTTGATTTGGTGAAGATTCAGAGCAAACTTAAAAATACCAAATTTTTTTCACTTATCATTTTAATTAAAACATAAATACATGCTTTTCCACTTTAACATTGACACAAAATTAATAATGAACAAGTATAGAAAAAATATTTCATGGGTGGCATAAACTATTTTCATAATAATGTCTAGAAATATTTTAATTAATGTCTATTACTCAGAAAGTGTTATGCCCTAATAGTTGTAGCTATGTAACACCAGAATTATGTCAGAATCAAAATAATTAACTATTATTTCAGAAAGAAGCTTGACATTAAAATATATATAATATAATATTATAATAAAGGCAATCTCAAAGCCTGTTCTCAGTCTCCATCAGATTTATTGGACTATCAAACATGAATGACTAAAGTATTTATATATGCATGGATTCATGTATATATGCACATGCATGTATACATATATCTGTATAAATAATCACTCAATGTTTATTTGTGGACAGCCTATTCAACTTCAAAGAAGTTCATCAGAAGAGCCATAGATAGTAGATGGATGTGATAACAAGAATAGCTAAAATTTATATTACTATATGTACTATATATTATGTAATAGGCACTATGCAAACTTTTCATATATCTTAAATTATTTGATACTCATAATAACTCTTGGAGATAGATACTACCATTATCTCCATTTTATATGTGAGGAAATTGAGGCAAATAGAGGTTAAATGACTTGCTCAAAGTCAAACAGCTTATAAGTGTCTAAAGCTAGATGTGGACTTAGGTCTCCTCAGTTTAATCCCAGTTCTCTGTCCCTCTATTTGCTTAATATGATGATGATATATTTATGTATTTTTATAACATTACCCTTTTCATTTCTAGAAATTTTGTCCCTTGAAAGATTCATAAAAAGTTGATAACTTGATAATAGTATCTGGACAACTTAGCACTGGGATAATATTTTCAAAAACAAGAGGCAAGAATATTCATGGAAAGTCAAATTTGTGCAGTGAATTATTATAAATTGGATTGTTTACATATGACTGTTTTGAAAGTTTAAAAATATGCACTTTAGAATATATGAATCTAGAAATCATTTGAGGACTATGGTAAATTGAGTAATTTTTAAAATAAAAGAACTGTGTACTTAGATTTTTTTTTTTTAATTTAACATAAAGACAGATATAGAAGGTTTACAGGGAACCTCTGACTTGCAGATTTAGGAACTAGATAAAGAATGAGAGAAGACAAGAAGGTAAGAAACCAGTCATCAACAAAATGCAAAAACAAAGCAGCTTGTTGAAAAGAGAAACTGATAGCAGATACTGTCACTTATAGTTGAAAAGTAGAGAGGAGGTAAAGTCAAAGATAAGAATGATCAGTAACATTGGAATGTGTCATCTGAGAGAATCAACTGAAATTCAAAAGATTCTACATACATTGAGAGTTCATCAAACAAAGCATATTTTTTGCTGATTGTTCAAAGAGCTAGTTGTACTTCTAGTTCTGCCGAGCCTTCTGGAGTTTAAGATTGGAGAAGGGAAAATAATGATCATTTCAATGATTAAATAGCAATTATGACAGAAATGTAGCCTAATGAATCATGTGCTCAATTAGCAATCAGCAACCTGGGCAAAAGCTCTGGTTATGTCACACCCTAATATGGAAATATAGGACAACCATTTGACCTCTCTTAACCTTTATTTTCTCATCTGAAATATAATGTAAATATATTCTTGATTTTCTAAGAGGTTTTGCAAGGGTTTTTTGAATTTTGAACTTAATTCATTTTTAGCATACTTTAAAGTCCTCTCTTGTCCTCCACACCATCTCCTATCCTTCAATCTTTAAGAAGGCAAGCAGGGAATCAATTGTATATTTGAGGTTGTATAAAATATCTTATATTAGTCACATCACAAAAGATAAGAAAGTGAAAATGTATACTTTAATTTATATTCGAAGTTCATAGGTTTGATTTGTAGGGATAGATAACATATTTCATCATATATCCTTTGAAATTCTTTTAGATCACTGTCTTGATCAAAGTAGCTAAGCCTTTCACTGTCGATCATATTTACAATAGTGCTGTTTGTTCCCAATGTTCTCCTCATTCTACTTGTTTCACAATGCATCTCATATAAGTCTCCCAAGGTTTTTTCTAAAAAATACTGGTCATCATTTCTTATACCACAATAGTAGCCCATTACAATTATATACTTCAAATTGTTCAGACATTCCTCAATTCAAGAGCACCCTTCAATTTTCAGTTCTTTACCAAGACAAAAAAAAAAAAACTAATATAGATATTTTTGTACAATATGGGTCCTTTTTTATTATCTCATTGGGATAGAGAGTTAATAGGAATGGATACTATTGAAACAAAGACAATTTTATAATACTTAATAACATAGGTTCACATTGTTGTAAAAATGGTTGAACTATTTCATAATTCTGTTAGCCTGTTAGTGCACCTATTGTTTGACATCCCTTTCAGTAGTTATTTTTTTTTTCTTTTCTGTCATGTTAACCAATCTAAGAGCTGTAAGGTTGATTCTCAAAGTTGTTTTAACTTGAACTTCTCTTTGTTAAATTTATTTTTACTACACATTGCTTTATGAACCATGTTGGGAGAGAAAAATCAGAGCAAAAGGAAAAAAAAAAACATGGGAGAGATAAAATAAATAGGAAAAAAGTGAACATAAAAGTGTTGATTTGCATTCAGTTTCCTTAGTTCTTTTTTGGTTGCAGATGACATTTTCTGTCCAAGGTCTATCGGGATTATTTCGGATCACTGAATTGGTGAAAAGAACCAAGCCTTTCATAGTTGATCATCACACATTCTTGCTGTTATTGTATATACTATATATTCCTGGTTTTGCTTGTTTTGCTTAGCATCAATTTTTGTAAATCATTCCAGACATTTTTACTATCCACTTGTTCGTCATTTTTTTTAGAACAATAATTTCCATTATCTCATATACCACAGCTTGTTTAGCCATTCTCCAATTGATGGGAATCTACCCTTTTCTCCATTTCTTTGCTACCACAAAAAAGCTGCTACACATATTTTTGCAAATGTGGGGCCTTTTCCTTCCCTTATGATTTTCTTGAGATACAGACCCAGTAATGACACTGATTGGCCAAAGGATACGCACCATTTTATAGCCTTTTGGGCATAGTTCCATGTTGTTCTCCAGAATGGTTGGATCATTTCACAACTCCACCAACAATGCATTAGTTTACCGGTCTTCACCTGGAACATTTATCATTATTTCTCCAATCATTTTAGCCAGTTTGAGAGGTATGAGGTTATACCTCACAGTTATTTTAATTTGCATTTCTCTAATCAGTAGTGATTTAGAGCATTTGTATACTTATAAATTTGACACAGTTCTTTATACATTTTAGAAATGATTCCTTTATCGTAAATACTGCCTGTAAAGATTTTTTCTTAGCTTTGTACTTCTTTTTCAATCTTGTTTCTGTTGGTTTTGTTTGTGCAAATGCTTTTTTAATTTAATGTAATGAAGTTGTCCAGTTTGCCTTTCATAATTTTCTTTAGTTCTTCTTTGATCATAAATTGCTTCTTTCTCCAAAGATCTGATAGGTAAATTATCCCTTCTTCTCCAAATTTGTTTATGGTATCAACCTTTATACCCAAATAATGATTCTTATTTGATCTTATTTTGACATGGAGAGTGAGATGTGGGTGTATGCTGATTTTCTGATATATTATTTTCCAGTTTTTTCAGCAATTTTTTGTCAAATAGTTCTCATTCCAGAAGCTGGAGTTTGAGGATTTATTAATACTAGATAGCTAAAGACCTTTATTATTGTGTTATGTGTATCTAAACTATTCCATTGATCCATGATTCTATTTCTTAGTATCAAATGGTTTTGATTACTGCTGTTTTATAATGTAGTTTTAGGTTTGGTATTGCTAAGCCACTATTCTTTGCATTTTAAAATTAATTCCTTTGATATTCTTGATTTTTCTTCTTAAAGATGAATTTTGTTATTGTTTTTTCTAGTTCTATAAAATAGTATTTTGGCAGTTTGATTGGTAAGACACTGAACAAATAGAGCAATTTAGGCAGAATTGTCATTTTTATTATATGAGCCCAGCCTAGCCATGAACAATTGATATTTTCCAGTTGTTTAGACCTTACTTTATTTGTGTGAGAAGTGTTGTAATAGTGTTCATAGTTCTTGATTTGTCTTGGCAGGTAGACCCTCAAGTATTTTATTTTGTCTGCAGTAATTTAAAATGGAGACTTTCTTTTTACCTCTTGCTGATGGCTTTGTCAGTAATATATAAAAATGCTGATGATTTGTGTGGGTTCATTTTATGTCCTGCAAAGATTTTCTAGGATTCCCTAATTATATCATCATATCGTCTGCAAAGATTGATAGTTTGATTTCCTATTTTAATTCTATTCATTTCTTTTTCTTTTCTTATTGCTAAAACCAAAAATTTCTAATACAATTTGAACACTAGTAGTGATAATGGGCATCCTTGTTTCACCCTTATTCTTATTAGGAATGGATCACTGTCTGTAAAGATTTTTTCTTAGCTCTCCCTTACAAATAATGCTGGCTATAGGTTTTAGATAGATATTGCTTATTATTTTAAGGTAAGCTCCCTTTTCTCCTGTCCTCTCTAGTGTATTTAATAAGAATGGGTGTTGTATTTTGTCAAAAGCTTTTTATGAATCTATTGAGATTATTATATGATTTCTCTTAATTATACTATTGATATGGTTGATTATGCTAATAGTTTTCCAGATATTGAACCAACCCTGCATTCCTGGTATAAATATAACTTGGTCATATTTTATTATCCTGCTGATAAGTTATAGTATTTTTTTGTTAATATTTTATTTAAAATTTTTGCGTTAATATCCATTAGGGAGTGTAGAGGGCCGGAACTCTGGAGAAGTATACTTGAAACAACGTGTTAACTCGGTGGAATTGATGAGATAATGGTTCTCTGGTTCACCTATGTCTAGTATGATATAATGATATAATCATTTTAGATTGGCTTATACTCGATATACTGTAATGATGTAATTGTAAAAGGATATATAAACTGGGGGCAAAGTCAGACTCAGATTGAGACTGGTTGAGACTGGCAGACTGGCAGACTGCTGGAGGAAACTGGGTCAGATTGAGACTGAGTCAGACTGTGAAGGAGACAATAAAGACTTTGGACTCTATTCTTGTCCATTCTTGTGGTGTCTATCCTTCTGAGACCAAGGCCAGTCTGAAGGACCTCTAGAAAGCTAGCTTGAACATTACAAGGGAAATTGTTGTGCAATTTCCTTTTTCATTTTTTTTTCTATTTTGGCCCTTCCTGGAGCCATTTTATGTCAGAGCAGAAATTTGGCAATACACCTTCTTTACCTGTTTTTGTAAATAGTTTACATAAAATTGGAATTGTGTTCTTTAAATGTCTGGTAGAATTCACTTGTGAATACATCTGCCCCTGGAGTTCATTAATGATATGTTCAATTTCTTTTTCTAAAATGGGACTGTTTATGTTTTTTTATTTCTTTTTCTGTTAACCTGGGGAATTTATATATATATATTTGTAAATATTCATCAATTTTGGTTAGATTGTCAGGATTGCTTCCATAGAGTCGGGCAAAATAGCTTCCAATTAATGCTTTAATTTCTTTTCCATTGGTGGGGAGTCCAACCTTTTCATTTTTGATTCTGGTGATTTAGTTTTTTTTTTCTTTCCTTTATCTGATAAATTAACAAAGTTTTATCCATTTTGTTATTTTTTTCATAAAACCAACTCAGTTTCGTTTATTCGTTCAATAGTTTTCTTAGTCTCTATTTTATTCATTTCTACTTTGAGTTTTAAATTTTTAAATTTGTTATTTAATTGAGGGTATTACTTTGTTCTTTTTCTAGCTTTTTTAGTCGCATTCCTAATTCATTGATCTCCTCTATCTCTATTTTATTTTATGTAGCTATTTAGAGATAAAATTTCCACTAAGAACTTCTTTTGGCTGAATCCCTAGATTTTGGTATGTGTCTCATTATTGTCATTTTTTGGATGAAATTATGGATTGTTTATGTGATTTCTTGTTTGACCCACTCATTCTTTAGAATTGGATTATTAATTTCCCATTAGTTTTAGTCTATCTTTCAGAAGCCTTTTATCAAATATAATTTTTGTTGCTTTCTGGTGTCAAGACAAAGCATTTACTAATTATGCCTTTTTGTATTTGATTGTAAGATTTTTATGCCTTACTACATGATCAGTTTTTTAAGAGGTGCCACACACTGCCAAGAAAATGGTATATATCTTTGTGTCCCTATTCAATTTTCTCTAGAAACTTATCATATTTATGTTTTTATATATCAACTGAATGATCGAGTTATTCCATTTTAGAGTAAAAACTGATGAGATCAAGCTTCAGACAATGCTCATCTGCCTCCGTTTTCCCCCTACATTGTAATAGGTCTCTTGAGCCTCTTCACATGGCCTAATTGTCCCATTATACCTTCTCCTTCCTCTTTTTTTTTTTTCCAGGACACATTTTTTCTCATCCATTAATGTCTTTTTCTTTGACGTCATCCCATCAGAGTCCATTAACAACCACACCCTCAGTCCATGTGCTTCTTTCCTCTGTCTGCTCCAGTGACCAATACAATTCTGGAAACATCAATGCTGATATGATTTCTCTATGTAAACAGTTTAACTTTTAAATAATTATTTCCCCTTTTTACCTCTCTATGGTTCTCTTGGGTTCTGTTGTAGATTAAAATTTCTGTTTAGTTCTGTTTTTTCCACAAAAATGATTGGAAGTCTCTTACTTCATTGAAGCCCCATCTTCTCCCCTGAAAGATGATGCTGAATCTTGCTGAGTAGGTAATTCTTGATTGTAATCCCATGTGATTAGCCTTTTTTGGAATATGGAGTTTTAGGTCCTCTCATCCTTTATTGTAAAAGCTGCCATATCCTAGGCAATCAAATGTCAAATTTTGATATTTGAAGTATTATTGTCTGGCAGCTTAAAGTATTTTTTTCCTTGAGATTATAGTTTTAGAATTTTGCAACAATGTTTCTTGGTGTTTTCCTTGTGAGATCTCTTTCCAGAGATGAGCAATTAATTCTTTCAATGATTATTTAGCACTCTATTTCTAGAATACAGGAGCAGTTTTCCTTAATGAGATTTTGTAGAATGCTGTGCAAGGTCTTTTTTTTTTTTTTTTTGGATATGGCCTTCAGGTAGGCAAATAATTCTTAAATTGTCCATTCTGACTCTATTTCCAGGTTAGCTGTTTTGCTAATGAGGTATTTCACATTTCCATTTTTGCCATTCTTTTTGGTTTGTTTGACTGATTCTTGCTCTCTCACAAAGTCATTAGCTTCCATTTGCCCTGTTCTAGTTTTTAATGTGTGATTTTCTTCAGTTAGCTTTTGTATCTCCTTTTGCATTTGGTTTATTCTACTGTTTAAGTAGTTGTTTTCTTCACACAATTTTTTTTCCTTCCTTTTCCAAACTATTGACTCTCTCATGCATACCTCTAATTTCTTTTCTCACTTTTTCTACCTCTCTTATTTGCCTTTTACCATGTTTTATGAGCATATCTAAGAAATATCTTTGGGGTTGAGACCAATTTATCTCACTCCTTGAGATTTCTGTAAACATTCTGTCCTTGTCTGAGTTGTGTTTTGGTCTGCTCTGTCAACATAGTAGCTTTCTATGGTAAAAGTTCTTTTCTGTTTCTTGCTTCTTTTCTTTTCTTTTCTTTTGATATGTCTTCTTTTTTACTTTTAAGGTGAAACTTTGCTCATGGGGTAAAGGTGTACTGTTCCAAACTTCCTGTATAATTCTGAGTCTTGGTTTTGAGCACAGAGGCCCCTTGGGTTTGCAGGGGGTAGCTTGATTGTTCTCCCCAGGAAACAGCTTGGCTTCCCATAATTTGCCTTCTGTACTGGAAGCTGTGCCACCCCCTGATTTGCTTTTCTACTGAGCCAAGACTGAGGATCTTAGTTACTGGTTTGCTGTGGTTAAGACCCTCTCATCAACTTTCCCAGAATCTATCTGATCTGAACTGAATACCCTTTTCACTTTAGTGAAACTGAACTTTCTTGAAGTTTTTTCAGTCTATCTTGAGCTGGAAAGTGGTTTCATTTCATCATGCTCTGTTCAGAGGTTTGTTTTTTTCAAGGGAACTTGGGAGAGTCTGAGGAGCTTCCTATCTTTATTTTGTCATCTTGGTTTCAGCCCCCCAAAAATTCTCTAATAAATAGTGACCGAGCATTTTTTCACATTACTTTTGATAATTTTGATTTCTTCTCCTGAAAACTGCATGCACATGTTTTTGACTACTTATCAACTGAAGAATAACTCTTATTATAGTAATTTAACTCAGTTCCCTATGCATTAGAGAAAGTAGGCCTTTATCAAAGAAATTTGCTGTAAAATTTCCCCAAATTTTCTGTTTTCCTTCTAATTTTATCTTCACTGGTTTTGTTTGTATAAAAAGAGTTACTTTCAAATAATTAAAATTATCTCCTTTACTTTTTATTATCCTCTCTATATTCATTTGATCAAAGACCCTTCCACTATCTAAACATCTCAGGTAATTTTTTTCCTCATATTCCCAAATTCATTTGCAATATTTTATATTTAGATCATTTGTTTTCATTTTGATCTTGTCTTGGTATACATTTTGAAATGTTGATCCATTACTAGTTTATGCCATATTACTCTTTAATTTTCCCAGCAATGTTTATCAAATACAGAGTTTTATCAAATACTAAGTTCTTTTCCAAATAAATTAAATCTTCATTATTTTTCAAATACTAAATTCTTTTGGTTATTAACTACTGTGCATTTTATAACTATTCTATTTCATCAAATCACCACTCTCTTTTGTAGATAGTACCAAACTGTTTTGATAATTATTGCTTTTTCATTGATTCCCATGATATTCTTTAGCTTGTGTTCTTTTTGATGAATTTTTAAATTAATTTTTCTATTTCTGTAAAATAATTCTGTTTTAATTTATTTAGTGGGGTATTGAATAAGTAAATTAACTTAGGTATAATTGCATATGTTTCCTTGGACTACCTGTAATCAATTAATATTTATCTAATTACTTATTTGTTTGAAAAATATTTTTAATTGTTTTTATATATTCCCTAGTTTTGTTTTGACAGGTAGTTTCCCAAATATTTAATACTGTCCGCAGTTGTTCTAAATGGAATTTCTATTTCTTGTTCTTCATGTTGGGTTTTGTTGCTAATCTATAGAAATGGTAATGATTGTTGTATTTATTTTACATCTTGCAATTTTGCTAAATTTGTGGCTTTAGCTAATATTTAGCTAATTCTCTAGGGTTCTCCAAGTATACTATCATATCACTTACAAAAAGTGATAGTTCTTTTTCCTGTTTTTATTCCTTTAATTTTTTCTTATCTTATTGTTATTGCTAGAATTTCAAACATAATATTAATAATGGTGAAAATGGACATCATTGTTTCTTTCACTCCTAATCTTTTTAGAAAAGGTATTAGTTTCTCCTCAAAGACATAGTTCTTTACCGAACTTGTGCATGTGTGTATAGTCTTCTTTCATTGAACAAATTTAGATGAAAGTGAGGTTCAAATGTTGCCTAATCCCCATTTTTCTTTCTACTCTAAAGATTCTTTTCTTTAAGCTTGTTTTGAGACAATTTTCTCATTTTTCCTAACCCTTTTGCCATTGCATTTCTCTTGCTCTCTCATCCATTTTTTTAGATTATTTTAATATGATTGACTCATTCTCATGCCCTTTATGTAGATGCATTCTAACTTCCCTAATAATGATAAAGTCCTTAAGTGCTACATATTTGCTTTTCCCACATAGATTAACCTTACTGAATCCTTTATGATTTCTTTCTTGTTTACATTATTATTCTTTTTAAACTTGTACCTTAAAGTCAATTTTTTTATTGAGTTTTAATCTTTTCACCAAAAATGCATGAGTTTCCCATTTCATTAAATATATATATGTGTGTGTGTGTGTGTGTGTGTGTGTGTGTGTGTGTGTTTGTGTGTGTGTGTATTTCTTCCCCCTGACTTATTACATAAAGTTTTGCTGGATAGTTAATTCTTGATTGTAACTCTAACTTCTTTACCTTTCAGAATATTATAGTCAATATACTTCACTTGTTCAACATGGTAGTCACTAAATCTTTGTAGTAGCCTTAAATCCTGGCTATAGCCTTACCACATTTAAATGTTTTTTCCAGACTTCTTGAAGTATTCTTTGACCAGACAGCTCTAGAATTTGACTATGGTATTCCTTACAATTTTCATTTTGTGATCTCTCAATAGGCAAGTTGTGTATTCTTTTAATGTCTATTTTACTTTCTTGTTCTAGGATATCATTGCAGTTTTATTGATTTTTTTTTTTTTTTTGGAAATATGATGTCTAGGTTCTTTCTTTGATTGTGGCTTTCAAGCAGTCTAATACTAATTAAATTTTGTTGTCTGGATTTCTTTTGCAGGTAATTTGTTTTTCTGCTGAAAGGAAGAATGTTAAAAAGGAAAAAGAGAAAGAATAAATGGAAATTTTTGTCCCTAAAATATGTAAACTATTACATTATTTTCTGCGTTATGAAAATAATTAAATGTTGATAGAGCTGGCCTTTTGATATTTCATCTCTAATTTTTTAATAAATAAGTTGAAAATATGGATGTTTTCTCAAAATGCTATTCTTTTTTTTAAACTAATCAACTCCATACCTCCATTTAGTTATTAATTATGCTCATGCAAAAAAAAAAAAAAACAAAAACAGGAATTTCAGACACCTAATCGCTATGCTTTTCATCCTGAGCTTATAAATAAGTGAGCTAAATGAAACAATCATTTTTCAATGAATTTGGAACCATTTTGGGAGTTGTTAAGAATACAAAGAAATACAAGATTTTGACAGTCTCCTCAAAAAGCTTAAAGTGTAATTAAAAGAAGTGACATATATGTGAATTTATAGCTAAAAACTATGTTAATTTTTATATGACCATGTACATTAAAACTGGAAAAAATATACAATCTGTGGATATTTACAAGCAGAAACATACAAACTATGAATGGCAGACAGTTACTTGTGTTCCAAATAATATTATTATACATTCATTAGTAATATTGGAGACAAGTAGTGATGGTTGATGTTTTCCTACTGAGGGGTCCCATGACAGCTATTGGTCAATATGACATAAAAAATGGAGAGGTATATAATAACCCTGGAGAATATTTCTCATATATTTCAGATCCCTTTCAGTGACTTGTCAAACATAAAAACTACTGCCTCTTCCAAAGGATTTATGTAAAAAGAAATGGCAGGACTAGAAGGAACTTAGAAAAAATGAAAGATTTTGAAGTTCTGAATAAGACACATGACCTTAAGAAGTAATTTTGTTAAAACTGCTTTTAAAATTTTGACATAAACAAGCTTTCTAATAATTATAGTGATGGGCTAAATAACCATTATGAGCCATAAAGTGGAGGGGTTATGCATATATTAGAAGAAATGCTCTTTCTTTTCTCTACCAACTCCAAGACTGCATAATTCTCTGAAGATAAGAATTTTAGAATAAAAAGATATCAGAAAATGAATACATGTTTAGGAGAAAATTCTAAGAATGAAATTTTTAAATCTATAGATAAAATATATAGATTCTTGAAGGATGCATTGAATCTAATAAATATTAGCAAATATTGAAGGAATATGAGCAACTGGCATAATCATAAAAGAGCAGTGCCAAGAGAGTTATGAGCTGTGACTGAGGGTGCATGTTAAAGAAAAAATAAAATGGGCATTTTAAAGCCACATTGAGGACAATAAAAAGATCAAAGATTTGTTTAGACACTGAAGGAGATTATATGTCAAATTTGAACATTAGTTCTGCTTTTTCTTGTAATAATACAAAAGATATTTGGTTTAAAGTGACTGAAAATAAAAATATTAACATGAATTGAAAAAATTATATAGTTATATATATATATGTGAATGGATCATAATCACTAATGAATTCATATCATCAGAACCAGATATCTAATGATCCAGAATACTGTCATAAATGGGAAATAAGATTGTTGATTTATTGCCAATAGGTTAAAAAAAGCAAGGGAATCAGAAAAGCACCATAAAAGTCATATGAAAATACTCTGTTGAAAAATAACAAAGATTTGTTGTCAGAGCCTTCAAACAATGAACCAGTTAAGTTGACTTATATAGCTAACAAAAACATGTGAGCCTTTGAAAAATTGAGGCAATCGCCAATAGATAATTTGACTATAGTAAAAGCATGGTATATTGGTCTAATCTTCTTTTCTTTCTTGACAAATACAAGAGTATTATTTCAAAGGTATGCTTTAGGTATAAGGTATTTTGGCAAAGATTTTTATAGTCACAAATGTGATATTTATGAGTAATGCAGAAAATAATGAAAATTATACTGCAGTAAATTTTTAAAGAACTGAAAGAATAACCCACATACAAAATAATAGACCATCAATGCATTAATATTTACTTGTAGAGAGGTTCCTACCAGAGTGCTCAAGATTTTTTTTTTTTTTTGACTTTGTACTGGTCAGTTTTTTTTCTGTCAGTGACTTTAATGAAAGCATAGATGATATATAAGTATACCTACCAATTCCTCACTCAACTTATCTAAATGTTTTCTCCTTCTTGCATTTAGAATACTAATCAAATCAATATTACTGGAAAAAATATGTCAATTCATTATACTATAACTTGTTCATCATATCTTTGATTTTATGCTAAAAGTCTTACTCCTTTGCCACTTCTATTCTATAAATTTTGCTTCTTCATTAGAATGTAACTTCTTAAAGTCATGATGTCTTGATTTTGCAATTTGCATTACTGCCACTTAGCTCAAGGCCTGATACTTAATTTTCTAACTCATTTATTCATAACATAAAAATAAATGGGGGCTAATATGCTGAATTATATTATCAGAAAAACAAACTTGACAGGCAAGAATTATATTCATATAATTTTAGATTTGAATGAGATATGAACCATCATTTAATCTAAACCACAAATATAAGAAATTCCCAATTTAACCCCTGAAAAATAGTTGTGAGGCCTCTGTTTGAAACCTTCCAAGCTGGGGGAACTGAGTACCTCTGAAAATAGCCAATTCCTCTCCTCTTTCTCTCTCTCTCTCTCTCTCTCTCTCTCTCTCTCTCTCTCTCTCTCTTTCCCTCTCTTTCTCTCTCTCTCTCTCTCTGTATATATATATATGTATATATATATATATATATATATATATACATATATATATATTAATGTTAGTAGTTTTTACTAGCATTCTGCTTTTGTCAACTTGTAACTTAAACCTTTTCTTCAGGATTTGCCCTCTACCAGTCAGTCAATAAGCATTTATGAATGGCCTACTATTTGCTAGGCACTCTGATAAGCACTGAGAATTCAAAGAAAGGGAAAAGAAATCTAATTCCTCTTTCATGTACCAGCCCTCTAAAAGACCTATAATATACATCTATAGTTTTGTCTCATTCATGTTAAGTATTTGCAGTTCCTTCATAAGGTATAAGTCCAAGGCCTTTCAAAATCCAGGTTTCTTATATGTGGACATTCTCAGCTTATGCTTCCTCATTTCATAGCATGCTGCCTAGAAGTAAACAAAGTATTCTATGTTAGACCTGACAAGGACAAATTATAGTAGACACTCAAGGAAGCTACAACCCTCTTATATAGCCCACAATTATATTAGGTTTTTTGGATACCCCATCACACTGCTGACTTGTGTTGAACTGAAAATCTACTAAAACCTCTATATAGTTTTACAACTGCTTTCTATTTGTGTCTTCCCCATCTGATATTTGTGAAGTTCATTTTTTTAATCCAAAGACAAAACTACATTTATCTCTATGGGAATTTCATCCATAGATGAAGATTAGTGCTGTCAAAATTTGTTTAGATCCTGATTCTGTCATTCACTGAATCAACTATCCCACTCAGCTTTGTTACTGACAAATTTGATGAGTTTACCATCTATATTTTTTATCTGAGTCACTGATCATGAAAAAAAATAAAAATTGAATTTCACAGAACTTTAGAGATACTTCAATGGAGATCTCCTATATTTTTGATATTAGACTATTTGTAATTTTTTTTTTTCTGAGTCTGGCCATCAGGAAGTTTCTAAGTGATCTGACTTGATCATTACTGAATGTATATCTCTCCATCTTTTCCTCAGAAGTGAAATATTCCATCCAAAGATTTCTTAAAATCTAGGTAAACTAAAATCACAGAATTATTCTCACCAAATATTTTGGTAATTCTGTCAAAAAGGAAAATTAGGTTTGTTTGACATGACCACTTCTTGATGAAACTCTTCTGGGCCTTTGTAATCACTAGCTGATTTATACTAAAATTTCCCTAGAAAATTAAATCAAGCTCATTGGATGATAGTTTTAAGACTCTATCTTCTTATCTTTCAAAAAAAAATACTTACAGCAATTGGATTTCTGCAATCTTGTTTTAACTCTTGCATTTTCTATGATCTTTCAGAACACATTGACAGTTGTTTACTATTCACACCTTCCAATTCTTTCAAGATGCAATAGTGTAGTTTCTTTAAATAAGATTGTTTGAATTCAATGGTAGTGCATTATTCTCTCTCTCCTTACCTGTGTTGAAAATCAGCTCTTAGTCATTTTTGTACTCTCATTCTCAGTATAAAGACGAAACTCCTTTGCTAAGAAAACAGAAACAAAAGAAGGGGTGTACAGGGTTTTCTTCCCTCTGCTATTATCTATCATCATCTAATGCACCTTAAACAAAGATTCTGTCTTTTCTTCAATTCACTTTTCCTCTTCAAATATATATTCAAATATAAAAATCACATTCATACATGTTTTGTTGCCTAGACTTTTTTCCTATTTTTTCTATATTTGTTTTTAAAATTTAAGTTTGTTGAATAGGTCAGAGTTAATTCACATTGACCTTTTCAGACATATACCCATTTTCTGTCTTACTTGGAATTGTTTTCTTTTGTGTTTTTTATAATTTCATTCTTGAGTATTTCCTATTCCATTTTTAGCTAATTTTTCCGTGAAATATTCTAGTTCATAATATCATACTAATATCCTCTCTACTGAATTCTTTGAAATCCATTTCCCCAAAATTTATAGCACAGATAGCCTCTTCATCATTATATAGTCTTCCTACCTCCTCAAAACTTCTATGTATCTGTAAATTTAACCTTTTAAAACAAATTCCTATTATTGTTGTTATCACATAAACAATTATGATAAGTAGTGCATACACACACTCAGAGACACATATGCACAAGGGTGTGTGTGCGTGTGTGTGTGTGTGTGTGGTTGTGTAAAATCTCAATTCCCAAAATAACTTTATCCTTGGAGATAGGATATTCATTATTCAAATGAGGAAATTGAGGCATTTTGACTTTAACTAACTTCCTTAAAGTCACAGAGCTAGGTATTGTCTAGGGGAGGACTGAACTCAGGTCCTCCTGACTCCAAGTTCAGCTTGCTATACATGCTTCAACATATGGCTGACAGATCTAGAATACAATTTCCCTCTATTATTTCCTAGACCTTTTGAAGCATCTAATTATCACTAAAATAAGTCAAGTAAGTATTATCTGTTTATCTTTGGGCAGAAAGAGAATTTTCAGTAGCTATTAAGTAATCATAGACTCACATAACTATTCTATCATGCCTTTATACCAAATTGTAATCTATTTACCTAATACTTCATCAGCTTCCATTCTCTGTTTTGGTCATCTGGATTGGGGCTTTTTAAACTTTTTCTACTAGTAACCCCTTTTCACCCAAGAAATGTTTACATGAATATCTAGGTATATACAATAAGTATACAAATCAAATATTTATGGTTAATAAACCATAATTTTATGATCCCCATATTAATTATGAGACTCCATCATGGATTGCAAACTATGGCTTTTTAAACCATTTCTTAAACCAGCTTCTTAGCTGGAAATTATAATATACTCCAAGGATGAAATTGTTTCTATTCCTTGCTCTTTTGATCTTTTCCTAAATATTCTTTGTTACCCTTCTTTCCTCTAGTTTCTGGATTTCTTCATATGAATATGCATCTGTTAAAAATACAGTGTTCTTTCCTACTCCATGTTAACAATTCTGTTTTATTTGAGTTTAATTCAAACCCACCAGTTATAAGTGTCATACTTATAAATGTTAGTAATTCCTAAGACATCAAATGTGCCTTCTAGAATTAGGAAGTATAGTTTTTTTTTTCTTTTTTATTGCTAAAACATTGGTAACTTTCTATAGACATCTTAGCCCATGGATTTTGCTACATGTTTTCTTCATGAATTTTGCCTTTTGAATTCCTAGGTGTATGAGATATTATTTCTGTTTGTGGCTCTTTCGATAATATTTAACTTGGAAAATATAAATAAACTATTTTCTTCCCTACTTTCTTTTTTCATTTAAAACATTTCTTTCCTTCCCCCTCCCATTGAAGTGGTTGGTAGAAGAAAGAAAAAAAATAGATTTCTCATAATTAAAAATAGTTAGGAGGCACTACAGACAAGCAATCTTGAATATACTTTCAGATGAGGTGAATTTTCTTAATTTTGTTTCACTGTTTTACTTTGTTGCAAAAGCTTTAGTTGATTGAGTTCTTTTCAAATTATTATAACAATAAAAACACAGAGCTAAAATATTTTTTAAATTATTACATACTAAGACATCTAAAAATATTTTCTTGATGGCATTTGTTACTTATACTCCATTTCTGGTCATATATCTATCAATTCTCTATATAAGCCAAGATCTAGAAGGTGTTTACCCATAACTTCACAATCCTCTAAGGAGGAACTCACTTAAATAAGATAAAAGTGACTTAAAGATAAATCTAAATTTCTATATACTTGTGTTAAAAAAAATAACCTGAAATGAGAGGATAAATTAGGTCAGGCATAATAATACAAAAGAAAAAAACAGCATTAATCTTAGAGAAAATTGATTAAAATCCTGCCTTTGGTGGTACCTATGTGACTGCTGCCAAATCACTTAAGGTCCTCATTTATAAAGCAAGGGGCTTGATCCTGATGACCTCTGAGCTCCATTCTTGCTCAAGACCTGTGATCCTCTAAGGTGAGGGGTTAGGAGTAACTAGACAAATGAGAGAAACAAAAAAAGATCAGATATTCTTTGTAAAATGCAATTTCAGCATGTTAATACAGTGTTACGTATCCAGAAAAGCTGCTTTCACAAATGCACAGCATCAAGAACAAGAAATTATAGTTTCTCTGTGTTTTGTACTTTTTTGGAATACCTTGAAAGTATCACATACAGTTCTAGAAGTTCCATTTTCAGAAGAGCATTAGCAAATTGAAATGTATTAAGTAGAGAACACCCATGATATTGAGGGACCAGGAGATCATGCCCTATACAGAATAATTGAAAGAATTGGGAGTGCTTAGCCTGGACAAAGGAGACATTTTTGGAATGGAAGACCATAGTCAGTTTAATACAATTTAATACAATAATCTGTCAGACACCATGCTAGATGCTGGGGATACAATAAAAAGAATGAAACAATCACCACTCTCATTTTAAAGAATTTTTAAGTATTTGAGGGATCTCTTTGTTGTGAAGATACATTCATCTTAATTTGTCTGGCCAAGGAGAACTCAATGATTAGGTGTTGTAGAGGCAGATTTGAACTCAATATGGAGGGGAGGGACATCAAAGACAAACAAACAAAAGATTTCTCTAATGTTTAGACTGGACCCCAGTAAAATGGGCTACCTTAGAAGGTATTTAGTTCACTTTTATTGAGATGTTTAAGTAGATCCTGGATGATCACCCATCATAAATGTTGTGAAGGGGAGAAAGGGGACTTCTTTTGGATTATAGATTGAAGAGGGTGATCTGAGAGGTCCCTTCTAACTCTCTGATTCTATATATATGCCATAGAAGTTCAGAAAAATTAGAGATGATTTATTAAAATCAAACTTTAAAATTTTAAATAATATGGACAACTAATATGTGGATAATCACATAATTTTTAAAATAAGCTGAGTTCCTCTGACTTGAATTGCTTATTGACTCTTATCTGTTATGAAGACCAGATCACCTAAGTCCCTCCAGCCTCCATAATTTCATTCTCCAGGAACAGTCTGCAGGTTTAGACAGTAAGCAGTCTTGCAAGAGTTAATATGCTGCCTTGATTGCCTTGTCTTTCTATGCATTTGGGAGCAGCTACCTGTCCATATTTTTGCAGTAAGGGAATGAGAAACAAGCATCTAAAGAAAATCTGGACAGCTGTCTATCAAATTGTGGTGAGGCTGGGTTCACATGCTGTCTGTTTTCTTTCTCACACACAGATCCCATTAACTTTGGGTCACTGCGGATTCTATTCTTCTTCTGTCTACCCTCCTCTTGTGTTTATTTCCTTGACATTTCAATGGGAGTTCCCCAAGCTAGGAAAAATAGAGTTATAAGGAGAAATAGAACTACAAGCAGCACTGACCAAATAGAAACACAGAATATCTGTCAGTGGAGTTATTTTATTCAGTCAAAGGAAACTCACAGGCACTAATCAGGAGAGGGAGCCTAAAGATTAAGAAATGTAATATTTCCAAAAGGTCACTATACTAACTTTCATTTCTATTTTAGCTAAAATTAAAGAAGTTAAAAACTTATCACAATGTAATATTTCAGAAATTTTGTATAATTTATCAAAGATTAGAGGTAGGAGACAAAGAAATTATCTTTTCCAACTCCCTCATTTTATAGATGAAAAAATTGAGACAAGGGTTGAGCTGTCTATGCTTAAAAAGATAGCAATTATTAGAAACTGGAATATGTTATAACACTGATCAAATAGGGGTGATTTGTACACTATGTAGGATGTTTGGCTTAGAGTTAGGAAAGCCAGGTTTAAGCCCTGCCTTTTACACATACTGGAAAAGTATGATACACATGGAAAAAACATTTAAGCTCTATTTGCCTCACGCAATTCCTTAGACCTTGGCAAATAAGCTAGAAAAAAACATCACAGAATAACGAATTAAATCCATACTTTAAGTAGGAATCCCTTCAACAATATGACCAATGTGTCAGTAATTTTTCCACTTCTTGTTGAATGCTTTTTGAAATGAACAAAAATGTCCACATTCCCAAAGTTGGCTATTTTACTTTTGGCCAATTTGAATTCTTAAATTTCTTTTTTTATTCCTTTTTTTCTCCTCTCCTCTCCTATCCCTTTTCTCTCCCTTTTCTTCTCCTTTCCTCTTATCTCCCCTTCTCTATTATTCTCTCTTCTCCTTTTCTCTCTCCTCTTTTTTCTCTTCTCCCTTCTGTTCTTCTCTGTTTTCTCCTTTCCTTTTCTCTCCTTTATCTTCCTCAATCTTCCTGTGTTTTCCTCTTTTCTTTTAGCTTCTACTCTCTTCTGTCCTCCTTTCCTAACTTTTTTTCTGAAAGAAGACACAAAACACTCGATAAAACCCTAGACCTTCCCAATATTGTCCAAAACATTACTGAAAATATTTAATAATTAGTAACTCATATATAAACTTTCTCATCTCCACAAAATCTCAATGAGAATTGGTTATACCTGTATTTTCTTGCTTCATAATGGACTGAGAAGGAACAAACAAACTTCAGAAAACAATATTCTATAATAGGCCACATCTTTGAGGACAATCAATTGATTAAAATGTACAGAGAATATAAGTGCTTCTTTACTCATTGCAAAAGATATTACAGCATAGAAACATCTCATGGTTGGCTCTCCCCAAGATACTTGCTCTAATTAAAACAACAACAACAAAAAAAGTCCATTAGCAGTGAATCATAGAACTTCAAATTGTGAAAATGCTGCCCTTTTGTAAAACAATAAATAGACTGCTCTAGATGGAATTCACATCATTGCTTGTCCCATCCTTAGAGTATATTGTGGGGAAGAGGAGATAAGGACATCAGTGGCCTCTTAGACTTACCACAGGTACATAGTAAGTACATTACTCTCAAAAAGTTCAGTGACAGCCTTGAGGATAAGGACACTCCGATCAATCATTGGAAATAAGCTGAGATGGGAGACAATGAAAAAGACCTTTCAAAAGGTGACCTATAAGCTGCACTTTGAAGGAAAATAAGGGTTCTAAGAGTCAGAGATAAGAAGGAAATGCATAGTAAGTTCCAGGGTATAGCTTTAAAATACTACTCAGATTTCCCACACCCTCTCTCACTAAATCTCACTTTTCATAATGTAGCCTGAATAGAGCATTAGACTTTCACAAAGGGATTTTGTGGTGATGTGTGATATTTCAACCTAAGCCATTTTTCTCTTTCTGGACTGATTCATTTCTGTCTAACCAGTTTAGTTGTCAGATGATAATGAAATATTTTTTCCAAAAGTATGACTGAAAAAAGTCACATAGTATCATAGATTTGGAGATGAGAGGGACTTAAGAAGTCATTAAATCATTACACAGATGAGGAAACTGAGACATGGGGATATTAAATGATTTAAAGAGAATCATACAATCAGTGAGTATCACTATTTCTGCACTGTGGCCACCTGAAAATCCCACCAGGTTGACCTCCATGAACACCTTTTTGACCCGATGATTGAATTAATTATACAAATCGACAAAAATACCATACTTCTGTTGAGTTTGTCCATCACATCCACAGGGATTTTATGAGATTTTTAACAATTATTACTAAATATTTATATTATATTTATATTATATTTAATTATTTTAAATAAAGCATTTAATAAAAATTACATTGCTCTGAATATATTTATTATGAATAGCATCTGTGACTGCCTAATACTCTCTAACTGTATTAATCCATATATATACACACATGTGGCTCAGATGGTTCAGTGTAACTAAGGATGCAGTGAAGTATGTGCACATTAACTGTCACACACAATAATTAATGCAAAATTAATTTCTTCAGTTAATAGATACAACAGAATTAAATTAAACTTCAACAGTATAAGAGCAGGTTGTAACTATTAATTCACCCATAAGCAACAATAATTATTTTCCCAGAAGTTATTTCATTTGTATATGTAATGGCAATTTGTACTTTTTAGGAGACCAAATATGACCTTCTATAATTTGATGTGAGTTCACTTAGTAGCAGAAATACCAAGAAGAGAAAAAATAACTTTTGAACATAATTCAAGGTTATATAGTCATTAGCTGAACTTTTGTCTATCAAGTACATCATGTGTGTCTCGGTTTGGCATGGGTGACCTTGGAATAGATGAGAATGTCCACAATCTTAAATTCTGGCAGTTTTTGTCATTCTAAAAAAGAAGATAACTGCAATTCTAGTAATATAGAGATATTGCTGTCTGTAAGCTAACACATGGAACATAAAAGAGACATAATCAGGAGGTCATCCACAAAATTTTAAATTATAATGTTATGATAAAACATTAAACTTTTAAAATGTTCTCAGTTTCCCGAGTTTCCTTTCCTGCAGTGCAAGTAAACAATTGCTGGAAAAAAAGACTGAGGAGTTTTCAGAGACAAGAGTATGTCTAGAGGGCACAGGAAGAAGAATAAAGGGGCAAAAACTGAGTTGGAAATTTACAAATGGTGTTCTAATTTCAGTTATCCAAAATTGCTTCCTAGTGGTATTCCTGGATAATGTGGTTGAAACTGGAGCAGCAAATGTGGTGACTAATTAGAAATACTGAGAATGGGATTTTGGTGATTATTAAAATAATGGTTAGTTCTGAAACTCAGAGTCTGAATAAGTTGTTAAATTATTATGTAGGGGAAAGAAATCTATAGGCTTTCAGAGGAAAAATTTCAGAGGAGAAATATTTAAAGTAGTTACTCTAAAACCAAAAATTCAAGAAGCCTAGAAAGCAAACTATGGGAGTAAAATATCATCATTAGGATCTTAACCTTAGCATGATGAGTATAAGTTTTATATTCCAGTTGTCTCTATTTTACAAAAAAATGAGAAGCAGGATCCCAAGCCATATACATGTGTAAGGACACAATGTCCTTACACACAGATGGTGAGGGATCTGTTTTGAAGAAATCAATTACTATCCAGTACAATCAATTGGTATCATCTATAATTAGATATATTAAGAACTATATTTGTGACCAGTTGATGCAAACACACAATAAAATTCTAAAAATAGAGTCAAATCATTTGCTTGATATAATGTCAAACAAACAATAAGCTTTTGCTTTCCAAATGATTGCTTTGCTGTCATGTAGTAAACTAGCAAGCCAGTATTAACACAAATAATAATCATGTCTGAAATGCTTTTCTAAGTTTGATGCTGTTCCGTGGTTTTTATTCAAGCATATGTTATTTATGAGGGTTAACATATGTGAGCAACACCACAGCATAGTTTATTGGCAACAAATCAATGAATCCTTGGCTTGCATTCCTAATGAAGAGAGAGTTTTTTTTATAAAAAGGGATGCACTTTGTACCTTCATGCTATTTAGTTATTTTATTATTTATTGATATTTAATTATGAAATTTTCATTGAGCAGTAGAGTGAAATATCTTTGTCAGTATGGGAATGTTGGTCAGAACTGTAACTAGAGAGAGGAGATTGTATTATTGTCCAAAAGATAAAAAAATAAAAAGGTATTGACTACATTTGTAGACATATGGAAGGAAGAAATAGCCAAGCCTAGCCCCTAGTAAGCAAGGATAATTAGGCTAAATGAGAACTACCAAATAGTTGCTTCCTCCTGTAAGCGGCTGAATCCCAAGTAAGAGACTTTAGTTGGATACTATTTGTGTATGTGGGAAGAAGGGGATAAAGAAGGGATAAAAATAATGAGGAAAGGTTCAGCATTGAAAATAAGCATTTGTAATTAGTAAGGTATCTAAATTGTTTTTGCTAAAAAAATTAGAAGATATGGCTGGATATATAGTTTGGGATCAGTCTATAAAAAGTCCTGAATGCCATGCTGACTAGTTTGGCCTTTGTTCTCTGGGTAATAGTGACTGATTGAATATGACTGAGTATGACATTTTTATGAACATTGGAGTCTTAGGAAAATTAATCTAGTGGCACCACATTCAATAGACTGGAAGCAGAAAAGCTAATAATAATGATGCTTGCTGACATTTATTCAGTACTTTGAAATTTACTAAATATTTTACCTGCATTGTTCATTTGTGTTTTTTCAACAAACTAGGGTGGTTGGGGCTCAGTTCCCTCATTTGTAAATTGGCAATAGAAACTCCAAAGGTTAAGTGATATGTCCATTGTCAGATAATGAAAGGGACAGGATTTGAACCTCAGTGTTCATAACTCTAAGTCTTCAACCATTTTGTTGTGCTGATTCTCTAACTAGGAAACTCTTTTAATAATCCATGTCTAGTCAAGAGGGGTAATAGGGAGAATAGAGTGACTTTTATTATTGATTAAATTTAATTTTGCCATTCCTTTCAACAACCATTGATTGGATGTTAGCTGTGTACTAAGCCTTCTGATAAAAACTTCTGAAGTTCAAATTTTTTGAAAATTATTAAATATAACAGGTCCATTGACCTTCAAAATGAGGGGAATTTATAACTAGTTGGAGGAGACGCAATGTGTAAACATCAATTCAGCCAGTCAGCAAGCATTTATTAAAATTTCTCTATATATCAGGTACCATGTGAAATTATCAGGATATAGAGAAAGGCAAATATGTAAAAATAAGGAGGTTGAACTAAATGTCTTATTAATTCCTTTCCAATTATAGATCTACCATCCCCTAAGATACTTTGGAAAGAAGAATGTAATGAAAATTATATTGGATCCTAGAGACAGAGGATATTGACTTCAAATTTCAACCTTGCCATTTGATATCTTTGTGATATTGAGGTATCTCTGTAGACCTTGAGTTTCTTACTTTACAAATAAGGGAAAATGACTGAAATGTATTCTGGAACATTCTAGCTCAACATTTATGAATCTGATTCTAATTCATTGGAATGTTAGGTAAAGCTTGTTTCTTATTGTCAAGACCTAGTCTATTAAGAGCTCAGACACATCTTGCTTATGAGAAAGTGATTTCTTTACATATTAAAGAGCTAGGTTAACAGGCCCTGAAGTGCAAAGACAAAGAAAGAGCATCTCCACTGACCTTATTAAGCAAATATAAAGTATATTCAGTGCCTTCCTACCAGTGAAGGCACAGCATTGGGTTGAGTAAATAGCATCCTTTTAGAAATCTTGTAAAATCAACATTAAAGGCTTTGTTCCAATAAAAAATGGGAAATAGACTCCTTTTACAAAAATATTATTGGGTCATTCGTTCTGATATGGTCATCCAAATGAAAGGAATCATTTTTTTTCTATTCATAACAGGATAATGAGCTCTTTCTCTGATTTTCACAGATTCTAATAAAGCAGATATCAGGAAAGAAAAGTAACGGCTTACGGAACAGATTCTTTATCTTTTCAAAACTAGAATAAGATTATTTCTTAGTGCAATATTAGACTGATGAAAATCAGAGTTAATTGGGGGCTTTTCCTATTTTCCCATTCTAAAAATTTAAATAATATTAACAATAAAAATCAAAGAATTAGTTATACCTTCCCCAAAATAGTCTATTTTTAAAATGTCAATGGAATAGACCTGAAAGGAAAAAAATTAATATTGACAATAATTTTTCCAATTAAAATATGATTTTAGGGGTTTATGTTTTTTTTTTCTCCTGATTTGGATGCCTTTAATTTTTCAAGTTAGGAAATGTCCTTGGAAGAAGATTCACAGATCCTCCTTTTGCCAATGCATATAAGTATATGTTCTAAAACATTGTTTTAAATTATTTCCTGGGGCAGTGAGGATTAAAGGATTTTCCAGTGGCAAACAGGAAGTTATGTGTCATAGATAGAACTTGAAACCAGGTTTTACTGGCTTTGAGGTCAAGTCTCTGTCCACCATGCTAAATTGTCATTTTTCAGGGAAAGAGTACTTTTGTATAGGAAGCTTAAATAATAATTATGATCAAAATTCTTATAAAAATTCAAAGTCTGAAGAACATTTTATGAATATTATCTCATTTAATAATTACAAGAAGCCTAGAAAGTAAGTAATGTAGGAATTCCATTGTACATTTTAGAAATGAAAAGACTAAATCTCAAAAATTTTAATAAGATGAAACTCAGAGAGTCTGAGTGATTTTCCCATTAGCACACAGCCAAGAAATATCAGAGAAAAATTGAATCCAGATCTTATTGATTTCTAAATCAGCTGTTTAATATACTACATTTAAGTTCTCATAGGCAAATTTGGTGATTTCAATGTTAACTATTTGTAAACATGAAATACTTCTTCCTCTGTGGCCAGAAAATTACCAGTAATGGATTTGGGAGAGGTACTAAACCAATAATTTCATTGATATAAGTAACTTCCAAATGGATAACTCTCTTCAACAATGCATCTTGGCATCCTTGCTGTAATTTATAGTGTTAGAGAGTTATAGAGAGCCCTATGAAATCACACAGTCAATATCTATCAAAGGTATGACTTTAATCCAGAACTTCTAAACTCTAAGAGACCACCCCTCTATTGACTCCCCCATGTTACCTTTCAATTAGAAAACCTTTATTAAAATTCCAAGTGAAAATTCTTATCCTGATGGATCACCACTGCTATTTTCCAAAGAGCTTTTTGATTTAAACAAACAAAGTTTGTTAGATATAGTGGCAGGCAGGGACTCCTGCTGTGTCCATTCCAAAGAAGCCAGAGAGAAAATCTAAGTGGGGATATTTATTGAAATCAATAGCCTCCAAATCACATTAATGCAGTGTAACAGGTGATAATATAAAAGCCTGCCAGCCAAGGTGCTCTACATTATCACACCCCGAGCAGCCATAAATGGCAAATGGCATTGGGATTATATTTCATGGTATACACCATACATTGCAGTCACTCTTTTGCCTTACTTCACCTACTCTGGGGAACTACTGTTCTGGGAGCTCTAACTTGTTAGTATTCATTTCTGTGTGTGTGTGTGTGTGTGTGTGTGTGTGTGTGTGTATATATATATATATATATATATATATATATATATCATGTGAAAAAAATGTTTAAAATGTAAACAAGTCATGTCTTCAGCACATTTTTCAGAGAGACTAGTGAGGAGTGAAGTGATACAGTAGATGGATGCAGAATTGCCTGCAATTAAAACATGTGTGTGTGAGCATATGTATAAATGTGTGTGTATGTGTGTGTGTATGTGTGTGTGTGTGTGTGTGTGTGTGTGTGTGTATGAAAGACATTGAACTATGTCACTAAATTAAATTGTTTTTTTTTTTCTATTCAGAGCCATATGGCAAAACTGGGAACAATGAGAAAAAGTGGAGAAGGGATGAATATTAACTTGATATGAGTTAGAATTGAATCTGTCCAAAAATATTATAGGCTGCATTCACAGGCAGCATTTTTTCCACTGATCGATGGGATCAAGGAAAAATGAAATGATCACTGTTTGGCAATGGCATGAAAAAAGAATTCCATAAAGTGGTCCGATTCCCCTTCAAGGTCTCTTCCTACTTTGGGATTCTGAACTTTGATGATTATTTGATCTTACAAGGATATTTCAAATTATTTTTTAATCATAAATGTATGTTAAAGAACTATTCATTTTCAAATTTCCTTGTTTCTGTAAGGATAAGCTATGCATAGCTACTGATTGAACCATTTTAAAGTACAAATCATGGAAAATCTTTTCAAAGCCTTCTAGGTGGTATGGTGGATGGTGCTGGCTTGGAGTCAGAAAGATGTAAGTTCAAATCCTCTCTCAGATATATAGTAACTGTGTTTTCCTGGGTATATCACTTATGCAGTCTGAGGCTCAGTTTCCAATTGCTGTCTTCTTTCCTAGGCTGATTTGAGGATCAAATAAGATAATATTTTTAAAGGCTTTTGTAAGCCATAAAACTCTATACAAACATTAGCTCTTAAAGGGGCAAAAAACAGACTAGTATATAAGACTATATACTAAAGCATGGTTTGACTTTTTAAGATTAGGGTCAGGAGTGCTACAAATTAGAATAGCCTGAGACTATTTAAGTAAGCTCAGTACTACAAAATAGGCGTTGTTAGTATTTTTAAAATTACAGTGGGCAAAAGAGGTTTGAAGAAGAAATAGGACAGCTGCTTAGGGCAGATGGAGAATTGAGTAGGTGTAATTGAAAAAAAAGGCAAAAATGGCCCATTCTAATCATCTTTTGCTTTCTTTGCCAAATTGAATAATAAAAATGTTATATACACAATATATTAAATATTATAATATAATAAAATATTTTATATATATATATATAAACTTGTAAAATAAAAATAGCTCAAATTTGTATAGTGCCTTGAACTTGTGATATATGTGCAGATATGTATACAATTGTATACATACGTATGTGTATTCACATATGTATACATGTACCAGGCATGTATATATCTTGGACCTTGAATGTGCATATATTGGATCTGGAATAAGAAATATAGAAGTTTAAATATTTTCACAAGTACTTTTTAAATGATATGATACTAAACAAGTAATCTAAACTCTCTTAATATTTCTTTTCTCATCTGTAAAATGAGGAAAATAATTATACCTATCTCACATGATATGAATATCAAATGAGAAGATGTATCTAAAATGATTGGGTGAAATTTTATATAAATTATTATTGTCATCACCATTATCATCAGTAGCGAGGGTGGTATAGGGTATAGATTACCAGGTTTGAAGTCAGTCAGACCCAAATTCAAATCCTATTGCAGAAATTTAGTCACTTTATTTCTTTTTTCCTCAGTTTCTCCATTTGTAAACTGGGGATAATAATTGCACTTAACTTCCAGGATTTGGGATGATCAAATGGCATTATGGTTATAGAGTATTTAATATAGTATGTGGCACAGAGTACACACTGTATAAATGTTTACTATTGGGGATAGTAGCAAATAGTTTTATATATTAAACTATTCATATGAGATAGGTCCTATCATTATTTTACAAATGTGGAAAGTAAGGTGAGAGGGGTACAATTGTATAGTGCAAAGAACCCTGATTCTGAAGTCAAAATATCTTTATCAAATTCCCTTTTCATCATTTTTAAACTAATGACCATGGACATATATCATTTAACCTCTCCCAGCTTCATTTTTGTCAATTTTAAAATAAGTAGGTTGGCTTCAATATTCTCTAAGGTTGTTTTAACCTCAAAAAAATCTATGCTTGCATAGGGTTATGAAACTAGTAAGAATTTCAGCCAAGATTCAACATCTCTCTCTACAATGTTATTTGATTCTCTTTGTTGCTTTTTGGATTTAAAAGGACTAAACAAAATATCTGATGTTGAGTTGGTAGAGATAGAACTAAGTAAGGTTCACCCCATAATTCCATTAGGAAGGGGATCTCCAAGGTAAGAAAACTCCATTTGTCAAGTCAAGTCATTGACTTCTCTGAAATTTATAGTATAAGAGAATTGCCTTGGAGATTTGTATCGATAGGTGAGGACAGAAGTATGTTGGTAAAGTTTTAACAACTGGCCCTTCCAATCCCCCTCCCCATCCCCCTCCCCCCCAAAAAAAGATGATTAAGATACTTTTAGGTTCAACATGAAATATTAACTTTTTCTTCATCACCTTATTAAGTCTAGAAAATTAATAAAAAAAGAAAACAAGTCTTAATTTTTATCATTTGTCAATTTCTGAGTTGTAAATACAGACACTGAAAATATAATGGCTGATTCTCACTAGTTGGCTACAGTATATACCTGGATGAGAGTCTCTCTAACTGTTTAGCTAACTACTTTGCAACACTGTCTCTTATGGAATTGATACATAAGTTAAATAAAGACATAAGAATGCAACTATATATCTTTATGACATTCAAGTCATAGGCCTAGATGAAGTTCAGAATCCAATATTGAAAGAAAAGGGTGATGTTACAGCTGAATTACTGTCAGTGATATTCAAAATATTGTGGAGAAGTAACACAGAAATGGAGAAAGGCAAGTATCTCAATCCTTCACATTGCCTGTTGCCAAAGGGAAGAAAAGTCAGTGAATTTAATTTTAATTCCAGGGAAGGCCTAGAGTTTGTTTTTGAAGGGATGATTAGTGAATAGTTATTTTAAAAAAAGCAATAATCCAAACAAAAGGGCACAGTTCATTCAAGACAAGGTCAAGCCAGGCTAAACTTGTTTCCTTTTTTTGACGGGATTCCTAAATGGATAGCCCAGGGCAAATTTTTAGATGTAGTCTGAACTTGATAAATTTTAGTAAAGCACTTGAAAAGAGGTCTTCTGTGATTCATATAGCAGATATGAAGACTGGTAGACCAGAGAATAGTAAGGTTAAATAGATTCATATCTGCTTGAATGGTCAGACACAAGGAATTGTCAATAAGTCAATTTCAGCTTAGAAACTGAATGAATTTCTCAAAATGAAGACTTTAGAAATCTCTACTTACAATTGGGCTTTTAAAATTTTCCTCCCTAATGATTTAGATGAAGGCAAAGATGATATGTTAATCAAATATACAACTGTCACAAAGCTATGCCATAAGTATGATTATGAGTCAAAGCAACATGATAGAAAAATATTTTAAGAAGTTAGAACTCTGAGCCAAAGGAAATGTTAAGTTTCACAGAATAAATATAAAATATTGCACATGAGTTACAAAATAATCAATATTGAAAAATAAAAAGTGAGAATGTGTCTTGAAAGAGTTCAACTGAAAATGTTATAATTATTTTAATTGAGTAAAGGCTCAATGTGTAACTAAAAGTATAATTTAGTAACTAAGAAAGGTTATACAATTTCAGGCTATGGTGAGAGAGGCATTGTGTCTAGCACTCACTAAATTTAACAGTAGTCTGACTATATTTTGAGTACTATACTCAGTTCTAGATGCCAGAAGAAAAGCATTGTTAATTTTGAGAGACTACAAAGTGATCAAGATTATATAAAACTTGAGCTCATGTCATACAAGGATTAAATCCAATAACAAGGGATGCTTTCACTTAAGACAGCTTTTTGTTGGAAGAACTAGGTGAAAGGATTTGATGGATATTTTCAAATATTCAAGGAATTGTTTTAGAATAGAGAAAATTATTTTTTCACACTGCTAGAGGAAAAACTAGAAATGATGTGTGAAAGATTTAGACTTAATATCTTGGAAAAGTTCCTCACGTCTAGAGCTGTCTAAAATGAAATAGATAGAGGAGGAGCCAAAATAGTGGAATAAGGCAGGGATTCAGCAGAACTCTTCCCGCAAACTACTCCAAATCCCTTTAAATAATGACTTTAAACAATTTTTAGAGTATCAAAACATAGAGAAATACCTGTAAAGAAATTTCCCAGCCAAAGACAACTTGGAGGGTGAGCAGGAAAGGTCTGTTGTACATGGGTGAAAGTGGATTGCAGAACAGCATTATCTCAATATGAGAAAACTAGTTGCAGGCTTTGTAAACCACTGAGTCAATAGTAGCAGCAGTAATGGTGGAGGCAGCTTCAGGAGGTACATACCCATAGGCAACAAAGGGGCCAAACAGCTTATCAGAAGGAGATTACCAAAGTCTCTTTGCTTGCACTGAAATGAGACTGTTGCTTTGACCATACTCATATCAGAGACACATTCCTGCCTCATGATTTCAGGGTGAGGAGGAGCACTGGTACACAAGAGCTTTCACAGCCACAGTGGAACAGGGACTCTCCTCACAGTTCCAGGGCAGCAATGAGTATTTGTGGTGATTCACAGACCAGAATGAAAGCCAGGAGATTCTCCTTGGGTCACACCATCTTGGAAGAACTGGTCACAAGAAGGATCTCTGAAAATAGTTGCATATAATTTCTGAAGCTTATAACACTGCATTTGTCACCCTGTAAATTTAACCCTATTTTAACAAAGAGTTAAAAGTCAAGAAATTAAGAGAGCCTGCTCTCAGAAAATCCTGGAACAACTTTTATGAGCTGATTCAAAGTGAAATGTACAGTGGAAAAAATAATAACAATATTGTAAGATGATCAGCTGTGAATGACTTCGCTGTTCTCAGCAATAAAACAATCAAAACAAATCTGAAATACTTATGTGAAAAATGCTATCCATACCCAGAGAAAGAAATAATTGTGTCTGAATATAGATTGAAGAATATGGTTTACTTAATTTTTGTTGAGAGTTTGTGTGTTTTTTTTTTGGGGGGGGGGAAGGAATCTATATTTTCTCTTACAATATGAGTTTTATGGAAATGTTTTTCATAACTTCACATGTGCTTTCTCAATATGGGGTAGGGGGAAGAAATACAGTATGGTTGGAAGGGAGAGAAATTGGAACTCAAACATTTTGAAACAAATATGAAAATAGTGTTTCATGTGAAATTAAGGGGAAATTAAAGATTGAATAATAGAAAATTAAAATAAAATAAAAGGAAATATTCATGTAAAAATATAATATGTTACAGGCAATCTCATGACCTGTGGGCTTCAAAATAAAATCTTAATGAACTCTTTTTCAGGAATGGATTAGTCCAATTATCCACTGGGGTCTCTTTTAACTCTGAGAGTCCATGCTTCTCAATTGATAGTCTATTCAATCTGTTTACATGACATGCCAAAGGACATACAAAGATATAAAAGGAAGACAAAGTATCCTATTATTTTTGTCTATGCAATTTGCAAACAATGGCTTTATGTGAGGTTTTAAGTGACTTTGCAATATAGTAAAAAAGAATACAGGATCTAAAGTCTGAAAACTTGAGTTTCTAATTTGGCTCTGATGTGATTTATCTGTGTGATATTAGCCAGATTTTTCCCTATTTCTTGTGATGAATTCCCAGAATCCTTACCTGTCAAATAGTGGGGTTGGACTAAATTATAATTAAGTATCTTCTAACTTTGAATATTTTATTCCATGTTGATCTAGGAACAACTTGACTGTTTTCCAGAAATATAGGCCAAACTTGAGGCAAGGAACTATACATGATTGGTATTTATTTGAATTAATTTTTAAAAAGCTGATTCTGTTAGTGTCTAAAATGCTAAATAAAGTAGACAAGTGAGCTAAACAATTCACTCCACATGTCATGAGTAGATATAGCATATCTATTTTATTTTATTTTAAGAACATTGCACAGCAGTGGGATTTTCAACCTTACATCCATCATAACACATTTAACATTGAGACCAAATGAAATTTGAGACTGGAGGTCCATAATAAAATTCATTTGACAAATTCCCAAATTGATCCCTGTGTGGGATAATTATCACCTGCAAATAATTACATTCCAACTGTGGCTCTTTCCTTCCAACAGGATTTGCCTATTTTTCTACTCTTCTCTCTCTAGCCAAGTCCACACTTATCCACACATACATACTCCCTATATTTCCCTTTAAATCACTTTAAAGGACTGTTGCAGTAAGAACTCAGTCTACTAGATCCTAGAATAATTTTATTAGAGCTAATCATATTTGGTAGATATAATCTCCAAAGAACCATCGTCTTGAGTCCCTATTGGAATATTTTTCATTTAAAAGATTTTATGATAGTTATAATAAAGGTGGTGTATCATTATAAGCTGCCCCTTCCAAATACTTTGAATCTTACAATACAATTCAAAATGAACTGTATTCCTAAAATGGAAAACAATTCCTAACCATTCTTTTCCTTCCAGTAGATTAGAAAAATACCAATCCTATAAATATGTAGCTCAGTAGTTTTAGTAAGATGAATGTAAGTAATAACTTTAGCAATTCCTACCCATATGTAGTTCTACCATTTCCAAGAAATCTTTACCAATGTAGTCAAGTCACCCAGCTATTATTTTCCATTCTTCACAATTCATAACCTATAATGAATTGATCAACAAATATTCCATCACTTATATTAGACACTATACTAGGATTTGTCAATACACATGTTCAACCTGAAATAACCCTCATTGAGAATGGCCAGACACTTGAAGGATTCAGGTATAGAATAAGATATACATTTTTAAAGATAAAGTCAACCCGGATTTGTTTTTATTCTACATATCTATTGTCAGGATTATATATTTGTATTTTTTCAATTGGATGGGAAGTTCATGTGAATGAGACAGGAGATATTAGGTTGTCAGAAAAAAAATGCAAAGGAAATTTTGTTAAAAAGAACTTTGGGCCAATGAAGTTGTCTTGTAAAATACACAAAAGAGACAAGAAAGAAGGCTACTTGAAAACTCAAACAGATGTGAGAGTTTTGAAAGGTACATGAAATGAGAGTTTTGAAAGGTACATGAAATAATGATAGATTTCAAAGGAAAAATCAAATTGCACTTAATTTCAAATTCCATCTCTTCATGCACTGTTACTTTGGATAATGAAATATTTACTTTATTTGTCCTTTGTGCTTAGAAATATGCTGAATTCTATGAAGATTTTTAACAAGATAATTTATTCCTCATGAAGGCTATTGCAAAAATATCCTGTATTTCTTCAGCAAATGTTTTGCATTTATTTATTAGCATACACATTATTAATTCTCCAATAGAATGTAAGTTCTTTGAGAGGAGAGAATATTTTCTTCACTTAGCATGACACCGAAAACACATTAGTTATTTTAAAATGCTTTTTGAGTTAAGTAAAGAGATTGCACACGAAGATTTGCCAAACTTCACTAGAAATCTTCAAAGACCAAGATCACCATTTATTGGTGATGTTGTAGAAAATATTCCTACATAAACTCCTTCCAGTTCTAAAACTCATTCTGAGTAGCAAAACTGAATTTGCTCCTTTAATAGATTTATGATCCCCTTGATATGGAGACACTTTCTATCATTACCAATAGATCATCCTAGAATCACAGAATCTCAGAGACCACCACACCCATACTTAAACAACAAAATCCTCTACAACACAACCAACATTTTTCATTGTTTTATCGACTGCTATCACTAAAGTTTTTAGAGTATCTATTGTACATCTTTGAATGACTTTGGAGTCTTTTTCTAAGTCTATACTTGAGACCTGGTATATCTCAGAAGGTGGTGTGCTTTCCATTACTTATGGTCACTTCCATTTTAGGATGAAAGCTTTGAGGAGAATTTGTATAGAAAATGAAATAATTGAAATAACTAGAGAACACTAAACAGTATTGAAGAGTAAATCTAAGTACCTTCAGGTTTTAGAAACTGAAGATATCAAAGAAATCTAATTGATGAATGAAATTTTGTGGAGGAGAAAAACAGGTCTGAAACAAAGGGTAAGTGTGTTATCAGGGTCAACAGCAAAGCAAGAACATAGAAGAAGGATTGAGGATGTTCATAGGTACATGGATCATACTGGTTTGACTAAAATGGAAAGTTTATGTTGGAGACAGTAGAAAAGTTTGAGTAGGCAAAGTTCTGAAAGAGAAGCAAACATCTGGGAAGATTTGAAATGCCAGTTTGAAAAGTTAGAATTTGATACAATAGGTTATGTTTCATTACCATTAATGTTTCTGCACTTATAGAAGTGGTTGCTAGGTATTTGGTTTCTATTTTTAAATGACATGGAAAGATTTTTGTCCTAATGCTTAGTTTAAAAACTCTGAAGGTGAAAATAGGAAAGGGAATGAAAATTAGAAGCATAATGGTGATTTGCTCTGACATGGACTTTCTTTCCCTTCCTCTGCTCTCACCAGGTCACCTCAATAAGCTTCTTTATGCTTTTGCTGATACATAATAGAAATACATATTTCATTTACATATCAATTTAACATATGCCCTGGATGTGTCAGTCCACATCATTAATATATCTTAGTCTATCAACAATTGAAAGGGAGAGGCCAAATTAAACTAATCCAATATAATTCCTTGCACAGTAACACATGCATACTGAATTTAATTATTCTGATATCAATGATTTTCCAATGGACAAGTAACACCCTGAATATTTTAAAATAAATCTTTTAATTAAATATCTTATGGAAAAGCACATAAGTTATATTAGAAGATAGAGAAAAATCTCTATCATAAAAGATGTTACCATCAATTTGGTGATACTGACTAGAAAAAGACTTTGAAATTATGAAACAAATTAAATAAATCTTTTGGAGCTGGTTTGAAGGAAGGTGGGAATCACACATTGTTAATCCCTTAATGGAACTGCTACTTTGAATTTAGTGACAGGCATTTTAGGAACAAACATTCAGGTTCTTTGTAGCTAAATTAAAGAAAACCAACTCACTTTCCCAGGTAAGGTCAGGTTTAGAGTCTAAAAACCAATTTAGGATTATGTGAGAAAAATCACTAAGCTTTTTCATACCTTTGGCCTGGTGATTGCACTACTTAGCACATACCTCAAAATTGTAAATGACAGAAAGAAGGGGACTTATACAGAAATATTTTTTTCCTAGCACCATTTTGGATAAAAACAACAAAATAAAAAACTTGTAAGTATTTGTCATTTGGGGAATAGTGCAAAATATGAAATATGAATATAATGGAATATCAAAATACCATAAGATAGGATCAATACAAATACAGAAAAAAACACAAGAAACTTCTAAATAAAAGATAGAGAGCAAAAAATGAAAAACCAGGACAATTATATATGGAAGAAAAGCAATAAAAGACATGTAACTTTAAGTGTCTGACATGTGAGACAGCCTGGAATACACATTTCTTTTAATTCTTGATAAATATACTCTTTTCAATATTTTGGTTGCCCTTTTCCTATCAACATGGAAATCTGTATACATACAAAAAACTGGGATATACATATAAAAGTTTCCATATATATGTATATTAAGTAGTCATGCATACATTATGTATGTGTGTATTTATGTATTACATATGTTAGTGCAAAAACCCTGATTGCTTGTCCACATCTATATCCTCCTAAAAATTATTTCAGTTTGATGCTTGGCTTTTTTTTTTTTTTTTGTCTAGACCTCTAAGGAGATGTTCATGAGTAAACTCAATCAATTCAGATCTACAGTGTTTAGTCTGTACTGTAGAAAAGACAACTTCAATAGGCTGGTCACATTGTTCAAATGCCAAACATATGCTTCTCAAAAGGACTATTTTATGGACAACTTACACAGGGCAAGTGCTCACATGGTGAGCAGCTATAATTGTCATTTGGATCCCCTTCATAAATGAAGGCCAACCACTCATGAACTAATAATTTAGTCTTAGAAAATTTCCTGGGGCACTGAGGAATTGAAGAGTCTTGCCCAAAGTTATCTAACTAATATTTGTCATAGGACTTAAATTTAGGTCATCTTAATTATGAGATCAATTCTTTATCTACTACACTAAGCTGCATGTCAGATTGAACTGGATCCATTTTGGTTCCTTGCAATAGAAACAATTAAAATGAGACTTCTCCTTATATTATTACAGACCCCTAATGAATGTATTTCCTCTTAGATTATAGTTACTTTCATTTTAGACCAGAAGGTAGCATAAAATAAGGCAGCAATCCAAATTAGGCAAAACCAATGGAAAGTTCACATTGGGAAAAAAAAGAGCATAAATGGTTTGTGAACTGTTCTTGATGATTAGAATTATTTTCCTTTCTAAAATTATTTATTATATATTGATATATCAAAGATAGTGTACTTCAGAAAAATCTGGATTTCACTGGATTTGTATTCAGAAGTTTTGGGTTCAAATCCAGGATTTGTCACTATATATGCGATGTTGGATAAAACTCTTAAACTTTCTGGTCCTTATTTATAGAATGACAGAATGAGATTAAATATCCACTAATGCATCAATTTTAAATATCTGCCTTCTAAAGTACTTCTATTTTTATCTACTCTTCCTCAGTCCTTTGTCTCCAAACCTACATAGTCTATACAGCAGCTTCTATATCCACTGAGGACTAACACATTCACTGCATTAGCAGCAAGTTCAGAATATAGAGAAATTATAGTAGTTATAATATCTGTGCCTATTATTAGCCTTGCTCAATGAGTAAGATATAATGAGATGGTTTCATAGCTATCTTCCTAAGGGAACCTTGATGTAATAAAATCAGGTTCTAGAACACTGAATTTGACATAAAAATTCATTAATATCTACTTTAATGGATAGGTTCATCTTTTGAAATTTTCCTTTAAATTTCCATTCAGTATCACCACTTTTTAAAAAATTCAGCTTTAAAGATGAATTATTTAATAAGAACAACAAATATTTATTTACTTGCATTGGAATGAAAGTTAAACTTTTGATTTAGTAGGCAATTTTAAAAAAGGAAAAACAAACCTTAAAACTGATTCAAAGTATGTTTTTCAATCAAACATTAGTCCTCCCTTTCTCTTTTCTTAATTTCACTTGCATGAACAAGCATGGAAATTATGAAATATTCTTTGGATTGTTAATACATGCCAACTAATTGTGCTAAAAAGAACAAATCCAGTCTGATGGCAATTATCCATGTGAAAAATTAGTTTTCTTAGGAAGTGGCATTGTGCTATTTGGCTTCTAATTGGTGTATGGCACCAATTAATGTCTAACACTGCATCTAGCAAATGAAAGAAAATTAATTGAAGATAACTGAGTAAAAGGCTGTTGTTTAGTAGTGCAGGAAAAAGGCAAGTTTTTGAGCTCCCTGCCCTCCAACCCCACCTCCTGTGCTTGTTTTTAATTCATCTGCATTTTCTCTTTTTCAATGGCCTTTTTTTCATCTGCCACAAATTATTTTGAGGGTTCACTTGGAGGTTCCTTACCAAATGAGAAACACTGAAAAATCTATAACTCTAGCAAAACATATTGAAGTTGGAGGGTAGAACTACTAACTTTAGGAATAATTCTAAATTCAAAGGATGATAGACTTCTAGTTGGAAAGCACCTTACAAGCCATCTAGCTAGACTTTCTTATTTTTCAGATGAAGTAATTATGATCAAAAGAGGTTTAGTAATGGTCACAAAAATAGTAAGTAACAGAATCAGGATTTGTATTTAGGTCTAGCATTATTGTCTTAATTAATCTTAATCATGTCTGACTTTGTGACCTCATTCGGGGAATACTTGGTAGAGATACTGGAGTGGTTTGCCATTTCCTTCTCCAGTTCATTTTACAGATGAAGAAACAGAGGTAACCAGGGTTAAGTGACTTGCCAAGAGTTACACAGTTAGCAAGTCATCTGAGGCCAGGTTGGATTCAGGAAAATGAGTTTTTTTTTTTACTTCTGCATTCTATCTACTCTTACCTAGATGTCCAACATATAACTTTGATCAAATTGAAAGAAGTAATTAATCTAGGAGGTGATAAATGTATGTTACCAGTATGTATAGCAAGTAATAACAGAAAAGAACTATAATTGTACTGTGAAATCATTTAATGTAATAATATTTTATCTTTGGGTTTCAATAGATATATAAAATCATTGGTATATGCAATATTTCATTCTCTATATGGTTACAAATCAAAACTGATCTGTGTTATTTCATCCTCTTTGCTACTTGTTCAAATCTTTCCATAAACCATATGTAATTGGTATGTGTGTGGTACCCATAAAGTATGGCCTCATACGTCTTACATGATTAGAGAGTCACCTATTCACTCTCTAGGCCAGCTTCTTTATTCCAAACTGCTTTCACATTAAGAGGTCTAGATTCCCTAAGAATCATGTAGTTATCTTCCCATTATCTCAGGATCCTAGGAAATCTTGTAGGGAATTTGCTTCTTCCTACTCACTATCTCTGATCTGAAGGCCCCACCAATGAACTTTCATTTGCTTTTGACCATCCACCTACAGTAATGACAACATAAGATCTTAAACATAGCCATTACTTAATAATAAGACTAAAGAAATGGTACTGAATCACAGGTACTAATTCATTAATCCATACATAAGTTGAATTATCTTCTTCCCCAGGTTTACTCAGTATTCTTGGAGTAAAGTGAGCACAAACTCCAAAAAAAATTTGGATCTGGGACTATAATTGTGCATCCTCATTCTAGAACTATCCCATGTTCATAGGGTCTCATCATCAGGGCAGCCTACCACCATCATGACCCACTAGCCATGGAATATCTCATTGCATGGCACATTCCCCTTCACTGATGATGAATTTATCCTAAAGTCTCCATTCTGTGCAGAACCCAAGACTGGGCTGCTTCCTTTGTTTTCTTGGCCCTCTTGCTGATTTTCTTTCAACTTTAAAACCATGATATCTGCTATATTCATTCCACACTCACCCCACATACACTTTTCAGCTCCTTCATATGAATGTATGTGTATGTGTTTTCTTTTACCATCAGAATGAAAGCACCTTGAGGGCTAGAACTGCCTTTCTTTTTGCTTAAATTTGCATATCCAATGCTTAGCACCATGGCTGGTGCATAGTAAATGCTTAATTAATAATTCTTCCTTCCTTCCTTCCTTCCTTCCTTCCTTCCTTCTTTCTTTCCTCCTTTCCTCCTTTCCTTCTTTCTTTCATTTCTTCCTTTTTTCCTTTCTTTTCTTCCTTCTTTTCTTTTTCCCTTCCTTCCTTTCTTCTTTTCTTTCTCCTTTCATTGTTTTTGCCTTCCTTCTTTCTTTAATTTCTTCTTCCCTTCTTTTCTTCTTTTCATCTTTCCTTTCACCTCACATCTTAAAACTTATTCAATAAAATTCTCTTGGTGAACATAGCTCCTCAGCTGAAAGAAACTTTCCTACTAAGCTGAGTTGATCTACTAGATGGATTTCCTAGTTCTTTGCTTCCAAACTTGATCCACACTTCAATAGGAAGTATAGTCTACAGGGGTCCTCAAACTTTGGCCCGCGGGCCAGATGCAGCAGCTGAGGACATTTATCCCCCTCACCCAGGGCTATGGAGTTTCTTTATTTAAAGGCCCACAAAACAAAGTTCTTGTTTTTACTATAGTCCAGCCTTCCAACAGTCTGAGGGACAGTGAACTGGCCCCCTATTTAAAAAGTTTGAGGACCCCTGGTAACTCTACATTATATCTAACATCAAGCTTATCTGACTCAGACTTGAAGTCAGTCTGTTCACCTCTTTTTCTTATTTTTTGACTTCATGGTCTGGACCCACACTATGAATAACCACAGTTTAGCTTATGGTTAAAAGCAACTAATATTCTTTCTATAATCAGATAAATTATCTATGTCATAATGAGAGAATTGTTTTTAGTGTACATATTGAACCAGAATATATTAGCTTATCATATTCTAAATGAGCAAAAACTTTCTCAGAACTGAGTCAGTATGATTTTTTTCTTTCAAAACCTGAAACAGATTTAATTAATTAAGAAAAAAGTATATATACCCTACTTGAAAGGCCATAATTTCATACATTCATAGTATACCTACCCAAGAGGTTGGATCGTTTAACTGGATGTTTTTATTTTGATGTTTCTCTGTATAGCGTTCCAACTCCTTTTCTAGTCACAATATAGGAACATGTCCTTAATGACTGTCATTATGTGAATGACTTGTTCCCCTCAGATGCTGAAAAAGAAAATTCAGAGCTATCTTTATATATATACACATACATACATGTGAAGATCGTGTATTTTTAAATCAGCAGGAGTCAGGAATTCAGGTTAGGGGAAAACCGTCAGTCTTTATTCTCAGTGAAGAAGGATCAGAGGTGGAAGAGAATCGGCGATAGCAATGTGTGCAGCTGAGTCAAGAAGCTAGCTCGACCAGCAGCCACACAACCAGCAGCTCGGAGTCTTGAACCCAGGCCCAATCTCTCCCAGCTTCTCTTCCTCTCTCTCTCTCTGCCTCCACCCACCAAAATCATCATTTCCTATACAACACATCAGGACTCCCACAGAGAGTGGGCAGGGACCATTCTTTATCCAATCATGTATATTAATAGAGTATAGCCCAATTACTATTTAACCTCACGTACTTGGGACCTCAGTGCATCAACTCAAACCTCAGCCCATTACATCTCCCGCTTTGTTTTATTTTAGAACACAGGTGGTCATGCCATCCCTGACTCCTCAGGGAGGTCAGAGCCCCCAAGGGGAGGTGATCACAGCCTTCCTAACTTCTCAGAGAAGGAGGTGAAAGCACCGAAAAGGAGGTGATCACAGCCTCCCTGACTTCTCAGAAAAGGCGGTGAAAGCACTAAAAAGGAGATGATCACGCCCTACCTGACATCTCAGGAAGGGAGATGAAAAGCACCAAAGGGAAATGGGGGTTGCTAGCGGGTTTCTGGGCTGAAGGGTCTTATTATGCACAAACCCATCAGCATGGGAGGTATTACACAAGCACATAGCAATAACGCAGAGGCTATTAGGGATGACCCTCCCCTCAGTCAGTATAGGCTCGATGTGGTGTAACAAACATGATCCCCCTGAGTTTTTGAAGTCATGCAAAAGTCTTTTTATGTGTTAGGGAATCCAATGATTCCAGCAGATTTTGAAGTCCTGTAACAGTCTTTATTTCTCAGAGAATCCAATGATTCCTGAGAGTTTTCAAGTCCTATGTCTCAGAGAATCCAATGATTCCTGAGGGTTTTGAAGTCCAACAATTTTTGATGTCCATGAGTCAAACTCCACAATATATATTATATATTCAGTCAGGTTCATTTAGTTCTTTCTCTAGGGATGAATAGCATTTTTCATCATAAGTTCTTCAGAGTTTTCACTTTGTATCAGTTCATATATGTCTCCAGATTCTTCTGAGGGCATCTGGCTCATCATTTCTTATTTTCCAGTAATATTCACTACTATTGTGATCATATATCACAAATTATTCAGCTATTCCACAATTGAGGTATATCTCCTCAATTTCCCTTCAAAAAAGCTGTTATACATATTTGAACATAGCTACAAATTACTCTATATAATTGATGAATCAATTCATAACTCCATCAATTGTGATTTACTGTTAGAGCTAGCTTTTAATATCAAAATCCTGGATAACATCAGTGAACACTAGTCTTGCTTCAGATTATGGCCTTATCACTACAATTAAGGGGGAAAGTTCCTATAGAAAAAGGATCCATCTCCCTCAATATCTTCAACATCAAACCCTAAACAAATGTCACCACTGGGCAAGTAAGACCAAAAGACCCACATATAACAATGTCCTTCCTCTGATTACTGATTTTGCTTTCTTTCAGTTCATCCATCCATACCATCATGATTGGAAGCAGCCTTTATGCATCTGGAATCTATAAACTGCTTCTTAAGGTACCAAAGCCAGAGAAAAACAAGAAAAAGAAAAAGCTCCCACCACTAAATTCCTTGTCATTTTCAGTCTTACAAATTAAATATTACTAGAAATGATGCTAAAGAAAATATATTTGCATCTATTTGACTATCATACCCCATGGATCATGGGATCTTTTAAGTCTTGAATCTGAGATCATATATATGTGTTGTCTCTGGGATTAAAATATGAGTCTCTTGAGAGTAATCTGTCTCTGGTTTGGCTATTTGTATCTTTAGCAATTGACACAGTTTTCTATCTATAGGCATTTCCTTATCATTTTGTTTTCAGTCAATCACATATGAGTCCTCATTGGTAATATTCTACAGATTATTTGTATTGCCCATCCAACAATATGACATTATCAAGGCAATAAGCATAATTCATACACTTGAAAATTTCAGGAACTTGTTTCGTGCAGATTTTATCTGAAGAGACACCATAGAGTTTAGGGTTCAATGAAAAAAAATCATAAGGCCAATTTATTTTACACAAAGAAAGTGAGGATGCAAAGAAATTGTTAGCTGCTCAAAGTTAGATAGTGGTAAAGTTGGAATTGAAACCCATCACTGTGTGAAGATAAGAACTTATTCTTCTAATATTTATAGTACTACCAAAGGTATGAAAAAGGATAGTTATTAGATCTGTTATTTCATTGATATAGACACCTTCCAGATGAGGAATTTCCCTCTATCATAGCAGATTCACATATTCTGGAGAAACCAATGACTCCTAAAGTAGCTCATTTCATTTTTTAAGAGTTCTAGTAGTTAGGAAGTGTTTTCTCATATTGAGCTAAAATCAACCTCTACAAATTCCATCCATCATTCTTAAATCTATCTTCTGAAGCTGAGAAATTTACTCTATATTCCAAATGACAGTCCTTCAACTATTGAAGCAACTAACATTTCTCTCTTCCTCTTCTCTGCCGTTTACAAGTTTGAGTACAACAAGGCTGAAAGGCAGAATTTCTTGGTGGAAAAGAATACTGTCTTTGAAACAAGATGTGAGTTCAAATTCTCAATCTGTCATTTTCTATGCAAATTACCTCTCATGTGTATAATAAGCAAGTCAAATCAAATTACCTTTAAAGTCCTTTGCAACTTTATCTTTAATCCTGTGGACAATTAAACTTATGTTGGGGCACATACTTCATATAGGTCTGACTTTTCCCATCTTAATTTTTTTTTATTATAGTAACTTTTTATTGACAGAATCCATGCCTGGGTAATTTTTTTTACAACATTATCCCTTGCACTCACTTCTCTTCTGATTTTTCCCTCCCACCCTCCACCCCCTCCCCTAGATGGCAAGCAGTCCTATATATGTTGAATATGTCCTAGTATATCCTAGATACAATGTATGTGTGCAGATCCAAACAGTTTTCTTGTTGCACAGGGAGAATTGGATTCAGAAGGTAGAAGTAACCCAGGAAGAAAAATAAAAATGCAAACAGTTTACATTCATTTCCCAGTGTTTTTTTTTTCCTTTGGGTGTAGCTGCTTCTGTCCATCATTGATCAATTGAAACTGAATTAGGTCTCTTTGTCAAAGAAATCCGCTTCCATCAGATTACATCTTCATACAGTATCGTTGTTGACGTATATAATGATCTCTTGGTTCTGCTCATTTCACTTAGCATCAGTTCATGTAATTCTCTCCAAGCTTCTCTGTATTCATCTTGCTGGTCATTTCTTACAGAACAATAATATTCCATAACATTCATATACCACAATTTACCCAACCATTCCCCAATTGATGGACAGCCACTCAGTTTCCAGCTTCTAGACACTACAAACAGGGCTGCCACAAACATTTTGGCACATACGGTCCCTTTCACTTCTTTAGTATCTCCTTGGGGTATAAGCCCAGTAGAAACACTGCTGGATCAAAGGGTATGCACAGTTTGATAACTTTTTGGGCATAATTCCAGATTGCTCTCCAGAATGGTTGGATTCGTTCACAGCTCCACCAACAATGTATCAGTGTTCCAGTTTTCCCACATCCCCTCCAATACTCATCATTATTTTTTCCTGTCATCTTAGCCAATCTGACAGGTGTGTAGTGGTATCTCAGAGTTGTCTTAATTTGCATTTCTCTGATTAATAATGATTTGGAACACTCTTTCATATGAGTGGTAATGATTTCAGTTTCATCCTCTGAAAATTGTCTGTTTATATCCTTTGACCATTTATCAATTGGAGAATGGCTTGGTTTCTTATAAATTAGAATCAGCTCTCTATATATTTTGGAAATGAGGCCTTTAACAGAACCTTTAACTGTGAAGATGTTTTCCCAGTTTGTTGCTTCCCTTCTAATCTTGTTTACATTAGTTTTGTTTGTACAGAAGCTTTTTAATTTGATGTAATCAAAATTTTCTATTTTGTGATCAATAATGGTCTCTAGTTCGTCTTTAGTCACAAATTTCTTCCTCTTCCACAAGTCTGAGAGATAAACTATCCTATGTTCCTCGAATTTGTTTATAATCTCGTTCTTTATGTCTAAATCATGGACCCATTTTGATCTTATCTTGTTATACGGTGTTAAGTGTGGGTCCATGCCGACTTTTCCCATCTTAAAAACTACATTCTAAGTGTATGTCAAGCTAATGAATAAATCAAGAATTTCTGGAATTGGCTATATCTTTGATGTTTCAGATTAAACAATGAAATTGATCTATTTTAAAGGAGAACATTTACTTTAGGATGAAGAAAGAATAGCTCAAATTTGAGATGAGGTAAAATGCATTTTTATTTTAAAATACAATGCTGATGGCTATAACATAATTTAGCCATGGATGGTGGAAGTCCACAATCATAAATAATTCACATTTATCTGGATAATATGGGAAGGCTAGAATTTTAAGGATGAGAAGGATTTTGAAATGAATGAACATAGTCTCAGGGTGTCACATACTTAAATAGATAAATTATTGTAGTCTAGAAGAGTATATCTTACTTTCCTCATTGGAAATAATAACAACAATTTGTGGAGACATCCTCTGATTTTATTGGCTATTCTCTATTATTAACTTAGACTTAAAGCTTCTCAGTTTAAGGAACCACATGGTGAACCCAGCATCTTATTTTGCTAACTGTCCCCATAAGAATCCATCCCCCTCACCTCCCATCACTACCAACAGAGGAAAAAAAGAAGAAAGTTCTGGAACATTTCTCTCTAGGTTTATAGAATGACCTTTTATTATAATATAATCGAATAAATGCTAAAGAATTTAAAGTATGTGGAAACAGTGCTAATGTATTTTCTCTTAGCTTGGCAGTAATCCTATGAAACAGACAGTTTATTCTACTTACAAAATCCTTCTTTCTCAATTCCATCTTGTGATTTTGTTCCATTTATTGCTTGGAACGCATGTCCCTCATGCTTGGAATGCTCAGTTCTCTCACCTACACTTCCTTGCTTCTTTGGCTGCTTTCAGAACATCTCAAATCCTACCTACTACAGTAGGTATTTGCTTACTTTCTGAACCTCACCTTCAGAAGCATCTATATGAAGTAATGATAAAGTGCAAGGTCAAAGAGTTAAAAACATCCGATTCAAAATTGACTCAGATGCCTAGTAACTGTCAATTCATTGATCCTTTGATTGCCTTAATTTCATCAAATGTAAAATGTTGATGATAATAATAGGAACTGTCTCCCAAGGTTGTTGTGAAGATCAAAGATATTTGTAAAGCTCTTAACATGGTGCCTGGTATGTTCTCTGCCTCTGTCTTTATATATCTCTATGTCTAAATGTCTGAGTATCTGTATGTGTATATACATACATACATATGTATATTACATATATGGGGATACATATAAATCATACATACAAGTGTGTATATATTATATGGACATAGTTGCTTATATACTTACCTATGTCATCACCTAATTATTAGTGTGTAAACTCCGTGTGGGTAGAAATAATGTTTTTCCTTTTCTTTAATATCCATTGATTAGCAAAATTCCTGGAGCACAATAAGGGCTAAATAAATGCTTTCTGACTTGCTGTTATTATCAATTATTATCATCATCACCATCATTAATAGAGAACATTTTATAGAGAACTTATTGATATGCAAAGTCTTTTACATTATCTCATTTCATCCTTGTAATTACTCTGAAATGTAGATATTTTCATTTCACCCATTTTACAGATAAGGAAATTGAGGCTGAGAGAGAGAGACTCATATAGCTAAGAATTATCTGAGGAAGGATGCAGATCAGAGATTTCCTGAGCACCATCTGGTGCTCTTGCTAAGTTAAAACTAAGCTGCTATATCTGATAAAAAAAAAAAAATGAGACTCAGAGCTTATATGATTTGCCAATAATCACACAACTAGGGAGTATCAGAGGCAAAGTTCAAAAGCAAATCCCTCTTGAATCCAAATCCAATGCTTCTTTCTGATACCCCATGTAATCTTTTATAAAAGGCACTTAATGATTCATTAAATAGAAAATTTGATTAAGCACTAAGTGTTGACATGAAAATAAATGTTACTCTGACTTTGTTCCAAAGGAGGTAAGAATCCAGTAGTAGAAAAGATATATACATAAGCTAGTATATGTAAAAAAGCAAACGAGGACCATGAACCAAATCAGAAGGCTGATAAAGAACAAGATCAGCTTTCTTTGGGAGAGTGAATTGGGGATCAAGGAAAGTATCCCAAGTACCTCAGTTGTTTGTCTGAATCTTCAAGATAAGATCTTCACCTCTTGAGGAATAGTGTGGAGGAAAGTGAGTACTTGTCAAATAGAAATATCAACTAAGGTGTTCATGCAACGCCCACTCTGAACCTCTGAGTAAATGAATTGGGAATTTAAATGTTTATACCCAGTGAATGACTTTTCTGTTTTTTTCCCCAAATACTCCAAAATGCACAAAAATGATGCAATATGAAGGCAAACAGGATCACTGAAAGAGGTGACATAATTAGTGTTATATTTATTAAACTTACCACTTATTTATTAATCTTACCAAATAAATTGTGAACTCCTTGAGAAAAAGGAATAAACCTTATTTTACTTTGTATATTCGACAGTTCCCAGTGGGGTGCTTTGCACATAGTTATATCATTTATTTAGCTCTTTTAAGTATTCAAAACAACTTCCTTAAAGAAATACTGTTAGGTAGTGGGAAAAGAACCATTATCTCCTTCTTATTGACAAGGAAACAGTAGTCTTAGTAGTAAACTACATAAATCATAATTATATAACTTGCCATTTTCAAATTTGATGTATATTCTAATTGAAAGACTAAGAGTAAACCCTTGCAGCATTGCAGGGGAGGATTTCCACCCCCTCACTGATTTTGCCCTATTAGTTACTGATATTTGAGAATAATCATTTAGCCTCTTTTACATCTATGGAGCAACGTAGTCTTCTATTTTGAAGGTCTTCACAAAAAAGGGTTAGATGACTTCTTGTAATTATGTTTTATAATGGGATTCCCTTGTTTGTATGGGTTTGACTAGGAAGAGGCTGATAAATTGTCCCAATGTGACTCCATGATTTTGTAAATCTACCTATAATGCAACCCATATTTCTTTAATGTCAACAGGATTGTCATAAGAGATTCTGTCAAATGTTTTACTTGATTAATTATAGTACATCTATGAAATTTGCCTGATTTACTCTTCTTATAACATGACTAAAAAGGGAGAATAGGTTACGTTGAGTTGAATTCTTTTTGGTAAATACATTTTGAATCTTATTAACCTCTACTTATGCCAGAAATCAAATACAATCTCAGGTGTAGCATATTGAACCTTTACTCTGCAATAAATGTTAATTGACTTATTGGCCTTTCTCTTTTTATGGGGAGAATATTTGCAAGTCTTCTTTTAACAAATCTCCTATTCTCCAAATGACTTATAATTGGTTCATTAGTTATATCAGCTAGCACTCGTCAAATTTTAGCAGATGGCTTGATAGCAGATAGTAAATGAATTGAATATCCTGAAGGGCCCTAGATATTCTAACACCATCTTTCGCACATGGATTTATCTTGGGTTTTGTCTCCCCATTAATAATCTTTGTCATATTCTTCACAGGTTGAAGAGAAGTAAAGAAGCGAAAAGTAAGACAAACTTACATCACATTTCTTTTTTTAAATTGCTTCTTGTCAATATCTTATTCATCATCAAGAAATGACATTATCTCTTTTTTAATCTTTTTTTTTCCCTGAACAAATATAATAAAGCTCTTGTTGTCAGTGTTAAAATTCTTTTCCAAACTCAACTCATTTTAAACTTTAGCACTGCTATTATTAAATAAATGTTTGTTGAATTTCAGAATTATAAGTAGCGAGGTGATACAAAGAATAACCTCTGAAAATTCAGGGATTAGCTTTTCATTATGTTCTTTACATACATTAAGTCCTTCATATGTGCTTCTTGACTAGGCTGTGCCTACACAAGCCCAGTATGCCTTTACAGAAAATAACTTTTTTATTGTTGCAATTATAGCACAGCAGCTTAAATCACAACAACATAATATGGTATTTTTAGAGACTTGCTTGATTCTAGCCTATTTCATTTTATTTCTCTCTCTCCTCCTAAGAAAATGAACATAGATATAATCCAATACTTCAATTTTGTGTTGGGAGTAATAATGATTAGTGAGCCCTAGACTGATTAGTAAACCTGGATTCAAATTCTCACTCTGATGCTCAACTGAGAAATAATGAATAAATGACAAGTATTTTGACCTTCTGTGTTCTCATCTATAATATGAGCATCTTGCTGTTTGTACTCTATTCCTCAACAGTCTATTACAGTAAAGAATAAGTAAAGTTTTACATTCTCTAAATTATGAGGTCATAATTAGCTTTAGAATCCTATATTTTTCTCCCTGGTTTCACTGATAAAAACAAATGTGCTGAGATTAAACTCAATTTTCAAAACAAATATTTCCACATTTCTTATCCAATCATAAAAGCAAAGCAAAGTATTTTGTAAATCTGAGATATTTATAAATGATGTCAGTTTCTCAGCAAAGAACATTTATATTTCATATTTTTTTTCCTTTTGCACTTTCTTGGGATTCACCCTTGATTGCCAAGACATAAAACTGCTTTTAGACCACCATATAATTTAAGCTGTAAGTCTGAAGAGTGAGTTTGAACTAAAATTTTGTCAGCTTTGAAGAATGTTCTAGCTTTGATTTCAGCTTTAAAGGATAAAGGGCTGATGTCAGATCTCCAGATGAAAGAGTAAAAGTTCAGACTATAATTGGGTATTTCTAGATATTTAGATGTACTGAATCTGGTAAAATATCTGGATTAGCATTTTTACCTCTCAAATAGATATTCAAGTCCAGGCAGAGCAAGAATTTCTGCAAGATGGAGTCAAGATGGTGGAGTGGAGGCAAGGACTTGCCCAGGTTCTCCCTCACACTTTACAAATCTCTTTAAATAATTACTGTCAGCAAATTTTAGAATGTCAGAATTTACAAAAAGATAAGAGGGGAACAATTTTCCAGTTGAAGGAAGATTGGACAGTTGGCAGGAAGAGTCTGTTACCAGGATAACTGGTAATTGAACTCTAGATTTCAATCATGGGGCAGACCACAACAGCACAGTCCAGATACAAGGAAACCAGGAGCAGGCCATGAGGCCTCTGACTCTGAAACAGTCTCCAAACCTCCCAGTTCATAGATATCAAGGACAACTCCACAGGTAAATTTGGTACAGTAAGGTTTCAGGAGAATTCCAACAAACTAGAATCAAGATTTGGGTGTCATGCAATCAATAGAAACAGTAGAGACAATCGTAGCAGCTTTGGTTAGATCTTAGACCATAGTTAGAGAAGTTGCAGGAGCCTTTTTGCTGGCATTGTGGCAAATCACTGATGCTTTGCTCATATACAGATCTAAATAGCAGTGCTGGTTCACAGAATGGGTTCTAGAAGGAACTCTGAAAACATCTGCATGAAAATTTTAAGCTTAGGAAAATGCATCATCTACTCTGGAAACAGAACCCTATTTTAACAAGGAGCTAAAAGCCAAGCAATAGGCTTGGGAAATGAGGAAAAATCAGAAAAGTTACACAAAGCTATATAAAAACATACAGAGCCATTATAGTGACAAAGGAGATCAAAACACACATACACTCAGAAGCAGATAACAAACGTAAAGCTCCTGTATCCAAAGCCCTTTAAAGAATAAGAACTGATCTCAGGTAATGGGAAAGAACAAAAAGAATTTTGAAAATCAAGTAAGAGAGGTAGAGGAAAAAATGGAAAAAAGAAATGTGATTCAAAAGGAAATACAAAAAGCTAATGAAGAAAAGAGTGTGTTAAAAAAAAAAATTGGCCAGATGGGAAAGGAAATACAAATGCTCACTGAGGAAAAATAATTCCTTAAAAATTAGAATTGAGTAGATGAAAGGTAATGACTTTATGAGAAATCAAAAAACAATAAAACACAATAAAAAAGAATGAAATGGAAAACAATGTGAACAATGTCATTGGTAAAACAACTAACCAGGAAAATAGATTCAGGAGAAATCATTTAAAAATATTGGTTTACCTGAAAACCAAGATTAAAAAAGGAGCTTATCTTTCAAAAAATTATTAATGAAAACTGCCCTGTCAAGACAAACTCAAGAACTATATAAAGACAATTACAAAATGCTTCCCACACAAATGAAATCAGATCTAGACAACTGGAAAAAGTAAATATAAAGGAAGATACCATAAACAAATTAGGAGAACAAAGGATAATTTACCTATTAGATTTTTGGAGAAGGGAGGAATTTAGGACCAAAGAAGAACTAGAGAACATTATGAAAGGCAAAAAAGCAACTTTGATTACATTAAATTAAAAAGGTTTTGCATACAAGCAAAATTAACAGAAACAAGACTAAAAGGCAACTACAAAGCTGGGAAAAAATATTTACTTCCAGTATTTCTGATCAAGGTATCGTTTCTAAAATATATAAAGAAATGTATCAACTGTATAAAAATACAAATCATACAAAAACATTTGACAATTGATAAATTGTCAAAGGATATGAATAGACAACTTTCAGATGATGAAATTAAAGACATGTACAGTCATACAAAAATACTCTAAATCACTATTGATCAGAGAAATGAAAATTAAAACAACTCTGAGGTATCACTTCATACCACTCAGATTGGCTAAGACAAGAAAAGATAATGAAAAATGTTGGAGGGGATGTGAGAAAACTGGAACAACAATGATCCTAGCCTACTCTGAAGGACTTAAGAAAAATAATATAATTACTTGATTGGGTCTGAATTCAGACTGAAGCATTTTTTTTTCTTAACAGTTTTTTGAGGTGTTTGTGCGTGGGGGGGGAGGATTTGAATTTTTGCCACATGACTTTTATGGAAAACGTAAAGATCCATCCATGAGTATAAAATAAATCCACTGTGTAAGTACTTCAGAAATATATGAAATCAGTCCAGGAGTTTTCTGATATAGCAAGCTGCAGTTAACACTGCAACAGATAATCATCTGATCAGTAAACATTTAAGTACCTATTATACAATAGATATTTTGTTAAACATCGAGGATATAGAAATAGTAATAATGATAGATAACATTTATATACCATTTACTTTGTGTCAAACATTGTATGTGTTTTGTAAATATTTTCTTATCTATTCTCACAACAACCTATATTATTTTTATTTTATATTTAGGGAAAATAAATAGAGGCTATGTGACTTGACAAAGGTGACTGTAATGTGCTTTCTAGATCCCCCAAGTTGGGGTGCCAAAATGTACTGTGCTTTCTAGAGTCCTCATGCTGGGGTGCCAAAATATACCATCCAGACTAGCTCTCTGGAGGATCTCAGGACAAGCCTGAATCCTTGATCTTAGTGGAGGAGTGATGAAGCAGGGACTCATGTAGATGGTTGAACATGGTGTCCATTTATTTTTCTCAGTCCCTAAATTCCTTAGTATAATTACATCACTACAGCACACTGAGTATATACTAACTATAAGCATCATGTTATTAATATGTAAATATCTTTTTTTTTGTTGTTTTAAGTATCTCTGTTTCAAGAAAAACACAGGTTGTCATGCTGCCCTGACTTCTCAGGAAGGGTGAGATCTTCCAATGGGTGATGAGAGCCAAACTAGACATTGCCAGCAAGTTCACTCTGGGTTGAAGGGTCTTATACTTCATCGAGAATCCCTCCACTGTCTGTGGCTCTCTACAGGTGATACAGCTAGTCAAATAGCTAAAACAAGATTGAGACTCAGATTTTTCTGAATTTATATCCAGCACTCTATCCACCTTATTCCCAATTTTCTTCCTCAGGCTTTGTCTAAAAGAAGCAAAAGACAATTGTAGACTTCACAGAGTTTAAAATCTAGTGGGGCTACTGAACACTTAAAGTGCATTAAGAGAACCATGGTATTCAGGACTTGGTTTGCAGCCTGGTATAGTACAAAGTGGTGGCTACAGAATCAAACGATAGGAGTCCAAATTCTGTCTCTGACCTTCATATGCCAAAAGCACTTGACATGATAGTCACTTCCTGCAAAGGATGCAGGTATTAAAGATGAAATGAAGATGACTGATGAGGGTAGCAACTGCACCAGTTCATGATTCTGGCGACAAAATATGTCCAGCCATAACTAGAAGACTAGATGCTTTACCTTCAAAGATGACTTGTGGTGGGAGAAAAAATTTAAGTATAAATTTCCTTCTTTCCTAAGTCCTTTTCGCTGGTTATGAAAATTAAAACTATACAGAAAAAGTAATTCACAATTGAGAATTCCAAATATAGGTCAATTTGATCAGTAGCCTTTTATAGGGTAGCTTCAAATGGTAGAATTTATCCTCAATTCCTTTTAGAAATGCATAATAAAAATGCAAGCTAATCTATTCCCATTGGAGGTGGGGGAGAAGATGTTCTTTATCTAATTGATTTGCATTCTTTTTTGAATGTTATTAATTTTACCAAGATGAGGATAACCTTGAGAGAATTAAAAATGCTTGCAAGCTTTCAAGCAAAAGCCCTAATTGTAGAAAGGAATACAAAATCAGAACTTAAATAAAGTGCTCACTCTAAGCAATAAGAATGACAAAAGTCAACAGAATTGTGCCTCTGTAATTGTCATATTCTTAGGAAATTATCATTTAACATGGAAACAAGTGCAGCTTCTTCAAAGTTAATTCCAGGGCAGATATTTAATTTACTATGCCATTATCAATTATCTCATAGTTTTGTGCTGAAGTATTCCCTGTCACATTTTGATCATTAAATGGCATTCAGCCATTTCTTTTCTTTCTTCATTTATAGTCTGATTTAATTGTATTTTTCTACAAAAAAGCATAAGAACATAAATTTATTTTTGTTGCTAATAGCCATAGTGCCAGTGAGCTGTGAAGCATTTCTTTTTCCAATCTAATTCAAAAGCCATTGGTCAAAATAGAAGAAATGTTCCTCCATGGTTTCTGTAATTATGAGGCATATTTGAGATATGATGCTTATCATCCCCTAACCATTACCTTCTGGCATATTCTTCTAATTTGTTCTGATTTCAATTTAAGAACTCTGAACTACAAAGACTCTCATACTGCATGTCTACTTCAAACATCAAGTTATACTGAATATTTTGAATTATTCTTTAATTGTTTCATATGAGGCAATATTGTTTCTCCTACTAAATTGTTAGCTCCCCAGGGGCAGGAAAAAAAGAACATCTGCATAATGTTTCAATTCCAGCCTAGATATTGGGAGATCACAGGTACTCACTAAATAACTACTGATAAATTGATTTCATTGAATTTATGACATGTTCATTAGTAATTCAATCTAAAGAGTTTATTTAATTTGATGTTCTGACTATCCCCCAATCCTAGATGGCTTATTCTCCTCTTCTCTCCCTACCAATTCCCTAACTCTATAAGTCAAAGTGAAAAATTCATTCTTTTACTGAGACCCTTCAGCATCCCCTCTTAATTCTATTACCTTCCCTCAATTATTTCCTATTTAAGCTGGATATAACTTGCTTTGAATATATTTGTTTGTGTGTTATCTCTCCTATTCAATTGTACATTTCTTGAGAGTAGGGATCGTTATGTTTCTATGGTATCCCCACAGCTTAGCATATTTAACCTTGACGCCTAGGAGGTGCTTCATGGATATTGATTAATAGATTTTAGGAAATTTATTAGAATAGTTTGTATATATGTGTCTTTTGTTGTATCACCAATTCTATGTAATTATACCTTTCAATCCAACTGGATTTTGTTTTCACTCTTGAAATATCTACACAGGTTCAGTAGAAATATTATAGTCTATCATGTCTTATGCATGATTCAAGTGTTCAGCTCTTCCTTGTATTCAACCAACTGACCCAGATAATCTTTTACTATGTATAAAAACAGTTCTTTTTCAACATCTAAAAGATCTATAACTTTATTACCATGATGGTGGTGGACTTTCCTAGACACAAATTTGAGTACCTCTCTAAAAAGCTCAGGTGATTATCTTTAATTGTTGCTTAAACTAAAAACAAAATAATCTCTCCCCAAAAAAATATACTGCCTTATAATCAATCTGGCAATGAACTTCTAAATTAGTTCCCTAAAGTCCATCACCTAGTCTGTATTGGAAACATTTTTTTCTCTCTTTTTTTTGAATATTTTCCCAATTACAAGTAAAATCTCTTTAGAATTTTTATTCTATTTAGAATCTAATTTAGATTTTATTTATCTAATCTAATTAGAATTAGAATTTAATTCTGAATTCCTTCTCTCTTTCTTGTGGCCCCTTCCTGAGATAATAAGCAATTTGACATAGGTTGTATAAGTGCAGTCATGAAAAAGGTATTTCCATATTAGTCATGAAAAAATATATCAACTATGCCATGCAAAAGTGAAAATGCTATACTTTGATCTGTATTCAGACAACACAAGTTATTTCTCTGAAAGAAGATAGCATTTTCATCATAATTCCTTTGGAAATGATTTGCATCTTATATTGTTAAGAATATCTAAATTATTCACAATTGAACATCATACAGTATTTCAGTTACTGTGCAAAATGTTCTCCTAGTTCTGCTACTTTACTCTGCATTAGATCATATAAGTCTTTCTAGGTTTTATTTTTTAATCCACATATTCAACATTTGCTAGAGCATAATAAAATTCCATAATAATCAGAACAACTTTTTCAGTCCTGCTACAATTGCTAGACATTCCCTTAATTTCCAATTCTTTGTCATCATACCACATATGACCCACCATAAAAATTTTATACAAATATTTCCTTTCCTTTTAAAAAAAAATCTCTGTGGAATACATATCTAGCGGTGGTATTTCTGGATCAAAAAATATTGCATAGATGTAAAGCTCTTTGGATATAGTTCAAAGTTGCCCTCCAGAATGGTTGAATCACTTCAAAATTCCACTAACAATGCCTGGCTGGTTTAGTTTTTCCACATCCTCCCAATATTTACTACTTTCTTTTTCTGTCATATTAGCCAATCTGATTTGTATGAGATGGTACCATAGAGTTGTTAAAATTTGCATTTTTCTACTCAGTAGTTATTTAGAACATTTTTCCATATGATTATAGATATCTTTGATTTTGTTGCATGAAAAACAACTTGTTCATATCCTTTGACCATATATTAATTGGAAGAAGGCATTTATTTTATATGTTTGATTCATTTCTCTACATACTTGAGAAATAAGACATTTATCAGAGAAATGATAAAAAAAGTTGTTTCCTAGCTTTTTTGTTTTCCCTCTCATTGTACTTATATTGGACTTTTTTTTTGTGCAAAAATTTTCTATTTAATTTAATGAAAACCAACCATTTTACATCTTGTAATGTTTTAAGTGTTTTCTCTGAAATTCTCTTATGCCTTGATCTGAACTATCTGTCAAATAGTTTATTTTTTTTCCAAAAGTTTGAATTTTTGGGTTAATCAAATACTAGATACTATGGCTATTTGCTGCTGTGTACTATGCATTTAATCTGTTCTATTGATCTACCACTCCATTTCTTAATCAAAACCAGACTTTTTGATGATTAATATTTTAAATACATTTTAGATCTTTCTTCCAGGTCAAAATCCTTCATGTTATTTTCATTAATTTCCTTGATATTCTCAATCTTTTGTTTTTCCAGGTGATTTTGGTTATTATATTTCTAATTGTATAATTTTTTTTTTGTAGTTTGATTCACATGGCACTGAATAAGTAAATGAATTTGGGTAGAATTGTCTTGCCCTATCCATTAGCAATTCATATTTTTGAATTGTGCAGTTCTGTGTGCAAAGTGTGTAATTGTGTTTATATAGTTCCTGGATTTGTTTTGGCAGCTAGACATTCAAGTATTATAAATGTCTGCAGATAGTTTACATGGAATTTCTCTATCAATAGTGTTATATTTTGTTAGTAATATATAGAAATGATAATAATTCAAATATGTTTATTTTATATTATGCAAATGTGCTGATGTTCATTATTTCAATTTCTTTTAGTTAATTCGATAAGTTTATTATTAGGTCAGTCTTGATTCCTGATTCCTTATACTAATTATTTCATTTTTTTTTCCCTTTTCTTAGTGCTATAGATAGTATTTCTTGTGGAATACTGAATAATAGAGGTGATAATGGACATCTTTGATTTACCCCTAATTATATTGGGAAGGCTGCTTATTACAAATAAAAAATGCTTGCTGATGTTTGAGATAGATGTTTCTTATCATTTTAAGGAAAGTTTTATTTATTACAATGATTTGCAATATTTTAATAGAAGTACATATTATACTGTCAACAGCTTTTTTCTGCATCTATTGAGATACTCATTTCTGTTCATTATTTTTCTTGATATGATCAATTACGCTGATACTTTTCCTAATATTGAACCAGCCCTGCATTCCTGATATAAATCTCACCCAGTCACAGTATATAGCCCTTATGATATATTTGCTGTAATCTCCTTACAAGTATTTATTTTAAAATTTTTAATTTAATATTTCTATTGGTGCAAAATTTTTAAATTAAATACTAGTAAGGAGATTAGGGCAATTGGTGCATAAAATTCCTTTTTCTGTTTTTGTTATTCCCGGCTTAAATACAAGCCACATATTTGTGTCATAAAGGGAATTTTGTAGGACTCCTTTGTCTATTTTTTTCAAATGGTATATATAATATCAGAATCAACTGTTCTTTGAATGTTATAATTCATTTGTGAATCTATCTGGTTCTTGAGATTTTTTTTCTTAAGGAGTACATTGATGTGCTGTTCAATTTCTTTTTCTAAGACTGAATTATTAAACATCCAATTTTCTCTTCTGTTAATGTGGCCAATCCATTCTTTTCCAAATATGTATTTTACTCAGATTTACTCAGATACTCATGTTACTGAGATTGTTAAGTTTATTGGAATATAACTGGGTAAAGTGGCTCCTGATAATTCCTTTAGTTTTATCTTCATTGGTAGTGAATACATCTCCTTAATTTTTTGATATTGACAACTTGGTTATTTTCTTTCTTGTTTGTTAATCAAATTACCTAATGGTTTATCTATTTTGTTTTTTCTTTTATTTTTCATAAAACCAAATTCTAGTTTTATTTCTTAATTCAATGATTTTATTATTTTCATTTTTTTTTATCTCGATTTTCAGCTTTTCAATTTGATGTTTAACTGGGAATTTTTAATTTATTTGATACTGAAAACTTGGTTATTTTCTTTCTTGTTTGTTAATCAAATTAGCTAATGGTTTATCTATTTTGCTTTTTCTTTTATTTTTCATAAAACCAAATCCTAGTTTTATTTCTTAATTCAATGATTTTATTATTTTCAATTTTCTTAATCTCTTGATTTTCAGCATTTTCAATTTGATGTTTAACTGGGAATTTTTAATTTGTTTGATACTTACAACTTGGTTATTTTCTTTCTTTTTTGTTATTCACATTAGCCAATGTTTTATGTATTTTTTTTGTAAAACAAACTCCTAGTTTTATTTATTATCTCAGTGATTTTATTATTTTCAGTTTTATTGATCTCTTGCTTTCCAATTTTATGCTTAACTGAGAATTTTTAATTTGTTCTTTTCTAGATTCGTAGTTGCATGCCCAATTAATTGATATGCTCTACCTCAGTTTTGGTGCTATAAGTACTTAGAGATGAACATAATTATTATAATGTTGTCTCATAGTTGCCATTCTCTTTAAAGAACTTATTTTTTTATATACTTTGTTCTTTGACTCATTCTTTCTTGAGGGTTTGATTATATAGTTTCCAATTAATTTTAATCTATGTTTCCCCAGTCTATTTTATTGAACATATTTTTTATTGCATTATCTGGAATGGATAAATTTAATATTTCTGTTTTTCTGAATTTATTTCTGAGATTTTTATGCCCTAATATTTTGTCTTTTTTGAGTTCTCATACAACACTAAGAAAAGGGTATATTCGTTTTCATTCTCAATTGTCTTTAGAATCTTTCACAAAGCTTCTTAAATATTTTTGACTTGTGACCTCTTTGTCCAAAGAAATTTTTCAATGACCCCAAATATAAAGGTATATAAAATATGTATAGAAATGAAACATTTACTGATAATAAATCAAAATGTTGTGACACCTACATGAAGTTCATGTTATATGGGATTATGCACCATAGTTTAAGAAGCTGAGGTCTGTCATATCTAATTTTCTAAAATCTTATTCATGTCATTAATTTCTTTCTTATTTATTATTTTTCTTAGATTTGTCCAATTCTGAAAGAAGCAATTTGAGATCCCCCTGTAGTATAATTTTATTGTTAATTTACTCCTATACCCCACTTAAGTATTTCCTTTAAAGTATTGGATGTTGTGTCATTTGTTACATATATGTTTAGTACTGATATGACTTCATTGTCTATGGCATTATTTATCATAATATAGTTTTCCCTGCTTATTTCTTTCAATTAGTTCTATTGTTGCTTTCATTTTGTCTGAGATCATGCACTTTTAAAAATTTCAGTTGAAGCATGATAGATGCTCCAGCTCCTTATGTTTATTCTATCTATTTACTTCAAATTAGTTCCTTATAAACTACTATTGTAGGATTTTCATTTATGAGCCATTCTTTTATCTATTTGTTTCTTTGGGTGAGATCATTTCACACATATTTATAGTGATGATTTTTGTGTAATTCTTTCCATTATACATTCTCATCTATTTTCATGTCTATCCTTCTATCTTTTTTTTCTTTTCTTCCTGTTCCTCATCAAAATTGTTTTGCTTCTAACAGTCTGCCAGTCTTTTCTATCAACCATTTTTTTCCTTATTGACATCTCCCTTCTACTCTACTTTGCAGAAAGGTAAGATATATTTCTATTAAAAACTGTGTGTATTTTAATCAATTCCAATGAAAATAATATTCAAGCATCACCTGCTACTACTATCCACTTTTCCTTCCACTATAAAAGCTCATCTGTTCCTCTTTTCTTTGAGATAATTTACCCCATTTTATCACTCTTCCCGCACTTCTCTGATTAAATCTTTTTTTTCTTAACATTAATTTTTTATTTTATTTTTATATATAATCCCATAATAATCAACTCATACCCATGACCTCTGTCTATGTTCATACTTGCTGACTGTCTTAGTAAAGAAAAATTTCTTTAAAATTACAAATATTATCTTCCCATGTAGAATGTGAACAATATAAGCTTATTAAGTCCCTTATGATTTCTCTTTCCTATTTAATTTTTATTCTTTTGACCTTTGTGTTGGAATATCAAATTTTTGTTTCAGCCCTGTTGTTTTCTTCAGGAATGCTTGAAAGTGATCTATTTAATTAAATATTAATTTTTCCCCTGAAGAATTATACTCAGCTTTGCTGGTAGTTGATTTGGTTGTAAACTTCACTTTCTTGCCCTTCAGAATATCATATGCCAAGCCATCTGATTCTTTAATGAGGAAGGTGCCAAATTTTTTATTTTCCAGAATGAGTCTCCATGATATCTAAATTGTTTCTTTCTGGCTTCTTGCAATATTTTCCTCTTGATCCAAAAGCTCAGAATTTAGTTCCAGTGTATCAGGGCAGTTTTCCTTCAAAATTTCTTGAAAGATTATTATCTCTCTTGTACCTTTTTTCCAGGTCAGTTGTTTTGCTAATGAGATTTTGTTTTATTGTGTCTTGATTTCTCATAAAGCCAAGAGCTTCATTTCTTCAATTATAATTCAAATAATTATTTTCTTCAGTAAGCTTTTCCACCTTCTTTTCCATTTGAGCAATTCCATTTTCTTTCAAATTAAAATTTTTTGTTGATACCTTTTTTTACATTACCTTCATTTCCAAAATATTCCTCTCCCTTTCCCTACAACTTTTTTTTAAATGAAAGGAGTGTTTGAATAATTCACATTCCTCTCAAAAGGCCATGCACATTTCAGATTCTTCCCTAAACACATAAGTCTTTTGTTGTGTTTTCTTCCATTCCCCCTTTCATCTTTTAAAATGTCTCTCCCCCAAAGCATAACAATAACTACTCTCCCAAGCACTTAATATCATGGCAGCAAGCAAGTCTAGGACTAACAAGTTCATAAAACACTGTGTGTCCTATGGATAGGTTTGTTATGGAGTTAAATGTGGCTTTCATAGGACCTGATGAAAGACTGTATATAATGCACTGAAGCTAAATTCAAAGAGACTCATCCTGAGAATGTTAGCTAATGATGATTTTATCTAGCTACTCCAACCCCCCAAACCATCAGCTGTGTTACTGAGGGATCATCTGTAAAGAGAATATGATAAAATCACAGATTGAGGTATTGTTCTTAAAAGTTACTTTAAGCTCTATGCAAGAATAATTTTACTACTCGGGCTAAATATTTCCAGCTATCTGTCATATTTCAACCAATTTGTTCTAGTCTAAACAAAGGACTCTACAATCTGGCTTCAAAATATAGACTGGTGATCTATGGCTCCAAAAGTAGTCTTTCTCCCTAAGTCTTTTTCTTATACATAAACATCTCTTCCCTACATTTGGACCACTGCCTAGACACTTAGCAATAACTTGCCCTTATACATTTGGAGAACTGATAAATCTCAGAGCAATGTAGCCAATATCTTAAATACTTTATTCTGTGCTTACCTTTCCTGAACAGCTAACATATGACTTATGGAGTAAAAAGAGAAGAAACTGGAAAAGACATCTCTATTACAAATATAATATATTTACCCCCCAAATACTAATTTATATAGTCATTTTTTTCTTACTCTTACTTTACCACATACACAAATTTTTTTGGTCAAACCTGAGCTTATAAAACTAGTAGAATGAAGTTGGTAACTCAGTGATCCAAAATCAGTCTTTCAGAAACTTATATTAAGGTTTTATTTCATATTTTTATCTTCCAGTAAAAAAAAAAAAACTAACTTTAAAATGGAAGCTTTTCTATCTTACACATAAGCTCACCATTGCCTGGCACTGAATGCTAAAGTGACATTTTTTAATTTTTAATTTTAATTTAATTTTTTTTTGCATCATGAAACCAAAATACCAGGACTGTATTTTCTTTTGACTATTTCAATAGAAGGAAACATAGTCAAAGACAGTGAAATTTACTGATGCACAGAAAATAACAATAGTTCCATTTATGCTGAGGTTTCATTCTTCAAGCACAATATAGTTATGAAATCTGAACTAGCACATATACAATGTTCTGTTTTCTCCAATTGCACCTCTCCAATCAGATAATGCCATTACAGCAATCAACATTCTTCTAAGATAAATGATATTGAAAAAGTGAATAAATTATTTACATGAATTAAATAAGAATAGTTTGACCCAAATGTGATGTATATATATGAATAACAAAATGTTACAGGCTGCATTGTTACCTGAAACCAAAGCCAATTTCTTCACTGACAGACCAAATCCAAGTAGAACTGTCTTTAGAAAGGGACCCAGTTTATAAGGCAGATTACAACATGATTGAGCTTACTACTGTAAATACCAGAAAGATTTTGTAATAACACTGTTTCGCTTACAACACAGTCCTGTAGATGAAATATCAAAGATAGCATGATTAAGAGAATTTGATAGGATAAAGGATAAATGTGAACAAATATTTTACTTTTAAAAGTCTTTAAACTTAAAAGAAAAAAGAAAAAAAAACACAAAAGATAAAGAGGATGCGCTTATTTCTACTGACCCACAAAAAAAAAAAAAACAAACTCTAAAGCTTTAAAATTTAATTACAGAAATTACAATAAAATTTTTAAACTGTATCCTCTATCCCCATTCCTTTTCTCCTTCCTCCTTCTTGGGACTAACACCATACCAGAACCAATCTCAGACAGCTTACTGCCCTTCCTGCCTTCCCTCATCATTAAAGTTTTATGGTTATTATATGGTTTAGATGAGATGAAATTCAACAATTCCATGAGATGATGAATCACCAGCCTTCCTAACATCTGCTCTGCCCAACATATCTTGACATCCCTCTTTATTATCACCTGAATCTACTTCTATAATACAATCTGATTGGAGGTGTTTGCCATTCACCAATTCATTCAAAATTAAAATTTTTATAAAACCTATTAGGGGTCCTCAAACTTTTTAAATAGGGGGCCAGTTCACTGTCCTTCAGTATTGGAGGGCCAGACTATAGTAAAAACAAAAATTTTGTTTTGTGGGCCTTTAAATAAAGAAACTTCATAGCCCTAGGTGAGGAGGATAAATGTCCTCAGCTGTCGAATCTGGCCCTCTGGCCATAGTTTGAGGACCCCTTAGGATTCCTGTGTCTTTCTATTTGCTTTGCATTCAAACTCTTACTTGTAATCTTAACTTGTTAATTAGAATGTAAACTTCTTAAGTGAAGGAACTATCTCAGTATTTCTATTAATATTTTCAGCAATTATTATAATATTTAACACATATTTCAGTGATTAATAAATCATTTTCCATTCATTCCTTTATATTATGTATAAAATATACTTCCTATTTTCTTGGAGCTTACAATCTACATTTTAAAATATTAAATATAAACATGGCTTTCTGGGAGATGAGAATGGATGTGTGTATGTGGGGGGAGTGATTTAAGTAAAATCAAAACAAAAGTCCTTGTAAAATTTCTGTTTTAAAAAGGAACGAAAAACTGAAGTATGAGAAGATAAAATGACACTGTTCTTACTTAATAGAATAAGCAGTCCGGGGGAACAGATTGCTCCCTCAAGAATTTGTACCTAAATATTAAGAAGTTATAGTTCAGTTAAGTCCTGAATACATATACATATCTATTTCAATGTTAGCTCTCTCCTTAATAGCACCTTTCATTAACCATTTCAACAATATCTCAGTGAAGGAAGGAATCATCTTTTTTCTATCTAAGGGAAAGCTAAACCTCAGTGGTCAAGTGGTATTTGAAGAGAAAAGACAGTTGTATTTTGCAGACAGCAATTTGTGCCCTGAACTTTAAAAATATAATTTGATTTGAAACCTGAATCTGGAATTCATTGATGGAGAATAAATGTGGCCATGAAATGAAAGTGATGCAAGAAAGAGTAATGGTCTTAGTAAAGGAAATAAATAATATTGATGAGTATAAGTCCTTAAAAAAAACAGAATAGGCCAAATGTTAAAAAAGAGCAAAAATTACTTTACACAGTCTGTTTTCCTCACCATAACCACACTTTAATCACCATAGCCAATAACTGGGATTCAAATTCTGCATTCTAAAACAGGGTTGTTTCAATAATGGGGAAAAAAAATTAATGTTTGGAAAATGCAGTATTAGTTTTTGTGGGCTTTTAAAAGAAAACAAAAACCAAAAAGCCCCAAAAGTTTCTGCTTTCAGTGAGCAATGACATTTTCAGCAGGGCTAATGGATGTTTCTCCTGAAGTTGAATATGCTGAAATAGCCATAGCTTGAAAATATCCTAAATTCTCGCTTTGTCTGTAAACCAATTATCTGATCGATTTACTCCAAGTGCTCTAAGGAACTTTCGAGAAACACAAACTAGCAGACAGAATTAGGCTCATGAAATGCAAAATGTACAAGAACCAGCAATATACTCGAAATTCCAGTTCCCTTAAAATATATATTCAAATAAACTTAAGGGATATTACTGAGCAAATCTTCTACTCCCAATTCCCACATACCATAGTATATAGGGTTTCAGAAAGATCTATCAATTTCACAGCTTGAAGACAAGGTTCAGAGTTATAGATCTAAATGACTCCCATCCCCCATCACATATTTTCCTGTGGTCACACAACAATTTAGTGGCAGAATTAGAAGTAGACCAGTAGATAGATATTATTGTGTATGTAATTTATATTTTAATATATTTAACATCTACTGGTCACCCAGACACCTGGGGGAGGGGGTGGTGGGAAAGAGGGGAAAAATTGGAACAAGAGGTTTGACAATTGCCAATGCTGTAAAGTTATCCATACATATAACCTGTAAATAAAAGGCTATTAAAATTTTAAAAAAAGATATAGGCCTTGATTATTTTCTTATGTATATCTAATCTATTCCACTGATCCACCACTTTATTTTATAGTGAGTACAAAATGATTTTGATTACTGCTGCTCTATAATATTGTTTTAGATTTGGTACCACTAAGCCGTCATTGTATTTTTTCCCATTAATTTCCTTAATATTCTTGACTTTCTGTCCTTCCAGATGCATTTTGTTACTGTTTTTTTTCCAGTTCTATAAAATAATGTTTTGGCATTTGGATTGGTATAGCACTGAACAAGTAGACCAATTAAGGCAGCATTGTCATTTTTATTATTTTTCCAGTTGTTTAAATCTGATTTTAATTGTGTGAAAAGTATTTTCTAATTGTGTTCATATAGGTATTGGGTTAGTTTTGACAAATGGACCCTCAAGTATTTTATTTTGTGTACAGTAATTTTAAATGGAATTTCTCTTTCTTTTTCTGATGAGCTTTCTCATTAATATATAGAAATGCTGATGATTTGTTTATTTATATATCTCTATATTTATATACACCTTTGCCAAATTATGTGTAATACCTCCCATATTGATGGATTTATGTATAACTGTTTTAAGAGTGAGCCCCTTTAGAAACCCACTATTCTGATTTGATTTCCCATTTCATTTGGTGGTTTTATCTCCCTTCATGAAAGGTAAGGGAGGGCATGATCACCTTCTTTTTATGGTGTTTTCACTCCTTTTTTTGAGCAGTCAGGTAAGGCGTGATCACCTTCTTTTTTGGGGGTTCTCACTTCCTTGAGAAGTCAGGGAGGTTATGACCACCTATATGCTAAAATTAAAAGAAAGCAGGAGATGTTAGAATTCTTACAAGGTGCTAAGTCAGTTATCTACTTTAGCATGGTACTTAACAGTTCTCTAGCTCACTAATGTAGTTAGTAGTCATTGGAGTTTTACAAGATTCACAAGTCAGAGAGGAGTCCAGGAGATTCACAAGTCAGGAAGGACAAGCCCACTAACCCACAAACCCATTCTCAGAGATGGAGTCAGACTCATTCCATATATCACCCTTGTGCTGGCTGGAGGCTTTGGATTCAGATAGAGCTAGAGGCTGAAACTGGTAGAGGCAAAGGACTAGCAACAGGAGCTCTTGGAACCAAGGAGAGAGATAGGCCTCTAAGAAAGCTAACCAGACTATTTTGGAAGAGATAATAAAGGATTGGACTTTAACAACTGGCTGCAGTTGAGGTGATTATAACACTGAACCAAAACTAAGGCTGCCTCCAGAAGCCCCCCAAGAAACCTGCGCACAGAGAACTAATGTACTTTAGAGAAGAGAACATTACAGTTTCCAATAGGCTTTTGGATGATTTTTTAGGATTCTCTAAATATATTATCATATCATTGGCAAAGAAGGATAGTTTTGTTTCCTAATTGTCTATTCTAATTCCTTTAATTTCTTTCTCTTTACTATTTGCTAAAATCAGCATTTCTACTATAATGTTGAATAATAGTGGTGATAATGGGCATCCTTTTTTACTCTAATTTTATTAGGGATTCATCCAGATTCTTTCCATTACAAACAATTCTTTCTGTAAGTATTAGATAGAAACTGTTTATTATTTTAAAGAAAGTTTCCTTTATCCCTCTGTTCTCTTGTGTTTTGAACAGAAATGGGTGCTGTGTTTTGTCAAAAGCTTTTTCTGCACCTATTGAGATTATCATATGATTTCAATTTGTTTTGTTATTGATATGGTCAATTATGCTAAGAGTTTTCCTGATATTGAACCAGCCCTGCATTCCTGATATACTGTCACTTGGTCATAGTGTATTATCCTTCTGATAAGTTGCAACTGATCTGATAAGATGCTAAATTTTTATTTAAAATTTTGCATCAATATTCATTAAAGAGATTGGTCTGTAATTTCTTTCTCTGTTTTGGTCCTTCCTGGTTTAGGAATCAGTGCCATATTTGCATCATAGAAGTCCTCCTTTACCTATTTTTCTAAATTACATAGTATTAGAATTAATTGTTCTTTAAATGTTTAGTATAATTCACTTCTGAATCCATCTGATTTTGGAGATGTTTTCTTAGGGAGTTCATTAATGACTTGTTCAATTTCTTTTTTCTAAAATGGAACTACTTAAGTATTTTATTTCCTCTTCTGTTAATCTGAGCAAATTATATTTTTGTAAATATTCATTCATTTTGATTAAATTGTCAGACTTTCTGCCATAGAGTTGGGAAAATTAGTTCCTAATTACTACATTAATTTCTTTTTCATTGATGGTAAGTTTACCCTTTTCATTTTTGATGGGAGTGATTTTTTCTTTCTTTTTTCTGATCAAATTAACCAAAGGTCTATCTATTTGTTAGTCTTTTCATACAACAAATCTTTAATTTTGTTTATTATTTCAATTTTTTTTAGTCTCCATATTTTTAATCTCTTCTTTAAGTTTCAAAATTTCTAATTTGGTATTTAATTGGGAAGTTTTTTGTTTGTTCTTTTTCCATTTTTTTTAGTTGCATGCCTAATTCATTGACCTCCTCTTTCACTATTTTATTTATGTAGCTATATACAGATATTTTCCCCCTGAGAACTGCTTTGGCTGAATCACATAGGTTTGGATATGTTGTTGCATTATTGTCATTTTCTTGTATGAAATTATGGATTGTCTCTGTGATTTGTTATTTGACCCACTCATTTTTTAGAATTAGAATGTTTAATCTCAAATTGGTTTTTAGTTTATCTTTCATTGACCCTTTATTGAATACAATTTTTATTTAATTGTGGTCTGAAAAGGAAGCATTTTCTATTTCTGAATTTTTTGCATTTGACTGTGACATTTTTATGCCCTAATATATGGTCAGTTTTTGTGCATGTGTCATGTACTGCAAAAACAAAAAATGCGTATTCTTTTCTGTGCCTATTCATTTTTTCTCCAGAGGTCTATCCCAAGGAATAAGACACAAATGTAAAGTATAAAGGATGGGAATTTAACTTTACCACAAGGGAACAATGTTTATCCTCTCTGGCATGCTGAGGTATACAGAGTAAAAGTTTAAGGAATGCAATGGTGAGAACTTCAGGAACCATGATTGATTTTCAAGAGGGATTTCATGTGAATTGATGGATAGGTTTTCTTGTAACTGCAAATTTTATTTGACATAAGTTTTCATACGAATAGTAACTGAAGAGTTATAGTCTGACTTAGAGCAATGAGAGCAATTGTATCTATCCCACACTCTCCTCCAAAAGAAGGAGTGCTTCCCTTTCCACAGTTCCCTGAGAAGAGAAAGACTACACTGGTTGTGTCGCTTTTGATAAGCTACTGTAATAAATGTCAAGCATTTCTCTTGGCCAGCATATTCCCTCTTGTTTCAGATTGCTCGTTATTTGTCCTTCATGAAGAAATATCAGTCCGTTGATAAAAGATAGACTTAGTGGAAATATTATTCTCTCATGTAAGACTTGTAACTTAGGAATATTTTACTTGGTACAAAAACAATTGAACATAGAAAATGTTTTTTAGGTGTTAGGAGTGCAGAGGAAAAGCTGAGCCAATGGACACAACAAACTTTCATGATAGTGATGTATTCGTGGTAGCAATTCCTAGTTCCAAATGATATTTTGAGTTTTAGCACCACATGATGAGATTGAGGTTGGCATAAATGTTGGGGTTTGGTACCAAATGCTAAGGTTTGGTCATGTGAAGAATTCACAATAGCCATTTTCTTTGGCAAACTCTAGGTTTGTTTAGAAGAAGTTACAAACAAAATGAAGAAATATAATAGACACCAGGAATGGTAAATATGAAATAATGTCAGATGAGCAAATAGACACTAAAGTAATTTTAACAATTAATAATGGAAAAAACCCAGTTATTTAGTGGAACTCACATAAACCAAGAAAAAAGGTATACTCTAAGGTGGTAGTATGCTGCTGACAGGCTAACTAAATAAGAGAGTTAACACCCTAAAAGAATTAAGTTAATTAGTTATAAGAAGGAGACAGCCACCATAAGGCCCCCCATGGGAGGGATGAGAAGAAAGGTACTGTGAGAAAGAGTATCCTGGTGGGCTTAATCCATCAGGAGTTCAGCAAAGATGGCATGGATCATGGATAGATTTATACAGGAAATTTAACCTCAGGGATTTGACTGGACATAGTAAGATGGGGCTACCTATTACCTCCACAGAAAGTGGGACTATAAGGTTGAACTGACCCCTTCAGTGTATTTCCACACTTATCTCAGGGAGTATTTGTATTAATATATCAAAATCTCTCTGCCAATCTCATTGATGGGATGGAAGAGAGGCCTGGGTTTTTATTGTGCCAATTAGGATTGACACAAGATTATGGAATGATGCTTGGGATGATGTGCCCATGAAGAAAGCATATACTCCCACCATGAAGTCTGCATCTCCATTTCCATGCCCTGGAGTGAAGACCACTTTTTTCCCATGCTTATTAGTTATGCTCTTCCTTTACACCTTAGAAATTCCATTGTCATTTTTTACTAATCAGATAATACCTATAAAGTAATTTGATTCTTATTTTATGGATGTATACTATAAGTGTATCAAATATTTTGCCAAAGCAAAATGTATAAAACGTATGTGTATTTGATAAATTTCCATCCTATTTCCAAGTAAATACTAGTGTATAAGAGGTTTGTCAGTATAGAAGGATGCAAACTGTCAAATTATCTCATAGCCCTAGTCAATGACCCATGAATTTAAAGATCCTGTTCTGCAGAATAATTTGGAAAGCTGCCTTCCAGAGAGGCCCCAGGCAGGCTGAATGTCATCTAACAAGTAGCAAAGTTACAGGGCTCAAGAGAACAACCTCAATTGTCAAAGGAGCCAATTAATTAAAAAAAAATCCTCTCAGGAAGAAAAGTCTGGGTTAACCCAATTACTATATTAAATCAACCTTCCAAGGAAAGAGTTACTTATATATCTCGAATTTTAATCAGTAAACATTTATTATGCTCTTTTAGAAAATACTATATTGAGGATATAAAGAGATATCTAGGCATTGGGGGTACAAAGACAAAACTGAAACAATCCATCCCCTCAATGGGCTTATATTCTTCTATTGAGATTCAACATGTTTACTAATAAATAAAAACACACAGGCAAACATACAGATACATACCAGATGAATATAGAAATATGGGAGGGAGCAGGCAATGAGTGGACTGATATCTAAGGAAACCGAGAAAGGTTTCTTATAGGAAATGTTCATTGAGTTGAGCCTTAAAGGGAACTAGGAGTTTTAAAAGGTGATGTTGGCTTTTTTTTTTTTTTTATTGTTTGGTGCATTTTGTTTTCTTTCTCATTTTTTTCTTTTTTGATCTGCTTTTTTTTGTAAAGCATGAAAATTATGGAAATGTGTATAAAGAATTGCACGTTTAACATATATTGGATTACTACACATCAAGAGAAGGAAAAGAGAACAATTTGGAACCTGAGGATTGGCAAGGGTGAATTGAAAACTATCTATGCATCTTTTGAAAATAAAAAAGTGATGTTGGGATGGAAGGTAGCAAGAGAAGGAAAATAAAGAAAGAGAAGGGAGGGGAAAAGGAGAGAAAGAAGGAGGGCAAAAGGAGGAAAGAAGAAAGGTGGCATTTATTGTGCTCCTACTATAGATCAGTTACTGGGCTCAAATCTGCAATTATTCTCACTTTAACCTCACTAACAACACTGAGAGTGAAAGAGTTTTGAGTACAGGAATAGACTATGAAAAGGCACAAAGACAATTGCCCAGTGTCAGTCAATTAATCAGTAAACATTTTGTTGAACACCTCTTATATGTGAGACACTTTACTAAACACCAGGGTTAAAAAAAAAGAGGTAAAATATAGTCCCTAACCTCAAGACCATACAATTTAATTTAGAAAAAACATGCAAGGAAGTTTGTACAAACAAGTTGTACTCACATTAAATAAGAGATAATTTTTAAAAGTTTAAAATTAATATGGGTCAAGGAATGTTTCCTGTAAAGGATGGTATTTTAGTTAGGGCTTGAAGGAAGACAGAAGGAGGAGACAAGGAGAGGAGCCCTTCAAGCATGAAGCAGAAGTAGTGGAAATGAATCTACAAATCATCTGCAATAGACCTCAACTCACTTCATACTTATAATTATCTCTCATGTAATTGTTTTCCAAAGCCTCTGATTTGTACCAAGAACATATATTCTATTGTGCAGTAACAACTTTCACATAGATTAATCAAATTTTAAATTGTTTACAGAATAAATATAATGTAATTAAGTGTGTGTGTGTGTGTGTGTGTGTGTGTGTGTGTGTGGTAGGATCATGGAGATAAATAACTAGTAAAATTAGGAAAGTTAGTGATTACAAATAAAAGAGTAAATGGACAGGGAACTAGATAGTACAATGTTTTTGAGCACCAGCCCTGAAGTCAGGAGGATTGGGGGTCAAATCTGGCCTCAGACATGTAATACATCCCATCTCTGTGACCCTGAACAAGTCACTTAACTTTGCCTGAAGGGCAAAAACTGTTCAAACTAGGCCTACATTTCAAAGAGATCTAAGAAATTGGGGAGGGAATCTTATCTGTACAAAATTATTTATAGCAGCTCTTTTTAAAATTGGGAAAGAATTACTAATGGGAGTGGAGAATGTCTTTCAAGTGAGGAACAGCAGAACAACTATATATGATTCTGAGGGAATAATTTTGTGCTATAAGATGTGGTGAGTAGCATGGGAAGGCTGGGCTAATACAATAAAAATGACAATCCTACAAAATTAATTAGTAATTTAGGTAAAATAATAACAAAAATTATCTAGAAGAACAAAAGGTCAAGAATATTAAGAGAATTAATGAGAAAAAATAAAAGTAAGGTAGGCTACATGTACCAGATTCAAAACTGTGTTATAAAGCAAAAATCATAAAAACCTATTGGTATTGGATAAGAATAGTGGATCACTGGAATAGATTAAGTACACAAGACCCCATAGTCAATAACTATAGTAATCTATTGTTTGATATATCCATAGATACCAGATTCTAGGATAAGACCTCATTATTTAATAAAAATTGCTGAGAAAACTGGAAAATATTAAGGCAGAATCTAGGCATAAATCAATATCACACATCCTATTCCAAAATAAAGTCAAAATAGGTTCATGATTTGGACATAAAGGGTAATACTATAAGCAAATTAAGAGAGCAAAATATACTTTACCTGTACGATTTTTGGAGAAAAAATTAATTTATGACAAAACAATAAATAAACATAAACATTATAAAATGCAAAATGGATAATTTTGATTACAATAAAAAAAAGAAGTAATGAGCATGATGATTTAAAAATCTGGGAAAACATGAAATAATGCAAAGTTAAAAGAGTGGAACCAGGATAACATTGTACAGAGTAACAACAATATTATAAGGATGGTGTTTTTTAAGTTTTTTTTTATTTATTTACAAAACATATGCATGGATAATTTTTCAACAATGACCCTTACAAAACTTTCTGTTCCAAATTTTCCCTCCTTCCCCCTACCACCTCCCCCAAATGGCAGGTAATCCAATACATGTTATATATGTTAAATCCAATATATGTGTACATATTTATATAGTTATCTTGCTGCACAAGAAAAATCAGATCTATAAAGAAAAAAAAAAACCTGAGAAGGAAAACAAAATGCAAGCAGACATCAACAGAAAGTGTGAAAATGCTATGTTGTGGTCCACACTCAGTTCCTACAGACCTCTCTCTGGGTATATATGGCTTTCTTCATCATTAAACAATTGGAACTAGTTTGAATCATCTTATTATTTAGAAACTGGAAACTGAGTGGATGCCCATCAACTGGAGAATGGCTGAATAAATTGTGGTATATGAATATTATGTAATATTTTTGTTCGGTAAAAATGACCAACAGGATGATTTCAGAAAGGCCTGGAGAGACTTACACGAACTGATGCTGAGTGAAACAAGCAGGATGTTCAATTATAAACAATTTCTCCTCTCAAAACAATGTCCAAGACAATTGCAAAGGGCCTGTGATAAAAAGTTACATCTACTGATATAGATAAAAGTACTGAACTCTAATGAAGATTAAAATATATACATGTGGATATAATATATAGGCACACTTATATACACACACATGTATCCACAAATGTATATGTGTAGAACATTTATGTGTGAATGAGTGCATATATTTAATTAACATGGAAATGTTTTGCATGAAGTTACATTTATAATCAGCATCTTCTTGCTTACCTTTTTAGGGAATAAGGAGATGGGAGAAAAAGAAAGAATTTGAAACTCAGTGTTCTTAAAACAATAAATGTTTAATTTTTTATTTATTTGGAAAATATTCAAGGAAACAAATTTTTATAACTATATTTTAAAACAGAAATGATGAGCAAGATGGTCTCAGAAAGTCTTAAAAGATTTCTATGAACTGATGCAAAGTGAAGTGAGAAGCCAGAAAAAACATTGTTCACAATAACAGAAATAGTGTAGTGATAATCAACTGTCAAAAAGTTAGTATTCTAGCCAAGATAATGATCCTAGACAATTCCAAAGAATTCATAATGAAAACTTCTAGACTCTTTTAGAGAGAGATAGGTTGAATTCTGGGTTCAAATTTAATTTTTTTTGTATTTTATTGTTCTTACTTTTTCTTGTTATTTGTTTTGTTTTGGTTTCTCTTTTTAAAGATATGGCCAAGATGGAAACATGTTTTGAATTATGTTTAGTGTATAATTGATATAAGATAGCTTGCCTTCTCAGTGGTTGAGGGAGGTGCCAATGGGAGGAAGATGATCTGTTAGCAAAAATAAATAAATGGTAAAAAAAAAACATAATTTATTGAAAGGGTTAAGAAAAAAGCATAATATTGAATTTCTAATATTTCATTTTCTGATAAGCATTTTGAATGTATATATTTTCTACAATATACTTTTACGTGGAAAAAATATAAAATAGAATACTGCAGACAATTCATTAGATGAAACAAGTCTCCTAAATGAAAACAAATATCAATGCTTAACTAATGGGAAGTTCTTATTTTCCCATTATCACACATGGGAAAAATCTACAGTGCTTTCAGGGAGACAATCTCATAATGGGGACCTTGGGAAGGTCATATATGTGTTTTCCAATATGTTTGCTTTGTCTCTGATTTTGATTGTTGTTTCTATGCAAATACTTTCTAGATCTACTTATCTAGGCTTATTTTTTCTTTTAAGATTCAGTCCCGAGGCCTGAGCCAAGATGGCTGAGAGGACACAAGTCTTCCTAAGCTCTCCTTTATCCTCAAGCTATTTTTAATGAAATTCAGCTTCTGAATTAGTATTTGACTGTCAGAATCATGAATATTGGATGTATAACACATTACCAACTGAAAATAATCATGAAATTTGCCAGAAAAGGTTTGTTATGCTCTTGCAAGGAAAAGGAACAGGGCTAGGCCAGGCACAGACTCAGGCAGATTGGCAGTCAGAACACGGGAAACTGCTCACATTGAGCAGATTGGAGGAGGGCACAGTGTGGTCTCTGCTGGTGGAAAACCTGTGGGGAGAACTCTACCACAGTATTGGCTACTTTGCCCTATCAGCAAGCCAGTAGATCAGCACAGAAACTATAAACAGAAAAGGTAAAGACCAAAATGCTAGAATCTTTTGGGACCTGGTCACACCCATGCAACACTTGGAGTAACTCAGCATGATTCATGTGCAGCTCCAGTTGCTGTTACCACTGCAGATACTGCCGTTCCACTACCTGATTTCAGTACAATTACTAATCCCAATGCAGCTTGTGGGTGCTGTCCCACTGCCCCTTCACTGAGACTTCCTGTCTTTAGACAGGAGGCAGCTTGGAAATATCCCACTATACCACCCCCCCCCACACACACACACACCCCATAAGACCAAAGCTTTAAAAAAAAATGAGCAAAGTTGGCTCTAACTATAGATAGCTTATACTTAAAGACAGCAGACTTCAAACCATGAGGAGATTAAAAACAGTTTGTCTATAGATCCAAAGGTGTATATGATCTGTTCCCCATCACATAAGGCTCTCAAAGAAGAAATTAAGAAGGATCTTAAAAGAGAGCTAGAAGAAAAATGGGAAGAGAAAGAAAAGCTTTGCAAGCGAGTCAGGATAAGACATATAGCTCATTAAAAGATAGAGTGGCAAAAGAAAACAACTCCTTGAAAAAGAGAATTTGTGAATTGGAAAAGTTAAACAACTACTGGGAAAACATAGTTTGTGGATTGGAAAAAGAAAATAATTTTTTAAAAATTGGTGAAATGGAAAAAATTCCATAGAACAAAACAACTCATTTAAAAACTCAATTGGACAAATACAAAAAGAAATAAAAAAGGAAATGAAGAAAATAATTCATTAAAAATCAAACTTGAACAGATCCATTAATGGAAATGAATGACTCAAGGGGACACCAAAAATCAATCAAGCAAAATCAAAAAAAAAAAAAAAAGAAAGAAAGAAAGAAAAAAAATTAAATAACTACTTGGGAAAACAACAGACCTGGAAAATAGATCTAGGAGAGATAATCTAAGGATTATTAGACTCCCTAAAAATCATGATGAAAAAAAGAGCCTAGACACTACTTTTCAGGAAAACATCAAAGAGATCTCCCCAGATGTCATAGAAACAGAAGGCAAAATAGACATTGAAAGAATTCATTGATCACCTACTGAAAGAGATCTCAAAATTAAAACTCCAAAAAATATTGTGGCTAAATGCCAGAACTATCAGACCAAAGAAAAATACTACAAGAAACCAGGAAAAAAAAACAATTCAAATAGTGAGGACCCACAATAAGAATCACTCAGGAGCTAGCAGCATCCACATTAAAGAATAAAAGACCCTAAAATATAATATTCTAAAAGGCAAAATAACTTGGTATTTAGCCAAGAATAACTTACCCAGACAAACTGAGCATTTTCTCCCAGCAAAGAAGATGGATATTCAATGAAATAGGTGAATTCCATTTATTTCTGAAGAAGAAAACAGAGCTAAACAAAAAGTTTGACCTCCAAATATAGGACTCAAGAGAAGCATAAAAAGATAAAAATAACTCTTGAGAAATACAGTTCTCTGTTATGGTTATACATAGAGAGTACATGTATAATTTGGTTTTACTGTTATAATATAAAAAAGGAACTAGAGGTAGAAAAGAAATTGTACTAGAAAAAGGGAAAAGTGGAGGTAAAAAGAGGGAAACTATATCTCATGAAGAAACAAAGGAAAATTATTATATCTCAGGGAAAGAAGGGAGGGTGATGAACATAGTGTGAATCTTACTCTCATCAGATTTGACTCAAAGAGAAAATATAAGACATATTTGGTTTAAATAGAAACTTCTCCCACCTCTTTGAAAATTGTGAGGAGAAAAGCAGAAAAGGGAAGGGGCAGGCTAAATAGAAGGGAATACAGAAATAGTAAGGGAAAGGTTTAAGAAAAGGGAAAGGACTTTAAGGAGGGGGGAGGGATTCTAAAGAGGTAGGGCTCCATGAGACAAGTGGTGCTTATAAGTGTAATACTGGGGAGGGGGAAAGGGGGAAAGAAAAGAGAAAAGCACAATTTGGGGATAATAAGATGGCAAGAAATACAGAATTAGTATCTTAAATAAATGTGAATGGGGTAACCCGCCCCATAAAACAGAGGTGGATAGCAGACTAGATCAAAAGCCAGAATCCTACAATATGTTGTTTACAAGAAACACACTTGAAGCAAGGAGATACATACAGAGTAAGGGTAAAAGGCTGGAGTAGAATCTACTTTTTTTCAGGTAAAGTAAAAAAAATAAAAAGCATGGGTGGCCATTCTGATCTCAGATCAAGAAAAAGCAAGAGCTGATCTAATTAAAAGAGATAAAAAAGAACACCATATCTTGCTAAAGGTTAGCATAGATAATGAAGCAATATCAATACTAAACATATATGTACCAAGTGGTATAGCATCTAAATTCCTAAAGGAGAAGTTAAGAGAGCTGCAAGAAGAAATAGACGGCAAAACTATAATAGTAGGAGATCTCAACCTTGCACTCTCAGAACTAGATAAATCAAAGCACACAATAAATAAGAAAGAAGTTTAAAAGGTAAATAGAATACTAGAAAAGTTAGGTATGATAGATCTTTGGAGAAAACTGAATGGAGACAGAAAGGAGTACACTTTCTTCTTGGCAGTTCATGGAACCTATAAAAAAATTGACCATATATTAGGATATAAAGACTTTAACTTCAAATGTAGGAAGGCAGAAATAGTAAATGCATCTTTTTCAGATCACAAAGAATAAAATTATATTCAATAAAAAGGCAGGGGAAAATAGACCAAAAAGTAATTGGAAACTAAATAATCTCATCCTAAACAATGATTGGGTGAAACAGAAAATCATAAACACAATTAATAATTTCACCCAAGGTAATGACAATAATGAGACATCATACCAAAATGTGTGGGATGCAGCCAAGGTGGTAATAAGGGAAAATTTTATATCTCTAGAGGCTTACATGAATAAAATAGAGAAAGAGAAAATAAAGGAATTAGGCTTGCAACTAAAAAAGCTAGAAAAGGAAAAAATTTAAAAACCCCAGTTAAACACTAAACTTGAAATTCTAAAAATAAAAGGAGAGATTAATAAAATTGAAAGTAAAAAAAATGATTGAATTAATAAATAAAACCAAAAGTTGGTTTTATTTAAAAAAATAAACTATTCATATATTTGATTAGAAAAAGGAAAGAGGAAAATCAAATTGTTAGTCTTAAAAATGAAAAGGGAGAACTTTCCATGAATGAAGAAAAAATCAGAGCAATAATTAGGTGTTATTTTGCTCAACTTTATGCCAAAAAATTCAATAATCTAAATGAAATGGATGAATAGCTACAAAAATATAGGTTGCCCAGATTAACAGAGGAGGAAGTAAATTTCTTAAATAGTCCCATTTCAGAAAAAGAAATAGAAAAAGCTATTGATCACCTTCCTTAGAAAATAATCCCCAGGACAAGATGGCTTTATATGCGAATCCTACCAAACATTTAAAGAACAATTAACCCCAATACTATATGAATTATTTGCAAAAATAGGGAATGAAGGAGTCCTACAAAATTACTTTTACAACACAGACATGGAACTGATACTTAACCCAGGTAGGACGAAAACAGAGAAAGTAAATTATAGATCAATCTCCCCAATGAACATCAATGCAAAAATCTTAATTAAAATATCAGCAAAAAAATTACAGAAAATCATCTCTAGGTTAATATATCATGACCAAGCAGGATTTATGCCAAGAATTCAGGGCTGGTTCAATATTAGGAAAATTATTAGCATAATTGACTATAACCAAATTAACAAAAAACATATGATCATCTCAATAGATGCAGAAAAAGCATTTGATAAAATCCAACACCCATTACTATTAAAAATACTTGAGAGTATAGGAATAAATAGACTTTTCCTTAAAATAGTCAGTAGCATCTATTTAAAATTATCAATAAGCATCATATGTAATGGTGATAAACTAGAACCATTCCCAATAAAATCAGGAGTGAAACAAGATTGCCCACTATCACCATTACTATTCAACATTGTATTAGAAATGCTAGCTTCAGCAATAAGAGATGAAAAAGAAATTAAAGGAACTAGAGTAGGTAATGAGGAAACCAAAGTATCACTCTTTGCAGATGATATGATGGTATACTCAGATAACCCCTGAAATTCTACTAAAAAGCTATCAGAAATTATCCACAACTTTAGTAAAGCTGCAGGATATAAAATAAATCCACATAAATCATCAGCATTTTTATACATTACTAATAGAATCCAACAGCAAGAGATACAAAGGGAAATTCCATTTAAAATAACTGTCAAGTATAAAATATTTGGGAATCTATCTGCCAAGGGAAAGTCGGGAACTAGATAAGCAAAACTACAAAACACTCCATACAAATAAAGTCAGATCTAAACATTTAGGAAAATATTAAGTGCTTCTGGATGGGCTAAGCAAATATAATAAAGATGACAATATCTATTTATCATCCTAACCTAATCTATTCTATTTATTTAGTGCTGTATCAATCATACTCCCAAGAAACTATTTTAGTGACCTAGAAAAATAACAACAAAATTCATATGGAAGAACAAAAGGTCAAGAATTTCAAGGCAACTAATGAAAAAAAAATCATGTGAAGGTGGCCTAGCTGTGTGTGATCTAAAACTATATTACAAAGCAGGGGTCACCAAAATGATTTGGTATTGGCTAAGAAATAGACTAGATGATCAGTGGAATAGGTTAAGTTCACAGGACAAAATTGTCAATAACTTTAATAATCTAGTGTTTGAGAAACCCAAAGATCCCAGCTTTTGGGATAAGAATTCACTGTTTGACAAAAACTGCTGGGAAAATTGGAAATTAATATGGCAGAAACTAGGTACAGTTAACACTGTACACAAAATAAGATCAACATGGGTTCAAGATCTAGGCATAAAGAATCAGATTATAAATAAATTAAAAGAACATAGGATAGTTTACCTCTCAGACCTGTGGAGGAGGAAGGGATTTGTGACCAAAGAAGAACTAGCTGTCATTATTGATCACAAAAATACAAAATTTCAATTTTATTAAGATAAATACTTTTGTACAAACCAAACTAATGCAAACAAGATTAGAAGGGAAGCAATAAACTAGGAAAATATTTTACAGCTAAAGGTTCTGATAAAGGCCTCATCTCTAAAATATATAGAGAATTGACTCAAATTTATAAGAAATCAAGCCAGTCTCCAGGATATGAATAGACAATTTTTGGATGAAGAAATTGAAACTATTTATAGTCATATGAAAAGGTGTTCCAAATCATTATTGATAAGATAAATGAAAATTGACACAACTCTGAGATACCACTATACAACTCTCAAATTGGCTAAGGTGATAGGAAAAGATAATGATGAATGTTGGAGAGGATGTGGGAAAACTGGGACATTGATGCATTGTTGGTGGAGTTGTGAATGGATCCAATCATTCTGGAGAGCAATTTGGAACTACACTCAAAAAGTTATCAAACTGTGCATACCCTTTGATGTAGCAGTTTTACTATTGGATTTATTTCCCAAAGAAATATTGAAAAAGGGAAAGAGACTTGTAAGTGCAAAAATGTTTGTGCCAGCCCTTTTCGTAGTGGCTAGAAACTGGAAATTCAATGGATGTCCATCAATTTGAGAATGGCTGAATAAATTATGGTAAATTAATTTTATGGAATATTATTGCTCTATAAGAAATGACCAGCAGGATGAATACAGAGAGGTTTGGAGAGACTTATATGAACTTATGCTAAGTGCAATGAGCAGAACCAGGAGATCATTATACACTTCTTCAACAATACTTTATGAGGATCAATTCTGATGGAAGTGGCTCTCTTCAATCCAATAAGGTCCAAATATGAGGATCCAAATCAGTTCCAATTGATCTGTAATTAACAGAACCAGGTACACCCAGAGAAAGGACACTGGGAAATGAGTACGGACCATAACATAGCATTTCTACTCTTCTATTATTGTTTGCTTGTATTTTTGTTTTTTTCTTCTCAAGTTATTTTTACCTTCTTTCTACATCAAATCTTTCTTGTGCAGCAAGATAACTGCAAAATATGTAGACATATATTGTATTTAACATATACTTTAATATATCTAACATTCATGGGATTACCTGTCATGTAGGGGAGGGTGTGGAGGGAAAGAGGGAAAAAGTTGAAACAAGTTTTTGAAGGGTCACTGTTGAAAACTTACCCATGGATATGTTTTACATATAAGAAGTTATAATAAAAAATGTAGAAAAAAAAAGATTCAATCCCACATCGCTAAACAATCCTATTGTACTAGATCTCTTATAAGCATATCAGATCCAACATCTTTCCCTCAAATCACCCCCTTCCAAATTTCCCAATTTAACGGTCACTATTAATCCCATCAGTCACACAGGATTACAAATTAAACCTCATCCTCAATTTCCTTCTTCAACTCAACCCACATGTCCAATCAGTTAATAAATCTTTACTTTCTTTTCCTATAACATTTCTCCCAGAAGTCTCCTTGGCCATAGTTCAGGCCCTTCGGGTCTTTTATCTAGATGACTGTAATAGCCTTCTAACATGCCTCCAGTCTATCCCCATCTAAGTTATTCTCCACTTTCTTATCAGAAGGTTGCTGTTTTCTCTAGAGGGCTTAATTGACTGTCACCCTGTATTGATTTCCTATTATCTCAAGGATTAAATATTCACTTTTCTGTTTAGTATTCCTGACTGCATTCTCTCTTTCTAGACTTTTAACTTATCCTGATCCTCCTCATCCCCCAAAACATACAGAAACTCCATGATCCAGCCAAATTGCTCTCCTTTTATTTCTCAAATATCCATCTCCATTTCTTGTTTTTGTATTGCCTTTCCCTTGTGCCTGCCATATTCTATGTCCTTTCTGTTTCTTTCTCAGCTCAAATAGCATTACTTCTTCTAGGAGAACTGTTCCTTTTCTTCTTAATACAGATCTCTCAAAGCCTTCCTTCCAACTCTTTGAATAATATATATATTTGCATTTTTTTTTCCAATTAGAAAAGTAGTGTCTTGAGATGGAGGACTAATTTTGCTTTTTCTTGGTAGTCTTATTATTTAGCATAGTGTCTAGCATATAATAAATGATTAATAAAGCTTTCTTAATTGGTTAATTGGATTCATGACAATAAAAACTTGATGTAGTAATATTAGTATTAGTAGATAGCCAAATATGTAGATGTGGTCTTGCATGAAGAGAAGCATAACTTTCAGACATAATGAGGTCAAAAGTACACTCCAACTCTGATCAAACTATATTTAAGGCTCTCTGTTCTGCTCTGAAGATCCTGTTTTAGGAAGGTCATTGGCAAGCTGAGTGTATCCAAAGGAGGGCAACCAGAAGGATGCAAAGTGTAAAGTTCCTGACATAAAAGACCACTTGGAAGAAATGTGTATTCTTAACCTCCAGAAATAACAATAGAAACCATCTAGTCTTCCTCCCTTCATTACTTTATAACTGAGAAAATTGAAGCTTAGGACAGCTCAAGGACTTATTAGATGAATTGTAAATGGTATAGCTATAAAGGCTTAACGGTAACAGATGGGTACTGAGTTCTCTCAATTCTGAAAATTTGTGATTCTGTGACTTAATATCCCTCAAGACGTCCCTAAAAGAGTTATTTTTAAGACTTGCTCTTTTACTCTTTGTCTGCCAAATTTAGACACACTTGCAGATAACACTAGAATTATGTTAATAATTCTAGTAGTTTTCTAAAAATTAAGTTCCCTTTAAGTTTCTTAGTCTGATGCCCTCATTTTTGATAAGGAAACAGACTCAGGTTAAGGAAAGAAATTTCTGAGCCATTTGGAAACTATGTCCTCTGATTCCAGATATTGAGTTCTTTCCATTGTATCCTACATACTTTAGGGACATTGTTAGCATGTATTTTTATGTGTACATTTGTTTGTATGTGAATATATAAATACTATATATGTGTGTCATATACATGTATATGTATGTGTCATACACATGTACATGTGTCAATCAAGCAATAAACACATGGTAATCTGCAACAAAATTTTTTCTAGCTCTCGAATATACAAAGACATATAAATGGATCGATTTAGGTGTGGGTTTGGGTGCATTTGTGAGAAAGAGAGAGAGAGAGAGACAGAAGACACAGAGAGAGAGACAGAGACAGAGACAGAAAGAAACACAAAGAGAGAGAGAAAGAGAAAGAAAGATGGGAAGGAGAGAGAGAGAATGAGAGAGAGAAAGTTAGTTCTCAAGGAGTTTCCATTCTGTCTGAAAGATATTATTTACATATCTAAGTATTTAAAAATGAATACAAGGCAACAGGAGAGGGGGATTAGGAAAGACATGATATAAGAAATATCACATTTGAGCTGGAAATTGAAAAAAAATAATGGATTGTAATAGGTGAAAGCAAGGAGGAATTTTTGCATCCTAAGCAAGGAGCATTGCTAATGCAACAACCTATAGTTAGGATATGCAATGTTTTGTATGAATTATAACAGGAAAACCATGTTGACTAGACAAAAATTTTTATGAAGAAAATACATAATTAATTGATAACATTAATATATAATAAGATAGCTTTGAGCCAGAGAGTAAAGAATGTTAAATAGTAAATATAAGAATTACAAATCCAGTAGTTCTGCAGTGAGAATTAGGTTCCTCCAGCTTCCTGGAGAAACCCCCAAGGAAAGGATGTGGAGTTTGGAGTTTGGAATGTGAAGGAAGGCAGATATATGTTTATGAGGGTTGAATTTAAGTCACTGATTGAGCTGAATCACTGGCTGAGATGAGTCACTCCCCCTGATTCTGTTATGGTTTAAATGGTGATGTCTTGATTCAGGGGAACATAACAATCTGAAATGGTCTAAAGGGAAAACTTAACTAAGGCTGCCTTACCCTCTCTTACTCTGAAAGCAGGACAGATGTCACTGAAGACTGTCTGACAATAATCAAAGAGGCACTTAAAGGCAGGTTGCCTCCTCCACATAAAATATCTAGTTGTTATTTTCCATAGTGAAGTTCTGGCTGAGGGAAATTGAGAGAATATAAGAGACAGGAGTAAAATATCTGTCCCTTTTAGGTTTTTTGGAAAGAAAATGAAAATTCTGCCTATATTTCATCCAATTCTGAGGGTGGCACCATCTGTGAAAAGAGATAGCCATACTCCACTAGCCAGCAGGGCCTGAATGGATTGTAGCCTATATTTACAACACAGGAATAATTCTGACTTCAGGACTGAACATTTTGTCTAAATAAAGCCATCCTTTTTATTTTTATTTTTTTAACTGGGATATGTTTTTCCTCTCAGATCCTTCATAATCTGAATCTTCACATTCCATATGTAACTCTGCATAAGGCTATGAAAGAACACTAATCTGACTTCTAATTTCTTGAAATTGCTCAATTTAAAACATGTCAGAAGCATATTTAGAGAGTATAAGGTGCCATTTTCCCTGTTCACCTATAATTCTTGAGTCCAATAAATATAGGTATGGATGATTCAACTAATTTTGAATAACAACCAGAGTCATTTGAATGCATTTTATATTAATGTAACTCCTTCCAAAAATTTGATGGACCACATGAATGAGAGAATTAACTGGGAAAGAAAGGATAGGGAAAACATCTAGGTGCAAGAACCCTTAGATTCATAAATGATCATCAAATTTAATTCAACAAACTTTAAAAATTAACTAGTATAAAAAACCATTACATTGAATTCCCAATCCCTATGTTTATGCCCACCTGCATTTTTTATTTCCTTCACAAGCTAATTGTACAATATTTCAGAGTCTGATTCTTTTTGTACAGCAAAATAATGTTTTGGTCATGTATACTTATTGTGTATCTAATTTATATTTTAATGTACTTAACATCTACTGGTCATCCTGCCATCTGGGGGAGGGGGTGGGGGATAAGAGGTGAAAAATTGGAACAAGAGGTTTGGCAATTGTTAATGCTGTAAAGTTACCCATGCATATATCCTGTAAATAAAAGGCTATTAAATAAAAAAAAATTAACTAGTATAGGCAAAGCATACTTGGTGTTAGGAACTGAGAAAGAAACCCTGTTCTCAAGTAACATACAATGTACTGGCCGAATGCAACAGATGTAATTTAAGGCATGTGAGCCTAGCAACTTGTTGAATGTTGGACCGAAATCATGAAAAGCTTCCTGTACAAGGTGGCACTTGAATTGTTTTGAAGGAAGATAATGACACAAAGAAAATCCATATGTGGCAAAAATTTTGGTTTTGATTCATTATAATTTTACTTTGTCCACCAGATTTTGAAGGTTGGGAAACGAAGTGGATTTGCCATTAGGGTAAATTCTATTTGAACCAAAATATATTATTTAAAAATATGTCTCCAGAAACTTAGATCGAGGGGAAATACTTGGGATCATTTGTTCAATCTTTTCTTTTTACAACTGAATATATAGACATTCACTGTGCGACCCTAGGCAAATCACTTATTCCTCTTTGTTTTAATTTCCTCAAGTGGAAAATGAGCTGGAGAAGTAAATGGCAAAGCACTCTAGTATCTTTGCCAAGAAAAGCCCAAAAGGGAGACATAACCAAGATGGCAAAGTGAAGAGAGAGACTTGATTGAGCTCCACTCATAACCCCTCCAAATATCCAAATGATTCTATGTTTAGAATTTGTTAAATCTAAAATGGCAGAAACCACAAAAATAGAAAAAAATTCCCAGCCTAATGCAATTTAAAAGATTGACAGGAACAGTCTGTTGCACCACAGTATAGTCCAACACACATCTTGCCAGCAGAGCTCCAACCCCAGCAAACCAAGAGCAGACCTTGGAAGCCACTGAATTATCAGCAACAGCAGCTATTTTCAGAGTTTTCATCCCAAAAATGGTGAGGGAGTCAAACAACTGGAGATTACAGGTGTCTTTTTGTCAGCACTGAAGAGGGACTCTGTTGCTTTGCCCATAATTGGATCCAAGTCACAGTGCTGGGGAGCAGTCCCAGGGTGAGGAAGAACAGCACCAGCATATAAGAATTTATAGCCACAGTGGAACAGGGACACTCTGATTCATCTCATGTGTGCTCTCATATGTGTGTGTGTGTGTGTGTGTGTGTGTGCGTGTGTGTGTGTGTGTGTGTGTGAAGGTATTAGGGAAATGGACCAAGAGAAAGGAAAAGGGAAAGATATAATGAAATAAACTATTTCACTTAAACAAGTTTTTACAGTGAAGAGGAAGAGGGGAGAGGGGAGTGAGAATGATTGAATTGTAGTCTCATCAGCATTGGCTCACAAAGGGAATAACATACACACCTATTTGGGTAGAGAAATCTTTCTTACTTTACAGGGAAGTAGGAAAGGAAGGGGATCAGAGAAAGGGTGGTGATAGAAGGGAAATCAAATTTGGGGAGTGGAATAGTCAGAAACAAACCCTTTTTGAATTGAGACAGGTGAAAGGAGACAGAATAGAACAAACTGGGGCAAGGGATCCAGCTAGTAGTAGGAATTTTAACAAAAAAAAAATTTGAATCCATTAACTCTCGTAAAAGTCTCCTTTTTCACATGTATAGAAAATTGTGAAATTTATAAAAATTGAGTCATTATCCAATTGATCAATGATCAAAAGGTAAGAATAGTTTCCAGATGAAATAATGAAAGCTATCTATAACCATATGAAAATATGGTTATACTTAGTATTGATTGAAATGCAAATTAAAACAATTCTGAAGTACTTCCTAATACCTATTAGGTTGGGTAATAGGAGAGAAAAAGGAAATGACAAATGGTGGAAGGCATGTAGGAAAAATAAGAATTAATGCACTATTGCAGTTGTGAATGGATTTAACCATTCTAAAGAACAATTTGGAACTGTGCCCAAAGAACAACAATATCATTACTAGTTCTATATCCCAAAAGAAAATTTAAAAATAAGAAGGAAAAGGACCTATATATACAAAAATATTTATAGCAGCTCAGTTTACAGGAAATTAAGAGAATGAATGCCCACTAACTGGGAAATGGCTGAACAGATTGTGGAATGTGATTATGATTGAATACTATTGCACTATATATAAGAAATGATGAATATGATGCTCTCAGAAAAAAGACCTCCATGAGCTGATATAAAGTGAAATGTTCTATAGGCTAATAACAACAATATTGTAAGATGATCAGTTTTGGATGCCTTGGGTTTTCTTAGCAGTACAAGGATCCAAAACTACTCTGGAAGGAGTTATTATGAAAAATGTTATCCATAACCAGAGAAAGAACTGATAGTGTCTAGATATAGATTGAAGCATATATTTTAAATAATTCTTTACTTTTCTTGAAGGTTTTTTTCATCTATTTTTTCTTTCACAATATAACCTTTATGGAAATATTATGCATGACTACATATATCTAACCAATATCAATTGCTAGGCTTCTCAATGGGGGGAGGTGAAGAGGAAAGAAGAGAGATTTTCTGAAACTCAAAGATTTAAAAATTAATGTTAAAATTGTTTTAAATATAACTGTGGAAGATAAAATACCGAATCTGTTTAAAAAAAGAGAAAGAAAAAAAAGTAAATCCCAAATGGACTCACAGAGTCAGATGTTATTGAAACAACTGAATAAGAATATGAGACTCAGAATGTTGCTATGGCTTGCCCAATTCAAGAATTTCTTCCTACAGGAAACCTTTTCTGATCCCCTCATATGTTGGTCTTTTTATGAATTACTTCTAATTAACTGTGTACATAGTTTATACTTCATCTCATGCACACCATTCCCTACTCCTCCCTGAGAATATAAAGTCCTTGAAGTAAAAGACTATTTTCTTTTGGAACAGCACTGGCTGGAGAGTCTGAGTGTCTGGATTCCAATGTCATATCTATTATTTGCTAATGTATGAATTTTAGAAGGTTAGAGAGCTTCTCTGGGCCTCAATTTTCTTGCTTATAAAATGGGGGATTTGAAATATTTGGCTTCTGATATCACTTCCAGTTTTAGAGCTATGATACTATGACCTATGTAACTCATAAGAACTTTAGGGGTTCCTTATTTCAATTCTCACTTAAACAGATAAGTTGAGTTCTCCAAAGTAAGTGTCACATTTCCCCCACTATAGGTTCTAGGATAATAAGAAGGGGGAAAGGAGTTCTCAAATTCTATCATTCTGAACCCTTTTTTGGTACATTATTTCTAACATCATTAGGCAATCATCAGTGTCCTTGTCTCATTTTCCCAGTTAAGATCAATTAGCTTTTAGAAATGGATATTTACTGGGAAGACATAAGCAGAGAAAAAGCATAAACATTTCTCCAATATTTAGAGTCTCAGCATCTCCCCTACACTAACTAGAACCCTAGGGAAAATGAGCATAAACTTAAAGCAGTAGCTGGTAACATTTATCTCTGCAAAGTCCAGTTCCAGTTAGGATATAACCAAAGGATGAATTGCTTCCTCTTGGCTGCCTTTGATCCATGGGTAGATAAATTCAAACAGGTCTCTTGAGGCCTCATGTACTCATTTACTTATGATTCCATGTCAATTCAGTGGGAAAAGTAAGGTACTGGAATTAACTCCCCTTACCAACTGGAGGTTTATAACATATCATTGCCTCTTTACTCAAAAGTAGTCAGTAACAAAGAGAGCAGGATCAATTTATTGGGGGCTTTTTATGTTATATGCAATCCCAGAGCTGAAATCTTTTGAAAAGTCTTTATTCTACAGCTTGGTAATGAACTGAAAATAATTACTGAATATCTGAGTGCTTTAAAGTGCACATGAAGTGACATCACACCAAACATTTTGCACATATTCATATAAGGACTGGCCAGTTCACTATTACATTTAAATGACATGGATATATTGCCTTCTCCATCAGAGTATGTATTCTTTGTGTAAAGGGACTATTTTGCTAAAACCTAGAACATAGGAAGCAGTTTAATAAGTTTTTATTTGCTTATCAATAGACTAACTAGGGCAACTAAATTCTACCAGCATTTATTGGGTAACTACTATGTTCTACTTTCTGGAGATCCTTGATCTATATTCAGATACTATCTAGTCCAATATTCTCATGATACAGATGAACTAAATGAAGTCTCTGGAGATTAAAAAAAAAGTTGTACAGGGTCATCTAAATAGTAAGCAACAGAGTCAGATTTTGTACTCCATTTCAATGACTCCAAATCCAACGCATTTTTCATTTTACCATATTTTCTTTGACTTAGAATTTCTAAAATATTATACATTCTTTCCTGGCCTATAATTGTTCCACATAGATGATATAAATGATGAAAAAATCAAAATTATTAGAGAATCTAAAGGTCATTTAAACCTGAGTCAGGCCTACTTTTCTAATACAAACGCTTTAAACCTTCTGGGTCACATTCTCTGGAGATAACCTTGACTGGGCAACAAAGAGGAGATGGCCCAGAGCTAAAGCTCAAGGAAAATCAAGCTGTTGTTCAAAATGGTTTCTACTAAATGGATAACCTACTCATGGATAATTGAAAACCAACTGCATATATTATTTAGTACAACAGGAGATTCAAACAAGGGCTCTTAGAATCCAATGTGTATCCAGTTAAAAGGCTGAGGTTAAAATTTTCTCTAAGAGGTATAATTTTAGTTACAAAGAGATAGAGGAGAGGAAATACACACCATTTAATTTTTCATGCTCATTGGCTCTCTAAATATCCCTTTAGTTGCTTCCCTTCCAGTAATTTCTTAAAAGAAAATTAAATTTATGTAATCAACTTTTAAGATTTTTTTTTAAATACTAATTAAACATCCATCCAAATAAACTTCTGATTTACACACTTGGATCCCACCAATTATGAGGTGGTACACAAATGATAGCAAGTGTAATTTAACACTCTGCCCCCCATGCTGTAAATTAAAGATGGGTTATTTGAATATATTGCTGTTTCTGAAGTTTTAAAAGGCTTATTAACATTTTATGTAGTTCCCAGTCAACTAAAGTAACAGACCAATTATTTATACAGCGTGAAGTCTTTAAAATGATTCATATCCACACTGCCTGCTTTAAGATCATACTAAAAAAACAACACTGCAATCCTTTGACACTAATGCTTTCCTCGTAATGTTCCCTATGGCACTCAGATGACTTCACCTCAACATCCTTTAACCCAATGCACTAAATCTAGTTTTATGTTTCAAACAATCTTTCTGATACTGCAAAGGACCATTAAGTGAGGCACCATTCTCCTCTTCTCTGCTTTATTTTATTTTATACTATAACTCAACTCTGACTGGTGAACCATTTTTTCCCGGGATGCAAGAAACTTCAAATAAACTGTGGGAATGGTTTTAGATCATTCAGTTACCAGATAGGCAACTGATGTGCTAACTTACAAAAAAGATCCACATATACTTAAGATTACCAGCTTCTTAATATTCACAACCAAGGACTGTTTGGGGCAACACAATGCCTTGCCCAACGATGGTACATTGAATGTAGCTCAATTAATATTCATTCATTTAAAGAGGCAGTGTGGTATATTGTTAGAAACAATAATAGCAAAATAAGTATAGAGTTTGCTCTAAAAGTCAGAGAGATCCGAATTCAAGTCTCTAAGAAAAATCATTAAACTTTTCAGCGATCCCAGGCAAATCTATATAAACAAATTGTAGAATACCCATTTATCTGAAGTAGTAAAAGGAATTTGCTTTGTTTTATTTTGTTTTTCAAGAGTTTTTCCCTGAGATATTTAGAGCTTCCTTTGCTATTTATATTAAATGTAGGTTACATTAATTATGGGGGGACTTATGTCTTCCCAGTAAATATCCATTTCTAAAAGCTAATTGATCTTAATTGGGAAAATGAGACAATGACACTGATGATTGCCTAATGATGTTAGAAATAATGTACCGAAAAAGGTTCAGAATGATAGAATTTGAGAACTCCTTTCCCCCTTCTTATTACCCTAGAACCTATAGTGGGGGAAATGTAGCCCTTGCTTTGGAGGACTCAACTTATCTGTGTAAGTGAGAATTGAAATAAAAAACCCCTAAAGTTCTTATGAGTTACATATGAGTAACTACATGAGTTACACATAGGTCATAGTATCATAGCTCTAAAACTGGAAGTGACATTAGAAGCCAACTAACTTGCACCATACATTGAAGATCACTCAACTTCTTCATTTTATATACAAGGAGGATATTGAAAAGGAATCTTGTCTTGTCTAAAGTCATATAGCTACACAGAAAGTGGCAAAGTCAAAATTTGAACCCAAATTCTCCATATTTCAGTCCATTGATATTTCCATAATAACACATTGATTTTGCAATATCACTTTGCTCATAGCAACATTATGAAGTAAGTAGTAAATTTAATGTTATTCTTATTTTACAGGCCTGGAAAATAAGACTCAGAGGGTTGGGTAATTTTTCTTTAGCTTTGTGGCTAGTAAATGTCTCTGCTGGTAGTCACATTCACATTTAAAACTTCTCATTTCACCATATTGGTTCTCATTAAACAGCTAAGCCTATTATTATTATCATCATCATCATTATTATTATTAATTTGAGGGATTTAGTATTTCAAATTTAGCTCAACTGTCTCTTCCTTATACTTTCCTTCCCACATTTATGGAAACACTAGATATATTAGTGAACTTTGGCCCAAAGATTTCCTAGAGTCAAATAATGTCAGCTTGAGGGAGGTGATTCTTAAATTTTCAAGATCATTTGCATCTCAGAAATTAATCAGTCAACAAATACAATAAATCAAAGTTTGGTTTATTGATTTTATAAGATTACAAAAATGAGGAGAAAATATTAATCATATAGATTAAACTAAAATGGTGTAATGAGCTTAATTTTCTTTCTTTTGCATAGAAATAAATATTTGCCAGCACCTCCCTGCTTATCTCATTTGTTGGGTGAGATTGTAATACAAATATTACAAATGTAAATTGTGTGACTTCAACAAAAAAGAAAAAAAAGGAAACATTCCAATGATAAAGGAAAATGACTCTGGAGTTATTATACACTGTTTGAGATTATTCATAATCCTATTGCCCCTCTGTTAACATTGATCATTGAGAGTTGGCTATATTCTTGAAAGTAGGCAATATGTATCAATTCTTTGGTGGCATGTTAAAATTGTTACCACACAATCATCTGATATGTTTCTCATACGCCACATTTACTCACCTGTATTCTTCGTTTTTCATTACTTGCTTTTATGCCAACAGTATAAGAGAGTGAAGGAAGTATGAAAGAACAGAGATCCTCATTCAGCTCTAATGTCAGAAATTTTATTCATCATTGAGATGTTCATATCCATTTACTAAAAAAAAATATAACAATGACTCACTAAGGATTTTATAATGCTCACTGGACACAAATTTGAAATTTCAAACAAACAGTTCTTTTGACTGACTCAAGAAAGAGTGCTTTAGCCTAGATATTAAGAGAGAGGAAAGGCAGATGATGTAGTAATAATGAAGAGAAATATTTGCATTTAGAATTTCTTTTTCAAGTATGGGATTTGGGCCTGGAAAGAAAGACCTAAGCTAGTAATGTAACCTTGACATTTGTATTTCCTCACAGAATAAGGAGTTTATTAGTGGAACAACAGCTTTCCACATCAATTCCAGGAGTTACAGGAGAACACGGTTAGTTTATGTGAGATTAAGCTAAGGGCCAATGCTGACTGGTCAGTTGGAAAGAGAATGGTACTAACAAGAGTCAAATTTATGGGTTTAGTTTTTCTAGAGATAACCTTACTGAAAGGCAGTATGGTACAACTGGAAGTTAGGGGTATGGATTCAAATTCCTGTTTACAATAGGGTTAAGGGACTAAATCAGGGATACACAGATAGTAGCTGTCTAGGGCCCAATTGGAACTCAGGTCTTCCCATTTCTAAAGCCAGTGTGATATATATATATTATAAATTCCCAATTGGAACTCAGATCCTCCTATTTCTAAAGCCAGTGAGCTTTATATAAATAAATTATATATATATATATATATATATATATATATATATATATACCCATTGTGCTACCTACATTGTTTTGATGAAGACACTTAGCTGTGTGACTCTGGGCTAGCCAATTCATCCTGATTGCCTCTGGGAAGAAAAAGAATAAATAGAGGGGGCAAGATAGAGTGAATAAAGATTTGATTTTTAATTCATCAAGAAAATCAGACTGAAGTTGAACTTGGATTTTCCTGATTCTCTAGGCTTTATACAGGATCCATTGTGCCACCATGCTAAAAAAGAGGGAGACACAGGCCTATACCTTGGATCCACCAATAGGGAGTACAACATAGATGACAATCCAGATGAAGAAGAAAAGATAAACAAGTAAGGTCATTTATTAAGTACCTGCTATGTAAGCACTGTGATAAGCACTTTTCAAATATGGTCTTTTCAAATTTTAACTCATTTAATGTTTACAACAACTTCGAGAGGTAGGTGCTGTCATTATCCTCATTTAGACAGTGGATTATACTAAGTCAGAGAGAGCTTAAATAACTTAATCAGAGTCATACAGTTAATAAATATCAGAGATCAGAGTTAAAGTTTTCCTAACTGAAGGTCCAAGGCACTACTCACTGTCACCTAATTAGATTGGCTATTCTGACAATTTTTATCTACTGAACTCTGGCCAAGTCACTTAAAATTCTATGTGTCTTCCAAGGCAACCCCAATAAATTTTGGATAGAAAATACCATCTGCATCCAGAAAAAGAAATATGGAGATTGAATGTAAATCAACACAGGCTGTGTTCACTTCTTTTTTGTGATTGTTTTTTTTTTTCCCTCTTCCTTGGTTTTTTCTTTTTGTTCTGATTTTTCTTTCCCAGTATGATTCATAAAGAAATCTATATTTAAAAGTTAATATGCATATATAATTTTAAAAAAATTAAGAAACACTGTGTGTCTTAAGCTTCTCCCTGGAACTTATCCACTAAATCATATATGGTAATAAAAGGAGTTCTATCAGAAATCTTGACTCCTCCAAACTGATGAAATCACAAATCATTAATGTATTTTAGATTAGAGGAGGAAAAGACAAAAAGTGGGAAGAGTAAGAAGGAGTTTATTAAATATGGTCATAAGACCATAAATGAAGTTGGTGGTTTCTTCATTCACAGAATGAAGAAACAGAGACTACTAGACATAGATAGAATTGATAGGATTTAACAACTGATATGGATGTTCAAAAGTAAAGAGGAGGAAATAGTCAAGGAAAATTCCCAAAGTGTGAATCTACTTGACTAGAAGAATGACCTCAACAGAATGAAGGAAATTTGGAAAGGATGTGGACTTAAATATTTTTATGATTATGATGATCAAACCTATTGTTTCCTAAATTTTATCCTAAAAATATGTCTCAGAAGGAGAATGCATGATAGAGTATACCCGTCTATCTTTCATTAAGCCCCTCAGATAATAATAATAGCTAATATTTATAGTATTTATGTTCTAGACACTTTTATCATTTGATCTTCATGACAGCCCTGAAAGGTAAGTACTATCCGTATTATTATGCTTATTTTACACATAGGGAAACTGAGGCAAATAGCAAAGTGACTTGTCTAGAGTCACAAAGCCAGTCTGCAAGTATAGATTTGAATTTAGGATTTCTTGATTGTATCAATACCACTTTATCAATATCACCAATTAACTTTCAAGGATATTTATATATACAAAAAAGGATCCAAAAACTTTGCCTGTTAAATGGTCAGCAAGCAATTTTTGGTGGGCATCTACAAGGTCTTATACTGGAAACTATGGGTAAATAACATAGCCAAAGAGAAATATGATCACTTCACCATCCTGTAGAAGAGAGGAAAAACCCAAGATTTTTGCTTATGGTACCAATTGTTCAACCCTAACTAGTGAAGTTATCTTCAAGTTCCATTGGACTGAGTTGTTTGGGAAAATAGTCACTACCATTGGGACTGGCTTTGCTTAAATATGCCTGTAAAAATCCATAGGGAATTAACATCCTGAAAATTGCAGTTTTCCCAGAAGGCAGACAATGTAAAGGTAGGCTAGAAGAAAGGAAACAACCTGTCTTTTTTGATCTCACAACGGTTTCTGCAAACATCCCCATTTTTGTTTTATCTCTTTGTTTTTGCCTGTATTGACTTCTCTGAAGCATTTTACATTGTTGAGGATCCTCTTCTCTTGGATACTCTGACTTTAGTTTTACTGGGGCTCCTCTCTTTGTTTTCCTCATAATTGCATTCTCTTCTTCTCTTTGGCTTGCTATGCTATGTTGGAATCTCCAAAGACTATAGATTCCAAGGCACTTTTTCATGCTCCTTTTTGTGTCCTAATAGATTCTGGAATCAGGAAAACCTAAATTTGAATCCAGTCTTAAATATGTTGCATTTGTGTGACTCTGGGTAACTCACTTGGCTCTATCTATCTCAGTTTCCTCAACTGTAAAGGGTGATATTGATAACACATAATTCCTGGATCAAATCATATATTTGTAAAGCATTTAATTCAATATCTGGAATTATGCCATCTCCTCTTCCTCCTCCAAACTTCTTTACTCCCTTGCTTAGTATAGATGCTTAATATATCATATATATATATATATATATATATATATATATATGTGTGTGTGTGTGTGTGTGTGTGTGTGTATAGCATGTACACACAAGAGATTTAATGTATTCTTTTTTAAGGGCTTGGTAGCCTCTTAAGATTTCCTAGTTCAGCATCAGAACCAGTTTCACATATCTAATTGCTTTTTGAACATTTGAACGTTTTGAACCATTTGAACTGGTTGTCCCATAGACATTTCAAATAAAAACACATTATTTTCCCCCTCAAACTTTTCCTCTTATGCACTTCTCTAATTTTGTCAAGAGCACCCACCAATCTACTCACTTAGATTTGTAAGCTCAGTGTCATTCTCAATTCCATTTTATCTCTTATCCTGGTATACAATCAGCTGCCAAATCTTGCCTTTTATATCTCTACATCTGCCACATAGAGACTAGTTCACACCCTTAGCACCTCTCAGCTGGACTCCAAAAGCCTCCTAATTGATCTTTCCAAATTGCTTCCCTCCCCTCTCTAATCCACCTTCTATACATCTGCCAATGTAATTTTTTTTTCTGAAAGCTCAGCTTTGTATCATCTCTCTCCTCAATAAACCACATTGCCACACCATTTCTAGAATCAAATATGAACTTGTCATTTTAAAACTCTTGGTCTTTTCTATCTATCTACACCCATTAAACTATCTCCATCTATACATACATATATGTGTTTATGTATGTCTATATTATTGCATATATGTCTTGTGTATCTATATCTATTTATCTATATTTAGGTAAATAGATATAGATAGATAGGTGTAGTTTATCCTTCATTCTTAAAGAGCATTATGAATCAGGGAGATGATGCTATGACACACAAGTGAATTGAATTTAAGTGAGGGAGGGCTGGGCAAAATCACTAGCCTCACTCTTTCTTCCAGAGCTATCTGGGTTCAGTAGTAGGATATACATCAGAATGACTAGAAAGGGTCCAGGATACAGTGGGAGACTTTGGCCTTTTAAAGTTAAGTCCCTAATAGGTCTCAGGTTGATTGAATCAATGTCCACTTACATAAACAAAGCACTCTAGCTCAAAAATTTATGAATTATCACTATACTCTCCAATTCAAATCCATTAATCACTGTATATATATATAACTATGAATTAAGAATGTTTTTTACTTTTAATTGTTTTTGTATGAAACGCTTTCTTAGCTCATAAACCATAAAAATTCTATGGGATAGATGTGGCTTGAAGGCTATATTTGATGACCTTTGTCCAGAGAAATTAGTCTTTATGTTCCTCAGATACAACAATTAAGTTTCTATGACTTCACACTGGCAATTCCCCAAACCTAAAATGCATTCTCTCCTCACCTTGATTTCTTAGAATCAGTTAATCAATAAGCATTTATTTAACACCTCTTGTGTTCCAGGCATCGTGTTAAGCATTAGGGATATAAAAAAAGGCATAAGACAATCCATACTGCTCAGGAGCTTACAGATTTTCTTTTCTCTGTTAAGAATTATTAGAATCATAACCTCTGAGCAATGGCTTTCCTGATCTCTAATTTTTGACTTCCCCCTTATGATACCTTTTATCTGGTGTATGTGGGTGCATGTGTGTGCTTGCACTATTTTATCCATTGTATATTCATCAGTGAAAAAAAATTGTATCCCCTTTTATTCTTGATGCCTCACCCAGTGCCAGGAACATAAAGGCCTGAATTAATATCATTTGTTGACTGATTAATGTGTTGGTTAACTCCTCCATCAAAGCAACACAGAAATTATGCAACAGTTTATAGCCTTAGAGACTTCTCTTGTATTCATAAAGATTAAGATCATGTCCATGGTTACAGACAGTGATTAGATGTCAGAGAAAAAACTTGAACACAGATCTTGTGTTCATTATGCCATAATATCTCTTGATCACTGAGTAAGCACTAAAATTGAAGTTAGAAAGACCAGAGTTCAAATGCTGTTTCACAGATGTACTAGCTGTAGGATCTTGGGCAAGTTTTGAACCTCTGTCTGCCCCGGTTTCCTCAAATTAAAAACTGGGGATAATAACAGCACCTATCTCCCTGGGTTGTTGTGAAGATCAAATGAGATATTTGTAAAGCATTTTGCAAAGTGCCTCATATACAATAGGCACTAAAAAATGTTATTGCTCCTCTACCTACAATATGTGCACTTCAAAACAATCAGGACGAAACAAAATTGTTTCACCAGTGATGAAATTTGACCTGCTGTAGGGAGATGGTGAGATGACTTTTTGAAGTTTATCCCTCTCCTGTGAGATCTGTGCCTTAAGTGCCTTGGTCAGCTGTTTATGCAAGTCTACTGTTCAGGCATTATTTATGCTGTCTAGAAAAGGTAGAGCTATAAAGTCTTGTGTGTCTTTATTCTTTTGAGGGGGACAGACCAGTGATTCTATCACTTGAGAGTGTTTTAAAATGTTTGGTAAAACTATACCAGGTCTAAAATTCAAGGACTCCAGGCTGACTGAGAAACCATCACCTTTTGAGCTGAATAGGATTTGGATGCTCCAGATTCCCTTCTACTTTATCTTCTATGACATAGATGGTTGGTCAAGTTCACTGGGCATTAGCACAAACCCCCACTGAATAAAACCAGGGCAGTGGTGAATGAGCAAAAGCCAGAATAGTATGTCCTCATTAAGAGAGGGAACAGACAGCAAGAAAACCAATTACTTGATGCCTGAAATCTCCACACAGGTATAGGAAACCAGTGACTGCCAGCCACTGTTGCCTCAGGGCATCAGATAATAACTTTAGAATCATGACTTGGACAGCCAGGCTAATGTCTGACTTCACTATACTAGGACATAAAAGGCAATGCTGTTCAAAACAGGAGAAAATCCGGAGCACAGCAGGATGAGTTGGGGGTACTTAATAGGTATGTTCTTCTAGTAGGTGGATGTCAAGGAAAATGGCCTTTAGTTGTTCATTAAGTAACAGGGAAGGTGAAGCAGAGACAGCAAATACATGATATGGCAAAGTTATTTTTTCTCAGACAAGAGGTTGGAAATTTTATTTTCAAAAGCATCTAATGACTTACCAATAATTGATGAAAAGTTTTTCAATCTATTTAACTAATTAAGGACTAGAAATAGACACAATAAAGAAAATAGAGACAAACAAATGAAAGTTATTTCTTTAGTGGGAATTGAGAGAAAACAAGTCATTTGTTAACACAAGTGTTAGCATATATATGAGGATCATATGAATACTGAATTGTAGAGGAAGAAGGGACCTGAAGAAAAAACATATAAGCCATATAAAAAGAATAAATCCCTTCCTCAAAGACCCTTGGCCTCTTAATATATCTAATGATGGGATTCTCATCTTTAAAAAGTTAGGTCTTTATTTAAGAATTTGGGACCAAAAAGAGACTCTCTAATTTGAAGAGAGAGAATTATATAAAAGAATCACAATTTTGTACCCTTTACGATCATCCTTAGAAATAAGTTTGGATTCTTCTCTGTCTCATGCCATACTTTTTCTTTGTTGTTTCTTCTTTGAAATATTTCTTTTATTTCAAGAAACACTTACTTTCCCCTTAGAGCCTAGAGAAGGGAGACATGCTCATCCAATCATTTTGCCATCCTTTTAATGATTCTCTAGGTTACAGGGGTCCTCAAACTATGGCCCACGGACCAGATGTGGCAGCTGAGGACGATTATCCCCCTAACCCAGGGCTATGAAGTTTCTTTATTTAAAGGCCCACAAAACAAAGTTTTTGTTTTTACTATAGTCCGGCCCTCCAACAGTTTGAGGGACAGTGAACTGGCCCCCCATTTAAAAAGTTTGAGACGCCTGCTAGGAGAAAGGAAAACTTGCATCTGGGATATTCAGAGGAGCAACTTAATACTGATAGTAATGGAAACATTTTAAACATCAAAACATTATTGAAAATTCAATTTCTTATCCCTACTGGCTTCAATTGAGATTTCAGCTCTTTGTAGTTCACTTAACTAATTCTCATGGTTAATTGCTGTGATAAAATATCTATTTGTGGTACCTTTGCTGGACACTCTTATTCAGGGCTAAATTTATTTATAGATTATTCTTTCTTCTTCCATGATGGGATAATATTTTGTTTCCTTTTGGTTTTCCCCTCAAATTCTTTCCATTGGGAAGTTAATACAGCCTTACTATACACACTGTTTCATTTGCCCATATTTTTTTAGTTGTGTCCAACCCCACTTGGTTTGTTTGTTTGTTTGTTTGTTTGTTTGTTTGTTTTTGGCAAATATCCTGAAATGTTTTGTCATTTACTTCAGCTCAATTTACGCATAAGGAAACTGAAGCAAACAAGGTTAAATGGTTTACCCAGAATCATATAGCTAGTAAATGTCTAAGACCAGATATGAACTCAGGAAGAGGATGGCACCTAGTTGCCCAGAAACAGAAGCAAAAGAAACCGGTTCAGAAGAAGATCTCCAATCAACTGCTGATATCTAATCAATTTCTTTGTTTCTTGTTAAGCTCCAGATGTCCTCTGGAACTTCGAAAGCATCTTCACTTTCTGTGATAATAATCAGAATTGTACAGTTTCGGGTTGCTTTGAAAACTACTGCTTTCCCCCTCACCAGTGCACAATTAGAAACTTCACAGACATGTTCCGTTAAATGTTTAATACACATGTTCTGGAGGGAGGAAGGACAGGATTGGGGGAGGAAATTTTAGCATACTTTTAAGATTAATATGAAATAATGTTTTTTTTTTCTAATTGTAGACAACCAATAAAATAAGAAAGCCATCTCTGATTTATAGTCATTGTAGATTTCTTTGGTGTAATAGATTACACTGAAAATTTAACAATCTGTTTTCACAAGCTAGTTAGAGCTCACTCCAGCACGTCCCAGAAGCTAGGTGACTATTGGAAATATTATCAAATTCAGATAGGAACAGTGGCAACTAATCTATTTATAAGAATCTCTGAGAGCTGAGTGATAATTTAGTTTTAAAATGGAAAACTATGTTTGATTGTATTTTTAAAAATATTTCTTAATTAGATTTTATTTCTGTTTGGGCAGCAATGTGGAGAATTGTTGTCTGCATGGAGCAGAGCAGAGGTGAGGAAATCAGTGTAGCATGTTTAAATAGCTTATTTCAGAATTCTTAAATACAGATGCTTGTATATTCTTTATTTTCCAGTTCCTCTGAAGTTTCAAAAATACTCCCTAAAAAAGTGAGGAAGGGAGAGAGAGAGAAAGAAGAATGGAAGGATAGAGAGAAAGAGAGAGAGAAATCTAGAATTGTTGTCAATGATATATGAGTCCTTTTAAGGCTGAAGGAAATAAAATAAAGTAGGATTTAAAGCATTCATAGATCTCATTCTTAGTGATTTCTAAACAAAGTGATCAATACAGTATTATCAAATACATACATAAAATATAAAAAAATATTTTATACTCCTAGGATCGCTATGATTTTTTTTTGCAGTGAATTGGAGGGGATAAAAAACTAAAAAATAAAATGGAAATTAGGTGAAATTTCTGGGGATGGAAAACTATACTACTAGATTTCAGCAATACAGTTTCTATTCCATCCAATTGTAAGCTCCTCTAAGGCAAGGATCATCTTTTTGCCTTACTTTGATCCTCTGTGCTTAATACAGTGCCTGGTACATAGTAATTGTTTAATAAATGCTTATTGGATGACTGATTATCTGTCTCATACTATTTTTATTGAAAAGATGGAGAGATGTTAGCTGGATCAGTAGTGCTAAACTTAAAATAGAAATGGGGACCACTAAACCATACATAAATATCCCTGCAGGAGACATAATGACTTAGACAATCAAACATGTTTTTATGTTCTTTTAAAATAATATTTAAATACATTAAAATCAGATTGAAACTACATTTTAACTTTATTTGGGCCACATTCAGTAATGTTGTGAGCCCATGTGATCAACAGGCCACTTATATGACATTTCTGGGATAGATAATTATAAAATTAGAGAAATTAAAAAGTAAGTTGAAGGTCTAACTCTAATGAAATAGTTCTTAATGGATCAATGTCAATCTAGAGAAAAATCTCTAGTGGAGTACCCCAAAGATCTGACTTTGACCTATTGTGTTTCCATATTTTATTGACAGATTTGAAATGGGAAAGAAGCCATTCACATTAAATTTACAAATAAATTTAAGCATTTGAAATTTTAGAACAATCATTGAATCTGAGATGAAATTTGATGTTCAGTTATTTGCAGCTCTTTATGACTCCCTTTGGGGTATCTTGGTAAGGATGCTGAACTAGTCAGTCATCTTCTTCTCCAGCTCATTTTCAGAAGAACCGAGGCAATTAGGGCTAAATGACTTGTCCATGATCACATAACTAAAAAGTGTCTGAGGCCAGATTTAAAATGCTGGAAGTTGAGTCTTCTTGAATTCAGGCTTGGCAATATGTGCATTGCGCTGCCTAACTGCCCCAGAAGTTAATGAGGATAAATATAAAGTTCTACAATTGAGTTCAAAAAATCAGTTTCATAAATATAGGATGAAGGAAGAAGATACACACTTCCTACTCAAATACTAGGATTTTCATAGAATATACAGTCAACATATGTCAACAGTGGGATGTGGTAACAAAAAGAAAAGGTAATATGATTCTAGGGTACATGAAGAGAAAAATATTATATCAAGAATATAGAATTTGTTAGTATTATTGATGCATTCTATCCTGGTTAAACCACGTTTGCAATGCCATGCTCAATTCTGGTAACTATGTGATACACACGTGTATACAAAGATACATATATGCATACACATGTATACACAGAGAGGTGTAGGATATGTTTAAGGAAGGTGGGTAGCTCTGGTGAGGGCTGTGAAACTCTTTACAAGGCTGTTTTCTATCTTTGGTACCCACTTGATCTATCCAGCTCTCACCTATGGCACCAAAAAGCTGTAGCATACATAGCAGTAACACCTGGGTCAACCATTTAGGCAGATGGGCTAAACCAGATTGAAGATAATCAACGGGGGATCAAACTCTACAATGAATTATGGAGTTGTCTACCCAAGCATATGAAGACTCCCCCTAGTAGAATGAGCAGATAAAAATAATTTGTTGCAATGTTTATGAAAGCAGGTCAGGGAAGTATTGTGAAGTGCTAAGGGCTTGGTCAGACATTAAAGACACCAATCATCTACTGCATCTCAAATCATTACAACTCTTGACTGTCCTGCCACTCACTGGACAGTGATGATTTTGGAAGAGAGAGTGAGACCAAAGATTTTATGTAGGTCTGCCTCAAATCCAATTTATGCATGAATCAAAGGCATTGCATACCATTCTACCATTTCTACCTATCTCAAACTCCTGTGCAATGGATAAGTGATGAAGTGGCAAGTGCAGATATATTGGGAGCTGTAATCACAACCCTGCTCACAGGTAGCCAGGACCATGGGGTCAACTTCTCACTAAAAGCAGCAGTGGGATTTGGCCATGCCCTAAGTGGATCACAATGCTCACCTCCAGGTGTGAAGAAGGGCTAAAAAAATGACCTAAAATTGTCTGATGAATCAACCCTGCCCTGGATACCACACCAGACAGAGATCTCAACCTATGGTCAAAATACTAAAAAGTATACAAAAATTTCTGCAAAATTGATTCTGCTCACCATCAGTACATAGAATGTGCCTACACTTATAGACAACACAAAATGTTATCTCTTTTTGTGAAAGAACTCCACAGATATAGCATTGAAATAGTAGCCCTGAGTGAAATAAAGTTGGCAAATGAAGGCCAGCTTATCAAAGTCAAATATGCACACAGTTTTTTAGAGTGAACACATTGAAGGGGAGCACTGTGAAGTCAGTGTAGGTTTTGCAATCAAAACTAATCTAGTAAACAAGCCTGCATGCCTTCCAAAAGGAGTGAATAACAGGCTCATGACATTTGATTGCCACTTGCAGGAAAATGCCATGCCAACATCATCAGTACCTATGTTCCCATCATCCCTGATGATGTCAAAGAAAAATTTATGAAGCCTGGAAACCCTTATCATCAATGTGCCAAAAGGGAACAAATTTATAATTCTGGGTGACTTTAATGCAAGAATAGGCTCAGACTACTTGACAAGACATGAGAGGAATAAAGATGGAAACAGCAATAGTAATAATCACTTACTATTGAAGACTTGTGCAGTTCATGACCTTCTCATCACCAACACTGTATTCCATTTACCTAAATTCAACAAAACTTCATGAATACATCTCCACAGTAAAGACTGACATTTAAAAGACTGTATGATTGTAAGGAGAAGGGATCTACAGGATGTAGGAATGACAAGGGCAATGTTTGGCTCAGTATGAGGACTGAGCATAGTCTTACCTTGATTGGAGACTTCTGGCCAATATTTATGCATCACACATTCTTTGAGTCAAGTAATCTACAGACATTCATAAACAGCATCCCTAGAGTGTGGTTAGTATAGTTGCTTCATAAAGGTTCAAGGAATGGTCAGTATGTGGTTGGCTACCTGATAACTTCAGAAAAAATGCCAGGAGCAGAACAGAGATCTATATATAACATTTGTAGATCTGACCAAGATCTTGATACTATAAGTCAGAAGGGCTTAGGGAAAATTATTCCAAAATTTGGTTGATCAAAGTAGCTCATTAGTAGAGTACATCAATTTCATGATGTCATACTTTCCCAATTTTGGACAACAGACAATGTTTTTGAGTTTTTCCAGTAACCAATGGAGTAAAGCAAGGCTGTGTATTTGCTCCCATATTTTTAGTATGATGTTTTTAGTCATGTTGTCAAATGCTTTCAGTGAAGACAAACCTGTCATCAAAGTAAGTTACTACACTGATAGTGAATTCTTCAACTTGAAAAGGCTTCAAGCCAAAATTATAGTGGACGGAGTGTTAGTATATGATTTTTTGTTTACAGATGATTGTTCATTCAATGCATCCTCCAAAGCTGAGATGCAACAAAGCATGGACTGATTTTCTGCTGCTTGTACTAATTTTGGCCTAACAATTAGGACTAAAAAAACACAGGTATTTCATCAGCGAGTTTTGAATGTTGTAGATAAATTTAGTTACCTGGGCAGTGTACTTTCCAGACATTACTTTTGATAATTAGGTTTGTGAATACATTGGCAGAACTATTTCAGTATTTGGGAGGATCAGAAGTGTGGAAGGATGAGGTATCAGATTATTAAACAAAGTTCTACATCTGACAACTTTCTCCCTCAATATGTTTTCTGTTCTATCACACACACTCCTTTCTTTTATCATATTCCTCTCCTCCTTTCATATAAGGTAAGTGATCTCTATACCCAATTGGCTGTGTATAATATTCCCTCTTTGAGCCACTTCAGATGAGAGTAAAACTGATTCTTTCCTCCTCACTTCCACCCTCTTCCCCTACCTTATAAAAGCCTTCCCTTGCTTCTTTTATGTGAGATAATTCATCCATTCTACTTCTACCTTTCCCTTGATCTCCATATATGCCACTCTCACCCTTTAATTTTATTTATTAAATATTGTTCACTCATATGCAGTTCACACCTTTGCCCTCTTCCTTTATATACATGCCTTCTAACTACCCTAATAGTAAGAAATTTCTTATGAATAGAATTGTAAACAAGTTTAATCTTGTTAAGCCTCTTATAATTTCCTCTTCCTTGTTTGCCTTTTCATGCTTCTCTTGAGTCTTGTATATATTATTTTTGAATTGTTTTTAATAATAGCTTTTTATTTTCAAAATGCATGCAAAGATAGTTTTAAACATTTATCCATGCAAAATTTTGTGTTCCAAATTTTTCTTCCTCCTCTCTCCACCCCCTCTCCAGACAGCAAGTAATCTAATATATGTTAAACATATACAATTCTCCTGTATATTTCCACATTTACCATGCTGCACACACACACACACACACACACACACACACACACACACAGATAAAAAAGAAAAAAATGAGAAAGAAAACAAAAAGCAAGCAAATAACAACAAAAAATGGAAAAATTATGTTATGATCCACATTCAGTCCCCAGAGACCTCTTTCTGGCTGCAGATGGCTTTCTCCATCACTAATCTAATTGTGACCTTATTCACTTTATTGCTGAAAAGAATCAAGAATTAAAATTAATCTTCTTCATAATTAATCATCATATAATCTTTTTGTTGCTGTGTACAATGTTTTCTTGGTTCTACTCACTTCACTTAGCATCACTTCATATAAGACTAATCATACTTTTCTGAAATCATCTAGTTTCTTACAGAACAATAATATTCCATAACATCCATCATTCAGTCATTTCTTAACTGATAGACATTCATTCAATTTCCAGTTTCTTTTCATTTCAAAAAGGGCTGCTACAAATATTTTTGTACTATGGGTCCTTTTCCCACATGTACATCCCAATCTCTTTGGGATACATACCCAGTAGAGGCATTGCTGGATCAAATGATATGCAAAGCTTAGTAGTCCTTTGTGCATAGTTCCATATTTCTCTCCAGAATTGTTAGATCAGTTCACAACTCCACCAACAATGTATTAGTGTCTCAGTTTTCCTACATCCCTTCCAACATTTATCAATATATCTCAATTTGCATTTCTCTGATCAATAATGATTTAGAGCACCTTTTCATATGTCTAGAAATGGTTTTAGTTTCTTCATCTGAAAATTGCCTGTGTATATCTTTCGAACACTTACCAATTAGAGAATGGCTTGAATTCTTATAAATCTGAGTCAGTTCTCTATATATTTTAGAAATGAGGGCTTTATCAGCAATCTTTTTTTGTATAGATTTTTCCCAGTTTTGTTCTTAGTTTCTAATCTAGTCTGCATTGATTTTGCTTGTACAAAAACTTTTAAAATTAATATAATTAAAATTATGCATTTTGCATTTCATATTGTACTCCAGTTCTTCTGTGACCATAAATTTCTTCCTTCTCCATAAATCTGAGAGGTAGACTATCCTTTGTTGTTCTAATTTGCTTATAGTATCACTCTTTATGTCTAAATCATGAACCCATTTTGACCTTATCTTGATATAGGATATTAGATTTTGGTCAATATCTATTTTATAATATACTATTTCCCAATATTCTCAGCAATTTTTATCAAATGGTGAGTTCTTATCCCAGAAGCTGGGATCCTTGGGTTTATCAAACACTAGCTGATTATATTCATTGAATATTGTGCCCTGTGAACCTAACTTACTCCACTGTTCAAATACTCTGTTTCTTAGCCAGTACTAAATGGTTTGATGACCACTGTTTTATAATATAGTTTTCGGTTTGGTACAACTCAACTACATTCATTTGCATTTTTTTCCATTAATTCCCTTGAAAGTCTTGAGCTTTTTTTCTTCCCGATGAACTTTATTATTATTATTATTATTATTTTAGCTGTGAAAAGTAGTTTCTTGGCAGTTTGATTGGTATGGCACTGAATAAATAGATTAATGTAGGTTGAATTGTCATTTTTATTATATTAGTTCAGCCTAGCAATGAGCCCTTGATATTCTTTCAGTTGTTTAAATCTGACTTTATTTGTGTGGAAAATGTTTTGTAATTGTGTTCATATAGTTCCTGACTTTGTTAGCAGGCAAACTCCCAAATATTTTATATTATCTACAGCTATTTCAAATAGAATTTCTTCTTATATCTCTTGCTGCTAGACTTTTTGATAACTTAAAGAAATGCTGATAATTTATGTGAATTTATTTTGTATTCTGCAACTTTGCTAAAGTTGTGAATTGTTTCTAATAGTTATTTTAGTTGATTCTTTAGCATTTTCTAAGTGTACCATCATATCATCTGCAAAGCATGATAATTTGGTTTCCTCGTTACCTATTCTAATTCCTTTAATTTCTTTTTCTTCTCATTGATAAAGTTAACATTTCTAACACAATATTAAATAGTAATGGAGATAGTGGGCAATTTTGTTTCAACCCTGATCTTATTGGGAATGCTTCTAGTTTGTCCCTATTACATATGGTGTTTTCGTGATTTTAAATAGATGCTACTGATCATTTTAAGAAATACTCCATTTATTCCTATGCTCTCAATTTTTAAAAATAGGAATGTGTGTTGGATTTTATCAAATGATTTTTCTGCATCTATTAAGATATTTATATCATTTCTTTCAGTTTGATTATTGATGGTCAACTATACTAATAATTTTCCTAATATTGAATCATCCCTGAATTTCTAGTATAAATCTTCTGTGGTCATGGTGTATTGTCCTGGAGATAATATACTGCACCAGCAATAAGCTGCGCCTGCTTAGATCGCAGTACCCCTGATCCACTTAGAGAGTTCTTTCCTGAAGCTCTTCCAAAATATCTTCTGTTTGTTTCAGTATGGATATTTGTGGGTTCTATCACTACAAAACTCATTCAGAGTCCTGATCTGGTTTTTATCTGAAGAAAGTCTAAAAGATTTCAAAGACTTGTGTACTTTCTGCCATCTTGGCTTTTCCCACAAGTCTTGTATTTTAAAGTTGAATTTTCACTGAATTCTCATCAAGAATGGTTAAAAGTCCTGTATTTCACTAAACAAACATTTTTTTCCCTGAAGGGTTTTACATAGTTTTGTAAGGTAGTGATTCTTGGTCATAATCCCAGCTCCTTTGTTTTAAGGACTATCAGTCTTCCAATGCTTTAACACAGAGGCTGCTAAATCTTGTGTTATTCTGATTCTGCCTTCATGATACTTGAATTGCTTTTATATGGATATTATCAAAATTTTCTCCTTGGAGTTCTGGAATTTATTTTATTTATATTTATTTATTTATATTCAGGTTAGCTTTTATTCTCTCTCTTTCAGAAAAGTTTTCCTTGACAATTTCTTGTCAGAAGATGATATAGATAACCTAGATGATGTCTAGGTTCTTTCTTTCATCATGGTTTTAGTAGTGCAATAATTTTTAAATTGTCTCTCCTGGATCTATTTTCCAGGTCAGTTGTTTTGCTGATGGGGATATTTTACATTGCCTTTTAATTTTTCACCCTTTGGTTTTCTTTTATTGTTCCTTAAATTTTCATAAAGTCATTTGCTTCCTTTTGTTCATTTCTAATTTTGTTTAGGAATTATTTTCTTCAGTGAGTTTTATGCCTCCTTTTTTCAATTCTATTTCTATTTTTTTTTCTCTTCAGTGATTTTATGGGTGGAGTGGATAGATGGATCCATACCTCCCTTTCTATCTGGCCATTTTCCCGTTTGGGGGGGGGGGCATTATTCTCCTCACTGACTTTTTGTATCTCTTTTTATCATTTGATCTAGTCTCTTTTTTAAGGTACATTTTTTTTATCTTTTTTAAAGATACTCTTCAGTATTTTTTGTGCCTTCTTTACCAAGTTATTGATTTATTTTTCATTATTTTCTTGAATCATTCTTATTTCTCTTCCCATTTTTCCTTGTTTTACTTAATTTTTAAGTTTCTTTTGAGCTCTTCCATAGCCTGAGATCAATTAAAATTTTGGTTTTGGAGGTTTTGGATGTAGGAGCTTTGACTTTGTTATGTTCTGAGTGTTTTCATCTTCTTTGTCACTATAATGACTTTCTATTGTCAGAAATTTTTCTGTTGTTTGCTTATCTTCCTGTCCTATTTCTTGACTTTTAATTTTTTCTTAAAGTAGAGCTCTGCTTTCTGGATAGAGGACAGTCTGTCCCAAGCTTCAGGTATTTTGTGCAACTGTTTTCAGAGACACTTCTAGGGACCTAGAAGTTTTCAAGTCTTCTAAAATAATATAAAACAAGGAGATATGCTTTTACTATTCTCCTGATCTGTGCTTTGGTCTGTAAGTAACTAAAAACACTTCTTTTATTTCCTGGAAGTAAGAGGAGGGTCTCTGCTTCATTATGACTGCAAGCTCTGGTGTGCTAACACTTCTCTTTACCTTGGCACTGCCTACCCAGCTGGCACTGCAACCTAGATCAGAGTATGGGTAAAGCAATGGAGAACTGAATTGTTTCTGGCAATGATACCCCCTGTAATCTCATTCTAACCCATTGTTCAACTCTCTTATTATCTGGGGCATGAGAGCTCTGAAAGAAGCTGATGTTGCTCTCATTCAGTGACTCTCAAAGTCTGCTCCTAGTGTTCTTGGGACAAAGCTTACTAATGCAATGTGCTCTGGACTGCACTCCAGTCTCACTCTTTTGCAAGAGACCTTTCCTGCTGACAATTTATGTTATATTTGGCTATGAGATCTGGAAACCACTACTGTGCTCAATGATTCAGTAGCCAGCAGACATACTCCTGATTTGCTAGTCATGGGTTTGCACTGGTGCAGCCTGTAGTGGACTGTGTTCCACTCTTACTCTGCTTCAACAGACTTTGCTTCCCAACCCCCTAAGCTGTCTTGGGCTATGAAACTGTTTCACTCCCTCTTTTGTGGGTTTTGCTGCTCTAAAATTTGTTTATGTAAAGATATTTGAATGACATTGGGAGAGAGCTCAGGGAAGTCCTTGTCTTTATTCAGCCCTTTTGACTCAGCTTAGATGACTGTCTGGAGAGTATTATTGAATGAATTCCAATTCACCTATGGGTTGGACTAGATAGTTTCTTGGGTTCCTTCTAAATCTAAGATTCTATGATTCTGTGAACTTTTTTTTTTATTATAAAAGGCCTTAGCTTGTCCTTCTACAACTTCTGCACATTGTTCCTAATTTGACTCCTTAGGACTAAGTATACATTAATCACAATTCTATGTCAGAACACTTAAAATACCTTAATATGTCTTCATTTCCATTCCCAACTCATAACTTACTCTTTTCTGACTTAAACATCTCCAGGTTTTTCAGTCAAATTTTCTATGACATCATTTCTAGTCCTCCCCTACCTATGTCACTCATTCCTTTAATGTCTTTGGTTCATCAAATGTCTTTCCTAAAATATGGTGCCCAGAAATGAATGCAGTTCTCCAGATGTCTGGCTAGAAAAATATAATTAAGGCTATTTCAAATTTTTTTACTTGTCAGTATCATTGTAAACTATATTTGATATTAACTGTTTTCAGCTCCTATGTCTCATGGTTGAATTACATTGAACTTAGCACTCCACTAAAAACTCCATTTTTTGATACAAAAATAGTCTCAATAGCACCATCTACATTATGTAGATGATCCTTTAAACTTAAGGATAATTCTTTATAGCTATCTCTATAACATCTAATTTTAATGGAAATGACCTATTGATTAATATAGAATGTTTTTATGCCCAATATGATTCTATAGTCAGTACATAATCTGTTATGTATCTAATGGGAAGATCATGCTCATTCCTTACACAGTTTCAGTCCAAATTTTGCATGTGTTTTCCACTTTCCCTTTACTATGATATAACATACGATTTGCCTAATATGAATCAAACATTAAAGGAAAAAATAAAGACCAAATTGAATCGATAATTTTGAATTTAAATCAACATCCTAGCATCTAGTTATTATTCAGAAAGATCTTCTACCATCATTCTAAGAATACTTATATTTGGCTTTGAATTGCTCCTCTAAAAAGTCATTAACTGGAAATATAATTGGAATGGGAAGTATCTTTGGATTTTTAAGTACAGAGAAAGAACATTTTCATCTTAAGGGAACCGTAGATGATTTTGCTCCCCATATTACTCAGCCTTCATATACATGAAAATAAATAGCCACTATGCAAAAAAAGAGAATGTTACTCTTCTTCTTGGATTTAAGATTACCAGCTGATGAGACTGCAGCAATCCATATTTTTAGAGAAAAGGAAAATATTTCCACCAGGTATATTAGTCCTACATTCTTCTAGAAGCATAAAGCCTTTGACTGGGAACTTCACATGGAAGCATAAAATTGAAATCTAAAAGGAATCTCTGTAGCTAACTAGGATAACATATTGATAAATGAAATCCCCACTCAGATACACAACAGATTGTCACCCAACCTTTACTTGAAGCCATCCAAGAAGAAAGCCACAACTTCTGTGGATAGTTTATTCAATTTTTCTGCAGTTTCAAATACTATGAAATCTTTCTGGGTATCTAGCCTAAATTTTACTTTTTCACATTTTACCCATTATTCCTAGTTCTCCTTGGGGAATAAACAAAGCAAGTTTACCTGGAGTTAGGTGGCTTGAATTGAAATAAGTTCAGCTAAGTTTAGCTCTTGCTAACCTTTTACTTATCTTAGGTATCATCTCTCTCTAAGTCATTCTGCTCTATAATTTCCACTGTAAAAGTTTTTTTTTTTTGGTCAGAGGAAAAAAATTGATAAAGTCTGATGAAAAAAGACTGTTTTCTTTTGGATGTCAGTTATCCTCATCCCTTACACTCCAAGAAAAGATTGCAAGAAAAGATTGCTTGATTGCCCTTTCAGTGTTTGAGAGTTTTAAAGGAAAGTGTGGGAGAGGAGAGGAGAGGTATTAGGCTACCTCCCAAACTGAAGGTCGACAGAGTCATTGTGCTGGCCTTATTGTTGCATGCTGTGAAACCTGGGCAGCATGTCAGCAACATGCCAGGAAACTTAACTGATTCCATTTGAATTGTCATAGGAAGATTCTGAAGGTCATTAGGCAAGATAAGGTACTGAACACTGAGGTTCTTTCTTGAGATAAATTTTCAGGCATTCAAACTGCAGAGAGTATAACAGATGGACTGGCCACATTGTTAAAAAATTTCAAACATACATTTACCTAACAGACTATTTAATGAAGAACCCATATAAGAAATGTGTTCCCATGGAGGTCAAAAGAAGCAATACAAGGATAATCTCAAGTTATTTCTGAACAATGTTGGAATTGATTGTGAGATGTGGGAAATGCTGACAAAAAGACTACCCAATATGGTGTGCTCACATTAAAGAAGACCATGTCCTCCACGAACAAAGCAGAACTTCAATAGTTAAAAAAAAAAAAAACATGAGATATTAAATTTAGAAATATCTCCATGCAGTTCATGTGGACTATTTGTGCCTGACCATTGTTAGAGTCTTCTGAGATGGTATTGGTTTGATCAGCCACAGACATATCATACCCCAATTCCAATGCACCAATGTCATTTTGATCTTCTTTGAGAATAAAGGACACCAATACTTTAGTATGTGAGATCTAATTCTTCTTTCCACTAAACCATTAGAATTGCTTTTACAAAATCTAAAATGATGTCAGAATGTTTCCAGATTTCTCCTCTAACATAAACTGTAGGATCAAGTCGCCATTTCCCCAATGATTCCTGTCATTTTCACCTCAGCATCTAGTTCTTCTCTATTAAGGATAATCAGAACCAGATTAGAATGTCTAGTTGATTTTTCCGTCTTTTAAAGGATGAAATTACCTCTAAAACAGACAAAAAAGTATTAGCTGTTTAGTTATTGACACAAAGTCCCAGCAGATACCTATATAACTCAAGATTCCCATTATTATGACAGAATGTTCTAAAAGGCTCAATAAAGTTTTAAGCTATTAAAGCTATTAAGCTATTAAAGTTTAAACCTGTCCTAAGATTTTTGTAATACTCTGGAGATCATGCCTCTGTGCCAGTGTTGGTATCGATTTCTGAAATGCCTCTTCTATTTCCTCTTTCTGTATAGCTATAATATATGTGATAAACATGTCCCAGGGGCTCAAGGAACTACAAAATTCCCAGATTATAATTTAATTGGAAAATGTTCAATAAAATAAAATATAATACATCATAGCCAATGTGAATTTGTAGTTTTCTAAGACAACATGAAGCACATATTACCATTTGAGTTTGACACTACTGATCTGTAGTATGCAATAATTAATCACTTCCATTTCTATGTCTTTGACTTTTACCCACATTCATTCTCATATTATGCCATCTCTGATTTCTATATTTTCCTCTTTGATTTCCAGAATTCTTGCCTTGCCTATCCCTTCTGCACATATAACATTTGCCTATTGTTTCTTTGGAATAAAGTTTACATGTTGTCTTGATATTTATAAGACCAATATTGCTTCCTTTCACTAAAATCTCTAATTATGCATTTGTTTCCTATATTTTAGATATTTGTACATAGATTTTTATGTGAGGCATGTTAATGATATTTCTTTCTTGGATTTTGAAGAATTGTATGTCTTGATTCTATCCTTTCTTCTCTGTAGTTACTCTGTGGTATGTGCTTTGATTGATTGTTGTCCTTCATTCTCTATGAGGATCAAAATGATATCATTATGTTAGGGTCAAATTTGTGTGTCTGATCATAGCTGATCAGAGCAATATGAGCTCAGAATGTTCTGCCATAGGTCTGTTACAAGTATATCCCCTAAGCGTTTGGAAGGGACTCTGTAACTTTGTGCATCTCACATTTCTTCCAAACTAATTCAATTTTTCTGTATCCATAGAACACAGAACTTTCTCTTATAAGGACACACCATACTGGGTGGGTAGGCTCATGCCTGTGACTTCCATGTCATGAAATCAATTCTAAAGTTCTTAAGACAGACTTTAAGATTGTCCTTGTATTGCTTTTTCTTATCACCTTGTGAGTATTTGTCCTGTGTGAGTTCTCCATAAAATTGTCTTTTTGGCAAGTGTGCATTTGGCATTTAAATACTGTGGCTATCCCAATGGAGTTGCACAAGAGTTTGAATGCGTGGAAGTTTAGTTTGAGAAAGGAGCTCAGTCTCTGCTAAATTATCCTGCCAGAATCTTCTTAAGAAAAAGGTTATCTAACTGAGAGCCAATGAGGCTTAGAAGGGGCTGAGGAACAGTTGATATAGTTTCTGGACAACTCCAAGAGAAATGCCAGGAGCAGAACAGAGGTTTGTGTACAAAATTTGTGTTTTTGATACTTTGAGGGCTTTTAAAAAATCATTTCAAAATATGGTGTCCAGAAAAGTTCATCAGTATAATACATCAATTTCATGACACCATGATTGTTTCTGGACCATGGATAATGGTCTTGAGTTTTCCCAATCACCAATGGAGTGAAACAAGGCTATGTGCTTGCTCCATAGCATGATGTTTTCAGTCATGCTATGAAACTCCTTCAATAAAGACAAACATGCACCAAAAACTGCACCAATAATAATTTTTTTCAAGTGGAAAAGATTACAAGCCAAAACTATACTGAAAGGAGCATTAATATGTAGTGATCTTTTTGTTTACAGATGATTGTGTATTAATTCGGCCTCCATAGTTGAAATGCAACAAAGTATGGATCAGTTTTCTGCCATTTGTTCTAATTTTGGTCTAACAATTAACACCAGGAAAACAGGTATTCCATCAGTCAGCACCATATCATCTATTTGTGAAACTATTGGTTAGAGCAAACAGAGAAGTTGTGAATGTGGTGGAAAGGTTCAATTACCTTGGCAATATATTTTTCAGGGATGTACACATGGATATTGAGGTTGATACACACATTGTGAAAGCTAGCTCAGTGTTTGACAGACTCCAAAGGATAGTTTGGGGGAGAAAGATAGTCAGTCTACCTAACTGGAGGTCTAAAGAGTCATTGTGATGACATCATTGTTTTATGCCTGTGAAACCTGGACAGTGTACCTAGATATGGACATGTATGTGTGTATGTAAACAATTTTCCCTTTCCCAATTATTTTTTAAGTTAAAAACTCATTTCATCATATTCACAAGATACCTGTGAAATATATATTCATCTGCCCCACCCATATTGCCTCTCTCCCTAGCAATGTGTTACATCTATATTCAAACCACAGTCTAAAAACCCAGACAATATATTCTTATTCCACTGTTAATTCTCCAATCACTTATTCTCTTTTGTACCCTTTTCTTTTAGTGAGTAACAGAAATGTTTATGGTTACTCATTTCTCACCCAAGATTTCATAATCACTGGCAATATTTTTTCATATGCTTCTTATATTGTCATTTGTGTCCATGTGCAGATCACTATGGCCTGTGTCGTTTTGAAGATTATCCATTCTGATACATTCTATTTTATGCTTTATATATGTGCCTCATGAAAATAATAGATTTTTTTCTCTCTCTTTCTCTCTCCCTCCTTCCTTCTCTTTGTTTCTCCCTCCATTTATCCATCCCTCTCTGTCTTCTTTCCTCCCCTTCTTGCCTTCTCTTCCTTTTCTCCTAACATACCTTCCCCCTTCCTCCTTTTCTTTGTCCTTTTTCACCTTCCCCCTATCTTTCCTTCCCTTCCTCTTTGTTCCCTCCCTTCCCTCTTCCCTTCTCTTCTCCTTTCCCCCCTTTCTATATCTCTCTGTCTCTGTGTGTTTTTCTGTGACTCTCAGGGCATCTCTATGTCTCTTTATCTCTCTGTCTCTCTCTGTCCTCTGTCTTTCTCTATCTCTCTCTACTTTTCAAGGTCAACAAATAGCTACATCTTTTGCTCTGAGAAAAGACTCATCTATAACTATTTTTTTCCTCTCAGTCTTCTGGATGGTATTTCATCTGATTTTGTGACTCTACTAAATCATTTCTGAAACAAATGCAGTTTCTCCCTCTTCACTGTATTCAAAGTTTGTGTTTTTGTTTTTTTCTCAAGAAGGGGGTTGGGTCAATTGAGTAGCTATTATTTTTGTGTTCCCTCTCTCTGTAATCTTCCTTTGAATACTAACATTTTGTCAAGGGTTGATTCTCCCCATCTCTATACCAGATCCCTTTTCCCCACTATTGAATTAGGGATTGTTTTTATTGTTATTTTGCTTTGTTTTATTTTGTTTTCATTTTCATTCTTCATTCTTCAGTTTCACGTATAATAATTGTTCTTTGAGTGTCTTCATCTTTTCCACCAGAAGGGAGATGAACCTATTCTTGGAAGACATTTAACATTCATTCAGTTGTAACAGAAATAGATTCAGCCTACAAGTATCATTTATAAAAGGAGAATTAGGGCTAAATTATCTTCAGTTTAGGCAAGTCACATTTTCTTTGGACCTCAAATTCCTTATCTGTAAAATAAAATTGTGGGGCTAAATGAAAACTGAGTTCCCCTAAGGCTCTAGTTCTATTATCTTATGATGTTTTCCAGTTAAAAATGGTAAAAAATGTTACATCTCAAGTTGCAAGGATCATTTCAAAAGGTAGTCCCAAGTCCAGTCTATTCTGAGACACATGGCTTATCATTTTTTAATTAGATTGTACCAGGAAGGAGAATTATATAAATTAATGGTTACATCAGGTTTGCATGAGCTTATAATTCTACTATCCGGGTATCAACTAACCAAGTGAATTAAAAGACATATAATAAATAATATTAAATTTAAAAATAAATAAAATAAAAAGCAAAATCAGAATGAGCGATGTATAGACCATAGTTAAGGTTTAAATTTTTTTAATCTATATATCATTATCCAAATTGGGTTTTAAGTTTGCACTACCAACATTTGCAAGGTAAATTCCAAAGAAACAGGATAGGTAAGTGAGGATAGGGTTGTATCATATATACAGAAAGAAAAAAACAAGGGAAAATTCTAACAACCAAAGAAGGAAATCTTAGAATCAGTGATGGCAAAGCTGAAAGATATTCTTTGAGTGAAGGTTCTTTGAGTAGAAGTGTAAGAGAAAAATAAGAATGACATCTTCCAAAAGAAAAAGTTCCTGATTTGGTAGGGGGAGGGGGATAAGAAGGAAAGGAATACAGTGTAGAGGAGGAGAAAGTTGACTTTAGACAGGACAGGAGCATTTGAAAAATGGTTACATAGAAAAATAGCCAAACAATTAGATCATCCTTTTCCCAGAAAAACAAAAACAAAAACAAAAACCTGTAATGCTGCAACCACACAATTGGTTGAAAGGGATACAAAAAGCCAGTGTTATAAAATAGAAATGGTGCTGAACTTATATTAGAAGACCTGTATTTGAATCCTGGCTTGGCCATGTGTTTCCTTTTTAATTTGTTGCAATAATTTACATGATAATCTCTAGACACCCCCTCTATTTTGTTTAGTCCAGACTCTTAGTGGGAGGAGCACCATTTCAGGGTTCTTGCAATGTGTAATATTTAAAATCCCTTTCAGTTCTAGATCTAAGATCCTAGCACCCTAAGAATAAGACTTGATATATTTTCTCTAATTTTCTAGTTGAGCATAAAAACATCAATCATCAAATATATGAAGTGCCTACTATATGTAAATCACTATGCTTAGCACTGAAGACCTGTCAGGGACCTTTCATTTACTCAGTGTGGAAACCTCTTCCTTCAGTTAACACTTCATCTACAATTACTAATCTTAGTTGTTTTAGATTCAGAGGTTAAATCAATTACCCATAGAGATGCAGTTTCTCAGTATCAGGGGTAGGGTGTGATCTTAGGCTTACTCCATCATTGCATCTACTATGATCTACTTAATCCATCATTGCGTCTACTATATCTAGGTACTTTAAACATGCAGAAATATTTATCAATAAACAAATATTCATTAAGCAACCATCAAGTGTCCAACAAGTGTATGAAGAATTTATCATCAGTGTGGTAGCTAACTTTGATGCCATGTTTGCCCTAATTGAAGACCTTTGGCAATATGACTGAAAACATCATGTCAAAAAGCATAGGACCAAGCACACAGTCTTATTTCACTCCACTGCTGATTGAGAAAGCACAAGAGCATTGTCCAATGTCCAGGCAAACATGCCATCATGAAACTGATGTCTGACCTTCAACCTTGTTTCACTCAGGGTTGCTATCACTAGTATATAATAATCAAAAAATCAGGGCCATAGATAAAAAAAAGAACACAAGACTACACATTTTTCAATCTGCCACTTAAACTAGGTGATTTTCAAGTAATCATGTTTTATTTTGTTTTTTGGAGGGATTGCAATGGTGAAGAACAGCATATAGTTTTGTAATCAAAACTAATCTGCTTAATAAGAATATATGGCTATCAAAAGGAGTGAATGACAGGATCATGTCAATGTGATTGCCATTGCAGGAAAGCACCATACCACCATCACAACTGTGTATGATTCCACCATCATAAACCCTGATAAGATCAAAGAAAAATTTTATGAAGATCTGGAGACCCTCATCAACAATATAATGAAAGAGGTGGCAGCTAGGTGGCACAGTGGATAGAGCATCAGCTCTGAAGTCAAGAGGACCTGAGTTCAAATCTGATCTCAGAAACTTAACACTGCCTAGCTGTGTGACCCTGGGCAAGTCACTTAACCCCAATTGCCTCAGCAAAAAATAAATAAAATAAACATAAACTGAAAGATGAAAAATGTGTAATTATAGGTAACTTTAATGCCAGAATAGGCAAAACTTTTTTTTAACTTAATGGAATTTTATTTTTTAAATTAACATGTAGTTTTCAATATTCATCTATGTAAGATTTTTGAGTTCTATAATTTCCCCCTTCCCCCCCCACAACAAACACTCTGATATAGATTATACATATATAATAATTTTAAATATATTTCCAAACTAATCATGCTGTGAAAGAAAAATCAGAACAAATAAAAAAAAAACCAAGAAGAAAGAAAAAACAGCCCTAAAAAGTGAAAATAGTATGCTTCAATCCATATTCAGTCTCCATAGTTCTTTCTCTGTAGGCAGGTGGCATTTTCCATCCCAAGTTTATTGGAATTTTCCTGGTTCAATGTTTTATTGAGAAGAGCTAAGTCTATCACAGTTGATCATTACACAATCCTGCATTATTGTGTATAATATTCTCCTTGTTCTGCTCACTTCATTCAGCATCAGTTCATGTAAGACTTCCCAGATTTTTCTGAAATAATAGACTTTTAGACAGTCAGTTCTTGGAAGTAAAGTCAGAAACATTAGCCACAGTCACTTATTACTGAAGACTTGTATATTCATTTTAACTAAACACAATAAAACTTCATGGATGCACACTTGTAACAAACATTAAGATTTAATAGACTATGTAATTGTAAGGAGAAGAGATTAATACATTTTGAAAGTGATGAAGACAATATATGGTGCAGAATGCTGGATGGATCATAGACATTTTCTCGATGCTAAACTTTGGCATTCAACAAAAACAGCATGCCCAAGAAAAGAAGACTCTCAAAAGACTTAATGTCAACAAATTAAAATGCCTTACCTTGAGTGAACAGTTTGGTGCTAAATTATAGGAAAACTGAGCCAACACACAATTGGCAAAAGCGGAAGGGAAAAGGAATGAACAGCTTTCAGAGATTTGGTGCACAACACTGCATTTACTCATCTGGATCAGAACACTCACAGACATCAAGATCAGTTTGATGATATGGGAAAACTAAATTTAGAAGCTGCTAAATGAAAAATGAGAACTTTTTCATCACCCAACAGTGCCTAGCATATGGTAAGTACTTAATAAACATTTATCGTATTGTAGAACCACCTCAGAATTACCCTCAATATTTCTTTCTTACTTCACTCCAAATACATAATCATTTGCCAAGTATTAAGTGATCCTAATCCTTTAATATCCTTCAGTTCCATCCTCTTCTTTCTAAGCACAATATCATCCCAATTCAGATTCCCATAACCTCTTACCTAAACTATAATAATAGATTCCAATCAAGTCTCCTCTTTAATAGTCTTTCTCCCAACCCACTGAATCTTCCACAAAACTCCTTTATCTAAAAACTTTTAATGGGGCCCCTATTTAAAAAATTAGATACTCCTTATAAGGCAACAAATCTTTTTTTGCAACCTTCTTTCTAAACTTATAACATCTTATTTCCCACTACATATTCCAACCAGACACCTACTTATTCATCATTGTGACTCCTGAGCTACCCCTTTTTCATAAAAAAGTACTTATCTCTCATTTCACCATTCTGTACAAAGGGCCCAGAAAGTTTTGCCTTTCAGTTGTGAATTCTTTCATTAGTAGGAATTTATAGGAGAAAACATGCTTAGTCTAAAATAGTTCAGATCATCAGATCTGGGCAATTTATACTTCTAGGCTATTGACTAAGTTATCCTTAGCATCTTTCAAGACTCATTTGGGATGTTGTATCCTCTGCTTTGACATCTCCAGTCAGCACTTTTCATTTCACATTTGCCAGTCTGCAATTTGCTGCTCTCTTTAAAGAATGCATGTTCCATTAGTATAGGTAGTGCTTCTTTGTTATTATATCTACAACACCTAGCAAGTTACCTTGAAAATTTTGTTATTTAATCATTTCTGTACTTTTTAGACCCATTGAAGAGTTTTCTTGAAAACAGTACTCTAGTAGTTTTCAATTTTCTTCTCCAGCTCATTTTGCAGATGGGGAACCTGGGCAAGCAGGGTCAAGTGACTTGTGCAGGATCACATTGTTAGTGTCTGAGGTCCATTTGAATTCAGAAAATGAGTACTTCTATCCTAATTCTTCTATCTATTCTAATGTAGTACTCTATAGTACTGTAGTAGTTCTATGTATTCTAATGTAATACTCTATCCACTTCACTATGTAGCTGCCTGCTACTTGCAAAAAAAAGGGGGGCACTTAATAAATGCATTATTTTGGTTGCCTTAATCAAGTTTATTCTTCCCTTTCCAGGTGAAAATTATATTCCTTCTCAGAAATATGGAATAAGAATATAAATTGAGTATGCTTGTTAACTCTGTCCCTGTTGACATGTTGCCATTTTCCCCATGCATTTGACGCATCTCTTGTTTGCTATTTCTCATTCAAAAAAATCTTCTCCTCTTCAGCATCCACTACAAGAATCAAATCATTTGGACTTCAGCTTTCTTCCCATACTTCTGACATTTCAGTACTATTATTTTTTCATAGTTGAATTGTATGTGATTATTTCCTTTTAATCTCTTCTACATGATCTTTTAAGCACAGTGAATTCTGACACTGAAGAGGTTCATATGTAACCACATTGATCATTGTAGCTACCTCTTTCTTCTCTTCTTTAATGTAATGATTCATGATCTTATTGTCATAATTGTTTTGGGCATCTTTCTATTATCCCTTTTAGAAAATTAATCCATGTCATAATGTATATAAATTCTAATACCTTCTGAAATCTGTTTTCCTAGAATAACAAAATTGTAAGTCTCATAAGCATAAACTCACATTTTTTCAAATCTCCAATTATTTCCATTTCACCAATAAATTGTTTCTTGTTAGTCATAATGATGGCTAGTAGTGGATCACAGTATTGATTTCTTCACTTTCTGAGAGTTGAAACTATGGGCAAGGAAAGTCAATAAAGTATCAAATACTTTTTTTTAGTATCTATACTCAGCCTTATCTTGTCCAATATTTTTTTCCAAAAATTTGAATGAAGCACTACATCTTATACTTAGTAAGTAATCAATAAATTTTTATTGAATTGAGAATAAAGTCATAACATGCCCATCAAATTCTCAGAGTGGAGACAGCAAATAGATTGAATATAAGAAATGGAAGGTGAAGAGATTTTAAAAAGTTGTAAAATGAACCAAAATTAGCAAAAAGTAATTTAATGGGGATAAATGTGAATCTCCATGATTGGGTTGAAAAAAATTCTTCATAAATGAAAGAGTGAAATAATCTGCACAAATAACCACAACAAAGTAAATTCAGAATATTGTGTAATTACATTGACCAGGACTTGGTCATGAAAAGAGACATAAAAATATACCTGCTTTCCTTCTTTATGAAAATAAAATGCTATGAAGCTGAAAAGTGGTTGGATTTGATATATTGGGTATGTAATATTCCCATTGGGTTTATTCTCCCAACTCCCATTAAAAATGACAAGCTGTGTCTGAAGCTAGAAGCCAATTATCTCTCTGCTTGGAGTTTTAGAAGTAACATTGAAGACTGAAGATCCTAAAATTATAAGCTTCTGAGTCTCCATAAAATATACTTCCCATGATCATTCAACCAGTAGAACTCTATATATATTTTAGGTGGGAAATATATTTAATGAGAAAGTATAGTTAATATGCTTGTTATGAAATAGTCTCAATATCCTAGATCCCTGAAGAATGTGATCTCAAACATAAATTAAATTCAGTGAGATACATGTAGAAAGAACATATAAGTCCAAGGTTAGCTCCCAGTTTCTGGCCAAGGAAATATATTTCTCCCTTTATGGAGTCCTTTTAACATTTCTCTTAAGTATAACTCTTTTGAGCTTGGAGGTCCATAGTCAGCATTTCTTCTTGACCTCAAGTAAATACTATCATTTCACATCCACATTTGGAGGTCCATGATTTTGTGAATCTATGAACCACATTGGGACCTGCAGTACTGCAGGGCCTCCTGAATGATACAGGAATAATCCAAAAGGTGTGCCTTTATATAAGAAACTCTTTGGAAAATCAGTGAATTTTTAAAGTGGAACCATACTGCTTGTTTTATCTAAAAATCACTTAATCACAGTCTGTCATATTACTTTTATTGATTCCTTGTTGGGTACTCTTCATAAAAAAAAAAAATGAAGAGAAAAAAAACTCACTTTCTCCTTATTCTCCCTGATCCCCGATTTTTATCTATAAGAGCCTGCAACTCAAGGTCAAGGGTGTTTATTGTGTTTAGGCTGAAAAGTAATCAATGTAGTTTAGGCTAAAATAACCTAGACATGCAAACACACACACACACACACACACACACACAAAATCACAGCATCAGTATATTTTCTTTGCTTGAGAACTGTGGCTTTGATCACTATGTACAATATTAAAAGATACTCTTGATGTTTGCTGAACTTTCAAGATCTGAGATTAGCCTTTTTTTAAAAAAAATATTTTAACTTCAACAATGCAGACAGAGCAATTATTATATTATTATTTATTCTTCCCCCACAAAGTTTTCTATCTGACTTGAATATATTTCAAAATTTTCCTTCGTTTTCCAAGACCATCATAAAGTCAAAATCTTGTTGTAGTCTTTCCCACCCTCCTGCATCAGGGAGGTCAACTGAATCATACATTGCATGACAAAAAATATATTTATTTCCTCTCTACATTGTAAGACTATCCAGAGACAGAAGTATACACACACACACACACACACACACACACACACACTCACACACCCAAACACACAAACACACACATCTGGTTTCTTGCTTTTCCAGTATCAATATGCTTTGCTTTTCTCCACAAACTAATTCCATAATGAATTAACCCCTGGGTATCTATTCTTCCTGGAACCTAATACTTTGCATTCCTGGAGCTTTGTCCTGATCATTTGGCCATCCTGGAAAGTGCTTTCTCCTCATTGCTGCCTCTTAAAATTCTTGACTACTTTTGAGACTCCAATATTCCTTTTCTCGCTCCCTCCCCAGCTACTAAAGTTTTCATCTCTACAGTTACTGTTCTTCTGCTTTGTATATATTGCTTATGTACCTATTTACATATTATTTCCACTATTTAGATTTTAAGCCTCTTAAAGACAAAGCTAGTTTTTGTGTTTTTGCCCTCCCTTTGTATCCTTAATGCTTATAACAGTAACAGACATATTTAACTCTTAACAAATATTTATTTGACTGCTTGAAACCTATATTATTTTTGGTTATCCATATTAAATCATTGGAAAACTAGGGATAAAAATGGACAAAGTTAATAATTGCCTCAACAGCTAGAAAGGCTTCATATATGTAAATTCTCTCATTTTACAGAAGAGGAAAAGGAATTGTGTAGAAAAGAAGTTACCTCCCAAAGGCACATGGCAAGTAAGTGGTAAGTTCAGACTAGAACTCAAATCTCCTGGCTCTCATTCCAGTGTTCTTTCAACTATACCATGCTCATTCAAAGAATGAACCAAAGTCCAACAATAAGATTATTTCAAAGTAACAATGCTTTTTTTAAAATGATTGTATAACTTTATATAGTTCTATAATCCTGAAAAAAAATCGTATTTATGCACCCAGCTCACTTGATGGAAAGAGAATAACCTCATGCATAATGATTGGAAGATAACATGTTTTGAGGAAAGATAAAAGTCATGTAGGGCAGCTACTATAGCTCAGGGGGAAAAGCATCAGGTCAGAATTAGGAAAATACTTCTTCCTGAATTCAAATCTACCCTCAGCTTCTTTCTTTTTTTTAAATTTATTTTTATTTATTATAATAACTTTTCTATGGACAGAACCTATGCCAGAGTAATTTTTTTTACAGCATTATCCCTTGCACTCACTTCTGTTCTGATTTTTCCCCTTTCTCCCTCCACTCCCTTCCCTAGATGGCAAGCAGTCCTATACATGTTAAATAGTTTGCAGTATATCCTAGATACAATATATGTGTGCAGAACTGAACAGTTCTCTTGTTGCACAGGGTGAATTGGATTCAGAAGATAGAAATAACCCAGGAAGAAAAACAAAAATGCAAAGAATTTACATTCATTTCCCAGTGTTCTTTCTTTGGGTGTAGGTGCTTTTGTCCATCATTGATCAATTGAAACTGAGTTAGGTCTCTTTGTCAAAGAAATCCACTTCCATCAGAATACATCTTCATACAGTATTGTTGTTGAAGTATATAATTATCTCTTGGTTCTGCTCATTTCGCTTAACATCAGTTCATGTAAGTCTCTCCAAGCCTCTCTATATTCATCCTGCTGGTCATTTCTTACACAACAATAATATTCCATAACATTCATATACCACAATTTACTCAACTATTCTCCAATTGATGGGCATCCATTCATTTTCCAGTTTCTAGCCACTACAAACAGGGCTGCCACAAAAATTTTGGCACATACAGGTCCCTTTCCCTTCTTTAGTATCTCTTTGGGGTATAAGCCAAGTAGTAGTACTGCTGGGTCAAAGGTTAAGCACAGTTTGATAACTTTTTGGGCATAATTCCAGATTGCTCTCCAGAATGGTTGGATCACAAATCCACCAAAAATGCATCAGTGGCCCAGTTTTCCCACATCCCCTCCAACATTCATCATTATTTTTTCCTGTCATCTTAGCCAATCTGACAGGTGTGTAGTGGTATCTCAGACTTGTCTTAATTTGCATTTCTCTGATTAATAGTGATTTGGAACACTCTTTCATATGAGTGGTAATAGTTTCAATTTCATGATCTGAAAATTGTCTGTTCATATCCTTTGACCATTTATCAATTGGAGAATGGCTTGATTTCTTATAAATTAGAGTCAACTCTCTATATATTTTGGAAATAAGGCCTTTATCAGAACCTTTAACTGTGAAGATGTTTTCCCAGTTTGTTGCTTCCCTTGTAATCTTGTTTGCATTAATTTTGTTTGTATAAAGGCTTTTTAATTTGATGTAATCAAAATTTTCTATTTTGAGATCAATAATGGTCTCTAGTTCATCTTTGGTCACAAATTTTTTCCTCCTCCACAGGTCAGAGACTATGTTCCTCTAATTTATTTATAATCTTGTTCTTTATGCCATGATTTCATGGACCCATTTTGATCTAATCTTGGTATACGCTGTTAAGTGTGGGTCCATGCCCAATTTCTACCATACTAATTTCCAGTTATCCCAGCAGTTTTTGTCAAATAATGAATTCTTATCCCAAAAGTTAGGATCTTTGGGTTTGTCAAACACTAGATTGCTGTAGTTGACTATTCTGTCCTGTGAACCTAACCTGTTCCACTGATCAACTAATCTATTCCTTAGCCAGTACCAAATGGTTTTGGTGACTACTGCTTTATAATATAGTTTTAGATCAGGTACAGCTAGGCCACCTTCATTTGATTTTTTTTTTCATTAATTCCCTTGAGATTCTCGACCTTTTATTATTCCATATGAATTTTGTTGTTATTTTTTCTAGATCATTAAAATATTTTCTTGGAAGTCTGATTGGTATAGCACTAAATAAATAGATTTGTTTAGGGAGTATTGTCATCTTTATTATATTCACTCAGCCTATTCAAGAGCACTTAATATTTTTCCAATTATTTAAGTCTTACTTTATTTGTGTGGAAAGTTTTTTTGTAATTTTGCTCATATGATTCCTGACTTTCCTTTGATAGATAGATTCCCAAATATTTTATGCTGTCAACAGTTATTTTGAATGGAATTTCTCTTTGTATCTCTTGCTGTTGGATTTTGTTGGTGATGTATAAAAACGCCCTCAGCTTGTTTCTAGCCAGATAAAACTAAGCAAGTCACCCGGCCCTGTTTACCTGAGTTTCCTTATTGGTTAAATAAACTGGAGAAGGAAATGACAATCCATTCCAGTAAAATTTGTCAAGAAAATCCCAAATGGAATTACAGAGAGTCATCAATGACTGAAAATGACTGAAAAACAAGAGTCATATTGAGGAAGAAAGGCACTATAGATTCTCTGAATCTGGGTTCAAATCCTGTCTCTGCAACTTTGGACCTTTGTAACAATATGCAAGCCCAACATTCAGGATCTCAGATTCGAAATGGATAAGATGAAGAGGTTGAAATAGATGATCTCTAAGATTCATTCTCCCTCAAGCCATCAAGGACAAAAAATATAGTATTTACAGGATGGATTTGCTTAGCACTTACTTGAAGATACTTTTCTTGAGCACCTATTTGAGCAAGTGATTTCTCTAAAATCATCTTGTATTTATTCATTTCAAAAAATGGTGTATTCCTATAATAGAATGACTATAAACTCTGAGGGGAGAGTTTTTTCTTTTTTTTTTTAAATCATAGCTTCTTATTTTCAAAATATATGCAAAGATAGTTTTGATCATTCACCCCTGCAAAATGTTGTATTCCAAATTTTTTCTCCTTTCCTTCCCCCACTCCCTCCCTTAGACAGCCAGTGGTCCAATATATGTTAAACATGTGCAATTCTTCTATACTTATGTTCACATTTATCATGCTGCACAAGAAAATTCAGATCAAAAAAGGAAAAAAATAGAAGGGGAAAAACAAGTAAACTGTAATAAAAAGGTGAAAATATTATGTTGTGATCCACATTAGAGTAAAATAACACAGTTTTAGTTCTAATACAGACTATTTGTGGGACTATATGGATAATTCACTTAATTTCAACATCAGCTTCCCCCTACTTTCAGTTAAATGTTTAAAAATAATAAGTTACAGATTAACTAATCTGTACTAATAGATTAAATATCTGTTATAAGGAGTTTGATACATTGGAGGAAGAAAGAAAGGAAAAATGGGGTGGGGAGAGGAAAAAGGGAAATAAGAGAAATGTGGGAGCATGAGAAGAGAGAGAGAGAGAGAGAGAGAGAGTGAGAGGAAGGAGAAAAGGAACAATAAAACAGAAAGACATTGTGATACGTAGGTAGAAGGCACACACAGAATAAGAGAAAGTGATATTGATTGCAATAGAGATAAAGACAGACACACATAAGAAACAGCACAGATTTTGATGTGAACAATATGGAAACACTGTTAGTCATCTCAGCATTAGTGGAATATATTATTGTCCAAATTGAAGTCATAAAGAATTTTCAGAATAGTTATGAATGCCATGAAGATCAAAGCTTCAGAGTTCAGAATTGGCTTCTGAGAACCTACAAGACCCATAAATAAAGACATGAGATCAAACTGAGGAAGCCATTTTCACATCTGCTATCCCCCTCCTCCACTCTGTTCATCCTTCTTTTGGGTTTAAAATCCTCCACTAGATTTTTTTGTTTTGCAATCATCCTAAATGGGATGCCTCCTGGCTTTCATTAATTAAGCTTTTTTTTTATTAATGAAGAGTGATGATTGAAAAAATAAAAAAAAAACCAAGAAAACAGGAAATCACAGGATGAAAAATTTTGAATACCACAATGTAATAACTTTCATGTTGACTCTGTCCCTACAGGTAAAGATTGCCTCTAAAGGAGAGCAAGATGAAAACTGAAAAAATTTGGTCAAAATGGACTTTTCCAAATATATGGATTTCAGCTATCTTTTTACTGTGATAAGGTGGAAGATGGTTTTTGCTTTTTTATTTTCTTTTGGAGTATTAAAAAGGTAATCCAGGGAAAATGAAATACTAGGACAATTAGCCAAAAAATTCTAACTCTGCTACTGGAAAGAAAAAGAATAAACTTTCTTACAGACTTCTAAAATTTGCTAAGTAATTTCTTCATAACAACTCTGAGAGACAGGCAAGATAAATGCTATTTATCCTCATTGTACATATGTAGAAACTGATATTCAGAGATGACGCAGAATTTGTCCATGATAACAAAGGTAGTCAAAGATAGATACCAAAATTGAATCCTATGGTTCAAAAGTTCATGTGATTTAGGATTGCAAGATTGGAGAGTATCCATTTCAGTCCTAACATTTTACAGATAATAAAACTGAGTTACAGAAAGAAAAAAGATAATTTCCCAAAGTCACACAGTGAATGTGGGCAAGAGGAGGACCCAAAACCAGAGCCACTGAGAAGACAGTTCATGCTCCTGATATTGATGACACCTTGTTTATTTGGATTTGCCCTTTTTTGTGAGAACATAATAAATTCTATTTTACTTTTTACCTCAAGAGTAATTACCTTGATTTTAATTTGGGTTAAGCCCAATATCCCATATAATTTTGGGGGATTGTCCCAGGATGTTTTCTATTTATGAGGGGTCTCTCCCATCCTGAATACTTAGGTCCAGAGGGTCCTTGGACTTGGCTTAGGAACTTCTGCTCCAGTTAGGTAAATTCCCAAAGAAAGTCACTTGGAGAAAACAAAAATGGAAGTAGACTAATGAAGATGGAGTATTAATTGAGATCAGGAAATAAACCAGCTGAGAAAAGTTTGAAATCAGTCAGCTAAGTTGTGCACAAATCAGATAGGACAAGAAACTGATGAAAGAGGGAGACACTCTAGCAGGGGTCCTCACACTTTTTTAAATAGGGGGGCAGTTCACTGTCCCTCAGACTGTTGGAGGGCCGGACTATAGTAAAAACAAAAATTTTGTTTTGTGGGCCTTTAAATAAAGAAACTTCATAGCCCTGGGTGAGGGGGATAAACGTCCTCAGCTGCCACATCTGGCCCACGGGCTATAGTTTGAGGACCCCTGCAGCGATTAGAGTTCATAAGAGGACTTTCCCTTTGACAAGAACTAGTGAACCACCTAGGTGACTGGGATTGGGATTGGAAGACTTTAAACTCTTAGGGTCTGTAAAAGACTCCTATTTCGCTTTGATGTTGGGAAATTTTAAGCAGTTAGAATGTTTCCATTTTCCTTTGGTAACATAGGGTGAGTCCTCCATCAAAGAGGACAAGATAACTGTATCTTGAGAAGATAACAATCTAAGGTAGCTGACTCTAAAAACCTACTGTTCTAGGAAGAATTGGGATGAAATACCAAAATTTATAGGAATTAAACACTGTTGTTTTGTTTGGGCAGGAGCTTTACTTGGAGGAACTGTCCATTCCTTGAAGACTGAGTGTAAATTCAAAGGAGGCTTCTGTACCCACCTGGCCATATCCTATTGGCTTCATCTCCAGAATTCTCTTTATCTTCTTCACCCAAGTAGGGGACAAGAATTGGAGGTTGATTGATTTAGAAAAGCAGTGTGTGTGTGTGTGTGTGTGTGTGTGTGTGTGTGTAGGACTATGTTGTGTTTTTCTCAGTTAGTTGAATTACAAAGGAAAAGATTCAGCTATTTAGGACTAGTTCTGAAATAGGGAAAGCTTTTATCTGACACACCAAAAAGAAAAGCAAAACTGACATATTTCTGTAAACATAGAACTGACCAATTTGGGTCTGCAGAAATAGTTATTATGTGATAGAACTGCTAAAACATTTTAACAGATACTGGGTTTTTTTGAGACTAAAAATCATTAAGTTGTTTGGCTTTGTCTCTCTATCGGCTAATTTGATTTTATAGTACATTTAAGTAGGCCTAATTTACTGCAAAAGAAAAAAAAAAACAACCACTCTAGGATTTTCTATGCTTCTTTCACTTGGAGAGACTTGTGGAATCTGTCCTGGCTAGCCTAGTCCTGACTGGCTTGGATTCTTCTGAGGTTTATGCTGGTGCCCCAACATCTTTGATGTGGGGTCCTTGGAATTTCTTACATGAAAGATGGGCTATGCACTGAAATACAGACCTGCAGCCCATCTGTGCCCAAGTTTCTCCAACCCTATTTTTTAGGGGCCTAAAGAGTACCAGTTTCTTAAAGTCCTTCTTACATATTACCCACCCTTATATACAGACTTGAAAGGGCAGTTTTCTGCCACCTTAAATTTGGGGGCTGTATGTGCTTAAATTGGAATTCTGATTATGAAATTGTATAAGATAATTACTGTAAACTAGTGCATGCTGAAATTGTGAATTTGTTTATTCTGCTAAAAGATTTTTAAAAATATGTATACATTAATATTGAAGTATTGATACAATATGTTTAAATCTGCATTTGATTTGATTTTCCATTTTTAAAAATTTGGGAATTAAGGCAAAATACTCTGGTGATTCACTTAAAGAAGTCTCATGTTTGTATCTCCTAATCAGACCATTTTCTAAGTTGCATATTGGGTAATTTGTAAAAGTATATGAGTTGTGCTTTGATATTTTGTCAGCCCTGCCAAATATGTGGTATAAATTTTGTGAAATTTGTTCAAAGTTATTTAGATATTACCTATATTCTGAATCTTAAGGTTTGGCTTGCTTTCTCCCTTTAACAAAGAAGGAAAAGTAAGAAAATTTGGCATATTGGGATATGTGTAATTGCAAAACAAACTGTATCTGAAAGGTGTGTAATATGTCTAAAATAAACAAGAATATATTGAGGTGTCCCTGTAGAGGGAGGGCTCTAAAATATTCTCTGAAATGATTGTGGACTATTTTATGGGATGGGGAGCTCTCCCCTGAGCTCTGCTGTTTTAAAAGGGATTAACAGAATAACACAGGAAAAAATTGTGCCCAAGTACAGATTTATAAGACGATTGATTCTTATAGTGGAACATATTTTACTTCTAAGATTTTATAAGAAATAATGGGAAGGGATTGAAAATTTGAGTGGCAATTTCAAACACCTGTGCATCTGCCCTCATCAGGGAAATTTGAAAAAATGAATCAGATTCTTAAGAAATGGATTACTAAAATTGATATTAGAGACTAAATTGTCTTGGAGCAAATATTTGCCTACTGCTTTGTTAAAGAATTAGAACTCTTCTGAGAAGTAATCTGGGACTTTATGCATGTGACAATGGTTTATTTTACTTGTGAGGAGAAAGGAAAGACCCTCTATTGAAACAAAGAATAAGTTTTTAAGAATTTACATACTGCCAGTATCCTCATTGCTTTTAGTCCTCAGGAAGCAAGAATTGCTGGCCCAGACAACACCACTGGAGTTTGCATTTCCAGAAGTGTGGGTGCTTACTAAGTCCTGGAAAACATAAAGTGGGAAGGACCTTACCAGATGTTATAGATGACAGAGACTGCAGTCCGGGAAGTTGAGAACAAAAGGGTTAAAGGCCCCACGAAGGAACTTCAATCGGATATTTTATAACCTTAAAAATTTATTTTGCACTAGGACAATTAGGAATGTTTTAGTGAGAGGGAAGATTAATTGTGCTTTAGAGGAATTTTAACAATATCTGATTATACTTGTTATTTATATTTCCAAAAAATTTATAGGGGCTCCTCAGTTAGAGGGAACTGAATTAACAATTTTTAAGATGAAGATATTATTTTTTTAAAGTTTATTTTTAACACACATTGCTTTGTGAATCATGTTAGGAGAGAAAAATCAGAGCAAAAGGGAAAAACCATGGGCAAGATAAATAACCAAACAAACAAACAAAAAAAAGTGAACATAGCATGTGTTTATATTCAGTCTCTTTATGTCATTTTCTGGATGTAGATGGCATTTTCTGTCCAAAATCTATTGGGATTGCTTAAGATCACTGAACTGCTGAGAAGAACCAAATCTTTCATGATTGATCATTACACATTCTTACTATTATTGTGTACAATATATTCTTGGTTCTGCTTGTTTCATTCAGCATTAGTTCATGTAAATCTTTCCAGACCTTTCAGCTTGTTCATCAGTTTTTATAGAACAATAAAATTCTATTACTTTCATGTACCACAAATTTTTCGGCCATTCCCAAATTAATTATATCCACTCCTTTTCCAAATCTTTTCTACCACAAAAAGAGCTGCTAAAAACATTTTTGCACATATGGGTCCCTTTCCCTCCTTTATGATTTCCTTGGGATAGAGACATAGTAATGACACTATAGTGTATGCACAGTTTTATAGCACTTTGGTCAGAGTTCCAGATTGTTCTCCAGAATGGTTGAATCATTTCACAACTCCACCACAACTTCACAGTTCCATGCATTATTGTCCAAGTTTTCCCACATGCCCTTCAATATTTATCATTATCTTTTCCTGTCATCTTAACCACTCTGAGAGGAATGAGGTGATATTTCAGTGTTGTTTAAATTTTGCATTTCTCTAATAACTTGTGAGAGCATTTTTCATATAACTATAAATGGCTTTAATTTCATCATCTGAAAATTGTCTATTCATATCCTTTTACCATTTATGGGGAATAACATATTTTATAAGTTCTTTATCAGAAATATTGTCTGAAAAGATTTTTCCCAGCTTTGTACTTCCCTTTTAATCTTGTTTCTATTGATTTTGTTTGTGCAAAAACTTTTTAATTTTGCCTTTCATTTTACTTTTCCATCTTGCCTTTCAAAATGCTCTCTAATGCTTCTTTAGTCATAAATTGCTCTCTTCTCCAAAGATCTGGTAGGCAAATTATCCCTTGTTCTCCTAATTTGTTTATGGTATGTTCTTTTATACCCAAATCATGTGTGCATTTTCAACTTATTTTGGTATACCTATAGATATATAGGTCTATGCCGATTTTCTCACATGTTATTTAATAGTTTTCCCTGCAATTTTTGCCAAATATTGAGTTCTTATTCCAGAAAATGGAGTTTGGGCATTTATCAAATACTGGACTGCTATAAGCCTTGATTATTGTGTAGTCTGTATCTAGTCTATTCCACTGATCCATCACTCTATTTCTTAGCCAATACCAAATGGTTTTGATTACTGCTGCTTGATAATATAGTATTAGGTTTGGTACTGCTAAGCTACCATGCTTTGTATTATTTTCAATTAATTCCCTTGATATTCTTGACCTTTTCTTCTTCTAGATGAATTATGTTATTATTTTTTCCTAGTTCTATAAAATAATGTTTACACAGTTTCATTGGTATGGCTCCGAACAAGTTGACCAATTTAGACAGAATTGTCATTTTTTCTTCTGTTAACCTGGGCAATATATTTTGTAAATATTTCTCTATATCACTTAGATTATCAAATTTAGTGACATATAATTTGGCAAAATAACTCCTAATTATTGCTCTAATTTCCTTGTTGTTGGTGAAAAGTTCCCCCTTTTCATTTTTGGGGCTAACAATTTCATTTTCTTCTTTCCTTTTTCTAATCAAATTATCTAAAAGTTTATCTATTTGTTTTTTTTTTCATAAAGGAAACACTTAATTTTATTTATTATTTCAATGATTTTCTTATTTTCAATTTTATTAATCTCTTATTTTCAGAATTTCAAGTTTGGAATTTAATTTAGCATTTTTATAGCTTTTTTAGTTGCAAGCCCAATTCATTGATTTTCTCTTTCTCTCTGTTTTATGCAAGTAAGCATCTAAAGATATATAATTCCCTTAATAGCCACTTTGGCTCCATCCCTCAGATTTTGGTATGTTGTCTCATTATTATCATTTTCTTGGATGAAGTTATTGATTATATCTATGATTTGTTGCTTCACCAATTCATTCTTTAGGATTAGATTATTTAAATTCCAATTAATTTTTGGTCTATTTTACCCTGGCCTATTATTGCATGTGATTTTTATTGCATCATGATCTGAAAAAAATGTACTTACTATTTCTGCTTTTCTAAATTTGATTTTGAGGTTTTTATGCATTCCTTTCTGTCTCCATCAATTTTCTCCAAAGAGCTATCATCTCTAACTTTTCTAGAATTCTGTTTACCTCCTTAATTTCTTTCTTATTTACTTTGTGGTTCAATTTATCTAGTTCTGAGAGCACAAAGCTGAGATTCTCCACTAGTATAGTTCTGCTGTCTTTTTCTTCTTGCAGCTCTTTTTTCTTCTCCTCTAGGAATTAGGATGCTATACTACTTGGTGTATATATGTTTAGTATTGATATTGCTTCATTATCTGTGTTATGATTTAGCAAGACATAATTTTCTTCCTTATCTCTTTTAATTAGATCCAGTTTTGCTTTTGCTTCATCAGAGATCAGCATTGCTACTCCTGCTTTTTTTACTTTATCTGAAGTATACATGTTTGGTAGAATTTGTTTGTAAATCCCTTCTGGTCATGGAGTTTTTTTCTTAAGGAGGTCTTTAATGACTTGTTCAAATATTTTTTCTAAATGTGACTATTTAAATATTTTATTTCTTCTTCTGTTAACCTGGACAATTTATATTCTTATGAACATTCATACATTTCAGTTACATTGTCACACTTACTGCCATATAGTTGTGCAAAATTTTTGTTTTAATCTTTTTTATTGGTGGTTAGTTCCCCCCTTTCATTTTTGATGCTGGTCATTTGGGGTTTTTTAATGTCCTTTTCCTGATCAGATTGATAAAAGGTTTATTTATTTTGTTCTTCTCTACATAAAGCCAAGTCTTTGTTTTGTTTATAAGTTCAATAGTTTTCTTAGTCTCTTTTTATTGATCTCTCCTTTGCATGTCAAATTTTCTAATTTGGTATTTAATTGCATGTTTTTAACTTACTCTTCTTCTAGCATTATAGTTATATATCTAATTCATTGACTTCTTCATTTCCTATTTTATTTATGTAGTTATCTAGAGATATAACATTTTCCCTAAGGACCAATTTGATTGAATCCCATAGGTTTTGGTGTTTTGTCTCATTATTGTCATTTTCTTAGATAAAATTATGGATTGTGTCTGTGATTTGTTATTTGATCCACTCATTCTTTAGAATTAGATTATTTAATTTCCAGTTGTTTATCAGTTTATCTTTCCTTGACCCTTTATTGAATATAATTTTATTGCATTATGTTCTAAAAAGAAGGATTTATTATTTCTGCTTTTTTGTATTTGATTATGATGTTTTTATGCTTTATTACATGGTCAGTTTTTGTATAGGTGCAATACTGCCAAAGAAAAATGTATATTCCTTTCTGCCCTAATTCATTTTTCTTCAGAGTTCTAGCAGATCTAAGTTTTCTAGGATCCTGTTAAAGTTGTTATTTTCTTTCTTGTGTATTTTGCTTAGGTTTGTCTGACTTTGAGAGGGTAAGTTTTAGGTCCCCAAATAGAATTGTTTTGCTGTGTATTTCTTTTTGTAACTGGCTTAAAATCTTCTCTTGGAATGTCTCTGCTCTATCATGTATTGCTTACACATTTGGTGTCATTAATACTTTATTATTTACTGTAGCTTTATGAAGATGTACTTTCCCTCCTTATCTCTTTTAATAAGATCTATTTTTTTTACTTTTGCTTTATTTGAGATTACAATTTCTACCCCTCCTTTTTTTTTTACTTCAGCTGAAGCATAATAAATTCTGTTCTAGCCTTTCATCTTTACTCTGTATGTGTCTTTCTGTGTCAAATGTGTTTTTTGCAAACAACATATTGTAAGGATTCTGTTTTTCAATCTACTCTGCTATTTGCTTCTATTTTATGAGAGTTCTTCCCATTCACATTAACAGTTATGATTACCAGCTCTGTATTTCACACCATCCTGTTTTCACCTTGTTATATGCTTTTATTCTCTCTTTTCACCCTGTCCTAAGTTGGGTTTTTTTTTGCATGACCTTATCTCCTATCACCCTTCTGCCCTTCTCTTAGTAGTATTTTTAACCCACTCCATTTATTGACTTATCTTCTATCAACCTTTCTACCCTTCTTTTACCTTTTTCCCTAGTGTTTCTGCAACCCTTCTACGCTCACTCCTTTTTCTTTTCTTCTTTCTCCTCCTACTTCTTTATAAAGAAGGATTAAATATCTTTCTATGTCCAACTTAATCATTAAGTTATTCCCTTTAAGATCCAAAACTGATGCAATCAAGCTTCAGACAATGTTCATCTCTCTCCTTTTCACCCTGGATTATAATAGATCTTTTTAGCCTCTTGGTATGAACTAATTGTCTCATTCTACCTCCCCTTTCCTTTTTTTTTCCAGTACAGACCTTTTCCCACTTCTTAATGTTTTTTCCTTTGATGTCATCACATCAGAGTCCATTCTCAAAAACACCCTCAGTCCATGTGGTATCCCATTTTGTCTACCCCAGAGTCAGATACGGTTCTCAAGAGTTATAGATATTGTTTTTCCATCTATTAATGGAAACAGTTTAACCTTTAAATATATATTTAACTATGTTTATCTTTCTATGGTTCTCTTGAGTCCTATGTTTGTAGATTAATTTTTTTTGTTTAATTCAGGTTTTTTCCATAAAAAGGATTGAAAATCTCTTACTTCATTGAACCTCAATATTCCTCCCTAAAACATGATGCTGAGTTTTGCTGGTACTTAATTCTTGGTTGCAATCCCATGTCCTTTGCTTTTTGAAATATGATTTTCCAGGCTCTCCAATCCTTTCTTGTAGAAGCTGCCAGATCCTGGCTAAGACTGACTGTTGTTTCTTGATATTTTTGTTTTTGTCTGGCAGCTTGCAGTATTTTTTCCTTCAGATTTTAGTTTTGCAATGTTTGTGGCAGCCCTTTTTTCAGTGGCAAAAAACTGGAAACTGAATAGATACCCATCAATTGAAGAATGGCTACATAAATTGTGGTATATGAATGTTATGGAATATTATTGTTCAGTAAGAAATGACCAACAGGACTATTTCAGAGAGACCTGGAGAGACCTACATGAACTGTTGCTAAGTGAAATGAGCAGAACCAGGAGATCATTGTACACAGCAACAAGAAGATTATATGATGACCATTTCTGATGGATGTGGCTCTCTTAAACAATGAGATGCTTCAAACCAGTTCCAATTGTTCAGTAATGAAGAGAGCCATCTACTCCCAAGAGAGAATTATGGGAATTGAGTGTGGTTCACAACATGGCATTTTCTTTTTTTTTTTTTTTCAGAAAAAAAATCCTAATGGGAAATTTTATTATTTTTTTTTTGATTTTTTAAATTTTTTATTGTTTTTTATTTACAAATTATATACATAGGTAATTTTTAACGCTGACCCTTGCAATACCTTCTGTTCCAAATTTCTCCCTCCTTCTCCCCACCCCCTCCCTTAGATGTCCAATATATATATATTAGATGTCCAATGTATGTATATATATATATATATATATATATATATATATATATACATAGTTATATATATCTTGCTGCCCAAGAAAAATCAGATCAAGAAGAAAAAAACCAGGAAAGAAAACAATATGCAAGTAGACTGTTTTGTTGTTTGCTTGCATTTTATTTTGCTCCCCTTTTTTTTCTTGTGCAGCATGATAATTGTATAAATATGTAGTCGTATATTGAATTTAACATATATTTCTACCACGTTTAATATATATTGGACTACTTGACATCTAGAAGAGGGCATAGGAGAAGGGGGGGATTGGAATATAGGGTTTTTCAAGGACTAATGTTGAAGAATTGTCCTTGCATATGTTTTGAAAAATAAAAAAAAAAGCTTTAATAAAAAAAAAGTTAGGAAACCATAAAAGAGAGAGATTATAGTTTTGTACTTTTACAAAAAAAAATGTTCCTTGGGGTTTTCCTTGAGGGAATTCTTTCCAGAGGTGAGTGATGGATTCTTTCAATTAGAGTTTCCATCTCTTTTTCTAGAATATTGGGGCAGTTTTCCTTAATGACCTCTTGTAGAATGCTATCCAAGCTCTTTCTTTGGTCATTGTCTTCAGGTAGGCCCTGTTTATCCAATGAAATAGTTCACATTTTCTTCATTTTTTTTATTATTTTAGTTTGTTTGATTCTTGCTGTCTCACCAAGTCATTATCTTCCATTCACCCTGTTCTAATTTTTAATGTGTTATTTTCTTCAGTTATCTTTTGTATCTCTTTTTCCATTTGGTTTATTCTACTGTTTAAGTTGTTTTCTTCAGGCAATTTCCCCTTCCTTTTCTAAATTGTTGACTCTTTTATGTATCATCTCATTTTTTTTTCTTTTTTTTTTATTCTATCTCTCTTATTTGCCTTTTGAAGTCTTTCATGAGTATTTCCAAGGGTCTCTTCGGGCTTGAGACAAATTCACATCATTCTTTGAGATTATCTCTGTGGACATTCTGTCCTCATCTGAATTTGTGTTTTGGTCTGCCCTGTCACTATAGTAGTTTTCTATGGTGAAGGTTCTTTTCTGTTTCTTGCTCATTTCCTTTCTGTTTATTTTGGCATTTCCTTCTTTTTTTTATTTTTGTGGCAAAGGGGGCACTATCCTAAGCTTCCTGTAAAGTTCTGAGCCTTGGCTCTGAGCAGATTGTCCCCTTGTGTGTCCAGGAGGTAGTTTTAACTACTCTCTTCAAGAAATACCCTGCTTTCCCAGAATTTGCCTTCTGAGTTAGGACTGGAAGCTGCCCCACTAATTTGCTCTTCTATAGAGCCAGGACCAAAAGTTTAAGTTACTGATTTTGAGTAAGACCCTCTCATCAGCTTTCCCAGAGTCTATCTGACCTGGACTGAACACCCTTTTAATTCCAGTGAGACTGAACTTTCCAGAAGTTTTTTCAGTCTGCCTTGAGCTGGAGAGTGGTTCTCTTCCATCAGACTCTGTTCAGATGTTTTGTGTCATGTGGTTTTTGAGGGAAACTGGGAGGGCTCAGGTAGCTTCTCGAGTTTTCTCTGCCATCTTGGCTCCACTCCCAGAACTCCCTGAAGAAACTATTAATGTTAATTCTGATAGGTTTTTTAGTGAAATTAGCACAGTATATTTCTATATTCTATGAGAGTTTTAATTAGTTGTGTTGATTTATTTAAAAATTATTCCCATTATTTAGTGAGATTCTGACAATGGTCTATGTCTTCATCCCTTTGGACATAGTTAATAACTGAACATGTTTTGCTATACATTGATCATCTTAAAGGAAAATAATTTGAGTAATGTTGAATTTAAAAACAATCTACTTAGATATGAAGACAAGCTGTGAAGAGTCAATGCTTACTTAGCATATGTGATCCTTGAGAGCTAAATTCACCTGTAGCTTCAATTAATGAGACTTGCTATTTGAGATAAAATCTCTTGGGACTGTATATGATATTATTTGGAGTTTTTAATTCAATTATAATTGTCTAATGGATCAACAAATCAATAATCCACCATCTGAAAAGAATTTGCCACAAGCTACATAGAGGAAAACAATCCTGGATTATTATAGGTGGACATTAGTATCTGGGCAAGAATTGGGAGAATAGCTTGGCTTCTATTTAAGGTGGGGTCCATCTGATTCAATTTCCAAGTTGTGTTCCTTTGAATAAGAACCCATGTGATTATTCCTCAGTCTGGCTATAAGGTGGAATTGTTATTGCATGCAATTATCTAAAGTCAAACTGAGATAAGGGTGCTTTACTCTGTCATGTATGTGTTTTCATGCTGAGGCTTAAAAGATCAGTGTTTTATTATAACATGTCCCTGCTTTTTCCTCTTGTTACAAATTTCTATAATCAGAGCAAGTATTCAGTAGATGCCATGAGTCCAATGCAAGCATGTAAGATCTTGAAGTTTACTATCTGAAAATGCATAGTCATCATTCCCTAAATAAGTAGGTAGTATTTGGTCTAGTCATCTTTCTTTAGCTAACTATTTCTTTCAGCTTTCCTGTTGCTGCTTTTTTCTTAGGCATCTTTACTTGTGAAGAGTTACTTATTCTAATTAATGGGGACACAAATGGTTGAAGTGATAGATGACCCAGATGGTACTTAGGGGTACAGAACCCCAGTTGATATGTGTAATGTTCTCTCCATAACTTATATAACTTCCTAATTATAAAGTTATCTCTAAAATGTAATGTTCTCTGTTGAGGTTTTCTTGGGGTCTCTGGAGGCAGCCTTCATTTCAGTTCAGTAATCACCAGAAGTACATCTAGGTGTTAAAATCCAAATCCTTTATTGTCTCCTTCAAAGTCTTGTCTCCTTTCCTGGTGTCCTGTTAACTTTCTTAGAGGTCTATCTCTCCTTGGTTCTAAGAGCTTAAGGTCCTGCCGCCAGTCATTTGCCTTCTCTCTGAATCCAAAGGTTTGCACTTCAGCCTCTAGACACCACAAAGGTGGACAATGAAATGAATCTGTCTCAGCCTCTGAGAGCTTCTAGGGTGCTTTTCTTTTCTGGCCCTGAGAGCTTCTCCAATATATGCTCCACAATGAGTATACACAAATCATTATATCACTAGGAAACCATTATTTGTTGTAGGATTAAATCAATGCTAAATTAGATTTAACCATTGTCTCCTCAATTCCACTTAGTACTTTGTTTCAAGTTCTGGCCCATAACAGGTATGTATGCTGAATAGGTACATTAGACTCCAGTTCATGGTCAAAATAATTACTAACCATACAACAAAAGCATTGGATTTGTTAACAGACCAGACCACTCAGACTAGAGAAGCAGTACTCCAACGTAAATTTTTAGTAGATTACTTGTTGGCAGAAGAAAGTAGAGTTTATAAAAACTAAATTTTTGCTATGTGAAAATTGATGATAATGGAGAGGTAGTGAAGGAAATTGCCAAAGACATGAGAAAATTGGCCTAGATTCCATTCCAGACACGGTCCTCACTATTTAATACCTTTTTGCTGGTCTTGATATGGGGGCAGTTGGTGGAAACATGTCCTTTGGTTTCTTCTTAAAAAGCAGAAACTCTACTTAAAAGCAGAGTCATCCTGCTATTCCCTGTGTACCTCTGCTGTATGATACAGCTTATCACATGGGTAATGCAGACATCATGGTCAGAATGGTATAGATTGAACAACTTGGAGGGGGAGTTCCAGTTAGACTTGGAGTATTAAAAGGATGGGGATGGATCCCAGTAGAGAAAAAGAACAAACCAGATCCAGAGGGATTGAAGACTGAAAAAATAAGATGGTTGAGGAAATGTAACAAGAATAGTGTGAGAGGTCTTCAAAGGTTGATAAATAAAGAGGAGGGATTGAATGATATAAACTGAGTGAAGGCCTCTTATAAAAATGTGGTCTTGACCTATGTTCTAATTGTGACTTGAAATTTTGCAATAACAAATTGAGCTATAGTTAAAAGCTGCAGGTGTTTGCTTATCTTAGATAAACATTTCCCTTTCATTCCCTCCATATATTTTCATTAGCATTAAGTACATAATACAGTAAAGTGTGTTATTGACAAGTATTCTTTGTTCCTGGGCTCTGGAAAAATTAAAACTCCCCAGTGAATGGGAGAAAATGTCAGAAGGGGGTTTGGGAGCTTCTGGTTAAAGTTTATATAATCTTGTCTTTTGCAGATTATGCTTTGTACTCCTCTGCTAACATCTTGTGTTTTAAGAGTTATCCTGTCTTGCAAGATCTTAATACATCTTTTTTTTTTTCCTTTTGACCTTGAGAGTCTCCGATTTTAATTTGGGTAAGGATCACTCTCCTGCACACTGTACTTGGAATTAATATAAAAGGTGGTTTCAAATAAGAGCTGTTCTAATTCCAACTTTTCTGACCATGGAAAAATAATTTAATATCTCCAGGTCTCAGATAACTGGTAAGGCATCTTTTCCCCTAAAGTTATGATTCTATAAATCAAACAAACATTAAAATTCAGGGTTCTTTATCCCATGTCACACTGCATCCATTCAAAAGACGTAGTAACAACAAAAAAACCTAAACTGAAAGTCAAGGATTTTCATCTAAAATGGTTTGGGATGTGTTTCTTTCAGATGTGCAGTTGGTATTGAAATAGACAGGTTAATGTTGTCACTGGCCATGCACTCCTCAGTGTTGTCTTAGTCAACAAAGGAAACAGTCTTGAAGTTTTACTGGTTTTACTTCAGAATTGGTAGCAACCTAATTTTTTTGCTTCTGAAGACTTGAATTAGCTCAACTTGTTTGTTTTGCATCATCCTCCTAGGCTCTCAGAGGCATTGCTGTATACCAGCATTCCCCAAATCACAAAACGTGATTATGAAAAGGATGGCATCTTTTAAATGCTTGCATGGCACTGAAAAAAAACAGCTCATTATTTCAGAAGCTCAACGGCATAACAAATAAAGAAATACAATTTCACCCATAAATTTTACCCTGAAGATAATTGAGAGCTTTGGGATAATCTATGCCAATTAATTTGTTGTGTTTTTTTATAATTTAATAGGAGCCAATTCCTGCCACTAAAGAAAAATAACAGTTGTGTGTTCTTTTGATCAACTTTATACCATTTGGATAGGAAAAATATAATAGCACATCTTCTAACAGAAAGATATAGACAGACAAAGGGCCTTGGAGTCAGAGACAGGAAGAGAGAAGCAATGAGAAAATAGGGGGGTTAAAAGATATAGTGGATGCAAGGAGGGACAGAGACAGAGAAAGAAAGAATTTTCACATTGAAGCATTAAAATCATTTTTTTTAGCATCAGTAAATATTGGCCAATGTAGTACCTGTATATACTAAAGAAGCATCAATTATGCCAGATATTTGGGTGGCCTTCTTTTGTTTGTTTTATTGTTTTTTCTTTCTGCCTATACATGTCCATTAATTTTAATACATATTTTTTATGAATCATGTTGACAGAGAAAAATTAGAGCAAAAGGGAAAAACCATGAGAAAAAAAAAACGAAAAAAGTGAATATAACATGTGTTCAGTTACACTTTATCTCCATGTTTCTCTTTCTGGATAAAGATAGCATTTTCTTTCCAATGGCTATTGGAACTGCTTTGGATAGCTGAACCACTGAGAAGAGATAAGTGTTTCGTAGTTGATCAGTTAATAGTCTTGTTGCTATTGTATACAATGTATTCCTCGTTCTGGTTGTGTTCGTTATCTTCAATTCATGTAAATCTTTCCAAGCCTTTCTAAAATCAGCACGTTCATCATTTTTATAGAACAATAATATTCATTATTATCATGTAACATAACTTATTCAGCAATTCCCCAACTGATGGATGTCCATTCATTTTCCAATTTTTTACCACCACAAAAAGAGTTTCTATAAACATTTAGTACATGTGGGTTGTTTTCCTTCTATTTTTTTTTTTTTTATTTAATAGCCTTTTATTTACAGGATATATACATGGGTAACTTTACAGCATTAACAATTGCCAAACCTCTTGTTCCAATTTTTCACCTCTTACCCCCCCCCACCCCCTTCCCTAGATGGCAGGATGACCAGTAGATGTTAACTATATTAAAATGTAAATTAGATACACAATAAGTATACCCGACCAAAACGTTATTTTGCTGTAGAAAAAGAATCAGACTCTGAAATATTGTACAATTAGCTTGTGAAGGAAATCAAAAATGCAGGTGTGCATAAATATAGGGATTGGGAATTCAATGTAATGGTTTTTAGTCATCTCCCAGAGTTCTTTTTCTGGGCATAGCTAGTTCAGTTCATTACTGCTCCATTAGAAATGATTTGGTTGATCTCGTTGCTGAGGAGGGCCTGATCCATCAGAACTGGTCATCATATAGTATTGTTGTTGAAGTATATAATGATCTCCTGGTCCTGCTCATTTCACTCAGCATCAGTTCATGTAAGTCTCTCCAGGCCTTTCTGAAATTATCCTGTTGGTCATTTCTTACAGAACAGTAATATTCCATAATTTTCATATACCACAATTTATTCAACCATTCTCCAACTGATGGACATCCATTCAGTTTCCAGTTTTTAGCCACTACAAAAGGGCTGCCACAAACATTCGTGCACATACAGGTCCTTTCCCTTCTTTATAATCTCTTTGGGATATAATCCCAGTAGTAACACTGCTGGATCAAAGGGTATGCACAGTTTGATAACTTTTGAGCATAGTTCCAAACTACTCTCCAAAATGGTTGGATTCGTTCACAACTCCACCAACAATGCATCAATGTCCCAGTTTTCCCGCATCCCCTCCAACAATCATCATTATTTTTTCCTGTCATCTTAGCCAATCTGACAGGTGTGTAGTGGTATCTTAGAGTTGTCTTAATTTGCATTTCTCTGATTAATAATGACTTGGAGCATCTTTTCATATGACTAGAAATAGTTTCAATTTCTTCATCTGAGAATTGTCTGTTCATATCCTTTGACCATTTTTCAATTGGAGAATGGCTTGATTTTTTATAAATTAGAGTTAATTCTCTATATATTTTGGAAATGAGGCCTTTATCAGAACCTTTGACTGTAAAAATATTTTCCCAGTTTATTGCTTCCCTTCTAATCTTGTCTGCATTAGTTTTGTTTGTACAAAAACTTTTCAGTTTGGTATAATCGAAATTTTCTATTTTGTGATCAGTAATGATCTCTAGTTCTGCTTTGGTCATAAAGACCTTCCCCTTCCACAGGTCTGAGAGGTAAACTATCCTATGTTCCTCTAATTTATTAATAATTTCATTCTTTATGCCTAGGTCATGAACCCATTTTGACCTTATCTTGGTGTACGGCGTTAAGTATGGATCAATGCCTAGTTTCTGCCATATTAGTTTCCAATTTTCCCAGCAATTTTTATCAAACAGTAAGTTCTTATCCCAAAAGCTGGGATCTTTGGGTTTGTCAAAGACTAGGTTGCTATATTTGTTGACTGTTTTATCCCTTGAACCTAATCTATTCCACTGATCAACTAATCTATTCCTTAGCCAATACCAAATAGTTTTGGTAACTGCTGCTCTATAATATAATTTTAGATCTGGTACAGCTAAGCCACCTTCATTTGATTTTTTTTTCATTAATTCCCTTGAAATTCTTGACCTTTTGTTTTTCCATATGAACTTTGTTGTTATTTTTTCTAGGTCATTAAAATAGTTTTTTGGGAGTCTGATTGGTATAGCGCTAAATAAATAGATTAGTTTAGGTAATATTGTCATCTTTATTATATTTGCTCGCCCTATCCAAGAGCATTTAATATTTTTCCAATTGGTTAGATCAGACTTAATTTGTGTGAAAAGTGGTCTGTAATTTTGCTCATAAAGTTTCTGATTTTCCCTTGGCAGATAGATTCCTAAATATTTTATATTATCAGTAGTTACTTTAAATGGAATTTCTCTTTGTAACTCTGACTGTTGGATTTTGTTAGTGATATATAAGAATGCTGATGACTTATGTGGGTTTATTTTATAACCAGCAACTTTGCTAAAGTTGTGGATTATTTCTAATAACTTTTTAGCAGAATCTCTGGGGTTCTCTAAGTATACCATCATGTCATCGGCAAAGAGTGATAATTTGGCTTCCTCATTGCCTATTCTTATTCCTTTAATCTCTTTCTCAGCTCTTATTGCTATAGCTAGCGTTTCTAATACAATATTAAATAGTAACGGTGATAGTGGGCAACCTTGTTTCACTCCAGATCTTATTGGGAATGGTTGCAGTTTGTCTCCATTACATATGATGCTTACTGATGGTTTTAAATAGATGCTGCTGATTATTTTAAGGAAAAGTCCATTTATTCCTATACTCTCAAGTGTTTTTAATAGGAATGGATGTTGGATTTTATCAAATGCTTTTTCTGCATCTATTGAGATGATCATATGGTTTTTGTTAATTTGGTTATTAACATGGCCAATTATATTGATAGTTTTCCTAATATTGAACCAGCCCTGCATTCCTGGTATAAATCCTACTTGATCATAGTGTATTATCTTGGAGATGATTTTCTGTAGTCTTTTTGCTAATATCTTATTTAAGATTTTAGCATCAATATTCATTAGGGAGATTGGTCTATAATTTTTCCTTCTATTATGACTTCCTTGGGAAACACATCCAGTAATAGCAATGCTGGATCTAAGGATATGACCAGTTTTTAGATCTTTGGGCATAGTTACAAATTGTTTTCCAGAATGGTTGGACCATTTCACAACTTGGTTGACTTTCTACAGGGATAAAAGCCCAAAGGAACCTCCCACATATGATGATTGAGTAAAACAAAGTATAGAAAGACAAAGGAAGTTTCCCATAATCACAAAGCTAGTTAACAGTACATCTAGGACTAGATTATCTCCTGCTTCCCAGTTCAGTAGGCTTTCCATTTTGTTCCACTTTAATGACTTTCAGTGTGTAGCACGTGAGCTCCTTGAAAGCAGGGACTATTTCATAGTTTATCCTTATATCCCTAGTGTCAGGCACTTAATGAAGTGCTTTGTGAATTAATGAATAGATTCTTACTCCCCTGCATAAAATGACCAATGATTTATATTGACAGAGGAGACTTAGATTAGGAAATCCAGATGGCATTCAGGCTGTTATGCCATTAAATCCTATTTACCTTTAAAAGTTGTAGATTGGGCCTGAATCAAGCCAATTCAAGGTTCATTTAGGTATTATATTGAACACAATGAAACACTTATAGTCCAATTAATAAAAGGAGGTTTGGTTAACTGTGAAATAGTAAGGGCATTCAACAAGGATGTTGAGTGAGACTTCCACATTGTTTCAGATGAGTACAGGTTCCCACTGTTATTCTTGCTGTTGATACACAGTCAGAAGCCTCTCTGTTAAAAGGAATTGGAGCATTATTATGATCTTTTATACTTAGATCAGCAAGATGACAACTAAACCTGATCCTGATTCTTAGAATTCTGATCCAATCAGGTCTTAAGGAGAATTTCAGTACTTCTTAGGGAAAAGAACTACCCTATCCTGCAAAAGTAGAGTGCTTTTGAAAAGTTATCCTGGCCTGCATTGCAGGATTATAGAAAATATACTATGTGACATTGGGCAACTCAAAAATTCTCAGTGTTAAAGTGGCTTTTTGAGAATGAGTTAGAGAAGCCTTTTGCATCTGCCTTGGAAGAAGGAAGTTTATTCTAAGGAGTTTAATATTGAGGTAAAATCAAAATTGAATGAAAAGAAATATCCTTGATACCTGGCATAGCGTAAATGTTTAGAATAAGTTTGTAGAAATCTCTTTTTATTTGTTCAGAAATAAAATCATGTATATTAAGACTAAGCCTCAAACTAACCTTTACAGAGGAGTATCCTCCTCTTATGAGAACATGAAAGCATTTAAGTATACTGGGATCAATCCAATTCAATGAGCATTATTGATTCCTACTGTATTAAAGGCAATGCATTGGCTGCTGCTGAAGATATATAGAAGAACAACAATAATTAAACACCCTATCCTCCTAAACCTGGACAATATGATGTGTAAAATGAGGGGACTGATCTAGATTACCTCTTAACATTTCTTTCAACTCTAAATACATGGTTTGCTTATTCCTTCCACAGTATACTTCATGGGAGAAAAAACAAAAGCAAATAAAAATGCTTTGGATCACTTGGTGTCCTAGGTGAGAGATTTTGCTTTGTTTTGTGTTTGTTGTTTTTGTTTTTGTTTTACAAGAAAGGCATTTTTTCAGTTCTCCAGACTTGAAATCACTGGGAGAATCTCAAGCACATTGAATACACTTATTGGAAACTTCTGGCCAATATTAATACATAACACATGCTTTGAGTCAAGTAATCTATATACATTTATAAACAGCAATCCAACAGCATGGTTAGTACAGTCGTACTTTACCTTCCCAAATGGGTTAAGGCTGTAATGTCAAACTCAGATATAAACAGGGACCACTAAACCATCCATAACAATGTATATGTCTCATATTGACTTAGAAAACCAAATCTTAACATTACAAATATTCTATTAAATTTCTAATTATCGTGTTAAATATTTTACAATCATATTTTAATCTCATTTTGTCTATATCTGATGATGTTGTGGGCTGCATTTACTAAGATGGTAGAATTAGTACAAAATGTTTATCTAAACTGACACAATCTCTCACCGATACATAGATAGCCTGTTCCAAAGCAGAGCTCACACCAAGTTTCCATTTCTCTCCTAGGATCACACCACCATGGAATCACCAAAAAATTTGCAGACCCCCCCAGATCTAGCTCTGAAAATAGCAATATGGAAAAGGCTAAATCTTAGGAAAATGTCTCCCAACCCAGATGAGGATACCCCCGCTTTAAGATAAAGTTCAAAATCAAGAAATAAGCTGGTGAAAATGAGCAAAAATTACAAAAAGAGTTTAAGCATAAAAAGCTACTAAAATGGCAAGGAAGGCTAGGACAAACTCAAAAGATAATAATGTGAAAATAGCTACAACCAAAGCCTCAGTGAAAAATGTTAATTGGATCCAAGCCCAACAAAAATTCCTAGAAGAGTTAAAGAGATAAGAGGAAAAGATTTAAAAAAAAATTGAGAAAACAAATGAAAGTGTTGGAAGAAAATTTTGAATAGAAATTAATGACTTGCTAATAAGAGGCACAAAAAATGCTGAAACAAAACCTTTAAAAAGAGAATTGACCTAATTGTATAAAAGGCATAGAAATTCACTGAAGCAAAGAATTTCTTAAACATAAAATTAGGCAAACAGAAAATGAGATGCAAAAATTCACTCAAGAAAATAATTTCCTAAAAAATAGAATTGGTCAAGAACTAACACTGTGATACATAATGAAACAACAAAAGTCAAAAGAATGGGAAAAAATTTAAATATATCATCAGGAAAAAAAATTTACCTGGAAAATATGTCAAGATGATGTAATTTAAAATTATTGAAATACAGAGAAGATTCTGGGAAGGTGGAGTAGAACCAAAATCTTTCAGCACTCTAAATAACCTTCACAAAACAAAACAAAGCAAAACAAAATCACAGCATTGCTTCAGAACAACAGAAATGCTAAAACAATTGTCTTGCTAAGATAATTTGAAAAGACCCAAGGAGAAAACCTCAGGGTTAGAGGTTTGCCCTGAATGAAATGAAAACACAGTATGTGGGAAGAAAATTTAAAAGGCTAAGGCTATCACACAACAAAGCTGCCCCCAGGACTTGTACTTTGTTGAACCTTTCACTGTTGAAGCACATCAAACTTGCTGTGCTGAACAAATGTGTATTGGGATGGGGCTGCTGAGAGAAGGAGCTAGTGCCCTCTTGTTGGGTGCAGGCTCAGGCATTCCATTGGTTATGGGTATTTAAAGAACAGTAGTTTCAGTTCCCAGACAGAGATGACAGCTATAGTTGGTAGGCACCAAAGGAACTTCAGGGAACAAGATCATTTGCAGATCATGACTGGGGTCTCTGGCTATGGTTTAGGAGTAGAGAAGAGGGATTGGACCCTGAGACAGATTATAGAAAATAATTATACAAGGGACCTAAAGTTCAGGGCATTATTCCTCATACCTTAGGATTGTAGCTTGATGAAAATAGTAGTTCTAAAAACAAAATAAAACGAATGTAAATACATAAGGATGAATAAACAAAGGAGAAAGAACCCAATTATAATAATATTGAGATAGAAGAGATCTGGATTCTCATATAGATGAAGATAATGGAGCAACAAAACAAAAACAAAAACTACTCCGTTTTCAATGAGAAGTATCAACTGGTCTCAAATATAAAAAGAGCTCCTAAGAAGAGTTTTAAAAAGACTTTAAAAATCAAATAAGAGAAATCAAGGAAAAAGTAGAGAAAATTGAGCAATTTAAGACAATAGGAAAAGAAAGTCAGTTAATTAGAGATGTAGAGAATGTAGAGAATCAATTACTTAAGCAAGAAAATAATTCCTTGAAAACTAGAATTGAGCAAAGGAAAGCTACCAATATTCTAAGACACAAAGAAATCACAAAATGAAATCAAAACAATGAAAAGAGCAGAAGAAAAAGTGAAACATCTGATTAGTAAAACAACCAATCTGGAGAAAAGATTGAGGAGAAAATTTATAAGCATAGTAGAAATACATGTAAATTATAATTTTAAAAATCTTTAATTTAAAATTATAATTCATTTAATATAATACAATAATTTATATTATGTAGAAGTACATGTAAGTTATAATTTAAAAAATCTTTAATTTAAAATTATAATTTATTTAATATAACAAAGAATATCATATATTTAATATAAACATTTAATATTTAGCATATAATACACAAGAGAAAATATAAAATAAAGATTAACAATTAATTATAAGGGGACTCAATAAGGTCAAATTGTTTACTTTGTATATCTGAAAATATTATCAGTATTCCTGTGATTGTCATCATTATTAGGGTAGTTTGAAAAAAAGGTAGGTGGGCTGAGATATAATGAGGTGATTCTTAAAAATATAAGGAAAATTAAAAAGGAGACTCACATAATTGAAAGCATTAAAAGAAAAAGATGAAGCAGAAGAAGCTAGTAGGGGAAGGCAGCTAGTGCTGGAACCTTGCTCTAATCGGGAATGAGTTAAAGAGGGAACATGTATATCTAGAAGGGTAAAAAAGTCTTCTAAGTTCAAAAAGAAATAAAAGGGCAAGGGGATGGGGTGTGAGAAAAGGACAAGGAAGAGATTTTTAGAGGAGTGATTATGTTAAGGAATAGAGGGCAAGATAGTAATAGAATAGAGAGCAAGATAGAAATAAAGTAGAAGAGTCAAGAGAGATTAGATAAATAGGTAGGTAAGAAGGATAGAGAGGATAAATAGGAAGGAGGAAAATACAGAAAAAGTAATAGTAGTTTAGAATGTAAATTGGACAAATTTACCCATGACTCATAAATAGGTAGCAGATTAAAATTTTGAATTTAACAATATATTGCCCTCAGGATCTAAAAATCAGAGATGCAGAGATAAAATAAAGGACTGGAGAATAATTCAGTATGTGAAAATAAAAGAAGGTTAGGAATTATGATTTCAAGCAAAGTTAAAGTTAAAATAGATTTAATCAAAAGTGAAAAATGGAGGAACTGCACTATCAGCAATATTATTTAATAATTTTAGACCTTTTGATATACCTTGACAGTGTATTGAGCATATATATATATATATATATATATATCTGCCAAAAGAGATACAGAAACTATATGAACATAAAAAGAAAACATTTTATATGAATAAAATCAGATCTAAATAATAGAAGTAATATTCATTGTACATGACTAGGTAAAGCCAATATAATTTTTATTTTTCCCTTTAGTTTTTAATTACAGCTTTTTATTTTCAAAAACATATGCATGGATAATTTGTCAATATTCACCAAAGAGTCACATCTATCAGAAGTGATCTTCATATAATCTCGTTGTTGTCATGTACAATGATCCTGATTCTGCTCATTTCACTTAGCATCAGTTCGTGTATGTCTCTCCAGGACTCTCTGAAATCATTCTGCTAATTGTTTCTTATAGAACAAGGATATACCATAACATTTATATGAATCCACTTCCAGAGAGAGAATTTATGAATTCTAAATGCAAATTAAACTATTTTCCTCTACATTTTTTGCTCTTTTTGCTATACAGTTAACATGAAAATGTTTTGCATGATATCACATGTATAATTTATATCACTTTTCTTGCATTTTAGTAGATAAGCAGATGTCAGGAAGAAAAGAATTTGGAATTCAATTTAAAAAAGAAAATAATGTTAAAATAAATAATATTTTGTTAGCCAAAAAAAAAAGAGATCTTGAAATACTTATAGCATCATTGACTTAGAACTATAAAGGACACTAGAGATCATCTAGCCCAATATACTTATATTAAAGAAGAGGAAACTGAAAGACAGTAAAATGAATTGTCTGTTAAATGATGAGATGTTTGAGGGAAGGGTCTACTGTTGGCTTTTTTTCTCCCAATACTTACCATGATGCCTGATACCTACTAAGTTCTTAATAAATGAATGTTTTTTTGACTTAATGAACTCAGGTCTTCTAGTTCCACACTTAGGTGCTTTTTGCTGACTTCTGAGTCAATTTTTTTTTTAATATTCTTTACTTTGGTATCCTGTTGAAAAGAAGTCTTGGCATATTACTGACCCAGGACAATACTTTGAGAATATAACTGATCTGAAACTTGATTTTGCTTTATCTAGAGTGATATAGTTCCAAATACTACTAAACATGGAATGTGACATTGTTTATTCATTTCAGTACTGCCTCTGAAATCTACAAGCATTTTTTTTTTAATTTAGTGAGAGGCAGACTGCATAGTCAGTGGGTTTAATGATGTTTGTGACACTTACTCTTCATGGGATCCTGGAGTAATGACCAAACTTTCAATATTCTAAGCAAATATTTAAAATTTTAAGTCGCAGAAAACATGCCAACATGCATTGTTTTTATTTTTGTATTTATATTATTTTTGGTAATTACTAAATAAGGTAATTAACTTGATACTTTTTTGTGGTATTAGATAAGAGAACATTATATGACAACAACTAAAACTTCATCTAGCTCAGTGTTGATATATTTATGATCACCACAATGACCTTTATATGAGAATCTAGCTCCATATTTTCCTGCCATTTTTTTATAATTGTCTCTATTTAAAAATATTATTTTTTTCCAATTAGTAAACCTTTATTTTTACCTTTTCCAATCCTCCCAACTAAACAATAAAACATGAACATTAATATTTCATAAAAATTATGCATCATAAAGTAAAATAAATTACCTTTTCAGCAATATCTAAAAAGGCATATGCTATATTGCATTTTGTCTATCATTTCTCTCACAGGAGAATAGTAGGAAGTTCCCACTATAGTTCTCTGGAATTATGGTTTATCGTTGTATTAATCAGAGTCTTTTGAGTTTAGTTTTCTTTATAATACTGTTATTGTACATATCATTCTTGAGATTCTGTTCATTTTATTATACCTCAGTTCACATAAGCTGTCTCAGTATTCTTTTAAACCGTCTATTTTTTTTTCATTTATTATGATGCAGTTACATTCCATTACATTGATATACTATTTCTTTAGCAATTTCCTGACAAGTTAGGCACCCTTTCTTTGTTTGAAGTTTTTTACTACAATGAATAGAGATGCTCTGAAAATATGTAGCATATATATGACATTTTCCTCTTTCCTTGATGTCTTTAAGATAGATATCTGCTCAGTAATATTATTATTGGGCCAAAAGGTACATGTAGTTTAGTAACCTTGGAAGCAGAGCTTCAAATTTCAGTCTAATTTGTTCTAAAGAGTTTTCTCTTCTAGAAGCTCCCATAACAATGGAAACTCCAAGTTACTTCTAAATGTCCATGTTCTGGGAAAAAAAGTCCCAGTTGTCTATCCCTCACTTTGGTTCTGCCACTGTAGTCTCAAATGGTAGAATAACTGTCATGAAATCAACTCAATAAGATTTCATTTGATGTATATCTTTCAAGCTACTGTCAATGACTAGAAATGTATTGCCATTTTCTAGAGATTACTAGTATACTAAAGCAAGATTAAACATTTCTCCCCAGTGAAATATTCTACTGATTTTGTTACACAGTTCTACTTTTTAGACAGACATTTAAAAGCCAACTTGGATTATATGTTTTTTGAGGAGATGTGCTTCAATTCATTTGGGTAGATTTATTGTGCCAACTTGAAAGAAAAAATAGTGAATGTAAGTAAGCCAGACAACTATGAACAAAAATCCTATGGTTAAATGACAATCTCAGCAACTCTGAAAGAATAGGCATTTATTAAGCATCTATTAGGTGCAAAGCATTATATTAAAAACTAAGGACATATAAAGATTAGATAATATAAGTCAAATCCACTTGAAATTTATAGTTAAATCTATAGTAAGGCAATTTAAAGATCAGCTCAAGATCTCTTCCAACTCTTTGAGTCTAGGACAATAAGATAACACATACTCTGCTTGAATCATTTTCCTAAACAAAAGTCTTGCTTTGTAATTTAAAAATATCTTCAGTTCATATTAATTGCTTTTGCCTCTAACGCTAAGTATAACAAACCAAGGGGCATTTTAGCTCAAAACTTGACCCTCAAAATATAACTCCTCAAAAATGCTGCTTTCCTCAGTTGTTAAAAACAATCAAAACACACAGCAAATGTTTTCTTAAGACTGAAACCCTCTCAAGTTATTGCATTGTCTTTTATCTCCCCTTTATCACCAGAATTCCAAAAAGAACTGGCTAGCTAGAATTTCTGTAAGGGTTTAAAGTATGCAAAGTAATTTGCAAGTATTTTCTCATTGATCCCCACAAAATCCCTTGTAAGGTAAATTTTATCCCCATTTTATGATGAGGGAATTGAGGCAGATAGAAATGAAGTTACTTGCCCAGAGGTACCTAGCTAGTAAGAATCTGAAACTGGATTTAAATTCAAGTCTTTTTGCATTTGTTGACTTCACTCCTTCATTACCCTCTCCAATACCAGGCTGGAAACTGGGGATCCAACAATCATCAATCCAATTTTCACATCCAGCACTGAAAAAAAGCTGTACTCTCCAAGATCCCAGGGATGTATTAGTGTCTCACTGGCTTTACATGTAAAATCAGAAAGCTGGAAGAAAGGACTCTATGGTCCAAAACAATATAGTCTTAATTCAACATTAATGCAGCATTTACTTTAACATACTCTTTTGTCTTAATCAAGACTTAATCTTGACTGTGACAGGAGTTGTGAAGTAGAATATAATCAATTTGAGGCCAAAAACTTGCTTTTTTTTCTTTTTCATCCCCAGTGCCTACCATAATGTCCAGTACCTAGTAAGTACAAACTCAATCTGAATTGAATTGACATTCTATGATTCTATGGCAAGATTCCCTTAATTCCAAAATTAATGAACAGCAAGAGAAAAATATGTTTATATACAAAGTAAAACAGAAAGTTACAAGTAAAAGAATAAATATATTTATGTAAAGCTTGCATTAACAAAAAAAACCTATAAAAATTCAACTTGTTATTTTCAAAGCTGTTAAGCTTATGTACACTCTGAATTTTCTTTCATGTTCTCTTATGTATTGAAATTATGTTTAATGGTCATCTTTTACTTTTCTTCTTTTTTTTTTTGAGTGGGGCAACACTACCACTAGATCTTCTGCCACCTCTAAGTTCCTTGCAAATAAAAAAGAAAAACAAAATCTTGAAACAACAAAAAAAAAAATCTGTTCGTTCATGTCTCTTTTCACATGTTGGGTTCATGATCTATCTTTTAACATAATTAGATAATCTAGCTTATAATACAAAGATTGGATGATGATTTTCTTTTTCCTTTGGGAAAGAGTTTTCTTCCTTTCTGTTCCCTCCTTCCCCCATCTACACAATACCTATTCAAAATATCACTTACCCCCTGAATATTTTTGACTTAATTGATTTAATACATTTGATTTAAACTTTCTTTTCCCAGAGCATTAACATCCTATAAACTAATTGGTTATTTTTCCCTCTTTAGTTCATGAATTTGAAGCTCATTGTTTTGTTACAGAGTCAGATTGTATAGTTTATAAAGTCTCTTATTTCAATTTATTTGTTTCATCAGAGAAAATTACATATTTTGCTAAATGTTTTCTTGGACTATATTTGGTTGGTTCAAATGTGTCAGAGATGATTAGCATCTCATTTTTCTCCACTGTCACACTTGACTTTCAATTAAGCCACTCACAAGATTTTTATTTTTATTTTTTGCTTTGACTGTATCATCAAGGAGATGACCACCCTTTAATCAGTTTATTTCCAGGACAGAGATGGAAGTAGTGGAAGAAAAAGAACATAACCTATTAAGCCTCCTCCACTTGGACTATCTGGCACTTCAGGTTAACTATAAATTTTTGGTGCTCTCTAGAAGGCAAAGTTGTTCTTTCCAGCTTTCTATGGCTGCTGCTAAGATTATTTGGCATTGAGAATCCCTAGCACATAAACATCCCACATTCACTCTATCCCACTTAAGAACCACCCCCTCTGGTAAACTGTGTAATAGAAATTTTATTCATTTCAACACATGTTCATTAAATGCCTTTTACATATACAGCACTATATAAAGCCATAAGGAATGAATGAGGAAACTTTGAATGAGGAGTTCTGATGACACCATGACTGTGAGCCAACATAATTGGCAGGATGATACTTCTATAGTAACAAGAAGCTAGAAACATAGAGAGGGTGCAAGGAAAGATAATTAATTCTATTTTGGATCTGTTGAATTTGAATTATATCTTCTAGTTTCTGCTCTTTTTGAAAGTTATTAAAAATCTGAATGACTATCTAGTATGAATTTATGTATAATTACAAAGAGTAATATGAAAAGAGAGTTAGCAAAATCTACAGAGGGTGGAAGCAATTGGATTGCTTATTTTTGTTTTCTTTTTGTCCCAGTGTTAGCTGGTTAGAAATGAAATCAATGAGAGATTGTTTGCTATTATGAACAATTATCCATCTTGTGTGCATGAATGCATGTGTTCCAATATGTGTATGTGTATTGTGATAATGTGAACCTTTCAAGGAAATGAATCTGAAAGCAATATAATAGGGAGAAAGGCAGGAAGGATAAATTTTGACTTAAGGATACTTTGATGTTAAAATAACTGAGCATCCTATGGCTGTCACTAGCATTGCTTTTCATTGAGAAACCCTGAACATATAAATCCTATGGTTTTATTCCCAATATTCCATCTTTCTACTTCCATGTGAAAGAGGTAGAAGGATAAGAAATGGACTTTAAAAGACATTTTAGGATTCAAAACTGTGTAAATTTAATAATTTTGAATGATTCTAATGTCTAAAGTGTGATCATGGCAGTGAGAATTAGAAGGAATATTCATATTTATAGAAGCTGGTGAAATAGAGGAATGAGGGGAGTAGAATTTTGAATAGCTTGACACATGATTTTTACCATGGTTGCTAACACAGATAATAAAGGGAAAATAGGAAAAACCAGATTTCTTTTCTCAAGTGGTAATCTGTCTGATTTAAAAACTAATGGAGTCAGAATTTATTTCTTTCTTCCAAGGAACAATTATTTTACAATAAATAGCCAAACTTATTTTATTTTGACTAATCACAAAACTAAATATGTATATACTAATAAGTTGAAAATTTAGAAATTGTTTCTCCATATTTTCTTCTCATTACTCAATTTCTGTATTAGTTGATATTTTAAAAATAATACACCCCTTTCCTCCTTTAATGACTAAAATTCATTGGAAATTAAAATCAGACACATTTTGAATGCAAATTCATAAAGCTCCAGATTATCAGCTTTAATTTTCTACAGTGGCTGAAAAACTATCGAGTGGTAAGAATCAGAGCCATTTTCCCCAGCTGCATGGACCATTTAGACAAGTATTGAATCTGAGTCTCTCATTTTTCATTCTTTTGTATCTACAAAATTGTCATTGGCCCATGTGTAGACCATGGGCATAAGGTTTGAAAAATGAAAGTATTGTTTTGTAAGTAAAAAATAATGATAGTACCAAAAAGAAATACAGAAAAAGCCATTGCAGGAGGTAGATTTGGCAAAGGATACTGGTGATGCAGTGAATAAATCTATGGGCCTGGAGTCAGGAAAATTTGAGGTCAAATATGACATCACAAACTTATCAGATGTATATCATATGAAAGTTCCTTCACCTCTGTTTAACTATAAAATGAAGATAATAATAAAGCATACATTTTTCTATGAGTGTAAATTAAAATAATATTTGTAAAGTTCTTAGATAGAAGCTAATACTACAGGAAATTCTATGTAAATGTCAGTTATTATTATTATTATTATTTGAAGGTACAAGAAAGTTCTTACCAAAGATATAATTCTACTGAATTCCTGAGGAATTACATAAAATGTTATAATTGGTTGGAGATTATACTATGAAACAAGGACATAGAGGAGCTTTATGCCTTGCTCCCTTTAAGATTCAAGATAAAATTTGGTACTGGCTAAGAAATAGAGAAGTTGATCAGTGGAATAGGTTAGGTTCACAGAACAAAATAGCCAATGACTGTAACATTCTAGTATTTGATAAAACCAAAGGCTCCACCTTTTGGAATAAGAATTCACTATTTAACAAAAACTGCTGGGAAAATTGGAAACTAGTATGGCAGAAAGTAGACATAGACCTACACCTAATACCATGTACCAAGATAAAGTCGAAATGAGTTCATGATCTAGAAATAAAGAATGATACTATAAACAAATTAGAAGAACATAGGATATTTTACCTCTCAGATTTTTGGGGAAAAAAGGAATTTGTGACCAAAGAAGAACTAGAGATCATTATTCATCATAAAATAGATAATTTTGACTATATTAAGTTAGCAAGTTTTTGTACAAACAAAACTAATGCAGATAAAATTAGAAGAAAAACAACAAACTGGGAAAGCATTTTTACATCCAAAGATCTCATAAAGGCCTCATTTCTAAAATGTATTAGAATTGACTCTAATTTATTATAGTTCATGCCATTCTCCAATTGATAAATGGTCAAAAGATAAGAACAGACAATTTTCAGATGAAGAAATTGAAACTATTTGTAGCCACATGACAAGATGCTCCAAATCACTATTGATCAGAGAAATGCAAATTAAGACAACTCTGAGATAGCACTATACACTTATCAGATTGGCTAAGATGGCAGGAAAAGATAATGACAATGCTGGAGGGGATGTGGGAAAATTGGGACAATAATACATTGTTGGTGGAATTGTGAACAAATCCAGCCTTTCTGGAGAGAAATTTGGAACTGTGCTCAAAAAGTTATCAAACTGTGCATACCCTTTGATCCAGCAGTGCTTCTACTGGGATTATATCCCAAAGGGATCCTAAAGGAGGGAAAGGGACCCACATGTGCAAAAATATTTGTGTCAGCACTTTTTGTAGTGGCCAGAAACTGGAAGCTGAGTGGACGCCCATCAATTGGAGAATGACTGAATAAATTATGGTATATGATTGTTATGGAATGTTATAGTTCTGTAAAAAATGACCAGCAGGATGATTTCAGAGAGGCCTAAAGAGACTTACATGAACTTACATGATGCTAAGTGAAATAAACAATACCAGGAGAACACTGTAAATGGCAACAAGATTATATGATGAGATATTCTGATGGGATGTGGCTCTCTTCAACATTAAGATGATTCAAGCCAGTTCCACTTGTACAATGGAGAAGAGAGTCATCTACCCCCAGAGAAAAAACCATGAGAACAGAGTGTGGAACACAACATAGCATTCTCACTCTCTGTTAATTTTTGCTTGCATTTTGTTTTCTTTCTCAGTTTTTCTTTTTCTTTCTTTTTGATCTGATTTTTCTTGTGCACAACATAACTGTATGTATACATATATCAGATTTAACATGTATTTCAACATATTTAACATGTATTGGACTACCTGCCAAGTAGGAGAGTGAGTAGGGGAAAGAAGGGGAAAATTTGAAACAAAAGGTTATACAAGGGCCCATGTTGGAAAAAATTACCCATGCATATGCTTTGTAAATAAAAAGCTTTGAGAGAGAGAGAGAGAGAGAGAGAGAGAGAGAGAGAGATGCAGCATAAAGACATCATCATGTTGACTTAGTTCCATGACTTTAAATTCCTAAAAAAATTTTTAAAATGTTATTCTATTTTGTTACCATTGTTACTTCTTAAATTTCTCAAAAATCTTCACTGGCTCCCAATTATCTCTAGGCAATAGCAAAGTTCAGCATTTTTTTTCCTCACTCACTTTTCATATCTAATCATTTCTATATTTCTGAAAGTGGTGCAAACCTTAATCCTTTGGTCTCCTTATTAAAATCTTTCTCTCCTTCAAGTATCAACTTCATATTTCCTACCAATATTATCTAAAATAATTAATTTATCCTTCATTATACCCTCTATAAAACACCTATCTGGCCCATTGGATAAAGAGTTGGGTCTTACTGAGAAACAAAGCAGAAACAGGAATACACTGTACATAATAACAGAAAGAATGTGCAATGATCAACTATGAAAAACTTAGTTCTTCTCAGGGGTTCAGTGATTCAAAGAAATACCAATAGACTGGACAGAAAATGCCATCTGCATCCAGAAAAAAAACAACTTAGGAGACTAAATGTAAATCAACACATGCTATGTTCACTTCTTTTTTTGTTTTTTGTTTTTTTTTCTCTCCCATGTTTTTTTTTTCCAATTTGCTCTGATTTTTCTCTCCCAGTATGATTCATAAAGCAATGTGTGCTAAAAATAAATGCAAATTAAAAAGTTAAAAAAAAAAATCCCGCCTAAAGTGAGAGAGAACTGAATTTAAGCTCAGTCTCAAACACTGTGTAATCCTGATAAGTTACTTGACCCTGTTTGTTCACCTTCTCATCTGTAAAATGAGCTAAAGAAAAAAAAAAGGCAAACCATTCTATTATCTTTTTTCCAAGAAAATTCCAAAAGGGATTATGCAAATCAGGGACAACTGAAAAAATGACTAAATAACAACAAATATCCTCTGTGCCAGGAGATTGCTATTTCCTATGTACATCAACATATACTAGCTAACATTAAATGAAGTAATATTTCTAAAGTGCTTAGCATGGTGCCTAGCACATAGTAAGTTCTTCATAATTTTTCCCCTTTCCCTTCCACATTAGGTGATAAGTGTTGGATTTAAAGGTCGAAGTGACCTTAGATGCCATCTAGTCCAATCCCCTCAATTCATAGTTGTTTGTATACATGTATACATATCTTTTCCTCTTAATTATATTGCAAGCTCTTTGAGGGCAGGGATTGAGTCATTTTTCATGTTTTTGTTGCTAGGATTCAGCACAGTGCCCTCTATAAATGATTAATGTTTGCTGATTTAACTTGCATAATTGAATTCCATAGTGTCTGAAACCACAGTGCCGACAGAAGCCATTTGGCAGCTTCATATCTGCTTAATTACTAAAGCTATTATAATTCAACCTGATGCTCCTAATAACTAACAGTAAAAAAAAAATGTACATTGAAAGAACTTCAAGGTCTTACATCACTATCAGAAAATTGACAAAGGTAATAAAAGGCCAATAAAGTTGAAGGGACCATAAGAAGATGTTCACATTGATATGTTTTTGGTTCATCTGTGAATGACACCAACTGTATTCCCCCAAAGGAAAAGTTCCTTATATGAAAATAGTCATAGCTCTTGCACTGAAATAGGAAAAAAACTGGAAACACAACAGATACACATGAATTGAAACACAATATGATGGAGTACAAGAGATTCTTGACTCTGGGTTAAAAAGATCTGAGTTTAAACCTGATCTTATATATATAAAATCTATGCCTTTCTGGATATTTAAGTTTCATGGGACATAGTTTCCTCATCTTAAAATAAGGGTTTTGAACTGGGTAATCTCTGAGATATCATCCAGATCTAAATCTATAAGTTTATGATTGAGAAGTAAACACATTGTAAGAGGCAGCTAACTGGGGCAGTAGATAGAGCACCGGCCCTGAAATCAGGAGAACATGAGTTCAAATTGGGTTTCAGAAACTTAAGACTTCCTAGCTGTGTGACCCTGAACAAGTCATTTAACTCTAAATTGCCTCACCAAAAAAATTGTGATATGAAATATGGAATATTACTGCATCAGGAGAAGCATGGTAAGAGTTATGTGAAAAGGTAGCAGGAACATGAAGTATACATTTTGGTGATAATAATGTAAACAAATATCCTACTGAATGGCAACTAAACTCAGAATAAAGATAATGATCAATATGAGTCTTAGAAACCAGATGGCAATTATATAATATATATATATATATATACATATATATGTATACACATATATAATATGACATTTCAAGGACTACTATAATTTGCATTTCTCTAATCAATAACAATTTATTTTTAATTTTTTAAAATTTCTTCACTGGAAAACTATCTGTTCATATTCTTTTGAGATAATACTTGTAAAAAGCACATAGTACAGTACCTGGAACATAGAAGGTATAAGTCCTATTCCTTTACCTTACCCCACTCCCCCTAATTTCCAGGAATTATGCTATGCCCTTGGAATAAAAAGACAAAAGCAAATTGGCCAATGTCTTCATAGAACTTACATTACAAAGTTGAGATATATCATGCACATTATGGGTAACATATGTGTGTATATGTATACATAACTATATACACAGAATTAAGAGAATGGAAACATGGAAGATAGGTACTAGCAATTGGAAGGCCAAAAAAAGCCTCAATTAGAAGTTGATGTTTGGCCTGAGTCTTGAATGAAATGAAAGATCCAAAGAGGTGAAGGCAAAGAGGGTATACAATCCAAGCAAGGAAGGAATCCACTACAAAGTCATGGAGAAAGAAGACAGAATACATTTGTGAAGACCAGCAAAAGGTCTCTTTGGCTGGATTGTAGAGTGGTTATTAATAATGTGTAATAAATTTAAAATGGCGGCTAGGGCAAAGTAATGAAAAGTTTTAAATTGCAGAGTTTATATTTTATCCTAAAGAACAGAGAGAGTCACTAAAATTTATTAAGTAAATGAATGAAAAAGTTAGAATTGAGCTTCAGGGGAAAAAACATTTTGGCAACCCCATGGAAGTGGAAAGTCTGGGGAAATGTGAGGCAAAGATTTGGCATTATCTTTTGAATATGAATTTAGAAGATTTATTTTCTTTTCTATTTTGTGTCACTGGACCCCAGATTTTTCCGGGATAATATGAGAAAAATGTATGAGAATTAGGACACTTCAATTTGGAGAAAAATCCAAATTTCTCTTTTTCTACAGAAGCCTAATAATCTATAATTTTGTTCTAGGAAGGAAAAATTTTGCAGTTATGAATCTCTTTTAAGCAATTCTGTGCTTCCTTTTGGAACTTTTATTAAGTCACCAAGACACTTGAGTGACCTGTCTATGTGGCCACAAACGATATCTTAAAGATATCAATAATAACTATAGAGGTCCATCCCCTAAATGTCTGAACAAATTTTACTTGAATTGTATATTTTAAAAGAACAACTAAACAGGTTATTGCCATGTTTCCTTATAAGAGAAGGGAATGATTAACACTGAAAACAACTTCTATAGGCTGTGATGATGATAAAAAGAGATCTGGGAAAATAATGTGCAAATGACAATTTTCTATCCAGGAAGATTTTGAGAATCAAGGACATGTTTTACCAGACTAGCTGCATCCTGATGTTTAAGCAAATCTATGCTGTGATCGATGTTCTTGGGAACATTTTTTAAAATACCATTAGCATCCTAAAGTTGCCTTCAGTGATCTCTTTTCCAATCTGCCACACTCAGTATCAATGTTTTTAGGGCATAAAAGAATTAAACATGAAGGTGTTCCATATACTCAAAAGGCATTAAAGGAAGTGTTCTGCACAGCTGTAGGAAGGTCAAGAATGAATCTTTGGCATATAGTGAGTTTGAGCCCTATTTCAGTCATGCTTTGGCTTCCCTTCCCAACACTACTACAGACACAATCTACAATCCAGTCAAATTGGTCTATTTTTCCCTGTATATGAGAGCTCAGATGTCAATTTTCATATTCCTTTTGCAATCATTACAGTTTGTTTTAATATCTTTTTCCTTAATTATTTTGTAAATGAATGAAAAAACTTACCTCACATAATTATGAGATAACTTTCACTTATACTTTGCTTACTTATAAAGAAATCTGTTGGGGAAAAGATTTGTTGTTTGACCTTTCTTGTGCCTTAATGGAGCACTATTCTAGAAGTCATACCAAGATGGCTCACCAGATGAAAAGAAACAGCTGCAGTTTTCAGTGCCATTTTTTTTCCTGTTTTTTTGCTTCAAGGGTTAATTAAACCTATAAAGAGTCCCATTTTGCCCAGTTAAGATACCCAAGTGGCCTAAGTGTCCTCTATTAAACTCTACATTCCTTAAAAATGGGGGGGGTTGTTCATTTTGATTGTCTTGCTTTTTGCCTATTTATCCCCAGAGCTTAGCATGATGCCTGATACTTAAAAAAATACTATTTGACTAATTAATCAAGTAGCATATAGCTATATCTTTTCAAATCGATGCAAATGAAGGCAAGAAGTAGCTACGATCCTTCATTTCCATATCAATAATATCTAACAAAGAACGATTTATATACTGAAATGTTATTACAAATATCTTTTCTTAGGCTCCATACCCTAAGACATGAAAGTGCCTTATAAAAAATTCTGCCTGGTACCCAAGTTTTTAAACTTTCTTGGATGAAGCCTATGTTCCCATTTGCCTTACACTGAATTCCACTTTATGATGAATAGTATAGCACAATTTCATACTATTTATAATTAATCATAAAGGTGAGCAAGCTATGAAAAAGTGAGATGATTTCTATATTGTCTCCATGTTCCTTTACTTTACTTCCCTGTTCACATATGTAGACTTTAGGGGATAGAATACAGGGGATAATGTATCTCCTCCCCATCAATGCTAAAGAAATGAAAAAAATAGACAATTGTCTGAAAAAAAAAAATGGATATAAGTCATCCTTTACTTTGCCACTGTGCTGTCTGGCAGATCACTTTCACAGAAGACAAATGCATGAAAAAGGAATGCATAGGTCAGAATCTGTGCAAAGGAGAAAACTTGTATCAAGAACTCAATCCTGAGTGAGACAGGGAAAGAAGAATCAGATTGTCCTTGCTACAATCATAAGTATTTTATTGTCCTGAGACAGATAGTAAAAAGACAAGATAAGTTTGAAGAAAAGTATGTTTATCCCTGCCACTCTGAAAAATTTGTCATCCAGATAAGCTATAACCCTTGTATTGTAGAGAAGGTCACTCCCATCAAAAGAGTATAGTGACTATAGTTTGCTGTGCAAGTCAAATTGATCTGAGACTTGGTTATTATTTGTGTTATTCATTTTCAAAGTACAATCCCATAGGGAACAGTTTGATCCTGAAATGTATCAGCTGATCTTTTTTTGTTCTCTTAGTCAACTCAACAAATATTTATTAAATACAAAGTATGTGCTATGTACTATGTTAAATATTGGCAGTAGGCAAAAATAATCCTAAATCTCAAGGGATTTCAATCTAAGAGGGAAAGAAAATCCCAATAACTATAGCATAAAAAGTTATATAGAACTATAGAATAAATCAGAGGTAATCCCAGATCTGGGGCAACTAGATGGCACAGTGGATAAAGTACAGGGCTTAGAATCAGGAATATTCATCTTCCCAAGTTCAGATTTGCCTTCAGACACTTATACTCTGTGACCCTGGGCAACTTAACTTTATTTGTCTCATTTCCTCATCTGTAAAATGAGCTAGAAAAGGATGTGGCAAATCCTCCAGTATCTTTGCTAAGAAAATCCCAAAATAAAATCACGAAGACTGACATGACTAAATGACAAATCAAAAATCTCAGACCTACTATCACCACCCTAGAAGTAGACTCTGTATATTATTTTCTGTGATTCTGAAACCATAGTCTACTGACTCTCAGGACACTGGATTCAAATTCTAGCTACATGGGCAAGTAGTTAGCTAGTTAGTTTCTGTTAGTTTCATTTTAGCCTGATTACAGGTTAATGACATAACAAATACAAGGTTGTATTAAACTTCAATTTCCGACCACATTTTAGTTTGCATTCACATGAAGAATCCCAAGTTAGTAATCAGCTTCATTCTGGGTCTAATGACAAGCGTACTGTATTCCTAGAAACAGAGGAAGATGGGGAGAAGCCTATTTTCTCCCATTTCCTGATATTTCCTTTGTTTTTATGGTTGCATAGACCAAAGTTTCTTAAACTGTGGGTTGTGACTTCATATGGAGTCATATAACTAAATATGGGGGCCATGAAAAAATTAGCAACAATAAAAGGCTTCTGACAATGACACAAAATTAATTTAAAATCAAATGCACAATGGGTCTGAGGTATCTTGAAAGTGCTTGCATGTACTGCATTGCCCAACTTCACTGCAGTGTTGATTCTTTACACATATGTGTACTTTGTACTGAGCATCCACAAAGGCTGCCAAAAACACCTCAGCTCATGGGTCACATAAAAAATTCTCAGGCAAAAAAGAGGCAGGAGTCAAAGAAAAAAAAAAGTTGAAGTCCTATCATAGACAACCAATGGTTGTAATAGCTTAAAAAGAAGACTGGATGAGGAGGAAAAGGCACTGGTTTTCATTTTAGAGGAACTGTGTGATCCTAGGCAAGTCACTTGGATCCTCAGAGATGCAGCAACTTCATTTGCAAAATGAGCATTCAGTCAGATAAAGGATATCAAAAGATTTGAACATAAATTGTTTTGATAACTGATCTATAGGTGATAACCTTAATCATTTGGGACTTCAATAACTTATTTCTCAAATGGAGACTATATTTTTGTTGCACTTTTACTTTACAGGATAAAAATTACAACAATGACTATAACTTTTGTACAATCAATCAACAAAATAGATTTTGTGCCTATTATCATGCAGGCAATTGGATAATGCTGTGCTTAGTATGTCCATCCCACTGAGTATTTTTAGTTTTATTATGTTAGCTTCTAAAAATGTCTAGTACAATGGCATATAATAAGTTTTTTGTTTGTTTTGTTTTGTTTTTGCTGAGGCAATTGGGGTTAAGTGACTTGCCGAGGGTCACACAGCTAGGAAGTGTTAAGTGTCTGAAGCCAGATTTGAACTCAGGTCCTCCTAACATCAGGGCTGTCACCACTATCTACTATCAGGACTAGCCACCTAGCTGTCCCCATAAGTTTTGAAAAAAATGCTTGTCAATTATTCAATTGATTACTTTGTATTTTCTAAAGTGCAATGATTAAACTTTTATTTGCTTCTCATAGCACCTCTGTGAGGTAGGTGGGAAAATGAAAACAATCTCCGTTTTTTTTTTCCCTAGGTAAGAAAGCTGAGCTTCAGAGAGATTTTCCCAAAGTTGAACAACTTACAAATAGCAAAGTTGGCAATCAAATACATGTTCTTTGATCCAAAATGCAATGTTTCCTTCATTGAAAACAACTATCTCAAAACAACAGTAGGCAATTTTTGACGTTGCTTTTCCTCCCTCCCCATTTATCAGGTGCCATTTGTTACAACAGCCCCATCACAGAGGTATGGCAAGTTTGTATATATTTATATGTGTGTTGTGTGTGTGTGTGTGTGTGTGTGTGTGTGTGTATGTCTGCATGGAGTTATGCGTTTATGTGTATATTTATATACATGTATGTGTGTGTTTAATATAAAGGGAAATAAAGACCATGGGAAATGAAGACTTAGACAAGACTGTACAACCAGTCAGTTTAGAACCAAGATTTGAAAACAGGCCTTATAACTGTCATTTCTGTGCTCTTTATACTGAGCCATAAAGCCCTCACTAAAATCCACATTTATAGGTTAGAAAAGAAAGTTGTAACATGTCATTTCAATACAGTATAATCTATATTTCTTTATTAAAAAAGAATTTCCAAAATAAATGAATATTTTATTAGATCTAAGTATTTTATATCCGTTTATTTTTTTCATAATACTACAAAATCACCAATTCTGACTCTCCATTCAAAGTTACATTGTTTCAAATGGCACATCGGATATTTTGAAATGTTTGGAAGATTTGAAGTGACTTTGAAAATGTCACCTGACATTGGTGGGTTATAGAACTGCCATGATATGATATGTGAAATAGAACAAAAGGCTTTAAAAGTATCATATCTTATAATGTCCACAAGGTCTTTATAAAAATAAGATATTGACAACTTAACGCTGCATATCTCCAGTCTATTTTCAAGAAGCAAATCACATCCTTTGTTTATCCCGTTGACATCTAGTAAGGGCATAGAGGAATTACTTTTTGAAACACTCTGTCTTTTTGGATTTACTTGATTTGAGGGTAATTTAAAAGAGGATGCATATAATTAATTGCTTTGAGCAGCTCATTGCCTATGATTGGTACTCAGAATGAAGCAAGAAAATTATATCAGCCTTGAGACCAAGCTGTGAATGATATAGAGGAAATACGATTTTTATCTCCACTTTTTTATGGCCCAAAAGATAATCCCTAGTACTATTATACTTCAAGGGCAGCTACATGGCTTAGTGGATGAGAGTGCCAGGCCTAAACTTATGAAGAACCATTTTTCTGAGTTCAAATCTGGTCTCAGACTCTGGGCAAGTCATTTAATCCTATTTGCCTCAACTTCCTCAGCTGTAAAATCAGCTGAAGAAGGAAATGGCAAACCAACTACTCCATTATATTTTCAAAGAAACTTTTGATCACTATTAGACACTTGCCTAATAAAAAAAAAATTTAAATGACCCAAATTGGTAATATATCTGCTCTTAGAAGTGTACTTTTCTATGTACCTATTTTCTTCTTGTCTTATTATACCATTCCCTTGAAAGGAGGATATGATATGAAAGATGAAGTTCTTTGGTAAGCCTTGCTTTTCAGAGAAAAGAGAAACAATCTGATCTATCAGAGAAGAAAATAAAGAAGGATTCTTATTTCAAAAAGTGGAAAATCAAATGAAATTTGACCATCTTTCCTAAAACTTTGCAGTATTCTCTGAATTGGCAGTAACCTACAGTTCTTAAATTTACCATTTCTTGCCCAAAATTTTCTACCATGGCCAAACCCTCTTGTGAGCCTATATTCTTTCTGAAACATATTATTCTATGTTTACACTATTGCTGCATCATAATTTTGCTTTTATTCAGTATAACCAATTTTAGTTATATATGAGACATGAGAGATATGATTGAGTTATTTCATCCCTGGAAATGAATCACTACTAACCCACCATAACCCTTCCAGAAGACAGGGAAAAATCCATAATGGAAACTGGAGCTTCAAAATTCCAAAGCCTATTTTGTTGCAATTGCAGCAAATTGATGGTCAAATGAAAGGGGTGAATCACTTAGCATCATTTCTTGGCCCATTATTTTTTTTTGAGTTTGAAATAAGAATTTTCTTGGACTGGTATGTTACATTTATCTGAGAAGCAAACTATAAAATGACAATGTGGAAAATATTGCGGGGGTATCATCTAGAAGGGTTTTGACAGCCTGTCATGAAATTTTGTGGGCAAAGTAGGAAGATGTAGACATAGTGATAGGCTTTAGGTACATTCAGAACTGCCTAATTGACCAATCCAATATGTGTTTATAACACAAAGCTGGGGGCAATAACTGATACATTGGAATCAAACTTAACATATAAAAAAGATCTTGACAGTTTAGAGTAATGAGTTAATTTTACTCATTGATTGATTAATAATAGATGCAACTTCCTCAATGGGTTTAAAAATAGCAGTGGAGAAAAAAGTAATTCTTAAAAATCAAATAATATTGGGGGGGAAGTATTGGTGAATTAAGTAGATTACAAGCTTAATATGAGTGAATAGTGTGACATGAAAACTAAAAGAGTTTCATGTGATCTAAGGTTATATTAAAAATCAAGAATTCTGAAAAAGGGAGATTCAATCCCTCTGTATTCTGTCTGATCTTGTAGTGGTGGATTGTATCCTATGGATGCCATATTTCATTAATGCCATTAGAAAACTGGGGAATATCAGAATTATATGGGGAACAGAGTTCTCATATATGCACGCACACACACATACACACACACACACACACACACACATTTGAATCAATTGTGAATGTTTAACTTGAAAAAAAGAAGAGTCGAGTTCAATATGATCACTGCCTTGAAATTATTAAGAGATGGTATGATAGAAAGGAACTATTTTGTGGGGAAAAGGGAGGAAAGGGATAGAATAGTGATTTTTTTTCTTTTAGTCATAGAAACTATGACGTGAAATAACAGAATTGGGTGCTACAAAACATAAACAATCTGACATTTAAGATATTCAGAAGGGATTGCTTGGTGCTTGATAGGGAAAAAAGTAAACTCACTATTATTGGATGCATTTGAACAGAAGCTGAAATTTATCAGGAATGTTTTAGAAGCATTCATACTTTAAGTAGTGTTGGATTAGGTGACCTCTAAAATCTATTCTAGCTTTTAAATTCTTAGAAGTAGAACAAATTTCCAGTAAAATCTAAATCCAGTCTTCACAGTGTGATCACAAGTCTTTGTTTGAAGTACATTCCCCAAAGTCTACATAAATAAAGTTTTATTAGACTCAGAAATTTCAACTTCACTCACACTTAGAAGTCAGTTTCTTTAGGAAGGATTATATTTCTGCCCTCAGGATTCTATGGAAATCCTAAATGATTAGGGAACCTTTCTATTGTTACTGACAAAAGGCCTCATAAGTTTTCTTCCAAAATCAATTGGGGACTGTAATTATTTCCTTTATATAACTGAATGACTCAGTAATTAGCACTTCCATATTATTTAACCAATTTGCATCAATTACTTTTTACAAAATGAATATTTATTGAGATGATATAGCAAGAAAAGGAGTTATACATATATCCCCCTGGCCACATTCTCCTGTATGTCATCCTGGTCTCTGAGGACAGAAGCTTCAACCTTAAAGTATTTTCTACAAAACATGGACCCTGGCAAGTATAATGCTAATTAAAGTTTTGGCTAAAGACAGTTGCTCCTTTGCTTACAGGATTCAGCTTCTTGGCTGCTGTGTATAACCACTGTTGGAATGAATCCCAGTAAGTCTTCAGGACTATACCATGGATTAGCCTCAGCTGCCTATAAACTCTGATATGAAATCAGTTTTTTGATCTCTAGTAATTCTGTAGGTTTTTAGAAACCTAGAGTCAAAGACTAGTCCTTTCCATCACCAAAATTCTTTCATCTAAGGCAGAAAGCAGTAGACACTACAAAGACAACAACAGCAGCAGGAAATATGTTTGTGGTTTCATGAGGTCCCTAGTGAAAAGCGTAGGCCATTAATTATCCTCCTGCCTGGAGGTTTTAACAGTGTTTTCAGGAAAGAGAAGAAGGATCTGTTGTTGGAGCCTTTTCTTTCAAACCCAATTTTGACTCAGACGCCAATGGGAAAACCTTTTCTTACCTCATGGTAAGTATACTAGAAAGGTTATAGAACATTTTTACATACACCAAAGTCTTGGTGTAGGATTGTTTTTAATTGAGAACATAATACATATTCATAAGACCTAGACTGTCATTGGTTAGTCCCCTGCTACATAGAAATTAATTGAAACATAGTCTGAAGTCCAATAAAAATGATTTGTCAAACTGCCCATTTTTTTACTCCCTCCTTACAGGAAAATGAATGGGTTTTGGCTTTTAATTTATGGCACACTTATCTTTCCAACCTTATGTTCTACAACAGATGGTCAGAAACTTTACCTTCAATTATTGTGGTTTACAATTTGTTTTCAAAAGATAGCTTAAATATTCGTTTTCCTATGTGTTTGCTTAATCCATTAACTGTATTTATAATATACACCCTATAGCTGTCTGCCTAAAAAAAACCTACCATATTTCAAAGTTCACTTAAAATCTGAATTCTTGGTATTTACCTCATGGACCAAATTCCATGTTATATATATATATATATATATATATATATATATATATATATATATATATTATACAAAATATATACATAATTTTATATAAATAGACAATTTCAGAAAAATGAAATAAATCACATATTTTAGTGCTTTTGATGCCAGAAATAGGAAGCAAAGTTGATATCAGTAGGTGCTTACCCTGGAGTCTATATTCAATGATATATAAGCTTCATGAAAATGGTCTACATATTTTTATCTTTATATTAATTGTATCATTTATGAATATATAAGAAGACAAAAAACACTTTTATGGCAGATGATTATCTAGAGCAGGTCATAACATCATGGTCACACAATTGATAGATAAGTATAAACATGGCAAGTTCCCACTATTTTTTACTATTTAATTTTAAAGAATTAATTCTGAAAAATAAAATATAATGTGTATGTGTATGTATAGATATAGATATAGATCTTTTTATTCTTTCTTTCAACCAAAATTGATCTTTTGAAATCTAACTTCCTCCAGGTAGCAATCTGGATTCAAGCCATGGAACTCCAATGTCCTCAAAAGAATTAGAATTGAAAAAGACCCAAAGAGCAATGGAAAAATATTTAATGGATATTAGTAGGCTGCAGAATACTGCAAAGTGTCTTACCAGTGAACAAAAGCATCATTAAAATAATATGCCTGAAAAACAGGTATATAAAATGCAAGGGATGAAAGCTAGCTCAAAAATATATATATATCTCAATATGTTAGGTTGGTCTTCTAGGGAGATTTAAGGAGTGATCTTCTTGGGAAGAAATGGAAAATCATCAAACAGAGTGAAAAAAAACATGGATGAGTTGCTGTATTTCTGATTATACCATTCATGAGTTTCTTCCCCTATAAACTTCCCTCATGAACAATATTCAATGCTTTGTACATTCAATGTTATAATTTGTCCAATTTATATTTGCCAATATATATTTATATGAATCCTTATTATCTACCTTACTAGCATGTAATCACCTTTCAAGAAGGGACTGATTCATTGTTTGTACTCATATCCCAAATGCTTATTATATCTAACAAATAGAATAGTACATTACTTCATAAAGATTGATTCAGTGATTGATTGATTGTACCAGTTAAGGGAGTGTCCACGGTGAGGTAATCTACTGATGTATACAATGTAATGAATATATATCTTGAAAAGATATATAAAATTGATATACTGTGTTGGAATCGAGGGGATGGAATAAAATTACAAGTTCGCATGTGTGGGAGCTGGGAAAGATGGTTTGCATGAAAGTGTGGGTTCAACTATTCTACAGAGAGAAACAGGTATTTATCTTGTCCTGCTTCAAAAACACGATATCCCACTTCTCTGTTCCCGATAATTTCTCTGTTCCAGATAATTTCTCTGTTTGTCCCCTATACCTGAAAAATTCTCCCTTTTCTGCTCCAACTAAAATATACCTTCTGCAGAGAGATTTACCTTTAATTCTATTGCTTCCCTCTGTTAATTAGTTCCTATTTATACCTAACATAGTTTACTTCGTACATATTTGTTTACACATTGTCTCCCTCATGGGAGTAAATTTCTTGATAGGAGAAACTTTTATTTTTTTTGTATTCTCAGTGCTTCATACAGTGCTTGATACATAGTAGGTATTTAATAATTATTTATTAATTGATTATCACATAGAACCTTGGGCTTTTGAAGATTTCCTACTCACTTTACTTTTCTCCAAAAAGTTTTTCAAATGGGGATTTTTTTCCAACACAAACCTTAAACTGTTAACTCACTTTAAAAAAATGAATAGTCATATAAATGCTGATAAATTTTTCATTTCAACTTATATAAATAAAAGTATTTTAATCATAAGAGCATCAGTGTAAATATGGAACTAGAAGGGATTTTAACACCATGTAGTTAAACTATTTTATTTTACAAATAAGGAAAATGAAGCCACAAGGTATAATTGAAAAGCACAGCCATACAGGTAATAAGTAAAATATCAGGATATGAACAGAAGTTTTCTGAATCCCAGATCCAACAACTTCCTTTCAACTATACCATTCTTTAATCTCATTAATATGGGCATTTCAATGAGATGATGTCAAAATTTTTGCAAATTTCCAATTATTATATAAATTTAAGCAATAATCATGATTATTTTTAATAGTCTAGACATTGTGCTAGGAATCTTTACTTTCATTTCTTTCCCTGTCTCTATCTCTGTTTGTCTCTATCTCCCACTATCTCATCTCATCTCATCTCATCTCTCTCTCTCTCTCTCTCTCTCTCTCTCTCTCTCTCTCTCTATCTATCTATCTCTCTCTTTCTCTTTTTATCTCTCTCTCTTTTTTATCTCTCTTTTTTATCTCTCTCTCATCTCTCTTTCTCTCTCTCTCTCTCATCATCATCATCTTCATCATTTTGAATAAATTCTCCAGAATAAAATAGATAGTAAATGCCTGATATTGTATTTGAATGCTTGTTCTCCTGCCTGCAGGACCAATGCTTCAGAATCTGAACCACTTAACTACCTTTTCCCCTTCATTTTTAAATGTCAAATAGATATCACCAAGAGCTTCTCATTGTTTATTACCCACTCATGCTACAATACTAGTGCCACTTTTGAAATTAGATATTTTTTCTGATGACATCCTTTATCTCTTTGTCCCACAAAACCTCTCATTGGTAAAATATTGCAAACTCTTCACATCATGTGCTTCTCCACTATCCTTTGAGTAAATTCTCTTATTTAAAATCTATTTAGGTCAGTCTACACACATGTAAAGAGTCAGTTGTTATGTCAAAGAGAGAAAAACTCCTCAAAGCATACCCTGTGAGAACAAGACAGAATGACTTCGAGCTAATTTTTCTATCTTTGCTTCTTGCTTATGCAGGACAAAGAGGAATAATGAAAGTAAATAAATGAAATTCAATTATACAACACAAGGCTTTGGTTCCAAAGTTGCTTCCTTAATGATGCCTGAATGACGTAAAGAGAAGAAAACACCTAGAAAAAACTACATGGTTCTAATGTGACCATGCAAAATGACGTTGTCAAAAAGATTACCTTATATTTTTCCATTAAGTGTTTGCCATTTTCACATGAGGGAAAAGAATGCTAGCATAGTGGGAATTGACATGATAGGCTCAGTGTTGTAAGGTCAATCTCTGCCCTAAGATTTTGTTTTATATTTAGAAAAGTACCAAGGGAGATTTTTTTTTCTCATTTGGCCTAAAAAAAAAGAAAACTCCACTGTGTGTACATCTGACATTTTAAGTTAGATTATGTCCAATCAAGTCACATTCAACTGGTGTTTAAACTAGTTTTATCCAAAACTTTCTAATACGTTTTCACTATTATCAAAATGGTAGTCATGTCTTTCCTGTGGAGGGAGAAGACAAACTTAGATTAATGTTAGCAACTTAAAGAAAAACCTGACATCAACTGCCCATTTTTGTTTTAAGCACTAGATTGTTTTCTTCACATTTGGAATCACTGAGCACCTATTAGTTTCAAATATGTTTTATTCAGGTGTTGTCCAAGCTTCTTACTGAAAAAACACACCACTAATAAGAGAATCCTTTCCTCTGACTCCCTGTGAGATCCTGACATATTCACCTTATTAAGTGAATCTGAAACACTGGGATTCAAAAGACATTGCAATTTGCTCATTTGAAAAAAGAACCAGTTCTGGTCTTTGGCCAAATGGTAAAGTAGAAGTATGTTTTTGACACTTGTCATCCTCTTTATTGTACCATTCCCCTGTACCTTTTCAATAATCATAAACCTTGAAAAGTGTGACTGCCTCAGAAGAAAAACATTAGATAATAACCATCATATAAGTTTCTAATTATTTGGTTTTTTATTATTTCTTAATATTTGCATGTCATATTAACATGGGGGAGAGCAAAGAGTCAACTTTAGAATCAATAAGGGTTCTAGACCTCTGATACGTACTGATTATGGGACCTTTCAATGCTCTGGAAAACAGTTACGAACATAGTATTTAAACTTCAGGTTGAGAGAGTTCTTTAAATTGATTTGATAATTTTGGAATTTCAGCTACATTGACACATAAATAGAAAATATAAATCGGGATCTAGACCTGTCCAAAGATTTGATAGACTATATTCCCTATCAGAATGATTAACTTACTCACTGTGAAAATAGCCCATCCTTCAATGGAATTCTGAAGTTTTCCTAGAAATATGAGCTAAGATATTATCGAGATAAATTTGCTCTTAGTATATACTGGCTAAGGAAATAATATACACCACCTCTATATTCTTCTCAAATTCTTAATATTCACTAATTTTAATTCCTTGCCCTGTGGAATTAGTTCATTCTCCCCTAGTTTTTATTTTCCTGCTTTCATGATAGCCTATAAAATGAATTTCCCTTCTACTGTTCATCAGCTCAATCATCTTGGTTCACTTTACCCTTGATCCACTAACAATGACCAGAAAAAAAAAACCTGTCTTTCTTGTTAAATAATTACCTGTCTTATCTCTGTATCCCAAACACAAAAGAAAGGGTGGAAGGATGTATTTGTATAGAATGATTTATAGCAGTTCTTTTGCAGTGACAAAGAATTTGAAATTGAGGGGATGGAAATCAATTATTAAATGGATGAACAAGTTGTCATATGCTATAAAAATATAACAAGTAGAAAATCCTGGAAAAGTTTACATGAACTGTTGCAAGGTGAAGTAAGTAGAATAAGGAAAATTTTTACAAAGTTAACAGTAAGGATGCTCATCTGTGAAACACTAACTTACTCTGATCAAGACAAAGATCCAAGAAAATTCCAAAGTACTCATTATGAAAAATGTTATACCCCTAAAGAGAGAAGATAAATTTGGCATGCAGACTGAAATATATATTTTTAAAATATTTTAATTGATTTGGTTTGTGTTTTCTTTTGCAAAGTGACTAATATGGACATATGACTTGCAAGTCCTTGTATGCATTAATCATAATCTAATTTCTTATCTTCTCAAAAAGGAAAGAGGGCCTGGAGCAAAAGAAATATTTGGAACCCAATTTTTTTTAAATGCTAAAAAGTTTATATACAATTGGGAAACATTTAATTAAATAAATAATGATAATATTTAAAATATACCTTCTAAATATTAGACTGTATGTCAGATGCTAAATCTATAATCACAAAAAGTAAATGAATAAAACAGTGCTTACTCTCAAGAACTTGAGATAAATGATTCATTGAGGATCCTTACTCAAACTTTAATCATTATTAGCTCAGAATGTTTTATAAAGGATAATGATTGATAGTTATTATTTTAATATATTCATTTAGTGATACATATCTAGTCAGTCAGTTAAGCAATGCCTTCATCTATCTAGACTTTACATGTCACATAGAAATGAAAAGGACCTTACAATAGACTTCAAACTTTAACATAAAGTTCATTATTTCTTATCAGCTGTGCAGCTTATTTACACAACTACAAGAATGCTGATAAAAATATTGTTATCCTGTTTTGATCAAAATCCATGATCAAACCATGGCATGGTGGTGGCAGGGTATGGAAAAGTTCACATCCCCCAATATGTCCCAGGAATGTATGTATAGGTTGTACCATCTTTTCCTGCCCAATCTAAAGAGAAGCCAATCCATTTTATGATCACTTAGTCAGTGGAAAGGTCCCATATTTCATCTAATCTGTGATTCCCCTGCTAATATGTCATTCTCGGCCCCAAAGAGCAGATTCTATCAACCAATAAGATACTTTATTTTATCATGTCCCTTTTGAATATTTTGGAATCAAACTCTATAAGCAAACAAACAAATAAACAAAAAGCCTTAGAAGAAAGAGGCATCTCAAATCACGAGGAAGAACTGAAGTCCACTCCATTTAAGGGGCTTATGTGTCCTTTAATAAAACATCATTGACTCAGAGTTCTGTCTCAGTCTCTTTTATTGAGTATGTGGGATAATTTTAAATACCACAGTCCTTATGTTCTAGATGACAATGGGACAACATGCACCTAAATAACACCAAACACACACAAATAAAACAAAAAAACAAGTTTTGTTTCCTTTTTGTAGAGGGAAAATAACATTTGTGGTTATCCCTATGTAGGAGAGATTCTTGAGATGAACTTCGAAATAAGCCAGAGAATCCTAGAGGCAAATAAGAGGAAAGAGACATTTCAAACAGGAACAATATTCTTTTGAAAAGTGCAAAGTTGGGAAACAGAAAGTATAGAAGGCCATTATGAATAGAATACAAAGTGAATGAGAAAAAGCATTATGAAATCAGTCTAAATTGGCAGGTTGAAACCAGCTTACAAAGGGCTTTAAATGTCAAGCAGAAGAGTTTATTTTATTCTATAAGCAAGAAGAAGCTATTGAGGCTTCTTGAGCAAAAGAGTAACATGGTCAGACCTACTCTGTGGCAACATATATTTGGTAGGATAGTGGTGGATGGGTTCAAAAGAAGAGAGATAGAAATCAGAGTAATCAATTGGAAAGATTGCAGTAGTACAAATGAAAAATGTTGAAAATTTGGATAAGGTGGTGGCCATGTTAGAAGAGAAAACAGGAAGGATATGAAAGATGTTTTAGAGGTAAAAATGTCAAGGCTTAACAAATGATTAGACATAATGATATTAGAGAAGTTAAAAAAGTTGAAGGATGGTGATTTTGTTTGAAACTAGGTGACTGAATGATTTAAAACATGTTGTGAAGTTTGGAAGAGGTATAGGATTTAGGAAAAGATAATGTCTCATGGGACATCAAGATAAAGATGCCTAGCAAGTAATTGGAGATATGGGAAGACTAAGAAGGAGATATTTAATGAGAAGGAATAAATAGGAAGCTAATACCATCTTAATAAGTATAACTGACATTTGCATAGCCTTGTAAAGTTTGTAATATTCAGACATACATTACTTAATCTGAGCCTCACAAAAATCTTATGGAAGAGGTAGTATATGTAGTATTATCCCAACATTATATTTCTTGAAGACTTAGGATATAGGAACTCTGACTTTCTTATCTTCTTCTGAGGGGGTGTTTTGATTTTCCTTCTCATTATAGTAACTTTCTATACCCAGAATATATTTCTTTTGTTTGCTCATTTTCCAAGTCTATTACTCAGTTTTTAATGCGTTGTTAAATAGGGCTCTGAATTTTGAACTATGCACAAAGGGCTATCAAACTATGCATACCCTTTGATACAGCAGTGTCTCTATTGGACCTGTATCCTAAAGAGATCATAAAGGAGGGAAAGGGACCCACATGCAAAAATGTTGCAGCCCCTTTTTGTAGTAGCAAGAAACTGGAAACCAAATGGATGCCCTTCAGTTGAAGAAGGGCTGGATAAGTTATGGTATATAAATGTTATGGAATATTATTGTTCTATAAGAAACAATCAGTAGGACAATTTCAGAGAGACTGGAAGATACTTACATGAACTGATGCTAAGTGAAGTGAGTAGAACCAGGAGATCATTGTATATCGCAAGAGCAAGATTATATGATGATCACTTCTGATGGATGTGGCTCTTTTTAATAAAGAGGTGATTCAGACTAGTTCCAATGATCTTGTGATGAAGAGAGCCATCTACACCCAGAAAAAAGACTGTGGGAACTGAGTGTGGATTGTAGCATAGCTTTTTCACTCTTTTTTCTTGTTTGCCTGAATTTTATTTTCTTCCTCATTTTTTTCCCTTTTTGATCTGATTTTTCTTGTACAGCATGATAATTGTGGAAATATGTATAGAAGAATTGCACACATTTAACATATATTGCATTATCTATCTTCTAAGGGAGGTGACAGGGTGAAGGAAGGGAAAAGATTAGAACATAAGTTTTTTCAAGGTTGTATATTCAAGGGGCATGTGAGGGATATGCAACCATCTAATACAAATAGGCAACAAAAAGATTTAACTGTTCAATTAAGAATTCCCAAATGTGATGTGATTGTGGTTTAGCTAGAATGATGATAGATAGATGAATAGATGATAGACAGATAGATAGATGATAGGTATAAAACCTATGCATAAAACATGACAAACTAGAGTTCAAGATGTATAATTTCACAGAAACCTTAGCATCACTGAGAGGATAATTATCTTGTTGTGGATAAATTGCACCCAAGTCTCTTTTCATATATCTCATCTCAGAGATTCTTGATTCTAGGAGATGGTCTTACCTATAACATTGTCATCACCAGAAAGCAATGTCATTTTTTTTCTCACAATGTAAAATTACTACCCTGCTTTTTCCCAAGTAGGAAAAACGGATGGCTATGAAGTTGCCAAATTATGTCCCTTGTGACATGCTCAAACTAGAATACTATACCAGCATTCTGATATTTTAGGTATTTGAAACTGAATTTTGTGGCAAAAATGTAAAAAAAATTGCTTTGACTGCCTAATTGAAAGCTAATCTTATGCTACATTTGGACAGCACATCTATACGTGTACCAGAATCAGATTTGAAAGCACCTTCAGAAATCAATTAGTTTGTTCCTCTCTGTGATATTCTCCTCCCTTACATTCCTGAAAATAGTTTTTTGCTTACTGATTGAAAATCTCCAGTGAAGTTAATTCTCTTCCTCTTGAGATAATGCATTCTACCTTGGGAATCCAGTGATTAATAGGAAGTTTTCTTTTCTAAAGTAGGTTCCATTTCTTTCCAACTTTCTGAATTTTGTTGCTCACATTTTTTTTTCTATCCTGTGCTGGCATAATTGATGGTGTCAACAAAAGCATACTATTAGTACTATTGTTGCTGTTGCTGCTGGTGGTGGTATTACTATCACTACCAACATGACTAATACCACTACTACTACTACTACCATTACTATTACTACTATTACTACTACTACTACTACCACCACCACCACCACCACCACCACCACCACTAAACATCTGTATAACTTACTAGCTTTGGAAGGTTTTTATATTAAGTTGAAGAAATGGAGGTTATAAGAAATTAAATGACTTATCCAATGTCACACAGGTCATAAATTATCCAGGCCAGATTTTAGTTCACATCTTCTTCATTCTAGGCCCAGTACTGTATCCACTGTGAAAGCTGTCTTATTATTATGTGCTACTACACATTTGGCATGTATTTCTTTTAAATGTCTCATTATTAAATTTAATCCTTTCTTCTAATTTTTGGCTACTATTTTTTTGTCATCCTACAAGTAAGCTATCCTTCATAGTTTCAAATAATAAGAAAATGTTACATACATATCATCTATTTTTTTTTCAGCTATTCTACTAAAAAGAATGATGAGCAGTCTAAACCTTGATCATAGATTTGCTTCAAATTAGCACATAATTAAAGAGGAAAAATGAGGCTAATGGAGGCTAACTTTTTCCTCTCAACATAAAAAGCCATATTCAGTTTGCAAAATGGCCCCTTGAAATAAGGGGCTATTTCTATTTAGGTTGAGAATGTTTAGTAAAAACAAGGTTAAAAAGAGATAATTAGATATCAAGATAAATAACATGTTTTTGTCAATATTATAGAACCCTCTTTCTTATTGATAATTTTAAGGTGAAGTACTAAAAGTTTTCTCAACTTTGTATCAGTTTTTCTAAAAAAGATAATTCCAGGGTTTGACTTTCAGTTGAAGAATACAAAAAAAAAAAAAAAAAAAAAGGGATTTTGAGTATATAGTAAAATCAGCATACTTGGAACTGCACCTTAGTAAAGATTCTGGATTTGGAATCAAGAACATTGCTTTTTATTCTGGCTCTGCCATACATTGTTTTTTTGCTTTTTGTTTTGTACTGTTTTTCCTCTGAGCAAGTCCTTGAATTTTATTGGACATCAGTTTCTTTATCTACCAAATAAGCATATTTCAAAAGCTAGTCACTAATAGATAAATAGCCAAAAGATATGAACAAACACTTTTGAGCAGAAATTGTAATGACTAAATACCATGTGAAAACAAAATAAAATAAAATGCTTCATAGCACTAATAGTAAGAGGAATGCAAATTAAGGCATTTCTGGGATTTCATATAATGTCAGTCAAATTGGCAAACATGATTAAAAACAAACCAAGAAATAAGCAATGCTTCAGGGACTGTGAAAAGATAGACATACCAGTGTGCTACTAATTGGTCCAAGTGTTTTAAAAAACCATTTTGTAACCTAGAAAAGTCCATATATTGTTCTTATCCTCTGTTTTAGCCCTAGCTACTGTGATTATCTATTATTTAGCAGAACAGTGATAGAAGTAATGGTGAATTTATAGTAAAATTTTTCATAGCAGCTCTCTTTATGTTAGCAAGGAGCTGAAAATAAAGTATGTATCTAGTGAGATTGAGAATGGATGAAAAATCCAAAACATATAAATGGAAAGTTATATTATTGTATCATCAGAATGGAAAAAAAATATTAAGACTATAGAGAAATAGAGAAAGAAATGTATTTTGAGTTATAGTAGAAGAATGGGAGGAATATAACTAATGACTATAATAATGTAAAAGAAAACAGTACTAAAATACATCAGAAGTCATATCAATTCCATCACCAATCTTGAGCCCAGAGGCTTAATGATGATACATTTTTCCTCTTCATAGAAGGAGGTCATAGGCTATAAATATAGAGTGAAGCATATTCCTTCAGAAATGGTCAATGCATCAGCTTCTTTGCTTCTTTGTTGCAAAGATGATTTCTAAGGAAGAAGAAAAAAGTACTGGGAAATAGTAATAATGTGAAAAAATTCTATTTTTTTAATGAGGATGTACTAAATGAACTTTAATGTCCACAAATCCCAACACCTTTGATCTTTCATCTAAACCATAGTTTCATGCCATATTTTTCTGAGAAACTTCATAGGATATTTTTAATCCAGAAAGCAAATCGAGAAAGAAGGAATTTTGCAGCATTGTTTACACTTGACTAGCAAATAAGGATACATTTAAAGATTTGTATAGAAGGGGAGGTGGGTGTGTGCATTTGTGTGTGTTTGTGTGTGTGTGTGTGTGTGTCTGTGATTGTGTAAAATTACAATGAAAGTCTCTTCCAAAATCCTCTACATAAGCACAAAATTTAGGAAAACAAAGAATATTGAATGAAATGAATTTGGCAAGGTGTGAGAACTTGATGAAGTTTTAAGAGACAGATCATTAAGTATCTTCTTAGTGATTTCTGAAATAATAATAATCTTGTATCATGATTTGCAAAAGTAGAGGTTTAGGAGGATTAAATCAAACAAGTCCATCATTACTACATACAAGGATATATGTATGTAGATGACATACATCTTAAGGATAACAGAGAACATTCATTACTCACATACATAATATTATAGGTGGAAAAAAAACTTTAAAGTCATCTAATCCAAATCCCTTATGAATAGATATAGATATCAAACTGAATCCCAGTGGAGTTAGTTAATTTGTCCAAAGTCAAACAAATATCAGAGCTGGGATTTAATGTTAGGCCTCATGGAGTCAAATCCAATATTATTTCTTGCGTGTCAACCTGCTTCAGTGTATGCATTCAGATTTACTAGCTCATGACCTGTCAGAGGAAGAAAATGACACAAATTTATGGATCAAAAAGTCAGACTTCAGAAAACATTATTCAGATAATTCAATCATCCTTATGTAGAAATCAGTTCTTCAACATGGGAGCAATGTCTCCAATTAACCCTATGCCATTCTTTCTCAGTGAACTGCATCCTTTAATACATTAAAATTAGTCACTGGCCAGATAATGATTATGTATTTCTAGACTTTTAATTGAATAGAAGTGAGAGATGCTGAATGGCAGATAAGTTCAGGGCAACAATGTTTTGTTCATGCTATTCTGCTTTTTTGCTTGTTTTTCTGATTTTTTTTGCACTAACAAAATTCAATTTTAAATAACTCCAGAAGCTGGATAATGAAATTGCTAACTCTGGAAAGTATCTTCCATCTCTTCTAACCCTGAAGATGTCAAGAGTCCAGGAAATTTTTATGTATGTCCATAGTAGGGTAATTGATGCTAGTCAAATTAAAATTAATCAAGAAGTAGTTATTGAATAGTGAGCAGTCCATGATGACTTCTAGCCTGAAAAAAAGCCAATTTGACACAACATGGTAAAAAAGAGTGCTCAATTTGAATTGATAAAAAATATATTGAACTATCAGTTTGTTTCTTTATTATGAAAACACTGATAAGTTATTTAACCATTCCAAACAACGATTTTCTTTAAGTATGTATGAAATTAGGGGGTTGGATGAAATGGTTTCTAAGATCCACTCTTCTCAAAATCTATTATCTTCTAATCTTTCAATTTTATTCCAAGGGACTATATTAATTTCTTATAAAAGTCTAAGACTATTTACTAAGTGAACATAAGTTTTATAGTTTCCCAATAAGACTGAATTTCACAAGTCCCTCAAGAGAACTCATATGAAGAAAAGTCATATACATGAGAATATATATATATTCTCTTATACATATATATAACTTAGCTATATAAATAAGTGTATATATATATACATATATATATATATATATATATATATATATATATATATAAAACTGAATATTGAGTAAGAAAAGCTGGAGTTGAATTTTAGACATGGCATATTAGAGACTTCCTCTGGAATCAAAGCACTTTATTTCAAATATCATCATTGATTTTTATTATCTGTGTGAGATTGATCAAGAAATTTGCCTCTTTGGACTTCAGTTTTCTCATCAATAAAATAGCCTGCAAGATCCCTTCTAGATAGTCTCCAAAGTCCCTTTCACTCTTAGATCTATTATTCTAATCCTACTTGTGTAAACACAATTACATTCTCTGGATCTAAATTTCCTGCTTGGTAAAATGAAAAAAAAAATTAAATCATTTAATATGACTTACAGCTCAAAATCCTATGTACTCATAAATTACTTGTCTTAAAATAAAAATAAATATCCTATGAGAATATTCTTCATGCACTTCATTGACCTTACCTTTAAAACAATAGTGGTCTGATATGGGATGATGCTTGTTTAAAGATGATAGAAACTCCAGTGTTTCTTTTAAACAAAAATATTCACATTTACCATCTACTTAATCCATTTTATTTCTTTGGGCAACCTCAATTTCCAAAATAGCTCACACATTGTGTGAAGAAATTTCCAAGCATGTTCTAAATAGATTTTCTCACCTCATATGAAAATCAAGTTTTGAAACATCAAGCAGAAAAAAAAAAACTCCTACTAAAAGATGCTTTGATTAATGTTTGAAATGGAGAATTAATTTTCAAAATCTATTTCTTAGTCTGACCAGTATAGTATGTTTAACTTTCAAGTATTTATAACTCCCATATAAATTATTGTGGAGGAAGAGATAGACAGACAGACCAACAAACAGACAGAGAGACAGAGAGAGACACACACAGAGAAAAAAGAAAGAGAAAGAGATGTGAGACAGAGACAGAGAGAGAGAGAGAGAGAGAGAGAGAGAGAGAGAGAGAGAGAGAGAGAGAGAGCGCAAATATTCCAGGAATTTTTAAAACTTGCTTTTGCAGTAATCATAATTTTTGATGGTATTGTATATACTGCACATTTTCACTTCCCTGATTAATTTTGAATGTTGAAAGAATACTTGCATTCACAAGATTTTGATCACATTTACATTTTCCACAGTGGAATGAAAATTATCAATAACTCAATTTATTACATTTTTAAAATGGAAAACCATATGGTAGAAAGAGGACAGTAAAAGTATTAAAACACATTCATCATTATAATGGGCACTATTTAACCAAAATGTGCAAATATATTTAATTCATGTGTAATTTAGTTGTAGTTGCTTAGACACAGTCTTGTTTCCTTTATTATACATCAATGCTTAAAACAAAAAAAGTATTGCATCTTTATTAAATGAATATATTAAAGAAGCCAATGAATAAAAATGGCAGGAAAACTCTAAAATTAAAAGATTCAACTAGTTAAACTTTTAAGGTATTTTCCATTTCTAGAAATTTATGATGCTCTAATCTGACTATGTGAGGAGACAAACACATGCAATTTGAGAGTCATCAGAATAAAGATGATGATTCAACTCATGGAGGTTAATATGGTTTTCAAATGAAAAAGTACCAGTGCAGGGACCAGTGCAGTCACACTTAGTGAGTATATCATAGAAGATAAATTAATGAAATGAACTTTTAAAAAAATGAAATGGGTAGAAGCATTAGCAATAGAGTTTAATAAAAAAAGGAAAAAAAAAAAAAAGTAGAGCATCCAGGAATCAGGGTGTGATCAACAAGTTGTATCAACTTCATGTATAATATAATTGATTATGATAATATCTCTTCAGTCCATTACTGTTTTCCCATTATCTTTAGCTTGCTTAAATAAATCAAGAGCCAGTGATTTCAAATGTATTCCACACCTTTTAAATAAAATAGGATTCAGTGATTTCAAATGTATTCTATATCTTTTCCCCTTATCATTTCTTATTCTTTTTGCTTTATATTAATTTATTTTTGTCTATGCACAGACAGTTGATTTAAGGATTACTCTCATATCAGGGGTGAATCTTCTGTCTGACAAATCATATTTTATTTCATTTTTATGCTATTTAGTGATCATGTCCACAAGAGCATTGGGCAATAAAATATTTTTTCTCAATAAAATTATTCTTGATGTAGAGGCATGAGACTCTCATATCATCCTGCAATCTACATCCAAAATCTTTATCATCATTTAATTAGCATCTGCTTATCTTTCTATGGATTTTCCCATTCTTATTTACTTCTCTACATTGAAGTGTCCAAATAACTAAATGTATATTTGAAGATTTTTATCAAGCTGACTGAAGAATTCCTCTCCCTATTTATTCTCTTTAGTCAATGTTCATGCATAAAATACAATTATTTTCTTTCTGGTCTTCTTTAGAAATACATACCATGAAAGCTTCAATATGAGATGACCAAATAAATGTTCCATGAAATGATGTTTCTTGATGCCTTTGGGCAATTCAATAAAACCAATATCACCAACATTTTTATCCATTTCTTCAAGGAAAACCTTATGATCCATCATTTCATTTAGTTGAAATTTCATTTTTCTGCTGGTCTTATTCATAATGAGCATTTCATTTGAGGTTATTCCATTCTTCTAGTCACTGATCATCCTGGGAGTCATTAATCAAATGTGAGATCATGGGGATCTCACAATTAAAGTACCAGCAGTCCATAAAAATTCTAATATATATGTAATTCGTAGCAAACTCTTCACTTTTATATAACTGTTACTGCCAAAATTAAAGGGAAATAGACAAGACTAATAGCTATTTTATATATTTTTCTTTCTTTTCTATTTCACAAAATCTTCCTCTGTTCCCCCCTTATGGAAAGAGTTGTACACAGATCCTGGAAAGTAATATTACAGGACAGCATAAGTTCCAAGAAGTTTTATAATTCCCCTATGTACTATGCTCCTAATTGCCAAGACTTCTTTCTTTACCATAACTCAGTAGCCTTCTCATCCTAAAAAAAATTCAGTAACTAAGGCCCTTCCTCTAATTGATCACATAATTCTGGAAATTACATTTTAAGAAAAATCTCCAGACCAATAATATTTAGTCCTTGATTCTTTTTTGGATTCTGGCCCTGCTCTCTGGATTTCTTTTTCTATCATATTCTGATTCAGGTATATTCATTGGCCTTCCAGCTTCATCCTATATGTTTTTTTTTTTTCCACCATTGCATTTCTAGTTCCTTAAGATCAAGGGTTGTCTTTCTTTTTTGCGTGCGCATACATATATATACATGTGTATGTGCATGTGTGTGTATTGAGTTTAGCAACTAAAATATAGTAATGACTTTTGACCATCAATTTACAGAAAAAATGATTAAATACTCTCTTAAATAATTCAAGGATCCATGATTTCATCCCATGAAGATTCCTTTTATCAATTATGATTAGAATCACCTCCACACGTTGGTAGATAGTTTCCTTAATTTCTGTGACACAAAATAGAGACAGTGACTCTGGACTTGAACCTGTATAAATTTAGCTAGTGAGTTCCTTGGATAATATCAAACATGTTCCCTACTAAAATGACTGAGTTTATACTCCAATACTTTCCTAACTTGCCAAAACTTACCCAACTTGCCAAAATTTACCCTCTTCTGATGTAGCCTCCATGTGTCACCCGGCCAAACTAACTGGTCCATAACTGCATCTGAATTCTAAAACGCAGGCAGTGACCAAACAGGAAAGCTTTTTCTACTAAAGAGGAAAGGAAGCTTCATTTATTGAAAAAGAAATGAGGAGGTATCAACCTACCTTTTTGTGTTTTTCCTGTACCCTCTTTACTTAATTCTACATAATTCTGGACATATGGAAAGTGTTTGATAAATGCTTGGCTTCTGTCTTCCTCTTATACTTTCTTAGGTCAGGAGATATCCCTGATTTCTGGAAGATAATATTATAGGATAGCTCAGGTTCCATCATTGATAATCAATGTAATTGTAATTGGAATCAACTGTATTCACAATGTAACATGAAAGCCCTAAATATCTGATTACTTGAGAGTATACCACTTCATCTGAGATCAACAGGGAATGTGGAGCCACAGTGATATGGTTAATCCAAATGTTGAGTAATCCATTCTTCTCTGATGTTGAGATTTTATAATTCTTTCAGAAAGACAAAAAGCCCTAAGGTTGCCCCAAGGATGTTAACTTTAGGTTTTATCATTGCCGTAAATGAAAGTTTCCAAGAAAATTTTGTGTAAGATATTTTTGAGAGAAGTTTCAAGTGTCTTCCACATGCCTCTATATCATGATAACTTTGCATTGGGAAAAAAGTATTTTGCTACTCAATGTTCTTGTGGACATGATGATCACTGAATTGTATAAAAATGAAATAAAATATTATTTGTCAGAAAGAAGATTCAACACCTACAAGGGAGTCATCCTTAATGGGATAAGTAACGGGATTGAAAACTATATGAAGCTGAGTGTTAGGAAGCAGCAGTTTAAGAATGATTATGATAGTGATGGTGGTAGTGATGGTAACAATGATGATGATTAGGTAGCATTGATTGATTATGAATAGGTAATATTTTACATAGCTTTGTATATGTTAATTTATTTGATCATAAAAAATAATAAGCAATTTTTTCAACAACTACAGAAAATTGAGTGGCATTTTATTGTGGCCAATTGTAATATTCTTCTCTAAAATGTAATGTTCTCTGGGAGCAGGTTTCTTCAGGGGCTCCTGGAGCAGCCTTCATTTCCCTTCAGTAATCACCCCAAATGCAGCCAGGAATTAAAGTCCAAATCCTTTATTGTCTCCTTAAAAGTCTTATCTCCTTCACTTGGGGCTTGGCTAGTTTTCTGGAGGCCTTCCGGTTCTTGGTTTCAGTGTTCTCCACAGGACAGTCTGCCATCACTTCTCTGTCTTCCTTAGTTCTGCCTGACTGCCTTCTCTGGCTTCTGAATCTCCTCAATTTCCAAAGATTTTTGCTTGAGTCTCCAGTCACAACAAAGGTGGATGATGGAATGAATCTGTCTCAGCCTCCAAGAGCTTCTAGTGGGCTTGTCCTTTCTGGTCCTGACAGCTCCTCCTTATATGTTCCACACTGAATATACAACAATCATTATATCACTAGGAAACCATTATTTTTTGTTGGATTAAATCAATGCTAAACTAGATTTAACCACTGTCTCCTCAATTCCACTGGCTTAGCACCTTGTTTCAAGTTTTGGCCCATAACAGCCAATAATATTAAAATTATACATATTTACATATATATGTATGTGAATATTTATGTATGCGTATGTATGTATGCATGCATGTATACATATATATATATATATAGTAAAGATTAATTTTTATACAAAGGGTTCTGTATCTTAACATAGGAGTCATTGGCACATTTGTGTAAATTTGAGTTGTGATTTTATATGATAGTTCTGTAACATATAATCATGTTAAATAACTTGCCTTTTTAGTGAATTCTGTGGAAAAAGACAAATGTTATTTCTTTTTCCTTCCTGTGATAAAATATAAAAAGTAATAACAAATCTGATGAATGATTGATAGGATAGATAACTAATTTCAAACAGATTATAGATAACTAGAAAGATAGATAAATGCAAAGAGAAAGAAAAAGAGGGGGAAAGAAAGAAAGAAAGAGAGAGAGAGAGAGGTAGAGAGAGAGAGAGAGGGAGGGAGGGAAGGAAGAAAGAAGGGAGGGAGGGAGAAAAGGAGAGGGAGGGAGGGGGAGGGAAGGAGGAGCGAGGAAGGAAGGAAGGAAGGAAGGAAGGAAGGAAGGAAGGAAGGAAGGAAGGAAGGAAGGGAGGGAGGGAGGAAGGAAGACAGATGATAGAGAGATAAATAGACAGATTTAGAATATATAGCTAAACAATGTCTATGTGTTCACAACATACAAGCTTTTATCTCTACTAATGAAGAAGAGAAGGATTTAGAGAAGAGATCTTAAACAGGCTACAGACAACATATTTATTGACAAAATAAGTAAAATACAGCAAAACGAGCCAGCATTCCATTTTAACTAGATCAATATGAAGTTGCAAGTATCTTTTTATGAATTAGTGGTCCCTGTTTCTCTTTGTCTTTGAAACAATCTAGGTAAAGGACCTTCTCTCTTCTCTCCAAACTCTTAGGAGGCTTTGAAGTGTTTCTTGATGAATAAGCAGCAAGAGCTTCAAAAGAAAAAAAAAAAATAAGGTTATTTAAAGAGGTGAAACCTGTATCAAGAGCTTAGAGGATGGAAAAATGACCCAAATAAAACAGGGAGAATATGGAATTAGAACCTACTAAGGAGAAAGAAGATTCTTACTACAAACTCAAGGCACACAAGAGTCCCTAAGAGAGAAACCACTTAGCACTGGTAAAAAAAAAAAAAAAAAAAAAAAAAAAAAAAAAATAAAATGAATAGAAATCATTGAAAACACCTTGCTGAGATATATTAAGATGGAATGCATGGACATAGACTTGAATAATAAAGAGACAAGGTGCCTTTCTTAGAATATATCTGGAATGCAGTATATCTTGACATTTCTATCCCCACAGTTCTTATGTAAGTACATTTTTTCTCAAAAAAGAAGTTATATTCAGAGAGGATTAGAATCTCTTGTGAAAGGGCTCTCTGAGTCTTTTTCAGCGCTATTCATTCACCTTTGGTGCCCACCTTTCACCCAGCTCTCATCTGTGGTTCCAAAAAGCTGTAGCATGTACAACAACCACACCTTGTATCATGGTACACTATCTCAGAGAATGGGATAAATCAGACTGAGGATGACTGAGAGACCTCAAATCTACCAGTTAGTTAAGAGGTATCAACCTCAAGCACATGAAAATTTGCTCCAGCAGAATGGGTAGATGAGAAAAATTTATAAGCAATCACCATGAAGGCAGCTGAAACAATTACTGTAGACCATTTATAGACTGGTCAGAGAGCAAATGCCAAGGTCATCCATTGCATCCAAAGCCATCAACATTTTTCTTTATTTCTGTCTTGCCTCTGGACTTCTGTGACTCAGGAATAGAGAGTGAAGATGATTACTTTGTCCAATTCTGCCCCATTTAAATTCAATTCATGCATAAGTTAAGCTATCATTGTATGGTGTCATTGGTCTGCTTTGAAGATGAAGGACAAATAATAACAATCTTTTTCTCTACTCATAACCAGGATCTTATCTGAAGTCTTCATCATATGTTTCCCAGACCATCTATCTCAAAGCTAGCAACTTGGTTTTTCTAAAGTGCAAGCATGATTGTGTCATACATACACAATTCAATAAATTGAATTAGCTTTCTTTTACTTTCAGGATTGAAAAGAAGCCCTTTGGCCTTTGAAGTTTTTCACAGTCATTTCTCTTGCTACCTTCTGTTCTTATACATCATTTCCCTTCACATACTGTAAGATTCATCCATCCCAGACGAAGTACAATTTACCTCGCTTCTTCAAGCCTTTGTACTGGCTGTCTCTACAATGAAATTCTCTTTCTTCTTTATAAATTCCACCGAATTCCTAGCTTCCTTCAAGACATAATGGTAATTGTTCAGTAATGAAGAGAGTCATCTACATCCAAAGAGAGAGGATTATGGGAAATGAGTGTAGACCACAACATAGCATTTTCACTCTTTCTGCTATTTGTTGGCTTGCATTTTTGTTTTCCTTCTCAGGTTTTCTTTCTTTCTGGATCCGATTTTTCTTGTTCAGCAAGATAACTGTATAAATATGTATACATATATTGGATTTAACATGTATTTTAATGTATTTAACAAGTATCGGACTACATACCATCTAGGAGAAGGAGTGGGAGGAAGGAGGAGAAAATCTGGAACAGAAGGTTTTGCAAGGGTCAGTGTTGAAAAATTACTCATGCATATGTTTTGTAAATAAAATTTATAATAAAAAAGACAATGGTATATTAGGCATAACCAAGATGGGAAAGTAAGAGCAGAGATATAGTAAATTCTTCCCCAAAGTGCTGCAAATTCCTTTAAATAATAATGCTAAACAAATTCCAGCAGTAGACAATTTAGAAGATTAAAAAAAAAAAATAGTGTGTGGAAGAAGGGTAGGAGTCCAGCACACAGTCCTAATGCAGGCCATGCCAGTGCAGCCCTGGCCCAATACCAATGTCCTCAAAACAGGAAATAACTTTAAGCTTCTGAATCAGCAGCAGTACTGACAGTTTCTAGATCTTTGAGTGCAGAGACATCAAAAATCACTTGGAAGTTGAATAGGAAAGGTCTATTAGTAGTATAAAATGGATTGGGAAACTAGCAAGCCAAAAGGGAATGGGAAGAGGTGGCAACAATAGCTTCAGGAAGCCTCAACTCGCAGAAAGTCTCTTTACTAGCACTGAGGAAGGACCCTGATACTTTAGCACACTAGAACTTATAGCTACAGTAGAGTGGGGACCCTCTTCATAGTTCCAGGGCAGAAGAGAGTGCTTGTAATCAGGTCCCTAGGAGGATCTTTGAAAACACCTTGGAACAGGGCATGTTCCATCCTGGAAATGGAGCCCTATTTTTTTTTATTTCATTTAAGCTTTTTATTTTCAAATTTCACTTAATGTGTTGATAAGTTTTGCTGACCTGTGATTAATGCTTTCTCTATTAATCTGTTGCAAGAAACTGATTAATACATTTGGGAGTAGAATCCTAAGAATATATTTTAAAATGAATATGATATAAAAAGTGTGAATAAAAACAATGTCTATAAGAAGAAGCAAATGGCAAAAACATTAAAACAATAAAAGGGAGGCTTTTAAGTAATATTGCTGAAAAAAGGAAATTCATCAATAGGATAGGATAGATAGAATGATAAATGATAGTATTAAAAGGGAAATTTGATTACAACTCTTCCTTCCAGTTTCCCAACTAAGAAAAATTATTATTGGTAAAGATAGAATTAATATGATTTTAGAGAAACCTGAAAGAAACCAGTCTGAAACATGTTGCTGAAAAAAAAAAAAAAAAAACAAGGCAAAGATCATCTGGCTTTTTATTCTTCTGTAAACAGTCTTCCCAATTTTATGGGTGTGGGGAGCAGAATAGAAGAATATGAAGAAAGTTCAAAGGTTAAATCAGTTTGTTAAACATATCTCTCAGCTGCTTTTCCATTGAAGAATTAATAGGAGGTTTGAGGGAGATGCATAATATTGCCTGGGAACTAACAAATTTCTAACCATAAATCAGAAAATAATTAAACTAAGAGATTAAGAAGAAATGATGGAAGGAGAAGGAAGTTTCAAAAAAAGTCAAATAAAATAATTCTAAGAAGGCCTCTAGGAACACATTTGATTTTAATTTCAGTTTTAGTCAGTTTCTGACACTACCTTACACAACCTAAATGAGGGAAAGAGCTTCCTAAATACATTGAGATAAGTGAAGAAAGCGGAAATTGGTTTTGTCATAACTTTAAGGTAGAGTAATGACAGACTCTCTTTGCAAGAGAGAAGACAGACAGAGAGAGAAGACTGACAGAGAAAGCTGTATAGTTACTGGTTAATTCAGCTATCTGAGAATTACTCTCTCTCTTCAGTTGGGGACAGACTTCCTAACCATAGCAACACAAAAGACAGAATAACAGCACCAATCAAAGTAGAAATAGCATGTCTGATGAAAAGTAGTAAATATGCAGAGTGAGGAGCCATTCCAAATAGAAATATGTTTTATCAAATATGTAACATATACCAAATGACTCTACTCCATATTGGATTACATCCAGGAAGCAAAAAGATAAACTTCTATGTCACATGACTAAAACTAAATGTTCTATCTCCATATCCAAGCTCACAAAAGCATACGATGCAAACTCAATTTGAATCAAGAATGTGATATGTTAACAAAAAAGCTAGATTAATTATAAACTGTTTTAATAAAGGCATAATATTCAGACTATGAAAGGCAATATGGTGATTATGCTTTTTTTTCTTTTCTCATTTGAGCATGCCTATAACATTATAGCAAGTTCTGGTTAAAATATTTTCCTAAGAACATTGACAAACTCCCAGATGAGGGAGAACAGAACAGTGAACACATTGGAAAGCATGACTTATGGAAATTGTTTGGGATTTTTTAACCTGAAGCAGAAAAAAAAATGAGAGGCTCATAATTACAGCCCTGAGGTATTTGAAGGAACATGACATAGAAGATGAATTATACTTCTTCTATTTGGTTCCACATAGCAGAATTTGAAACAATGGGTGAAAGTTGAAGAGAAGCAAATTTCAGTTTTCCCCATTAACAATTGGAGCTATCAAAATATAGAAAGAGTTGTCTCAGGTTGTCACAAGAAATAGTAAAATTCACACGCTCAGTGTCCTTCAGCATTTTTGTTTATGTCTTGGCCATCATATCAATAATTTCATAAAAAGGACATATTTTTGGTACTTCAAATCACTATTGACCAGAGAAATGTAAATTAAGACAACTCTGCACTCCTGTGAGATTGGCTAAAATGACAGGAAAAGATAATGATGAATGTTAGAGGGATATGGAAAAACTGGGTCACTGATACATTGTTGGTGGAACTGTGAACAGATCCAACCACTCTGGAGAGCAATTTGGAACTATGCTCATAAAGTTATTAAACTGTGCATATTCTTTGATCCAGCAGTGTTTCTACTGGGCTTATATCCCAAAGAGATTTTAAAGGCGGGAAAAGGACCCACATGTGCAAAAATGTTTGTGACAGCTCATTTTGTAGTGGAAGGAAACTGGAAACTGAGTGGATGTCCATCAATTGGAGGATGGCTAAATAAATTATGGTATATGAATGTTATGGAATATTGTTGTTCTGTGAGAAATGATCAGCAGGATGATTTCAGAGAAGTCTGGAGAGACTTACATGAACTGATGCTGAGTGAAATGACCAGAACCAGGAGATCATTGTATATGGCAACAAGAAGACTATACAACAATCTATTTTGATAAGACATGGTTCTCTTCAACAATAAAATGATTCAAACCATTTCTACTTTTTCAATGATGAAGAGAGCCATCTATACCCAGATAGAGGACAATGGGAACTGTGTGGACCAGAAATAGTCTTCTCCCTCTCTGTTGTTTGTTTGCATTTTGTTTTCTTTTGCCATTTTTTTATCCTTCCTTCTTGATCTGATTTTTCTTGTACAGAAATATAACTGTAAAAATATATATTTGTATACATATATTGGATTTAACATGTATTTTAACATATTTAATGTATTGGACTACCTGCTATCTAGGGGAAGGAGTGGTAGGAAGGAGGGGAAAATTTGGAACAGAAGGTTTTGCAAGAGTTAGTGTTAAAAAATTACCCATTCATATGTTTTGTACATAAAAATTTTTTGTAATTAATAAAATAAAGAAAAAATGAAATGAAAAATAATAAATAAATATATTTTCAAAAATAAATTAAACCACAAAGGACATATTTTCATCAAGTCATATGAATGGCCCTTTACTGTAATCAGGGGAAAATTCCATGAGAATTTATTATAGTATTACTTAAATGTCACCAATAGAAAAATTTCTTATTATGTTACAAATGTGATCTGCATGAAACTTGAAAGTGATACATAAAATAGTATTAATTTAGGAAAAGCAGTAAAAGCAGTCTTTACCATTATTATCATTAATGATAAGAAATAGCATCACTTTCAAAAATTCAAATAGTATACAAAAATTCACTATTACAAAGCCTGAAATATTATATCCTTCTGGTAGGGAGGGTAGAAAAGAAAAAGTAAAGGCATGAGGGGAAAATAAAATACAGGCTTCTTTAATGAAATATAAAAGTAACAGTTACATGATGCTTTAGAACTTCCAGAGTATTCTGCATGTGTGTGTGTCTCTATCACTCTCTCTCTTTGTCTCTGTCTCTGTGTTTCCTCATATAAATGAAATGTATATGTATATATTTATGTATATATGAACACACATGTGTAAATACACATTTATATATAATACACTTATGTATAAATAAGTATACATTGTGGAAATATAAGTGTGTGTCTGTGTATATGTAATCTGATCCTCACCATGACATGACATAATGAAAATCATGTCATTTAAGGGTTGGTGGAAGGAAAGGGAATTGTTTGGATCGGCCATATGAGCTAAGTGGTATCATCATCTCTGTTTTACAGATGAAGAAATTAAGGCATAGAGAGACTAAGTGACTTGTGCAGAATTAAATAATTTATAAGTATCTGTATTTTTTTCAACCCAAGTCTTTATAACTCCAAAT